>NC_132990.1:26105833-26719166 GCF_048564905.1 Vicugna pacos
CCCTCCCAGTTCAAGGAGATGCCTTGTAGGCACCTAGCTTGAGTTTATCCTCTTTGTGATTCTAAGTGACTAAGCCTGTTGTGTGTCCAAGACAATATTCCAGCAGAAAATATACTTGAGTCCCAGAACTTTGTTTAAGCCTTCAAATGTATTAAGGCCTTTTTCCAAATCTGGTTGCCCCCAGTGATTAGTGTGAAGTAAGTATTTTACTGCTCCTCTTCCTCAACCTGGTCTGTCTGGGAGGTAGTAGAAGTGTGCAGGGGAAGAGATACGCAGGCAAGCGGGCAGTGTGGTGATGCTCTGGTTAATTTCCTCGAAGGCAAAGGCAGGCCTTCACCTGCTCTGGGTTGCCAACGTGACACTCAGACTCGTGTGACTCATTCTGTGCAGATCCTGTCATATATGCTCGTTTCTTTATTTTAAAATATCTAGTCTTCTATTCAGTCGATTGCCCCAATATCCTTAGAGTTTGGAAAATTGGTTTCAGAATAATCCATTGTCCTGTAAAACACTGTGGCAGATTTTGGGGCAGAGGCTTAAGTGAGAGAGAGGATCGCAACCCCAGACTCCACATGCCTGCCCCAGATAATTAATATCTCAACTGATAAGCACTTCTGGACATAAGATTTATACTTTTCAGCTCCAAAAAAGGGTAGAGAAGAGCAAACCCAACAGAAGATGGTTTTTTCTCAGGTCCCAGCAGGAGTGATCTAATCTGGGTCGGCTTAACCATTCCTCCAAAGCGTTGGTTCGCAGTGTGAACCCGAGGCAGCAGCGTCAGCAACTCCTGGTCTCTTACAGGAAGGCGAGTGCTCAGGCCCCAGTCCAGGCCTATGAGAGAGAATCATCGGAACGTCTGGAGGTGCGGTCCAGCCAGCTGTGTCTGAACAAGCTCCCAGGTGACTGTGATGCGCACGCAAGTTTGAGCACCATGGCATAGGTATTAGCACATCTGGACAAACAGACAAACAAGCATACAAACAGTGGTCTAGGCCCTCATCCCTGTCAGTTAGGTCACAATATCTGGGGTGGGTTCTGAGCAGGGATATTTTTAAGCAGTTCCTCACATGACCGAATGGGCCAACGGACTGAAAACCACTGCTCTGAATCAACAGATCCTACGGACTCTCCGCTGCTCTGGAGAGCTCTTCTGGAACCACTGTCAGATGGGAACGGGCCGAGCTGCCAAGGCTTTGGGCCCCCGCCCTAATTCACCTGGACCAGCTAAACTTTTATCTGTTTTCCTCCCTTGGCTTTAATATAATGTTTTGTCTGAACAAAGGTTTCTGTAGCTAAAAAGTACAAGCATCAATTCTCTGCGGGATAATAAATTGCAAAAGCCAAGAGCCCCTTGTTTCCTCCTAATTCTGTTTTATGGAGAAGGTGAGACGGTAAAATAAATATATCTGGAGCTTATCAGGAAAGAATAGCAGCAGGAGGCTCCTCGTGAAGTTATAGGAAATCTGAGGTTTTGGAACGGACCAGAGTGCATGGAAACATTCGTGTGGGGAGTCCAGGAATGTGGCCTGCTGTTCCAACTGCTCGATGCTCTGCTACTCTGATCCTCTAAAACTCCACTCTCGTTAGAGCGTAAATTATACCCTCACAGATTAAAAACATGTTCACCTTTTGAGAAATAATTCATGGGATGAAAATACAAAGTAGAGATTTTTTTTTTTGGCCTGATTTTGGTTAGCCAGGATCAAATCTATGAGCAAAAAGTTAAATACAAAATGCAGAGATACTTAAAATAATAAGACGATGGCCAAAGAGGGGATACATTGTCACAGACAGTCCACACTGGGAATCTTTTAATGGCAAATATAATGTTGCAACTGAAACTATTTTGTAATTTTAGAATATCTATTTTAAATACATTTTTTTAATTGAAGGAGTTTTTATACATAAAGATACCAAGGTATTTGAGAAGGAATGAATGTAAAAGTTGGATAGCTTTATTAATGAAGGTAGATAGATATTTTAGAAGGCAATTTGACTCTCTCTCTCTCTCTCTTTCACACACACACAAACACACACATATACACAAACACACATACACACACTACAGTAAAAGACTTTGCCAACTTTCGTGATTAGGAGCTTTCAAGTATCCACTAGGTCCCTGAAGAAGGCCACTTACTAAGGATTAATTCTAGTGTGTTATGCACAGTTACCACGCTGACGATGGACATGAGTTCTGAGTAAGCCCGAAAACAATGAACAATATTTAAATCTGGAAAAGTATGAAAACAAATGCCTGATGAGTGTCATAGGTGTCAACTGAACAGATGGAGAGAAGAATGAACCTGCAGGGTGGGGAGGCAGAAGTGGCTGTCAGAGGTGGTGAAAACAGGAAACTGCAGTTGGTGGGATGCCTGGTCAGAATTATAATAATAACAGTCATCATCACGGGCGCCTCCCTCCTCCTCCCCCGCAACTGTGTAAATAAGGAGCTGGAGTACAATCATCACTCCGTAGCACTCATAAAATCACAGTGGCCTTCCAGCTGTCTTGAGGTGCACCCCTGCTCTAGAAACTCAGCAAAGGGGCAGAAATTCTCCTGGCAGAGTGGAGAGTTACAGCATGACTTTCCCATTAATGGGGAATGAGAAGTCAGGACAGACAGAGAAAACAGAAAAAAAAAAATGCCACACTTGTCTCATCCTGAATCTTTAATACTGGAAAACCAGAAACGGTTGATGTGGGGGACCTTTTCTTATGGCTTTAAAACCACTTAAAAGGACAGGGACTTAAGCCATTCATGTTTCCAACATGCCATGCAAGCCTAAAGCCTTTATTTTGAAGAGGAAAGTAAGCAGACTTTAAATTTTCTCTTGATTCTCTGAGTTTCTAGTAGGACTTCAATAAAAATTCTGAACGACCCTATATTTTTTTAAAATGAAGTCTTAAATCTCAAGTAATCTGTGTATATCTCGTGTGTCACTTCCTACAATATTTTGAAACATTTTTAGCAACAGAATATATTTACATATTAACTTTTATGGCTAGACCACAATTTGTAAAACAGATCAAAGTAGAACTGCCCTGCGGCACTGGCCAGTGCAGAGGCAGGGGGCTCAGACTCTAAGGTCACCATCCCTTTGTCCGACACAGTGACCCTGAACATCCTTCAGGACTTAGAGCTCTTTGAAGATCATTACATATATATATATATATATGTATGTACATATATACACACACACACATACACACACACACATATATACATACACACACATATACACATACGCATGTATATTATTATATATCTTTAGTGCATTTGTATACATTTGTAAAATTACTACAAATTAATGATAGTTTAATAATAGTAACTCCCAGGGAAAGCAGTTAACATAATTTATGTGCCTGCTATGAGACAATCCATTTACTCACCTCTCATCGACCTAGACACCATCCTCACAGAAGTGGCCTTGCCCCTGGGCCCTCAGTTTCTCACTTTACTTTTCATTTTGAGCATATACTTTCCCCTTGTCTTCAAAAATCAAACAGAACCTTCACTTATTTTTCTTTGCAACTGAGGTACAACTTACAAATTGAGGTAAAGTGCACACACCTTAAGTGTACAGTTCCGTCCCTTTTACCTACCTACAGACACACCTGTGTATCCCCAACTAGCTCAACAGAGAGAACACTTTAGCATCCCAGAATGTTCTCTCCAAGTCAATACCATCTCCAGAGGATAATAATTCTTCTAACCTCAGACACAAAAGATCAGTTTTGCCTGTTTTTGAACCCCACATAACCCAAAGCACGTGGTATACGCTTTTTGCCTCTGGCTTCTTTCAGTCTGCAGGTGAGATTCATCCACATGCCTGTCTGTGATATTGGTTCATGGCGATGCCCTTGCCTTTTTTTTTCCTCAGATCAAACGGTACCTGACCTGGGTAGCTTTTCCCTACCAAACGTCATCCCAGAGTGTATTGTCATCGGGATGTTGAGGTGAAAAGGACTTTAGAACCTTAAATGTATCTAGCCCAGGAATGTCAAGAGGCTGGCCTCAGGTTGTGTCCCTGGTCCTTGGGAGAGTTAGGACTGGGGAAGCTGCGCCTTGACTCCCGTCCGGTAGCTTCTCCATTTCCCCATGCTCCTGGCTCTCTCTTATTTCTCTTCCCGTATTTGTGCCCCCTACTTTTTTTTTTTTTTTTTTTTTTTTTAGAAGCACTAGGGAAGCTCATCTTCCCTGTTGGTAATCTCCTGAGGAATGTGGCTTAAGCTCTCTCTCACTTCTTTTTTGTCCCAAATTCCTACTGCCACCTGTCACCCTAAGGAATGAGTCCTTGATAATTTGAAATCTCTCCTTCAAGGTATCACTCTATAAAAATCACCATGACCACACTGATCACTGATACTTTTCCAATTATGTTTTCCAGTTCATCTTTCAAGCTACCTGTTCTAAGGTTTTTGAGACTTTTCATTTCCATCTCCTGGAAATATTGTCCTGTTTAACCTCCCAGAACTTTCCCATCTTGTTGTAGCTTTATCATTTTTAATCTAGATCTGGGTTCTATATGTGTTCCCTCTGTGGTTTGGTTCTTTACATCATCTCACATATTGGAATTGCAAAATTATTGAGACACTTGACAGTATCAACAACCCAGGGTGAGTGACCACAAACAGTCATAACAACAGCAAACATTTACATAGCATTTACTATGTGTCAAGCATGACTCTAAGCATTCTACACATATTAACTCATTTATGTCTCAGTGATTCTCCACAGTAGGTTCCATGGTTAAGAACCCTGTTTTACAGATAAGGAAACTGAAGCAGCAAGAAATAACTTATCCAAGTTAAGACAGCTGGTTAGGATTTGAAGTCAGGGGGCTGGTTCCAAAGTCTTTGATGTCAGGTGCCTTCCAAAGATTAAGATGGCATGGGTACAAGAATAAAAAAAAAGTCAGTTCAGGGTGTTTGGGATAAATTTTCATGAAAAATTTGGAGAAAATTTCAGGATGGGCAACAACGCAGCAGATGTGGGAATTTAATCTGGCAAAGCCATCAGGAAGGCAATGACAGGAGGATAAAATGAAGAGGATACTGAAAGACACAGAAATAGGTGCGTTAATGTAAGAACAGAAGAAAAGAAATAGAGCGCGCCACTGGCGTAGCAAGGACAAATTGCTGATATAAACATGATGACTCACCTAGAGAAAGGGATCATGTCTGGGGTTAGTCCAGAACGTGGACTACTTAGACCACGCTGATTTTATAGGTTATGTAATGACAGCCTATGCATTTTGAAAAATAAAAATGCTAGCTCATTGCTTTCTGTAATACATCAAATTGGATGAAGTAAAGGGGCAAAAATAATTGATGTGGCAGAAATTAAACTACGTGTAATTTCTTCAAGAATGATAAACAGTCTTTAATTATTTCTATATCATCCATGGTGTTGAGAATAGCATTTTCACACTTTCTCATATCAGAATTGCTGAGTTCATATGGCATTTATAGTGGAATGCAACCTATTCGGTTGCAACCTATTAGGACAATAATAAATAGTTAATATTTATTATACCTTTACTATATGTTAGACCCTATTCTAAGTGCTTTATGCCATTCAGTCCTTTAAAAAAAAATCCTGACTGGAAGATGCTATTCCCATTTTAAAATAAGGAAATTGAGACTCAGGGACGTGATGCAGCAGGCTGATGGTGGCATAATTAAGTGAAGCCGGGACTCAGCTCAGTCTGTTTGCCTCTAGAACTGAAGGTAATATATTATCACCATGCTAGAGAGAGGCCAGGAGAGACAGAGGCAGAGAACTGAACGTTTGTGCCTATGTGTAGAAAGAATATCAGTTTAATTGATGCTAATGAAATGACTACACAGAGCTATGAAATGTTTCATTTGAGACTGAGACTCTCAGAGCAAAATTCTGCTTTCCCTACACATACCTTCGATTGTGAGGCTCTCGGGCAGCATGAAAGGCTCTTTCTTTGGTCAGTGAGTATGCCTATAGTAAGTCCATTAGAAACGGACAGCGCCAAGTAGATCCACTGCTGTTTGTGCTTTGTCAACTGCTTTATCTCATTTGATCTCATTTCACCCTCCCAGTCATGAAATGTAGTTCGGAGATTATTATGCAGAAGCCTCGCCACGGGGAAGGACTCGTATCTCATATTTCTCAGCAAGACAGTGATAGCAGGTTCCTGCAACAGAACCCCATCTACTGACCCTTAATCTTGACCCAGGGCTTGCTCCTTAGTTTCGTTTAAATTGAATCCCTTTCTTGATGCCATGCCTCCAGTATTTACTCAGCTCTATGCCTGACCCAAAGAAGGTCTACAGAAAACATCCATTGAAAGAAAATCAGCTATTCTGCCTCAGTAGACTGAGGTTTTACAGACAGATACAGAAAGATGAGGTTTACCACCTAAGGATGCCATTATTAATCTAACTTTATCATTACTGTGAGAGCAGCATGCAGAAATGTCCGATTTCTTTCCAAATGCAGGCTTTTGGACGAAAGTAGATTTGAGTGGGTGTTTTTTAAGTTGGTCCATTTTGATCCTCTTAGAATATTAAGCTTTGGCGACAGCACACCTGAATCTAAATCCTAACTTCAACATTTACAGTCAGTGGCATGGGCTCAGACTCTCCCAGCCTTAGTTTCCTCACCTTCAAAAATTATCCAACAGCATCTACTTTGTGGGGTAGTTGTGAATATTAAATAAGGTATGTAACATATTCAAGCAGTGCCAGAGACAGTGTAAACAATAAATAATTGTATCATCATCATCATCATCATCATCATCATCATCATCATCGTTGTTGTTCTCTGTTTTATCCATGAAAGCATTAGTTGTAACACTTCACACTTTTTTTTTTACCATAAAGGAAAACACGGGTAATGCAACTATGTATTGCCATTGACTATAAGATGCATCAAATTTCAATAATGTTAAACGTGTGGAGAAGTTTCATCTTAAATATATAAAATAGAGTATCTATGTGTGCACTTGTGTGTTCAAGAATTTAAACTGCAGTCTGAATCAAGTTTAAGAGTGGAAAGTTTTAACGAAATTTCCACAAAGAAAGCTTAAGAGCAGTTCTTTGTTCAACCAAGTCAAAGTCTTTCAACAGTACAATGGAAACGTTCTGAGGCAGAGAGAACTATGTATGCTTCTCCAGTTAGTATATTTTTAAACTTACAAATGATGTTTTCACAATGTGCATGTGCTCACAGGCTTTCATGATGGGCTAATGATGTATATTGCAAATAGCAAATACGCTGCCATGTCACTTGAAAAAGTAAAAACATATTCTTGTTTATAACCAGCTAAATACACTTGCAGATGTTTTCCCGTAAAAAGAAGTGATATCTAGTGAATTTCAGGAACTTTATTGGAATGACAAAGTTCAAACTGCTGCCAAAGCCAACACATGAGATTTATATATAGAGAGAGAAGAACAGATTTCACTGTGTTGATGAGATTTTTATTTCTTGGTTCACGTTTTCCATTACTGCTTGGTCAGTAGCCATGAAGGATTCAGGGTGGTTTTGCTCAATAAACGCCTCAAGTCTCATATCCTTCTCTCCTAACTTTATTCAAAACCAAGCACAGATCTTTTTTCTTTTTTTTTTTAATTGAAGTACAGTTAGTTACAATGTGTCAATTTCTGGTGTACATCACAATGTCCCAGTCATACATGTACATACATATATTCATTTTCATATTCTTTTTCATGAAAGGTTATTACAAGATATTGAACAGAGTTCCCTGTGCTATACAGAAGAAACTTTTTAAAATCTGTTTTTATATATAGTGGCTAAAGTGTAAATCTCAAACTCCCAAATTTATCCCTTCACGCCCCTTTTCCCCAGTAACTGTAAGATTGTTTACTATGTCTGCAAATCTGTTTCTATTTTGTAGATGAGTTCATAATGTCCCTTTTTCTCTCTCTCTCTTTTTTTTTAGGTTCTACATATGAGTGATATCATATGGTATTTTTCTCTTTCTGGCTTACTTCATTTAGAATGATGATCTCTAGGTCCATCCATATTGCTGCAAATGGCATTATTTTATTCTTTTTTATGGCTGAGTAGTATTCCATTATATAAATATACCACCACTTCTTTATCCAGTCATCTGTCGATGGACATTTAGGTTGCTTCCATGTCTTGGTTATTGTATATATTGCTGCTATGAACATTGGGGTGCATGTATCTTTTTGAATTAGAGTTCCCTCCAGATATATACCCAGAAGTGGGATTGCTGGATCATACGCTAAGTCCATTTTTAGTTTTTTGAGGAATATCCGTACTGTTTTCCATAATGGCTGCACCAAACTATATTCCCACCAGCAGTGTAGGAGGGTTGCCTTTTATCCACATCCTCTCCAGTGTTTATCATTCATGGACTTTTTAATGATGGCCATTCTGACTGCTGTGAGGTGATACCTCATTATAGTATTGATTTGCATTTCTCTAATAATTAGTGACATTGAGCATTTTTTCACGTGCCTATTGGCAATTTGTATACCTTCATTGGAGAAATGCTTGTTTAGGTCTTCCGCCCATTTTTGGATTGGGTTGTTTGTTTTCTTGTTATGAAGTTGTATGAGCTGTTTATATATGCTGGAAACTAAGCCTTTGTCAGTCGCATCATTTGCAAATATTTTGTCCCATTCTGTAGATTGTTGTTTTGTTTTGCTTATAGTTTCCTTTGCTGAGCAAAAGCTTATAAGTTTAGGACCCATTTGTTTATTTTTGCTTTTATTTCTATTGTCTGGGTAGACTGCCCTAGGAGATAGGAGAACATTGCCAAGATTTATGTCAGAGAATGTTTTGCCTACATTTTCTTCTAGGAGATTTATTGTGTCTTGTCTTAAACTGTTTAAGTCTTTAAGCCATTTTGAGTTTATTTTTGTGTGTGGTGTGAAGGAGTGTTCTAACTTCATTGATTTACATGCTGCTGTCCAGTTTTTCCAACACCACTTGCTGAAGAGACTGTCTTTTCTTCATTGTATATTCTTGCCTCCTTTGTTGAAGATTAATTGACCATAGGTCTGTGGGTTTATTTCTGGGCTCTCTGTTCTGTTCCACTGAGCCATATGTCTGTTTTTATGCCAGTAGCACTCTGTTTTGATTACTGTAGCTCTGTAATATTGTCTGAAGTCTGGGAGGGTTATTCCTCCAGCTTTGTTCTTTTTCTTCAATGTTGCTTTGGCAGTTCTGGGTCTTTTGTGATTCTATGTAAATTTTAGCATTCTTTGTTCTAGTTCTGTGAAAAATGTCCTGGGTAATGTGATAGGGATCGCATTAAATCTGTAGATTGCCTCGGGCAATATGGCCATTTTAATGATACTGATTCCTCCAATCCAACAGCATGGGATGGCTTTTCATTTCTTTAAGTCATCACAAATATTAACAAAGATCAGGTATCTAGAGAACTGAGCACATCACTAGAGAGATATACAAAGCTCTCTGTGCAAATTTGAAGATAATCTAATGTGTCAGCTATCTTTGGAACAATGACTTTAAGGTTTAATGTTATCACAACTCTAGTATAATTAAATCAGTCATGACACAGTTGATTCAGAATTTTAGACACTTTCACTGGTGTGGTAATTGATCAGATCAAATGCATTGATCCAATTCAGGATGTTCTTCTGTTGGAAGTAGAGATTAATGAGACATCCATAGTTATTTGACTACATGGCTCACGATTTGCAGTGAAGGCCTCATTTATTGTGGGCAGTTGAAGTGAGTTTGATAGGAAAAGAGCTCTCAGAACAGTAGCGCATGGTAAATGACAAAAAGTGGGAACATTAAAAGTCACCGAGTGATTTTCATTAATTTGTTTTAGTTTAAAGTGTGCTTTCTAATGTTCTTGCTTTGGAGAATAGAATACAGAGATGGCTAGGATAGTGATTCCTATTGCAATGCTAGATTTGAAAGGTAGGAGATCTTTGAAGTTGCACTTAAAGAGGTGCCGCGTAACTCAGTGAGTCTAAGGTGACTTTGATTGTAAAATGGAACATTACATTGATGTACCACTAAGAAGAAAAAAAATATTGGCAATCAAATTATCATGATCATCAGTTATAAGACATGTTCCAATTTTAGGGAAGTTAAAATGTGAACATATGAGTGACTTTGAATTGATAAAATGTGGTAGTTTCCATGATAAAATGTAGCCATGTCATCTAAGAAGCATTCAAAGAAAACCACATAGTATGCCACAGAGAAAATTGGAGAACTTGATCACTTTAGGAGGCGTATTGAAGCTCCTACATCCCTCTGGATGTTTTGGAATTACCCAGTGGAATCAGTCCCTAATTCTGTACTCCAGAAATTTAAGAGATCTTCACTCCTCTCCGCCCCCCACCTGCCAGTGAAAACTCCAGAGCAAAGAAAATATTGACAGCTTGCAGAAGAGCTGTCTGAATGCTCCCTGCCCGTTTTGCACAAAGAAGAAGGTTCAAGAGAGAATGCTAATTCTCATTTAAATAAAATTGCTGATAAAGGTATTGCAACGGGATGCCTGAAGACCAAGGAAGGAAGATACACACACACACACACACACACAAAGTCATGGAAACAGGAAAGTTAACAAGCAGTGGTAAGCGAAGCAAACTGAGTTTACCTAAATGCATTGTAGATGCAACGCAAGCATCTGAAAACCTTCTTCCATACATCTAGAGTGTTCTGGGCTAGACAAGCCCTATTCTACAGGGCGGGAGTGGAAGCCATCAGCAGCTGCATCCTTGACTAGATCCTCCTTCTTAACTCCCAGTGATAAACGTGGTTTCCCGTGGAAGGGACATTCTCGGGGCATCATCTCTCCAGGGTCTACCAGAAAAAAAAAATTATTCTAAATTTTATACACATTGTAGAGGTGCTGTTCATGCGCAGACATCTTCATATCTGAATACTTCCGTGAAGGAGAAAATGACCAAATCATCTTACGTTTACTTAGTCTATCAAGTGTCCATAAACCTGTTTTAGCAGGAAATTAAAAAGTAGTCTCCAAACTGTTCAGGAATCTTTACTATTTATGTTTTCTTCTTATTAAAATGTTTTCTCCTCTCTTAAGGAAACGGAATCAAGAGAAAATTGAAATAGTGTGCCTATGTGATGTGCGCATTACAGCAAATCACAATAAAACTTGACTTCAGGTGTGCTAAACTGCACAAAACTCTGACATAACTGAAGCCAAACTGTGACGTAAAAGAGTTTAGGTCGCTTTTAAGTTTAATGCTTAAGGAGTGTGTGACCATGGGAAAAGGACAGAGGAAAGTTTTGTGCAAGTGAATAATTTTTTCAAATTACTCTTAAACTAT
Organism: Vicugna pacos; assembly: GCF_048564905.1. Taxonomy (NCBI): domain Eukaryota; kingdom Metazoa; phylum Chordata; class Mammalia; order Artiodactyla; family Camelidae; genus Vicugna; species Vicugna pacos. Next base: position 26,117,144 of record NC_132990.1, read on the forward strand.
GTTTATTTAAAAAGATGCGTGTGTTTTTACATGCATGATACTGCCATTTTTGATAGATTTCAGGAAATGAATGGGACTTTGAAGCCTGAGGATTTCACATGTAGGTGGAGTCTCTGTCCTTTAACTGAGTGGGTGCTCCTCAGAGCCGAACAGCTGGGACGCCAGCTGTTTCTCTCGCTCCTTGTGCATCACAGTCCTGAGAACCCGAACTAAGGACCGCTCCCCAGCACCATCCTTGGCCTTCACCCCATGCAGATGCACCTTTCTTCATGGAAGGAGCATGCTCTCTGCACGGTTACAGAAGACAAATTTCTGCTCACCACCTTCGATTTTTTATTAATTTAAAAAAATGCTCCAATATAAAGAATTTTAGCTCTGATATGAAATAAAAATTCCTCTGAAGATTGGAGCAACTTTATTTTTAAATGATATGATTAAAGGGACAAAATTTCTTCTAATTCACGAATGGTATCCCTCTCTAAAAAGACGTCTGTACAGACTGAACTGAAATTGATGATCTTCTCCAAGAAACAGAGCCCTCCTAGGGCTTGTTCCACATAAAAGCAATTGCCTTCATCTTTAAATAGAGAACATAGTCCTTTAAATACAGTTTGAACTCATGGCTTTCACTGAAGGGATCTCCCATCTGTTTAAACTTAACGGGTCTTCTGTGCAAGGCTCCTTAACTTTGACAGGAAACTTCCTGTTGTAGATCAGGGTTAGATTGTTTTAAATTTGTTGTACACCTATTAGGCACCATGTGTTTCCTCATACCTTGATTTTATTTGATGCTCTCTGCCTTGAGATCTATCTATTCATATCACCCTTTTTAAAGACAAGGAAAGAGAGTTTCCGAGAGGTTCAATAAAATGTTTAGAGACAAAATTTAAGTAAAAGGATTAGCATTTGGACCCAATTTTGTCCAATTCCATTATGTCCTATTTTCATTAACTCGTGCCTTTATCAAGGCATGCTTCAGTGACATTTTGCTCAGAACCACAGAACACAACTTTCCTTGGGCAGCCCTAAGTAAATCCTTCAAAATAAAAATTTAGGGATGAAAAATGAGAGTGAAAGGGAGGGAGACAGAGAGACAGACAGACAGAGAGAGAATAGTAGAGACAGTTCATACTAGAGATAGATCAACAGCCAGTCCTGAGAATTAGCCTCTACGTAGTACTCTTGACAAAGAAGAAAATAGAGCCTGAAGTATTGAAGACCTGTCTCACTCTGGGATGTCTCTAAAGCAACAGATTGCATGCAAATGGATGTCTGCTGTCCTCCCACTTAGCAGAGCTTTGACTGGATTCTGCAGCACTTCGCCCCTTTAATGTGCATGGGAATCGCCTGGCAGCTCCCGTAGATTCTACCTCTGGGAGTCTGGAGCAGGCCCAGGATTCTGCATTCGAACAAGCTCCCAGGTAATGCCGATGCTGCTGACCCAGGGACCACACTTTGAATAGCAGGGGTCTACAGGAAACCATTAACCAGGGCTTCAGACAGACCAGTACTAGAAACCCAGCTCCACAGCTTAGTAAGCATATGGATTAAGGTAAGCATCTTTACCTCTGAGCTGTTTCCTCGTCAGTAAAGTGGAAATAATGATATTTAATTAGTATTCTGTGCCAGGCACTGTTGTAAATGCATGATATTAATTAACTCACTTAATATTTACAATAATCTTCCTTTACTATTCACGATAATGACAATGTTAACACACCAAAGCCAGGTGACTAGTCAGTGGCCAAGACTGTATTCAGATCCTAGGCAGCTTAGCTCAGGGGCCCGCTGTTGGCAACTCCAACTTAGAGGAGTGCAAGCAGAGGTCTTGCTGTCAGGCGTGTGAAGTACCATAGTGCTCAATAAATCTGCCTTCAACTTCCCTTCCTTCTCCTACACTTTAAATTTGGTTGTCCTTAAGCAGAATCTACTTGTAAGAGAAAATTTAGAAAATAATGCCTGTTTCTAGAATGTGTTTCTCACAGTGCTCTCTCCGGTGGACTTTTGTTTAGCTAGAGAGAGCCACTTGGAGATTTGCATGAATTGCTACTGTTGACAGAAGGAATTGCTTTGATCTCTCCTGCATCATTACTTGATCTGTTTGTTTCTGTTCTTTCTACAAGTGCCAAAAAACCAGGCAGCAATGGACAGAATGTAGCATTTGCTACAGCTATAACTTTGTATCTTACCTTTAGAAAAATTAAAATCTAGATTCACTACGTAGAAAACAGCGGTCATTCATCAAACAAAGAGATTTACCAAAGTCTTTTTTTAAATAATAAGCTCCCCTGGTCGGGTTTTTTTTTTAAACATTTTTATTAAGTTTTTTTAAATTAAAAACACCCTCTTTAAAAAACTATAACTATTGCATTGAAATTAGAAGCAATAGAAAATACTTTGCATCGACTGCTTTGCAGATAAACTCACCTTACCATGAGCAGACTTATACGGGAAATATGACTGAATGAAAGCCATTTTATATACCTTAGTGGCAGAATAGTTTGCTTCAAGAAGAAGCTTCAAAATATTTCCTATTTAAACTTTATATTCAAATATGAAAGTTGTTTCTCTTCCTGATGTCTGTGCTAAAGAGCAGTGTGGCACTTCTGATGGACGGGCCTTTCTGGAACCAGATCTGATATTTTTGGAAATATTTCTCATTTGCTAGAATTGTTTTCTTTCTTTTTTTTTTTTCTACAGCAGAACTGCTTCTTGCCATATTTGTCATATGGTAAAACACACTGTGGAAATTCCTAATTTTTATAGTAAATATGTCCTAGGTAAATGGGAAAAAGTTGATGAGACTGAATTAGTATCATCATCTGATTGACTCTAGGGAAAAAGATGAAAAATAATAAAAAAAATTATTTTTTAAGAGTATGGGAAGCAGGGATGATCTAGGAACAAGAGATACTGGATTTTTAAAAACTTTAACTTCTAGGGATTAAATAGTGTGGTACTGGCCCATGACTCAACAGACAGAACAAGGACATACAGTAGAGAATCCAGAAATAAATTCAAATACATAAAGCAGTTTAGAATATAAAGGGGGAGAGGCATCTCAGTCCAGTTGAAAAAATATGTATTATTCAATAAATGGTATTGAGACAACTGGGTAGCCACCTGAAAAACATAATTTGGACCCATATAGGACATTTTACACCAAGAGTAAATTTCTAATAAATCAACGATTTAATGGTGAAAAGATAATCTGTAAAATTTAAGGAAAAAAAAAAAAGCAATAGAAAATTCTTCAAGAAGCTTGGTGTAAAAGTGGAGTGTGGCCGCCCGCTGAAGACATGTGAGAAGGGAGAGATTACTCCTCTTCACACTGCAGCCTCACCACCATCCCGCGCTGGCCTCCACTGTGCCAGTGAGCCAGAGGACTTCAAGAACAGGCCTGGTAGGCTCTAAAGCCTTTTACTTCAGTCACGGGCATCCCAATTCCTGGGCCCATCTTGACTGGGACAGAAAGCAAATTAAAAAATGCATGTTCAAGCTGGAAGTGTCATGCTCCCTGATGTCAAAGCTATTGTAATCAGAAAAGCATGGTATTGGCAGAAAAACAGACGTATAGATCAATGGAGCAGAACTGAAGGCCCAGAAATAAACCCATCCACATATGGACAATTAATTTACAACAAAGAGCCAAGAACAGACAATGGAAAAAGGATAGTCTCTTCAATAAATGGTGCTGGGAAAACTGGACAGCCACATGCAAAAAAATGAAACTCCACCACAGTCTCATACCATACACAAAAACCAAGTCAAATGGATTAAATGCTTGAATGTAAGACCCGAAGCCATAAAACTCCTAGAAGAAAATATAGGCTGTTTGCTCTTTGACATTAGTCTTAGCAATTACTTTGTGGATATGTCTCCTCAGGCAAGGGAAACAAAGGCAAAAATAAACAAATGGGACTACGTCAAACAAGAAGAGCTTTTGCACAGCAAAGAAGACGGTCACCTGCTGAGTGGGAGAAAATACTTGTAAACAGAAATCTGATAAGTGGTTAGTATCCAAAATATAAAAAGAATGCATACAACTCAACATTAAAAAAACAAACAACTTGATTTTAAAAATGGGCAGAGGATCTGAATAGACATTTTTCCAGCGAAGACATACAGATGGCCAAAAAGGATATGAGTAGACACCTTCAGCATCACTAATTATTAGGGAAATGCAAATCAAAACCACAATGAGATGTCACCTCATTCCTGTTCAAGCGGCTGCTATCAAAAAGGCAAGAAGTAAGGCCAGGATGTGGAGAAAAGCGAACCCTCATGCGCTGTTGGTAGGAATGTAATTTGGTGCGGCTGTTGTGGAAAACAGTATGGAGATTCCTAAAAAAATTTAAGAATAGAACTACCAAATATGATCCAGCTATTCCACTTCTGGGTATTTATCCAAATGATATGAAAATACTAATTTGAAATAATATATGTACCCCTATATACATCACAGCATTATTTACAATAGCCAAGACATGGAGACAACCTAAGTACCCATCAGCTGATGAATGGATAAAGAAAATTTGATGTGTCTGTGTGTGTGTGTGTGTGTGTGTGTATATACACACAGTGGACTATTACACAGCCATGAAAGGCGAAATCTTGCCTTTTGCAGCAACTTGGATAGAACTTGTGGGTATCACACTAAGTGAAATAAGTCAGATAGAGAAAGACAAAAACTGTATGATTTCACTTGTATGTGAAATATACAAAATAAAGGAAAACAAAATCAATGAACAAACCAAACCAAACAAAAACAACAACAAAAAAACACATAGATACCGAGAACAGAGTAGTGGTTACCAGAGGAGAAGTGGTCGGAAAGAGTGAAATGGATAAAGGGGAGCGACTGTATGATGACAGAGGGAAGTGAAGTTTTTGGTGGTGAGCACTGTATACATACATGCAGTGTATTATATATGTTTCGTGTTTATAGCATTATATTTCAACTGTAGAAATATAATATTGTACACGTGAAATATATATAATGTTATAAAGCAATGTGCCTCAATAAAAAGTAAATTTAAAAAAAATGTCCTTGGCTCAGTCTCCTGTTTTAATTGGCTGTATTGTCGTTAATACCCATATCCCCCAGGTCCACCAAAACATAACCTTTAACTTGATTGTGTTCTGTAACTGTAAGTATTTTTCTTCTTTTGCTTTTCCAAAGTAGAGTCCATTCTCAGATTTTAAAAAAGAAATGTAAGCTGACATTCATCATTACTATTGTTAGCACACATTAAGAAAATAAGCATTTGAACAGGAATCGGATTCTGCAGGTCAGCGTGCATGTGGCGGATCACTGGTTCGTGCAAATGATGTTCATGTCAATATCTGGGTGACTACAACACAGATTATTTGATCCTAACACAGAGGCAGCTATAAGATGAGGCCATGCATAGAATTATTGTATGTTTTAATCTTCCAGGAAATAAAATTCCTGCCCATAATGAAACCTGGTTCTCTTAATGAGTTCACTGTGAGAGTAACCCAGCCTGCAGTTGTTTGATTAAAAGAGTACAAATTGGGATGTTTGAAGGTTCAGAGGCATTTCCTATTGTAATTTAAATAAAGCAGTCTTCGGGTAGGAGACATTACTGATGGGAGCTTATAATGGGATTAGTAAAGGTTTCATGAGGGAACCCAAATTCACCAAATAGCCCAAGTTTTAAAATATCACTAAAAACCACTGATAAAATATACCCTTTCTGAGAATAAACTTAGAGGGGCCAGAGAGTGCTTAAAAGTAAGAAAAGTAGATGCAAAATTAAAATTTAGAACAACAAATAAAAGAAGTTATTGGATTTTAAAAAAATCACTGCACACATTAAAAAAACCCTACAGTTCATGGTAAGTCTAAATTACAGTTGGCAGCCTGCCAGCTAGTTACAGAGCACAGAAAAGGTGAAAATCTCTCAAACTAGAGTACAATTAATGCTGCCTGGGCTCTCTGGAATCCTTTCCAAATGTATTTCCAAATAAAAGTACCCTGTTTCTCTGTTGGATGCCAATAAATGGTAAACCTTAAACTTGGGAACTTACTACCCAGCAACAGCCAAGAGCTCATTTACAAAATGTTGTGGAAGGATCCCTTTTCCCACGTGACAGGCAGGAGAAAAGTTTCTCTTTCTTAAAAGGGTCCTGCCACTTAATGAACATTCTACCCACTACAGTCAACATTTTGTCTTCATCCTTGGTAACAGAATGACTAATAGATTTGGTTATGAAACTACATAATGAAGTTTCCACGTTGTCTAACTATAGTCTGTGTCTTCTTTGGCGGGTTTTAGGCTTTTTTTTCTTTTTCCCAACCGCTGAAGCATGCCCAGGGATAAGAGATAAGCAATGCCAGAAATCACTGATCTTTAAACCTGCAAGCAAGTTTACAGATTGTAGCACACCTCCCATCTTTAACCGATATGGAAAATGAGGTCCAGAATATTGAGCATCTCAGCCAAAAACACACAGCTAGCTAGTGGGAAAAGTAAGCCTTAATTTCTGATTAAGAAATACATTTGGTTTTTCATAATATTCACAATTATTGGACACTTTGAGTGACATTGCATTAAATTCTTTACACAAATTTCCACATTGTATTCATTCACACACACACACACACACACACACACACCACCCTCAAGGCAATTGTTAGTATATTCCCGGATGAATGAAGAAATAGAACAAGTAACTTGCCCAAGGTCACGCTAGTCCTGAGTAATGGAGCAAGGATTTGAATCCACGCCCTGGGAGATATAGCAGTTAAGCTGACAGCGTTCCTCTTCTCAAGGAATGATCTAGAATAGGAGCTTAGGCATGCTTACTAATACAAGATGGCAAACAGGACTATCCCCATTCCTCACTCTGGGACACTGGAATTGATCCATAATTGTGAACACACCCATGACTTTAGCTTCGTTAACACTGAGCAGGCACTAATCCTGGTAATCATACACAGATGCTCTGTGGGCAATTTCAACACTTACCACACAGAATGCAAACTATTCTGCTATAGTGTCCACCACAGTCACGTCAGTCTGCAGTTGATATTTGGAAACCAGCCCCAGTGTCCATCGCGTTAAGCTGGGAATTCATGCTCCCTGCTATAAAAGAGCAATTCACATTTCTCCAAGCCTGAGTTACCTATGGCAGGCTTAGCAAACAGCAGAAGGAGCTTGGACTATCTAGAATACACCTGAGGAACAGCAAGTAGTATATAGAATTTACACTTATGGAACGAAAGGAAATCTCATCTTAAGTCACTTTCTTGAGAAACAGTACGGTTTTTTTCCATCATATCATTATGGTGATTTTTCTCTTTGAAGAAATGTCTTTTAATTGGTTTCTGAAACTCTATGTGGGGGTCCCAGACACTATTGGTTGTCTAACCAACTGTCAACTTCTTCCAGCCTCATTCCATGCAAACATGGAGTCTGCAAATGCCAGATACTCATTGTGTCAAATTCCTTTGCAGGTAGGGGTAGCCATATGATTTCTGGCTGACAAGGCTGGGTCAGACAACAAAGGACTGGCCCAGGTTAAAAGATGGGTGAGAAGAATGATTTTGACTGGGTTCAAGGTTGCTTTTACTTTGGTTTAGGACTGGTCAGACAACAAAGGACTGGCCCAGGTTAAAAGATGGGTGAGAAGAATGATTTTGACTGGGTTCAAGGTTGCTTTTACTTTGGTTTAGGACTGAACTAGCAAACAGCTGGTGTAAATGACATGCATTAGATAACGTACCACGAAAGTGTGCGTGCTGCTCCCTGGAGCCTCTCTGCAGTCCAGTGCTCGATGGAATCCACATAGAATGCGAAACCCATTACTTCTGAGGAGCCCGGAAGCTCAAGTCTCAAGTCCTTTGCATGATTAGACTGGGAGAGAGGCCTTGTTGGTTACAGAGTTGTTTACTTACTACTTTATAAGGCAATTCCCTGCTGCAGGTAAAAGACCTGGCCATAGCTTGCCATAGAAGGGGAATATTCTTAGGGGCAGCGAAGAGAATGAGTTGCTTCTGGGAATGAGAAGACACATGCTAAGCAAAGGCTCCTTCCCTTTTCCTTCCTGCCTTTGGCAGCTGAGTGTGAATGCTGGAGTCGCAGCAGCCTTCTTAGGACTGTGCTGACCTGAGGAGAAGGGCCACCTGCTGCAGATGGTTGAGAAGGATGGCAAACCCTAGATCCTTAACAGCTTTGTCAAACTGTTGAAATCATCCACCCTGGGCTTTCCTGCCTTCCAACTTCTTAAGAGAATAAGGGCTATGTTTGCTCGGATGCGTTCTGTTACTTACAGTTTAAAGCCTCTTAAGTGATGCAGTTGGCATGCTGATTCACTGAGGAAATCAGCCCTCGGAGAGGAAAACAATATTTCAAGGGAAATATTTTCTAAGAAGAATGTTCTGTAAAGAGAATCCTACCTTCTTTACCTCATCCTTTGGATGGAAGGGTAAATAGCCCTGCTTCCAAAAATCTGTGATATTTAATTAAGGCCCTGTTTGCACACTTGTTCTTTTAGCACTCGTGTAATTGCCCGTTATTTCTTAAAAGTCTGTTTCTTGACCAGCAGTGTGACCCTGAACCTCAGAAAAGCAGTGGCCATAACTGACATAATCTAAGATGGTTTTCGGCACACCGTGCCTGGCATATAGTGTTGAGCAGTTTTTGTTGAATAAAAACTTCCAGGGAGGTTACTTGAATCTCTAAAGGCCAACCCTAAATCACAGCCATCCATTATGTAAGACTGTCTTTATTGGTTCCTTCATTTTTATGCCATGACTTCCCTTTCATAGACATGGTCTGCTGCCCAAAACCTCCCTTCACTTCAGACCTGCCTGACTTCTTCAAAACTTCACGCTGCCCAGGGATTGTAACTCTGTGCTTCCTTGTGGAAATCTCCCTTTCTTCAGCACCAGACACAGTTTAGAGTTCTGGATCTTTCATTAATTACCAACGGCTGACAATAGTTACTTACTAGCAGTTGGGTAAATGCAGCGATGAGTCCGTTAACTCAGTGGCTGTAGCTGGGTGGGGTAACATTTTGAGCCATCTTTTCTTATTATGTTACATGGGAGTTGAACCAACACATTTTCATTTCTCAACTTGTATGTACAAGGCATCAAATCCTCGGCATAAAGTGTCTCTCCACGTCAATTTAATTGATTTTATTTAAATGATGAACTGAAGGGGGACTTTGTTTTAGTTTTCTCATTACTTGAATATGTTCTGAGTTCAAGATGAACTAGCGAGCACATTCATGTGCATTCATGTTATTAGTAACTAGGTAGTACCCTCGTCTCCAAAGGAGAAGGTCGCTCTGCGTAGGGTCACAATTTGGCCACTGGAAGGGAGCTTAAGAGATCTTACATTCCGATTTCTGTGGCTTATAGTTATTTTAGTAAACTTTGGAATGTGAACCCAGGTTTCTATCGTTTTCTATTGCTGCTGTAACAATTTCCTACAAGCTTTGTGGCTTAAATAATACCAATTTATTATCTTAATGGTTGTAGAGATCAGAAGTCTGACAGAGACCTCACTGGGCCAAAAACAAGGTTACAGTCGGGCTTTGTTCCTTTCTAGAGGCTCTGGAGAGAATCCATTTCCTCGCTGTTGCAGCTGTTTCAGAAGTCACATTCCCTGCAACAGCCTCTCTCCATCTTCAAAGCCAGCAACGGCATCTCTCTGACCTGCCTTCTGTCCTCATAGCCCTGTCTCTGACTGCAGCTGAGAAAGATTCTTCACTTTTAAGAACCCAAGTAATTAGACGAGGCCCACAGAGATAATCCAACATAATCTCTCTGTCTTAAAGACCTTAACCTTGACCACGTCCGCAAAGTCCCTTGTGCCATCTACGTAAGGTAACATATTCACCGATTCTGGGGATTAGGACATGGACCCTGCGGAGGGAGGGAGGGAGGGGGCAGTATTCTGACTGCCACACCAGGATTCCTAGCAATACATGAATTTATGTGCATGAGACACAAATTGTTCACAGAGAGACAGACTATAACTGTTAAAAGGGTACTGGGTACAATTTTGAAGACCTGGGTTCAATTTCTGATAAATATTTTAGAAAGGGCATTGCAGGCAGAGGAAAACGATGGATCCAAGAGGTGTGAAAGCCCAGAGTGTATTGTAAAAGCATTAAAGCATCCAATTCAACTGGAGTACAGCAGTAGAAGAGGCTTTGGGAAAAATTGGCAGAGGGACTGAATACATCAGGCTAAGGATTGGACTATTATTGGAAAGCAGTTGAAAGTCATTGAAAGTTAGTGACAATAACCACAACTGCACCTGCTAATGGATCACCTGGAAGCAAGATGGAGAGAGCTGGAAGGGAGAATCTGCAGGTAGACAGACAATCTAAAAACTGTTACCTCCTACTAGGAAAGAGGTTTGGCCATAGGATAATGGTGGGGAAAACGACAGGGTTGGAATGGCTCATGAAGTAATGGAGCTCAGTGGCCCTTTGAGTTAGGTTCATGCAGCTGAACACTGAGCATCATCATGACGACCATGACCGTGACCATCTCTGGAGCGTTCATATTGAGAAAGCACATCTGAACTTAATTTTTAACATCATTTCTAAAGGACAGTATCATGTTCATTAGCTCCTGGATAAATTTAGTTTGGGGTTCTGTGCTGAATGACTGGAGAAATGAGTTGCCACTAAGTACAGGTAAGAAATGGAGCCTCAAAAAAAAAAAAAAACAAAAAACAAAAACAAACAAAAAAAAAAGAAATGGAGCCTCAGGGAGCGCTTTATAGCTGGAAGATGTATCAATGTCAAGGTTTTCCTGGAAAGAGTATCAGGACAGCGTCTGAGACTGAGAGAGTGGCATAACGTAGGGGGTAAAGTAAATGCCATAGAAGGAGGAGAAGATGAAATGTTGGTAGACTGCTTAAGGAAACAAAATTAACAATTTCTAAAGTTTAAGGGAAAAAAAAACCCCACTAAATTTTAAGATTGTTCTCAAAAGCAATCTGCATGTAGAACAAAGCCCCGATTAAAAGTGACCCTGTTAAAAGGGGTTACATGAATTAGATTTTGCCTGCAAAAAATTAGGTTAGCAAAGATGGAGCCCACCGTGGGCCGGGACTGTAGGATATGATTATGTCTTCGAGACCTCAGCCCTCTGGAATCGATTTATTCTGACATCCTGTTACTTTCCTGAGCTGCTAGTTCAGAGTTAACTTAGCCAGAGCAAAGCTGGCCTGACTCTTCTGTGTGAGCCTTGGCGAGTTCGTAGTCTGCTGGTGGTATGGCTGCAGGCCCGCTTCTCCTCCAGTGAGTGTAGGCTATGACTCTATGTTTTTGGTATGCAGGCCTGTTTATGTGTACCAGAGAAAGAACTTCCACAGAAAGGAAAAAGCCTCTAAGGTATTTGAGCCTTACAACTACTGTTAAGTGTGAGGTGGGCTACCTTCTTATGACTGCACGGGTTTCTCTCATTTTACTAATAAAAGCCAGACTCTGCGGCGGTAGTCACGGCGCGGCAGTGATGGATTCGAAGTGGAGAGAGCAGATGTGCAGAACTTCAGCCGTGAATAGTGATATTTATCCTTTGGTGCTAGTTTTAAATGTGTGCTATTAAAAGATAATGAAAAGAGGCTGAAATCGATTCTGATTTGTGAATTCTGTGTGGCTCAGGTGAACGGTATTCCTGAGAGAGCCGTTAACACTGCCATTCCACCTTTCTGGAGTGAAATCTGAGGTTCAGATGCAGACAGTATCTTCAAAAAAATTAAACACCTTGAAAAACTGAAAAATTTAGTCACATATCCAGATGTTTAACCATATGGTGCCAAACATCTGCATATTCATTCTACTTCAATTCAACCAGCTTTTATTGAAATGTTTGGAAAATTATGTGTAAGGGAATGAACTCACTGAGAGCATCAGACCTGGGAAGGGGCCTATAGGTCATGTGCTTGCTGCACTTTAGAGCTGCCAGTGGAGTGAAGATAGCTGTGTCCAGCGGTGGGAGGAAAGAGAAAGTCAGGGGAGAGTGATTAGGGCCCCGAGACATAAAGTAGTTTTTGTTGCATTTTGTTCACTTTAGTCATGTTTGTGGTTAGGTGGATACAGTTATAATGTTTGTAATTTTTAATAATTGATTGATTGGCTCTTTGGGGGTGGGGCAAAAAAAAAAAAAGACAGTGACACGTTCTAAGCCAACAGTTTGCCTCAAAAGGGAAGATATAGAAGCCTTTTTTATTTACCACTAAAACTCCACTACTTTCCAAGGACAAACATTCATTCCTGTAGTCTGCATATGAAAACGATTTAGGGTGCTTATCAATGGAAAGTGTATGTCAAGTTCCTTGGACCTGAAATTAATAGGAGAGCTTTAAGATTAATGGGACTAGAAATATCACTGCTTTCCCTTGGCATGATCTTTATGGCATCTTCATGTGCTTCAAGCACAACATACTGCTGTGAAGCTACTCTGTCTCAACTCTTCACGTGATTTTGTGAATTCTTAAGATCATGGGGAAACGAATAAAAACTAAGAGATGGCTTTTTCCTCTGTGCCACATAAATCAAATGGTATGTAAATACTTTTGGAGATTAGCTGTGCAAAGTGTGTGAACATTATGTATGGTGATGTTCCTTAAAATTCCAAAACTGAATAAAATAATCTAGGGAAACAGAGTCTGTTTTTCCTAAAAGTATTACCAGCTTCAACACTCTTGTTTCAGTATTAAGAACTTACTTATTAAAGTTTTCATACAATCAGTCTCAGGTATTTACTGAGGATAAAACTATAAGTCAAGGAATGTAGACTTCTCTTTGAGGCAAGTTATTTTATCTTTTTCTGACTTTACAGTCTAGATAGAGGAACTAGATTTGGAGACAAATGATAGAGAACCACAAAAATCATAATGAAGTTCTAAGTTGTACAGCTTGAATTTCAAAAACTTTATATTTTGGAGTAAATGAAAATCATTTAGGCAGATGTTTAGAGTTCAAGTGTATGTGTATTTCTCTCTGCATATTGTGCCAAATGGACCCTGTTTCCACACAGTATGGAGAATGACAAAATAGCTGTGGAGGCTAGACTCCTGACACCCCTCTCTGCATCAGTGTAATCTTACCTAAATGATGAGCCTCCGTTAAAAATGGGAAGGTTCACTGTGGCAATTATAGCTGGGAAAAGAACAGGAGAGGGATTACCATTTGTTTAGCATTTAAAATTGCCAGGCATTTCCCGTAAATCTTCTCATTTGGTTCTCATAAAAACCTTAGGAAGAGATTACTGAGATCCAGAGGAATAAAGTAATTCTCCCAACATTACATATCTTGTACGTTGAGGGTAAAAATTCAAACCCAGATCTGTCTAATTTCAGATCTAGTATTGTATTACAGCTAACTCGTGGTAAATTTTCACGTCTCATATTGTGGAGACATGAGTATTTATAAGTATCCCAGAGTTGAAATCAGATTGTGGGATGTAAAGAGATGAGATGAATAAAAGGGTACCTTTGCCGTTGATTCAGTGAATAATCATGCGTCTGTCACTTAAATAGAGTGGCCTCTGCTTTCTCATTTATAAAAAAACAGCTAAACAGAAAATGCAGGTTCATCGTTTGGAAAATGCACGGGGCTTCCAAATAAAATGATTGCTTACCTCTCTTCTGAGATGACAAATTATAATGACTATACCTATCATGTGCCAAAAGGATAAACATATTTCAAGCCAAAACCAAAATTTAAAATAACATCTTTCTCCTGTGTCCACTTGATGATATATGTCTAAATAACAAATATGTGCTTTTTGTCCATTTTTCCTATACTACGTCTACAAAGTTAGAGAAGTAGGGACATATTATTTCAGAAGAAATTCTCGAAGACTTATGTGTGATACTGCTTTTCTTACTGTTTTAGGATTTAATTTTTAAGTGCCATTTAAAAAATTCGTTTTACTTTTCCAATTCTAAAGAAATCATGTAGGCTGGGTTGAAAAAACTTCAGGGAATTTATAAAATAAAGATGAGAATTAGAATAACTGATCATATAAAATTATTAAGATTTGGAGGAAAAGATCTTTAAAAATAGAAATCCTTCCCTGGGATGAAAGCTCTTATCAATCAATTGTCCAATGTGTCAATGGAACAGTAAATATTTAATAATGATTCCATTATGAAGAGCACTTATCTACCCATAATCTTTACTACTTACTCATTCTATTACTAAAAAGAAAGAAATCTTTTACTTCTATTTTGACGGCGTCTTTCCTATTTCCAAAACCATTCAAATGCTTTAAAAATGAAGACCAATTTCCTGTCTCAGCTTTAGCAAATTTTGCCAGAATACCCTGAGTCCAAAATCAAATAACAAAACCATAATGCTGAAAGAGACCTCGATGATTCACTTTCCCTTTCCGTAGCCCTGTGTCTAGTCATTCCTCTCCACCCAGAACCGCCTTCATCTCCGCTCTTGGGCTGCAGGTTCTCCCGGTCCTCTAGCAAGCCATATGCCGAGCCAAGAATGGTAGCTCCTTTCTGACTCAGTGAAGTTCTTTGCTTTTGTAATTCAAAGATGTCACATATTTCAATCTCACACTCATTATTTCTGTTTGTCAGTCTTAAAATAATTAAATACGGATGCCTACTTCTTGAACTCAAACAATATATTGCTGTTTCTAATCTCAAGAACTCCCTTTCTAGTTAAATAGATGCTCTCGCTTTGAATTGAGGATGTCCTAACACTGTGTCTTTCCAATTACCTGGAAAAATAATTATCACATGAGTTCTACCCCTCTAACGGACCCAAAAGCTCAATTCTGAGTGCAATGTTATACAGCATAAAAATCTAAGTCTTACTGTAGCATCTTAGTGTTGATTATTTTTTCTTTTAACTGTGGGCAGTATGCCTCCTATTTTTACACTAAACACTAGACGTTGGGGTCTGGTTAGGTGTGTGAATTTTGAGTGTAACATAGGTCTATTCTAGAAACATGTCCTATTTATTTTTGTTATATTTTGCTTATACCCCTTCTCACTTTGTCTCCATATTCTCAGAGCCTGCAAGGATATATAACAAATATCAATATGAGTGTAAAAGTAACTGAGAAAGATGAAAACAAATGAAGGGTACTTAAGAATGAACTTATTACAAAAATGTCTACCGTAAAGGTCATTATACTTCCAATAGGACCATAATGTTCGCTTTTTGCTTTCTTATGAGCAAAAGTTGGGAGGAGACAGAGAGGACTCTGATTATTAGACAGTCTACTGTGTTCTAAAATTAAATAAAAAGCATTATAAAGAGCTCAGAAATGCAAGCCTTTATTAACACAAAGATTGAAAGTCAGAACCCCATGAAACGTAACAATCAGCGTTCCTCAACAACATCCTTACTGTTAACCTATTAAGTTTCCAAAAATTCCATTCCTATGCTGGCCTTCTCTAAAAGCCAGAGGCCTCCCAGCAGAATGAATTAAAGTGAAAAGAATGTCACTAGGTGCCACAATGATATGACTGACGTATGCTGATCCCTGAAGTCCCACTTAACAGAGGTGTGCATTTTAGAATATCTGGGAGATTGGCTTTTTGCAACTCCTGTGCTGCAGACTTCACATAGGAACACCACAACAAACACTGCAAATGTAGTGACTTGTGTGTCATGCAGGTGATTGATACACGTTTTTGTTGTGTCTTCATTATGTGATCTATAGGTTTAGAATGTAGGCTTCTGTAGAGAAGCAGTGCCTACATGTTGTAGTTAGCAGGGACGTATTGCTATGTGTTGAGAAGATACAGTAAGTATTGCTAAATATTTTCCAATGGTCTAGATTTTCAGTCTGCAATATTATGTCTTTCAGAGAAACCCCATCCCCATTAGGAAAGTCCTACAACCTAACAGGTCAAAAATAATATCATAGGTGGGTCTGCTTAGGCAAGCAAAGTCAGGAGGCTCACAAAGCCCCTGTTAGTGTACACAGAGGACAAAGCACTGTGATGTTCCTAGAATACTTGAGATGTTACAGGGACATGTTAAAACACAGGGTGTCTGGGGCTGTCTTGTCTGTCCTGGTGAAAGCAGCAGAGGTAGGCCAGGGCCGGAGAATCCTTATGGCTTGCAGATTTGTGCTGTTTCTTATTTGAAAACTGGAAACATTTTTTAATTTATGTTTGAAAAGATTGTGTTCACCTTTGAACACCTTAGGTAAATGAGATTGCCCCCGAGTCACACTTGAAAAACACCACAACCACCGCCATCAGTTTCAATTTGTAAAGTGGAGCCAATGAAATAGCCGCTAGGGGCACATTCACACACCCAGCCCTTAAATTATACATAAATAAGAACCACCAACACCTCCAGCAGCCAAATTAAATTCAAAGTGCAAGGATTTTTCTATTGAGAATACTCTGTTCAGAACGTCACCTCTGCTATACCAGCCAGGCTGCACTTAACGAATCAATTCTAAAGTCACGGTAAAAATGGAGCCGAGATCAGTGTATTGTTATGGCCAATATTTTTCTGTGTAAGTTGCTTGGAAGCCACTAAATTGTGCCTCTCTAAAAGAGCTTAGTGAGTTTAACATCCTGCTATCAGATACTATATGTTTAAGGGGCCAAAGAAACCCAGAAGAGGGTAACTAATATAATTCAAGTTAAAATTCTTAATTTCCTTCTCTTCTCTAGCAAAACTTACAAGAACATTATAAGGAAAAATGCCAATTGCACAAAGATTTAGAAGGCAGCAATTGGGTCCATGAATTCTCATTAAATTAGTTCCATAAATCAGACTCTGTGGAATAACTCTGAAAAGCAGACCTTATCTTATCCAGGGAAACTCACTGTATGTATTTAAAACCTCGCAAGATTCTGTTACTTACGCTGTATATTGTATTAAGTAAGCCCATTTAAAGTATACACTTTAGCTTCCTTAAGCCAATGTTTTTACAAGTTCATGACCATGATAAAATCTATTGCTTTTCAGAATAAATATCCTTTATGCCTATCATAACTATGTTCTACCAATTAAATTACACCAACATTTATGGGACAAAGTTCTCTAAAAACAAAGGCTGTGTTTAATGCCTGCAGTGACACCTACTGGTAATGAAGTACACCTAATTTTTAGATATTTCGAATAATGATATCCTAGGTCCACACTTTCATTCTCAGGTCCCGGATTCACCATCTACAGCAAATTCTTTTTATCAGCAAACTCATTTCAGTAGCTTTCGTTAACATTTTCTTTTAGAGAGTGAGGATTTGGCATGCAGCAGTTTGCATTATGATGAGTATGAGGAAGAGATGCCCTTTTTGTTGGTAACAGATTGTCACAAATCATTTCATTTCTGCTTATGCAAAACCAGATGTCTCTTCTTAGCCAAGATGCCCAGGAGAGAGAGCGTTTCTGGCAAATTTAGGAGAAAATGAAGGGGAACGAAGGCTGTTGCGTGAATTGCAGATTTATAGGATGATCTCCACTACCGCCCTCTCTGAGGGCCCCTGGACATAACCTATATATGTTGACAACATGGTCTTTTCTCAGAGGTCTCGCATGCCTGATAGCCATCAACTCTTTTGGTTAATCTTAAGGCAAAGTTGAGGGCTCCCCAAATACTAAGGCACCTCCTCTTTCTGACCACGTTTCCTACAAGCCAGCTACATGTGGTCTTCTCTCCCATCACACGGGTCCCCCAGACACGTCGGTCAGTCAGCTCATTCTCTCTCTTGTTCCTCTATACACAGCTTTATCATTTATTCAAATCCTAACATGACTTTCCTGACCATTCTGTCACCAGTGATTTCCCCGCTTTTGTTTTGTCTTTTTCTGGGGATGGAGGGAGGTAATAAGGTTATATTTATATATTTTTAGTGGAAGTCCTAGGGATCGAACCCAGGACCTTGTGCATGCTAAGCACACGCTCTGCCACTGAGCTATACGCGCTGCCTCTTCCCTGCTTTTTGAACTCTCATTATTCTCTGATCTGCATTACACCACCAAAAAACTGTTTATATGTTCTTCTTTAATCACAACTACTAGGAATTTCAATTGACTATTTATAGATGATCTATAAAGTTCTGAGCATATGCTAAGCTGGAGGTAGTGACTTCCGTCCTTATAATGACCCTTCAAGTTAGATATTACCACGTTCGTTTCTCAGATAGAGAAACTGAGAGTCAGAGGAGTCAGAGCCTTTGTTCCAGGTAACACATCCTGACGAAGTTAAGATTCTAAATCAAATCTGTCTTGCGTCCCAAACCTCTTCTTCCATTATGACACATGGAAGCGTGTGTTATCTGTAAGTTCTATCCATCCGGACTCCAGCCTGCTGGGCTGTTGGGAACATTCCATCATCTGCAGGCTGTCCTCATTCTTTCCCTCAAAAAGCGGCGACTTTCTAGCAAGTTCTTGCTCCCTCCCTTCATCAGTGGAGTTTCAGAAATGTTCTGCTTTCACGTAGAAGTTGAAGTTCCTAGAGGGTGATGGACCTATTGTAATTTTGGCGACAGTTATTATATGGCAGCTTCTAAGTATCATGGTTGTCTGTGTGGCTCCTTACTGCTCCTGCAGTCGTTCACCGAGAGCCTTTAAAAAAAACTGCCAATCTGTACGATACCACGTGATAGATACATGTGTTTGTCAAGACCCAGAGAATGTACTACACCCAGGGTGAGTCCTGACACATCCTCTGGCCTTTAGATGATAATGATGTGTCAGTGCAGGCTCACTGATGGTAACAAAGGTACCTCTGTTGTGCGGGATGTTGATGGAAGGGGAGTTTGTGCCTGTGTGGGGACAGAGGGTATGTGATAAACCTCTATACTTTCTACTCAGTTTTACTGTGAACCTAAAACTGCTCTAAAAAATAAAATTCATTAATTAGCAAAAAAAAAAAACTGCTAATGCCTGGCCTCACTCCAGACAATTAATTCAGAATCTCTTTGGTGGAGGGTAGGGGTGCAACATCTGTATTAGGACCTGTTTAAAGTTCCCTAGGGGACTCCAATGTGCAGCCAGGGTTGAAGACTGCTGTGCTGTGTCTCCTGTGTATCTGGAGTGCAGCTCTGGCCCTCAGGTTGCTCAGTTCGCCCTCCTCACACACACTCTGGAGTCATCTCCATGGAGATTCCTTAGCCATGACGGAATATATAATATATAAATGTGACATAATATGTATAGGAATACATAATATACTAAATGTGTATTTTCATAAAATATTTATTGTATAAAATATGTTATATATATAATATTATATATGTGTGTGTATGTATATATATGTGTGTGTGTGTGTGTATATATATAAAATAAATCCATATCCTTGGTAAATGACCAGGTATTCAGCTAACATAGGATGCAAACGCTCACCTCACTTCTGAATCTTTGCCCCAAAGCCCTCAGTATCTGACTTTTTTGTGCCCAATATGAGTTAAATTAGAGTTGTCAACTGCTACATTGCAGGTTTGAGTTCTGGTCCCAGATTTGGCCCCAAAGGCCAATAGTTCTCTCTCATCTCTTGCCATCATTTTTCATCATGTCTATATTCACCTGTGTTCATAGAGATCAAGAACTTCCTCCAGTGTTTCTTCCTTGCCCATGGAAAACCTGGGCATGCTGCTTCCTCTACTGTTCACCTGGGAAATGTAAACTCCAGCTTTAACATTCATGAAAATGCTCATGGACCCCAGTACTAAGGACATCACAGACCTCTGAGCACATCCTCCACACATACACACCCGGCTCTAAGGTTTCAGTGAGAATATTCAGTCCTACTTCATTTTGCTGTTTGAGGGCAAAAGACGTACCTTATTCATCTCTGTTATTTAACACAGCGTGTAATAAACCTAACTAGATATTTCAGTATTGTAAATGAATGAATTTATCTGTCACATTTCTTCCTGAGGCTCTGAAATGCGCTTAGAGAATTAGCTGTCATCATTCCAATGTAGATTTGAGCTCTTTTTTCCAATTTGCGGCAATGAAAGTTTCCATTAAGTTATTCAAGTGCTTCACTTGAACACTTCTGAGCAAAGTCAAATTGTGAGATAGGTGCATAAACTGTTTTGTTACAAAAACTATTTGGTGTCATTAGCACCTCATTCTAAGCAATCAAAAGGTGCACCCGAATGCCGTAATAGGTCGTTTCGTTAAGTACTCAACTTAATTTGGAAATAAATGATAAATTACTCCCCAATAGGAAAAGAGGTTCTCTTCTCAAGGCAGAACATATTACCCACTATTAAGTTCCAAATTTACATTTCTTGGCTCTCTGACCACTTCCAAGTTACTTAATGATGTCAGTTACTTTGTGGGGTTTATTATTATGTATTTTTATAATAAGACTTATGTGCTAGTTACAATGTATATAACAATAATGACAATCATAATGGTTATTATGATTATTGAGTTTATTTACTTCTCCATAAAAAATTTAAATGACAATTTACCCTACGATCCAAATATAAAATCGATCATCAATCTACATTGTATTTGGAAAAGTTTGCAACTTGCTAATCAGCCAATAGCCTTAAAATACAGTCTTTCATTCCCAGGAATGCATTATTTAGAAGTAAACTGACCACCATAGCTCAGAAAATATTTTGGTTTATGTCAGGAAAGTTTTATTAAAGCAAATTGTATATACTTATCATCTAGGCCAATCAACTAATATCCAAATAGCACCATTATGTTCTACAGATGTTTTATGAGGAATGGACAGTCTTAGTTCAGCTTAACCACCAGGTTAATACTAATTTTCAGAGAATTTTGTAATTCCTACCCCAACAGTAGAAAAGAAAGGTAAATCAGCTCTACTAGGTATAGAAAGGTCAGGCTTTGGATCAGACACTGGTGTATGCAATATTCCCAAGAGTGTTTTGATGCCCTCTAAGTAGAAGATTATTTTGGAATAGG
Source organism: Vicugna pacos (assembly GCF_048564905.1). NCBI lineage: Eukaryota > Metazoa > Chordata > Mammalia > Artiodactyla > Camelidae > Vicugna > Vicugna pacos. Next base: position 26,138,024 of record NC_132990.1, read on the forward strand.
AATGAGGCAGCCAGACAGACCAGATGTTTGTTTCTGTCTCTTTGGGGCTGTGATTGTTTTAATAGAATCTAAGAAAAAGTCTAATGAATACTTGCTGTGGTGGTGAAAGTTCCTGCAGCGCTTCCAGGGTTGCATCATGTGATTTGAATTTCAGCCTGCTGTCAAGATGCTGGTGGGGTCCTATTATGCCATTTATGAAGCATTTTCCATGTGCCTAATTTGGTATACATTTACATGTATATATGTACACACATAAATGTTTGTGCTTGTTATTTGAGGTATTTCAAGTAAGCTTTAAAACACTGAACCCATCTGATTTGCATTTTTCAACAAGTACCAACGTATGTATTTATTTATGGAAACATTTTTGGCATGACACTTTCTATTAAATTATAATAAAAATCTTTCTCTGTCACCCTGGGGAATCTGGCAATCAGCCTACCTCCTACCCAGATCAATCTTCCCCACCCACCCTAGTCTTCTCCCACCCACTGTATGCATAACTTAAAGCTGTAGTCTTTATTTGAGCTGGTGTTGAGGAGAAATGGAAAGTTGAAAAAGTGTTAACATGGCTGGGATCCCTATGATCTCCAAGGTCTTCTAGGAATCCACAGGTTGACCATCTATCATGGAGGTAGCTCTGTTTTCCTGTTCTGTAAAATGGACACAAATATATTCTATATTTTATATTGTAAAATTTAATAATTCTCAAGAAACTAATAGAATACAGTTATTTGAATGCCCTAAGGCTGAGAGACCCATTCTCCTGTCAACCTTGAAATTTCCTGATTTTAAGTCAACCTGTCATTCCAGTCTAAACTGGATCAATTACTGGTCCTCCACATAAACACCATAATTTTAAAAATTATGATTATCACCAATTACTTCCACTGAGATGATGATGATGATGATGATGAGAAGGACAAGGAGGAGATGGAGAAGGAAAAGAAGAGCCTGTTATCTTCCAGGCAATACCATAATTTGGGTGTGTACATCTTTACAGCCACAGTCTCACTTCACTGTGAAAATTCTAATAGGTTAATATTATTATGATGCCCATTTCATAGATGGTAAATCTGAGAATTCAAGAGGTTAAAGTTACTTGTCTAAGATCACACAATTAGAAAGTGGTGCAAAACAGAGACTCTAAATCAGGAGTATCTGACAATAAGTCAGTCTTCCAACTACCATCCAACCTCCCAGAATAATAGTAAATTTACATTAGTAATAATTAACACAATGTTTATGTATTTTCCCCATTGGTTGAATGTGTATTGTGTCCTAATTATATTAAGTGCTTTGATATCTATATACAGTGTTTCAGTTAATCTTTATATTCCCTCGAGTTGGGCATTATTAACAGTACATAGAGTCTTTTCTCTGCTCATAATGACATATATTTGGAGATTTTATTGAAATATGTTTCCCTGTTTAACTACCTCCATATATTTAAGGAATTGATAAGATTGGCACTTTCAGAGAAAGGAACTGGGTAGCTAGAAAAAAATTATAGAGAAATTCACCATAAACCTTTTCGTATATTTTAAATTTTGAAACAGATTTTTTGGAATCACAAAACTAGTGTTCTAAAATAATAGGGAAAATGTGTGGAAAAAATAATAGTTGATTATAAAATAAAAATATTACTAAAGGAAACAGCAAAATACAAAGTTGACAATATTAATAGGGAAGCTAGGTAGAGAAAAGATAAAAATTAAAGTATTCTGGTTATTACTGCAATTAAATTAGGAATAAATAATTTAAAAGTTTTTACATTTTTTTGGAAACTATAAATCATATCCACAAATAACTGATAAGTTAAGGAGGATAAAATATAGAGAATAAATAGCAAAAATTAAAATGAAAAAGCTAGAAAGGAAACCTACAGAAGATAAAAAGGAAAGGTACTATCAGAAGCAGAGCAAAGATTAATCAACTAAAGAGTCAAACAGATAAACTAGCAAATATTACAGAAATTTATTTGAAAAAGTTAATGAAATCAGAAAAAAATTCGGTAAACCAAAAAAAAATGTTGGCACAAATAAAAAAAATTTGTTAGTAAAAAACCATATGTCACATATAATACACAATTTTATATCAATAAACCTAAAAAAATTAATAAAAATGAAAGCTGTCTTCATAACAATTGCTAATGTGGATTTGGAAAGAAATTCAGAAAGGCTGAATAATCGATTACTAATAAACTAATAGTTAAATCCTCCTGCCTTACCATGTACCCTGGCAAGATAATCATTATTTTATGAAAACTGTTTCAGAATTTTTAATAAGATCAAAAAAGAAAGAAGGAAATGTGCAAAAGAATCAGAGAAGGCAGTAAAGCTACCTAATTCATTTCATGACGCTAACATTAAAAACAGGCAATGGTAATAAATAAGTAAATAAACACACACATTAAATAAATAAGTAAGTAAACACATAAATAAATAAATAAAATTATAAACTAACCTCTTTTATGAATATAAACATAAACATGCTACTACAACAGTAAATAGGATCTAACAGTTTAATAAAAATAATAGTATATCAGAATCAAGGGGGGTTTATTTCAGCAATACAAAAATAACCTTATATTAGAAAATCAATAGATACGATTGTGCTATATAACAATATTAAGGGAGAAAAGGAGAAAAATATCACTTAATTTTCTCTCCTGCTGCAAAAAAAAATCACTTAATAACACTTTAGATCCATTCACAATAAAAATTCTCAGAAAACTAAGTGTAGACTTCCTCAGTCTAATAGAGAACATCACCAAAAATCTATGGTAAGCATCATACTTAATGTAAATTAGGAAAAAGCAAGAAAGGATGACCCTATAGCTCTTCAATAATATACTGGAATTTCTAACCAATGCAACAAAATAAGAAAAAAAGAGATAAGAAATAGAAAGGTAATGATAAAATTCATTATTTGTAAACAGCATGAATACCTACCTGGAAAATTCAAGAAAATCTATAGAAATTAATAGAATTTGTAAGTTCAGCAAAATTGTTGAACAAAAGATCAGCAGACAAAATCAATAATGCTTTTAATCATCATCACTAACCAAACAGAAAATTTAAGAGAGGAATATCCTATTTATAGTGGCAACAAAATCCCTAATGTCTTAAGAATAAGTAATAATAAAAATTGTCATATAATTTATCATGGTACTTGACATGATTTTACTAAAATTCTTATGGAAGCAAAAGCCAAGGGGAGCCAAATACACTTCTGACAAAGTAGAACATTTACACTAAGACATATTAATCTATAGTAATTAATACAGAGTATTATTCATGTAGTGATAACAAATAGGTCAATGAAACAATAGAGAGCTTAGAAATATCAAGGAAGCTGAATGTCTGATGGAGGTGGCACTACAAGCCAACAGAGGAAGCACAGCGCATATCAGCATGTGGTGCTGGGACTACTGGCTGGCCATACAGATTAAAAAATTACAGCAACGCTCTACCATAAAACCATACAAAAAAAAACCTGCTTCAAATGGAAAAACAACTAAATGTAAAGACACATACACATCTTTAAAACTATAAAAGGAAAATCTTTTAGTAATTTGGTTCAAGGAATGATTTATTAAACAAGATACAAAAAAAGACAAAACCTTACAAAGTATTTTTCATGTCTGTGAAATGAAGATAGGAGTAGGATGTTTACAGAAATGTTGTGAAGATTGAATTGATGTACGTAATGGTGCTTGCACATTGTATGCTAATATTATTGATTTGCAAACAAAGAAAGTAAGGCTTACAGAAGTAAAATCACTAGCCTGAAGGCACAAAGCTAGTGAGGCCTAGAGGCAGGAACAATTAGTGCCTATGCTTCGCCAATGTTGGGAAGATCACAGTTTACCTGTTTTCTCTCTCAGTGCGTAACAATGCAGTAACAATGTTCATTTGTCATATTCACAAAGATCCAACTGTTTCATTGAAAACTATACACAGTATTGGTGAGGTTGAAAGAAGCAACGCACGCATTGTAAGGCATATAAATTGATAAAATTTGTTCAATGGGAAATTTAACAATCTGTACCGAGATTTAAACTCACATGTATTTTGACCCAGCAATTTCTCTTCTTGTTTTCATCTTTTATTGTATAGACAAATGCACAAAGATACTCAGTACATCATTGTAGTACTAAAAAGACTGGGAACAACATCAATGATCATGAGTGAAGGATTGTTTTTAAAATATGATACATTCATGCGACAAAACACTGGAACCACTAAAAAGAATGAGACAGACCTATGATACTCATGTGGAATTATTTCTATTTCACTAACTTTAAAAAAGCAAGATTAAAAAGAATATAAAGCATACTAGCATTTGTATAAGAATAATCAGAAACATGTATGCTTAGATATGCACATCTTTTATCCGTCTCTAGAAATGTACACAGGAAACTAAAAACAAGAGTTTCCTCTGACGTGAAGAACCACGTGAATTAGAATAAAGGATGGGAGGAAAATGCATTTTGACTTTACCCTTTTTCGCACTTTCAAAGTTTACTCTGTGCATGTGTCAACTTTGTAAACAAAATTAAAAACTGAAACCACAACAAAAACCCTCCCCCCCAAACCCAATTATTCATAGTATTATTACTTGTTTAAATCCTGCACGGAAATACTCTGTGTCTAAAGTCAGCACTACTCCATTATTTCCTTTTCCAAAGCACGACCAAGACTGGGAAAAGGTTGGCAAGGAATTGAATTTGTCGAGAAGGAGGTTGGGAGGAGCTGGAGCTGGGGTAACAGAGGAAGGAGGAGCAAAAAGGGACATGGCTCTCCATGTGTAAGAGACGGTATGAATGGCGAGAATAGTGAAAGCTCCCAGAAGGTCAGTCGCAACCCCAGCCCAGAGTCTCGATGGCTAAAAAAAATAGCAGGACAAATGACAACATTGGAACTTGCCACTGGAGGAGCAGCAGGCGTGGGAATAGCATCTGGGCAAAACTGAGTGAGTGGAGGTGTCTTCCTGAGAGCCGCCTCTCGTAACTTGAAGCAGATCTTTATATTGATGCTTCCAGATGGTTTTGACAAAAATACCAGACACACTTGATAAATCTATAGCTGGGAGCTCAAAACCCAGATGGGCTGTAACTGGACAGCCAACAGCCTTAATTGCAGCATCCGATAACATGGAGAACAGACTCAAAGGTCAAGGAGAATTTTGAGAGCATCCGAACTTCCCAGGTTCTGCTTCAAGTGCAAGTACAGCGATGGCAGTGGGCAGGCAGAGGGTGATGTTTCAGTACCCCAGATGGGGAGGGCCAGCCAAGCAGGTGTACATCATAGCATCTGACATCTATTGGTGGCATGGCTTAGGGAAACGCTGGTTTCAGTAATGAAATCATAGCCCATAATATAAAGCATGTAAAACAAATCATACGTTTTTCTTACTGTTTTTAAATTTGCCACCACAGGAAAAAAAAAATTAAGAATTTCTTGAGTAGAGGACAAAGAAATCACACCTCATTTGGGAAGCTATAGAGAGAACAATGATAAATAATTATGATACGAGTGTTGGATAACTCCAGTGTTGATGTAAACAGCAGGTTTAACTCTTACTGTCTGGTAACACTATAGAAACCTGACTTTTGATTGGACAAATCCTAGAAGCATTTCATCTTGCCGGTGTGAGAAAAAGCCAATTGCAAAAATATTTCTTTTAAAAAGCAAAGGAAAAAAAAAAAAGAGAGAGGAGACTGAAGAGCAACTTAATAAGGCTGTTCTTAGAGTGGGGAAAAAGCATTTTGTAAAAAATAAAGCTTAAGTAAATGAACCAATTTTAAATTAAATTAAAAACCAAACTTAATAAAAATGTTAAAAAAAATACCAAACTTGTAACTTTCCTGATAATTTAAAATATTCACTGATAAAATGCATGTCAATTAATTTTTCTTCCTTTTCTTTACAAATAATCTGGTTGTTCTTAGTCATTTTTCCATCTCTTGCACCTTTTATAACTGCAGTTCCTCAAGTTCATTTTATTGTTGCTTGGGAATCTTTCTGATGTATATTCACTTTTCCAAGAAATTAAGGAAATGGTCCAAGAATTATCCCAGATCCTAATTTACTGAACCATCTGCCAAATAAATGTTACTTATCAAGATCCTTTGTTTATTCTTCTAAGATGATACACTGAGAGTTAATCAGATTTATTATTTTTCTCAAAGAAACAGATTGAGTTTTAACAGATGTTCACATGCTTTAATTTTTGGAGTTTGCAATTCCCACTTGGCTTTAATGAGTTCATCCAGTAATGCTGGCTTTTACTAATACTATATGTTCTCATGCTTGGTTTTTCTGCTCTAAACCACAAAAGAGTGCTGGAAAGGAGAGTCTGTGAAGCCAGTATATTGTGGGAATGAAATTTTCAAATGCCAGTGGGTTCAGGGAGAGGGAATATCCTTAGCTGGAGAGTAGAAAATGAAGAGGGATGAAAAATAAGAAAGCACTTCAAAAAATAAACTCTCCACCATGGAATTTAGCAGTTCACCCCTTCTCAAGCAAATTCTGAATCTTCTTTGATATTTGTAACTCTCTTTGATTATGAATGTTACTTTGTCTTTACTAGAAATTTGCTTGATAAAATTTTAAATGAAAATGTAAAGGTTAATATTTGCAGATTCTTTTTTTTTTAATATATTTTTATTGAAGTATAGTCAGTTTACAATGTATCAGTTTCTGGTGTACAGCACAATACTTCAGTCATATTGAAACATACATGTATTCATTTTCATGTTCTTTTTAACCATAAGTTACTTACAAGATATTGAATATAGTTCCCTGTGCTATATAGTATAAACTTGTTGTTTATATATTTTATATATAGTAGTTAGTATCAGCAAATCTCAAACTGCCAACTTAACACTTCCCACCCTTTTCCCCCACTGGTAACCATTGGTTTGCTTTCTATGGTTGTGAAGTCTGTTTCTGTTTTGTAAGTAAGTTTGTCTTTTTTTTTTTTTTTTAAATTCCACATGTAAGTGATATCATGTGGCATTTTTCTTTCTCTTTCTGGCTTACTTCACTTAGAATGACATTCTCCAGGGCCATCCATGTTGCTGCAAATGGCATTGTTTTATTCTTTTTTATGGCTGAGTAGTATTCCATTGTATAAATATAGCACAGCTTCTTTATCCAGTCATCTGTCAATGGACATCTATCTAGGCTGTTTCCATGTCTTGGCTATTGTAAATAGCACTGCGATGAACATTGAGGTGCATGTATTTACAGACTTTAAAGTGTGATGATCAAATAGATGCTCATTTAAAAGTTGAGATACAACCTTTATCATCTTACTTCTATATTCAATGTTAGACTCTTCAAGTAAAACTAAATAGCATTTGTTTCTTTATGTTAGTAACTCAGCAGTTATATTAGTTATGATTCTAAAGTTTCAAGTGCTTGGCACCAAATATATAATCACTCATAAAAACTGCTAAAATTAAAACTGAGGCTAAACTGTAGTGTAATTGTACACTGCTGATGTCCAATGCATATATTTTTATAAAAACAGAGAAATAAAGTAGACCCTAAAGTAAAGAAAGAATCTACTTTAGAGGGAGGAAAATTATGCAGACGATAAAATTTCAGTATTTTTCTAAATTAGGTCATGTCTATTAACTATCCCCTAGATAATAGCCGAAAAGAGATATTTTTTCAAACGAACTTTTGGAAATGTAAGATCATAATACCCTGCAGTTCTCTTTTGAATAATTAATAAATGACTACTAATATTAACTGATTAATAAAGGAACTATATAATAAGCAGTACCACTCCCCTGGTATAAATAGTAAAAACTTAATTTCATAAAGCATATTTTTAAAAACATGTGCCACTAGCATAGAATTTAACATACAGAAGAATGAAGCAAAATATGTATGTATAAGGGAATATTGCAAGCCAATCAGAAATTGCTAGATTATTAAATACTGATGGACAGTTAATCTATTTTGAAAGAATACAATGTTATATAATCATAAATCTTGATTTTGGATACATTAGAAATAAATAATGAACAAAATAATAATAAACAGAAGAAACTGTTTAATATGTTAAAAATCTTGAGAAAAGGGAAGCATTTTCTTTCTTAAAAAAGATTTGGGAAAATCATAAAGGAAACGATATAGAAATTATAACATTTAAAACTTTTTTAAAAAGCAGGTGAAATCTTAAATGTAAAATTAGAAAAAGAAATCCATTTATTACAGTTCTAATAGATGATGGACTATTAACCTTTATGCATAAAGAGTTCTTCAAAATTGTAAGAAGTCTAATAATCCAATAAAAATATGAACACATATATGGTATAAAATGCTGAACGTCAAACCTCATTAATAGTCAAACTGCAAACTAATACAAACATACGACACTGTTTTTTAATTATCAAAGTTAAAAAATGTATAATGTTAAATATATTGTGGCAGACACTAATTACAAGTATAAAAAGAAACTATTTCTACAAAGAAAGTTGGTAATGGATATAAACATTTTAAGAATGTTCGTTCTTTGAATTCTATCTTGGAGAATTAACAATAGGAAATTATTTAATATATAAAAACACGGCTATTCACCCAGCCTTACTTATCAGACTGAAAATTAAAAACATCCATACTATGCATAATAATGTAATGGCTAAATAATTTGTGACATTTCCATATGATGGATAATTGAATAGACATGAAACTGAGATTCCAAGAAGTGTTAATGAAAACAGCCATAATATATGCTAAGTAAATATTCAGATTACAAAGTATGTGTCCAGCAGAGGTGATTCCATTTTTGCACATATAAATGCATATGTAACTGAAACAATTAGAGCTGATAGTTCTTGAGCACTTGCTAGCTTTTAGGCATTGTTCTAAGTGTTGCACAAGGTCTGCAGGTTATCAACATATTGCCTCTAGCCCAAATTTACCCTTTTTGTCTGCTCTGTGAAAAAAGAACTAGGCCCTTTAAGTATTTTTTCTTTACCATCTGACACAGTGTTAAGCTGTGTCGGTAGAGGGCGCTAGAGAAACGCTGCGGGAGGAAAGGATTTTACTTCCTGTTTCCTGGGTTTCCCTAGCCCCTGGCTCCTGCAGTACCAGGGGTGACCAGTGGCTTCTCTTGGCACCTGCCCTTCCCCCCACAGTCAGTTTTGTAACTGAACTTCCTGTGAGACACTTCCCTCTGAAAATCTTATACAATCACCAGGGATCTTGATTTACTCATTCTTTATTATTAATCTTTCCCTGGTGACCTTAGAGGGCAGATTCCTGGTAAATTCTGCCAGTAGGTCAGTGTGTCACCACAGAAAGCTCTCTTCCATTCAGTGAGTCACAACCTGGCCCCCTTTAATCAGGTTGGGATGAGGGTAGGGTAGGAACTCTTCCCTGAGAACTCTAATAAGGATTATGTCATTTCATGCCTCTAAGAACTCTAGGTGATAATTATTGTCTCTATGTTACAAATGAGAAAACTGAGTCATTATGTAAGATTACATAGGTAACTGATGAGGCCAGAATTTAATCCAAGCCCTTTGACTCCTCTACGCTATACTAAATTCTTGTACTGGCAACCACTGCACTATACTAAGTTTTGAAATATTGAGTATATCCACACAGATGCATAAAAAAGACATTGGAAGGAAATGAGATGCATATGTGAACAGTAGCTATCTCCAGGTGGCGACTATTACAAGTGACTTATTTTACTCCAGAAATTTCCAAATTTTCTTCAATATACAAATATTACTTTTAGAATCAGAAGACCATATTTGAGCTAAGAATGAAATGCTAGGGACTCCTCTCTGGACCAAAGATATTTCAGTCTTTCCATGAAGCCTTGCCATCAATGCAGAAAAAATACAGACCCTGAAATTTTTCTGATAACCAAAGCCACTCATTTCTACAGCCTCTACTCTAAGCCCGTCCCTGAAGTACAGGTGCAGTGTATATCCCTGAAAACGTAATTCCAAACTTCCGTATGATCTGGGCTTACACTCCATTCAGCAACAAGGCAAGTTTTAATTTGCGTAATTACAATCCTATACAAATAAAAAACATTCATTATGGTTATTCCTGGCCTGGCTCCAGTATGTATCATTCCCCAAACTATACAGCTAATATTATTAACAGTGCAGAGCAAATTTATAATAAGTTTCAGGAAGCTAAATTATGAACATTATTTCCCAATTTTAAGTGATGTGAAGTTATCCATCATTTCTCAGGGAAGTCTCTGTTTTAGAAATCAATTTGTCCTAAATTCTTTATATCACATCTGATAACTTGCAGTTTTTTCCATTGACTGTTATTACAATCTGTGACACATTCCCCTTCTGATTCCTGCAATGCAGTGCCTTCATGGGACACACGCCAGTCTGAGAGAAGCCATCTCTTAACGTGCCTAATATTGTCACCCCCAGAAGGTTCACACCCAAATTATTTTTATTTTATAAGAAAGAAATGAATATGCACTTTTCCTGTATATTTCTGCATATATGCTGTCAACATCATTGAAATAGTTGTCTCTTAGTTAAAAACAAAATGTGTGCAGACATTTGAAAGAAATTTTCAATCACTTAAGAGGACTTCAGGTGGAGCTCATTGGCTTAAGAGAGTTGGGATTGTTAAGGTTGTATATTAGGTATGCAAAACCAGAGGTTTTTGCTTTTTCTACTTTAATTTAGAATACTGTTTTCAACTGTCCCACAGACAATAAAGTTTATGAAAATCATATGTGATCATTGGGGATCTTGCTTATTCTTTACTATATATCTTTTATTCAATCCTGCATCATACATTCAGTTACTCCATCAATAGACAGAGGTAAAAAAATAGTGCCTGGAGAAAAGAAATATATATATATTTAGTTGCTAAGTGGTTAATACAAGCTTAATTTGTATGCAACAAATATGAAGACAACGTAATAGGATTTTTATAGTAATACCTTAATCATCCATGCTAAGAAACTGCTCAAATCATGTAGTCATCTGTGTCTAAAACAATTTACTTAATTCTTGCCCTCTCTGTATATTTCTCTTCTTTTTTCATTGTCGAAATTCTGTTTTTGTGAATTTCTTATTGCTCTTGCCTTTCACCACCTGAGCTAGAGTGTTTTTCACATATAAAGACCTCACTACTGTTTTTGTAGAATTCTTTTTTTTTAAACTTTTTTTTTTATTGAGTTATACTCATTTTACAATGTTGTGTCAAATTCCAGTGTAGAGCACAATTTTTCAGCTTTACATGAACATACATATATTCATTGTTGGAGAATTCTTATTTACTACATCTGCAATTATTTATTTTAAAGTAAAGTATTTTTCAGCGATACTGATACTGAGGTTTTGTTTCCTCTGAAATGCTCTTGCTGTATGACTGTGCTAGATTGCTGTTATCAATAAAGGCTTTCTTTTTTAATTATTGAAGTTGTCTCTAGTACAGGTGACTGTGTATCTTGCTTATGTTTTCTCGATTGTTCTTTCTTCTAAGTCTCTAAGTGGCACATTCATCCTTCTTTGTGGGAAGAATAACTTCTAGATTGACCCTGAGTAGTAAGGGATTTCCCAGTGCTCGGAAACATGAGTGTCAGTATACCTTCTGTGATGGATTAAAGGTGGACACAGTTTCTTTGCTAAGCCTCTAATTAAAAGGTAAAGAATCTACTCCCCTTGCCCTGGAATCTGGGCTGGGCTTGGGGACTTGTTTGACCAATAGGGTGTAACAGAAGTGGGGTTCTGGGCCTTCTAGGGCCGTCACAAGGAGCCTTGCCTCCTCAGCCCAGGTCCCTTAGAACATTCCCACTTGGAAGACCTGGCCAGTCAGGTAAAAAGCCTAAATCTCTTGAGGCCACCGTTCTGGAGATGCCATGTGTAGATGCTCGAGTCAACAGTGCCAGCTGAGCTCAGTCTTCCAGCCTTCTCTGCCAAGGTGACAGACATGCAAATGAAGCCACCTGAACCCCACCCCCACCACGACTGTCCTGATCACTGGGGAATAGCACTGAGTAGTTACGCCGTGTGGAACAGAGTAATCACCCAGACCAGCCTGAATTCCTAACCTATGAAATCAGGAGATATTAAAAAAAAAAATGGTGGTTGTTTAAGTCACTAAGTTTGGTGGTAGTTTGTTATACAGCAATTGATAACTAGAACATTCCTCCCCGACTGGAGAAGTTTGGTGGTTTTATTCTTTAAGCATTTCACAACCATTTTAATGTCAGCCACACTAACGTGGCAGAGAGTATGAAAATTCTGCTTTCCCCAGAGCGAACTGGGATGCAGAGACATTGGGGCATCATGTGACATAGGACTCAAGAATGTCCAGTTGGCCATTTTATGAAATGAATTTATAGATTTGGTTCAACTGGAAAAATAGCTCCTGGCAGAAAAAACGGATTCTTGGTAGAACGAAGGATGAAAGTGCGGCCCTTACTCAGCTCAATTATGCAGAATAAAACACTAAAACGTTTCTCCAGGGTTAGGGCGGGGGCGGTGAAGGAGCACTCGGGAGGCAGAAAAGTTCAAAGCGCATTAGGCAATTTATGGGTTTATCAGATAACAAAATTTCTGATTTCTTCAAGTCCTTTGTTTTTGTGTTTTTTCCCCTAAGTAAGCAATGTGCTTCTTACCACTGCCATCATCACTCTTTCATACTTGCATGCGTGAGATAAAATCTTGCCTTCTGAACTGTAGATAAGAAGAAATGTGAAGAGGTGTGCTAGCACATGAGCTGTCATCTCCATGTGAATTTGAAAGGTGAGCTGGTTAGAATCCTTATCTCAGAGTACAGCTCATTGCTGAGATTATTGTTCTTCAGATCAATGGTTCCCAAACCAGGGCTGTGTATCAGAATTACCTAGAAAGTTTTCCCAAATACTTTCTTCCAGAAATTCTCCACAAAAATATGGAATTTGAGACTATGTATTTACATATTGGACAAGATTCTTTTGGTGTAAAAAAACTAAACAGAAAAAGCAACTCATTGCAGAATAGATAAACAAGATTATACTGTAAAGCACAGGGAAATATACACAAGACCTTATGGTAGCTTACAGAGAAAAAAATGTGACAATGAATATATGTATGTTCATGTATAACTGAAAAATTGTGCTCTACACTGGAATTTGACACAACATTGTAAAATGATTATAAGTCAATAAAAAATGTAAAAAAAGAAAAGAAAAGAAAAGAAAAAGCAACTCAAACTGATTTAAGCAAAAAAAAAAAGGGGGAGCAATTTATTAATTTACATAACTGAATAGTCTACTGTTAGAGATGTTTCTACTAGGATATACTTTCTACCTCTAAATAACATGACTAGCTCCAGTCCTTCATATTCTGGTTATAGGATTTATCTATTGACTTCCCACTATGGAAGACGAGGACTTAGTTTATCACCAGTTTCTGTCCCTTGCAAGCCTCCTTAAACCCCTCTGCGCTCATGCTGTCTTGCTCAAACTAGGCAATATAGTTCAATATTCAGGGTTGTATTTCTGCAGCTATGTGACTGCCATTCAGACATGAGCCCTGTAAGTACTCATTTTTAATTCACACACACAGTCTCTAAGTGTTCACCTTCTCTCAATTTTTTTCAAATACATTAAGACTTCAGTTAATTTCATCTTTTTTTCATCTGAACTGCGTGTCCTCTAAGATGACTGTCATCTTCGAATCTCCTTTTGTCTCTCTTTTCTAGCTCCTGTTTCTTGTTTTTTCTTGATTTATTCTATTATTTTAGTCAATGGAAGATAACAGTTTGAGACACTGCACACGTGAAAAATACTGTTAGGTACCCTTCATGGTGATAGACAGCTAACTGAGAGTTACAGACTGGAGATCTCAACTCTCTTGGAATCTGAGGACTAACTGCCTTTGTCCTCTCACTCCTGCTACCACTGTTGCTTAAGCTCATTGCCATTGTGATCCCTCATCTTTTATATGAAACATCTTTTTCTCTTTAGAAGCTTTAGACTCATTTTTTCTTCTACATGTCTGCAATTTCACAGTTTCACAGTTGCGTGCCTTGGTTTTAGTCTGTTTTGATCCATTTTGCTGTCAGGGGACTTTATAGTCTAAAAACTCCTGACCTTTAGTTCTGGGAAATTTTCTTGAGTTGTTGATTTAGTGATTTTCCTCCCTCTGTTTCTTTTGCTCTCTATCTCTGCATCTCTGATGACTGTAAATTTGGGCTTCCCAGACTGATCCTCTTGTTTTCTTATCTTTTCCCTATTGCATTCTACTTTTTATCTTGTGCCTTATCCCCTGACAGACTCCATCCTAATAATCAAAATTTTGAATGCAGTCTTTTATTTCTACCATTGTTTTTAAATTGCAAAACTCTTTTTCCTTTCTCTTTTAAAAAAATTTTGTTCTTTTTTATGGATAAAGTCTTTTTTTTCTTTGAAATTTAAGTGGAGCTTTTGGGGGTTTTTTTTGTTTGTTTGTTTTATGTTTACATTTTTCTCTTCCTACATGGTTTCTTTTAAGTTGCTTCTCATTCTATATGTTTAGGTTCCTCTCTTTTATGTTCCAGGCTTTTGTCAAACACCTGACATTCCATGACTCTCCAGGGGTTAATATTATGACCATTCACCACAAATCCTGTCTTCCCACCCTCTTAGAGTAAGTAGAGTAGATGGTCTCCCATGACAGTTGCCAACAATTCCTCCCATCACTGTCTCTTTCTCCCTCAAATAAGGACTGACCAACAGAGGTCAGCAGATGTGACGCCAGTATCAGACATAGACTGTAAGAGGTCTGACAACTTCCATTTCTGGAAGCATTCTTCTTGAATGCTCTTACCACCACATAAGGAAGTCCAGGCTGGCCTCCTGAATAATGAGAGACCACGTAGAGAGATCAGCCACATGGAGGAAAAGCAAGGCGCTCCCATCAACAGCTGATGCCAACTGCCATTTAAGGGAAAGAAGCCATATCTTGGCTGTTTCAGCCTCTGCTGAGCTCTTGGTTGAATGCAGCTTCTTCACTGTCTCTGGCTGACACCACAGAGAGCAGAAGAATCACTGTACTGAGCCTCGTCAACCTTCAGAAAGTCGTGAAAAACAATACATACGGTGTCAGGCCACCAAGCTTTAAGGTACCAGGTAACTGATGTAGGGGATATTGTATACCCCCACCTTATGACATTAGGAGTAGGCACATGATGTACTTTAACCAATGAAATGTTAGCAAAAGGGATGTCTGTCAATTCTGAGCTTTAACATTCAGTGCATTGTTTGCAGTACTCTTTTTAATCTGCAATCAGCTATATTCCAGATAGAGGCTATTCACCAGAAGCCTGGATCTCACATCAAAGCTGACTTTGAGAGAAGCACTGCATTTTTGTTAAGTCTTTAAGATTCTGAGATCACTTGTTATTCCAGCATAACCTAGCCTTTCCTGCTTGATACAGAGACTAAATAGCCAATGGGAAACTTCTGCACATGACAAGTGTGGGATTCACTGTAGGGTATCTGGCAGGCATTCCCAGCTCCTTCAAAACTGAAAATCTTATTTTCCAGCTGCTAGACATACTGTCAGGTGACAGTCCCCTCTCTGGAAATTGCCCTCAGTTGGAGAAAACTTCTCCACCGAGGTCATGCCTCTTCTTGATGGAAAACTGTATCCAGTGTTTGGTCAGCATGAAGGCATGTAAGTCCATCACTTCTGGCCTAATGCAGGATAATTTTGAAGGACCATACCTGCTTCGGGACTCCCA
This sequence comes from Vicugna pacos, assembly GCF_048564905.1. Taxonomy (NCBI): domain Eukaryota; kingdom Metazoa; phylum Chordata; class Mammalia; order Artiodactyla; family Camelidae; genus Vicugna; species Vicugna pacos. The sequence continues at coordinate 26,153,752 of NC_132990.1, forward strand.
TGGGGTGAGATTGCGCTGTGATCACAGCCCCACTACCTCTCCCCGATCCTGCCTCCTTCCAAAGGTGTGGTTCCCACGTGCTTTTCCTAGTTAACTTCCTGCAAGGTTATCTCCACTTCACAATCCCTTTCCTGGGGAATCTAACCTACTATAGTTTACTTTTCAATTTTTTATTATTTAAAAAATTTTAGGGAGCACCTATGATCATTGTCTTTAGGAATTGTCTTGGGTTGATTGGAATTCCCTGTAAAGAATTTTCTAACTTCATGCTGAAGAGTATAGGTCCAGTTACTAGTGCTCTGGAAGCTGAACTGAGGAGAAGACTGTTGCGTATTAATAATGAGTTTCTAAGCCTTCACTTTAATATCCTTATTTTCAGTACGGTATCCCGGCTGTCAGCTGTCCCCAACATTCCCCAGGCCAGAGCCCTTTGGCTCTCCTCTCCATGAAGAATAAGCCCTGTGTCTTCCACCATCATGGGAAAGAGGCAGCCATCCCAGCTGTGTGGAATGAAGCTGATGAGGGCAGCCTGCTTTTGCTAAAATATACTTTCAGTCAGTCCTGCTATTTTTGTGCTGTTTCACTCTCCACAAGTGCCAGGAGCTCAAGTCTCAAGGTAAAGCGAGTGGTTTTGTCGCTTCCCATCTCTTTCCAACTTCCAGAATTTTAATACTGTGTTCTCCTCTCCCAGTATATTTACCCTTGTGTATTTATGACTTCTTTTTATATGGTCCTATCTATGTACCCTCATTTTAGTGGAGTTCAAGAATGGAGGGAAATATGCATGTTTTTTTATCAACCATCTTAAAATAGAAATTCTATACATTTATCCTCCCATATATAAATTAGAATTATTGAGTCAATTTTTCTCTTGAAATACGGGAATATTTATTAGAATTATATTTCAATTCTAAATTAATGTAAGGGAACTGACTTGACGTTGAATCTTCTTACTTAACAACAAAGTATATCTTTCCATTTATTCAAGTCTTTTTATGTATAGCAGTTGAATGACATAGTCTTTTTAAATATATGTCCTATGTTTTTAAAACCTTATTCCTAGTTTTTTAATACTTTCAATTGATTGTATAAATAGTCTCTTTTCTTCTATATTATTTACTAATCACACTTGCTAATAAAAAGGGAAGAGACTGAGTTTGGGATATTGATTTTGTAACTGGGCATCTTGGTGATAGAGCTGTGTTCAATAACTGCAATATTTTCACCAGAGAAATGGGAGAAACTCCCATCTCGGAGACAATATAGGTGACATCTGAGAAATGGCGAGTCCTAGGGGTCACATTAGAAGTTTTCTTGCATACCACCCTTTCTAACACCTCATCTAAGATACTGGAACTCAGTCTCTGAATTCCACGGTGCTCCCTTGGTTCTTGCTGACTCTACGCACTGTGGCTTGGGACTCTTGGATCTCTCGAGGCATCTTACCACAGCTCAAGTAGAATCTTCAGAGTACCTAACACTTCCACGAGAGAAAAATAGGCTCTTCCTCTTAGCGCACCTGTGAGAGCCTTCTGGTTGCAGACATAAGCCAACTGGGACAACCACGGATAAGAAGGAAATGAGATTGTTTCCAGAAATGGCCGTAAACATCCCTCCCATATCACATGACTTCATGCATGAATGAATACATGAGTCCTCCCGTAAAGAGGTCCAGTCTCTTTTCCCTTGTCTCCCCAGCGCCCATGTCATACCAATTGTTAAACACTTTGAATAGACCCCTGCTCAGTCTCCTATTCACCCTCAATCGGTTGCTGATGGTGGATCTTTTGGCGATAAGTCTTCCTTTAGTGAAGGAAGTGGAGCCATATTAAGTATTTCACAAGAACATCCTCTCTGGTGAGTATCTAGATAAGCAACAGCATTATTTCTGCCAAAGGATTTTACTAGACCAACTTTTAAAAACACCGTTGTAATTCTGAGAAACATTTATTACCCAAAAGACAGCATGGTGCTTTCAAGACTAGCTAGTTTATTGTGTAAGTGTTTCCCACCTCTCATTGCTGCATATTAGATCTGAATCCAAAGGAAACAGATATACTATTTAAAAGCAAAATAGAATCAAATCATATTCCACTCCAAAAGTTAGCATCTAAAAAAATCTTTAGTGTTTATTTAGCCCGCTGTGTATTTTATCAGAAGTTCTGCTGTGTTTACTATGGTAAATGCTGGAGCAGTTACTATAAGTTTATTTCTGTGCAATAGTAAAAGCGTTTCAATGTGTTGTAATTGCAGGGTCCTCTTAATAGTTGTTTAAAAAAATCTCAAAAATGATAACATTATAATCCCTAGTTCTACATTAAGTACCATATTCTCCCCAAGATACTAATACATAAAGTAGAATAGTAATAATAGGTACTTGAAAATGTGTACTCAGGGAAGAATATAACCTTTAAAATTAGTTACGAATGGAAATCCATGCCCTAGGATTGCCAAAACACATTTCATCACAACTGAAACTAATTTTCTATTCTTGCAAATGCAATTATAAAAATATCAAATGAATTCCAAATAGTAAACTTAAGATAAAGTTTCCTAATTTCAAGTTCACATAATTACATAAATGGTGTTTCATAAACTATTTCTCAAACACAGTAGTTTTTGAACTTTCTTATAGAGGTGGACCCTTTCTTCAAATAAAACCTTATCTTGAAGAACAAGGGATACAAAACAGATAAAAATAAATAAGCCTCCTCTAGTTAAAGCAATGGGGAAAGGGCCCAGAAGCCTGCACAACAGACACTCTGACTCCCAAAATGCTGCTAAGAATTTTTTTCAGAGGGGTCCATGAGACATTTCTGAAAAATTACTAATTACCTTGATACACTTAAAACCACTGATATCTCATTTATTAGCTGTTTATAATTTATAATAATTCTTTAATACTTCTGAAGGTAAGAGCCCTGAGGACTAATGAAGATATAATGCTTTATTCTCTTGCCAAAAATAACCACCTAGAGGCAAACAAGTAGACTAAAATATGTATGCAAACCCCAAAAAGGGACCTACGCCTCTTCTACCTTTCTGCTCTGCTCTGCCATCCTTGATGCAGGCTGGTCCAAGGTGGCTGTTAGGTATTCATCCATCTTACCTTTACTCCCACAGTAGAAAGAAGGAAGAGATAAAGGGCAGAAGACAAAGAACACCCTAGCCATCTATCTCCCTTTAAGGAGCCTTTGCACAGATTCCTCCCGGTAGTTTCTACTTACAGATCCTTGACCTGCATTTAGACCCCTGATCACACCTAGCTGCAGTGCACTTTTTTCAGAGTCAAGTCTGTGGTTCAGTTTTGCCTAATTTATAAGCTGTTAAGTGACCTGTTACCGCTTCATGGATGCTGACAGAAGACAAGAGACTCCTGGGTCTTTATGAATCACCACACAGCGTATGCATGTAGATTGCCCTGGTCCCTAAGTCCCGTGGGAATTACGCCATGGGCTTGGGTGATGGTCTGCATGTGCAGTGGGTTCCCTGACAGGAGAAGATCACTTGGTTTGGAGAAACCCAACATTTTATAGCAAGCAGGAAGCCCGCCTGCTCTTAGTCCTTTTTGCTGCACAGCAACCCTGCAAAGCGTCCAGGTCAAGCGCTCTCAGGACCTTGCATCCTTGGCATACCCAGCAAGAACACGCAGGCATGCCTAGGGCCCATGGTAGATGGCCTGTCCCACCACGCAGCACCACCCTGAAAAAATTCAGCACTCTGCCACCAAGAAGGAAGGGAATTGTATATGGAATGAGTGGTCTCTGTTGTATAACCTGTTTTCTGAGATTTCTCTTTTATACAACAATTTTTATGTTAATGGCGCTTTAAATAACCTGATGTACTGTAAAATATTAGTACAAGCCATTTTATTATAATCTAGAATTCTGGCTGGGTTGCAACTGGAACTCGGATACTTAGTAGTAAGTATATGAAAGATACCCCCTTCCCTAGGAAAAAAACCCTTTGATTCATGAAGTATTAAATCTGGGGCAAGAAGAAGATTTCATGTGTCTATTTTGCCTTTATTTTGTGGGAGGAGATGTTTCAATGATGCCTTTGAGATAAGCAGAGCAGGGATGATCACCGTAGAGAAACTGAGACAGCATCTCTTCCTCGCCTCCCTGGCACCACTGATTGGTCTAGTGTCTCCATCCTTCAAGTATTCCTCCTCCCTGCCTACAGTTTATTTATTTATAGCATCTGTTTCCTGCTGTAACCATGACTGATACACTTGTCAAATACATTTCAGTTCCAGGACCTTTCCTTTGCCTGATCTCTCAACCTGGATGTCTGCACTATTTGTTTCCTTAGGATATTCAGGTCTCTGCTCAATGTTATTTCATCCAAAAAGTCTTCCAGACCACACTATCAAAACAGGAACTTTATACAATCCTACCCTTTCTTTCTTTTATCCTGCTTTATTTTTCTTCATTGCACTTCTTACCGCCTGACATTTAAGACATTTTTTTTTTCTTAAGTGCTTCCCCACACACAGGTGACCAACTTACTGCAACTTGCCTGGAATTTTGCCAGTTTTAGTACTGAAAGTCCCCCATCTGGAGAACTCCCTCAGTCCTAGTCAAACTGCAACACTTGTTTATCCCATCCCACCATAGGATGCCAGCTCTGTGAAAGCAAGCCTTTGATTGTTTTTCGGTGTTTTATGCATCCTCAGCAATTAGAACAGTGCCGCGCACTTGGGAGTAGCATAATAAGTATTTGTTGAATAAATGAATGAGTAGGTGTGCGAGATCACTGGGAAAGTGTCAGTTGAACGTAATCTCCACAGAAGAGCTGAAAGGGCCTTTGAAGTCAGTGCACACCTCCTTTTGTGCAAGGGTACACAAGAAGCTAGCGGGTGTATCAACGTCCAGGAAGAAAAGCAGACCCTACGCCAGCTCCTTTAATAAAAATGATTTTGTCTTGGAAATGAGCTACAAGTGTATTGGAAAAGCAGAAAAACCAAAGTGGGGATGGTGAGATTTCCCAAATATTAGCTACAATAGGAAGCCTGTAGTGTCCTTAGGGATGAAGGGACCGAGGAATAAGGCAGTGTTTACCAGAGCTCAGGAGCAGGATGAAAGGGAGCCTCTGTGTTCATCCAGAGGGTTCAGGGATCCCCGGGGAGATAAGGCACTGCCTACAGCAAAGAGAAAGGGGCCAAAAAATGACTTCTCCCTTTTTTCTGTCCTTCCATCATAGAATTGATCTGCAATCCAGTTCACCAGGGAACCTGAAAATGCTGTTTGCAGAGATGGGGAAGAAATGTATCTTTTGTGGTTTCATACAAATTTTAGGATTATGTGTTCTATTTCTGTGGAAAAAATGCCATTGGAATTTTGATAGGGATTGCATTGAATATGTAGGTTATTTGGGGGTGGTTTGGACATTTTAATAGTAATTTTTCCATCCATAAGTATGGGATATCTTTCCATTTATTTGTGTCTTCTTCAATTTCTTTCAGCAGTGTCTTAATATTTTTCAGTGTACAGGTCTTACACCTCCTTGGTTAAATTTTTTCCTGGGTATTTTGTTCTTTTGATGCAATCATAAGAAATTATTTTAATTTCTCTTTCTGTAAGCTCATTATTAGCGTATAGAAATACAGCTGATTTTTGTGTATTGATTTTTGTATCCTGAAACTTTATTTTATTCATTTCTTAGTGCTGATAGTTTTCTGGTGGAGTTTGTACAGTTTTCAATACATAATATGTCATCTACAAATAGTTACATTTTTTTTTTACTTCTGATCCTTTTAATGTACTGAAGTCAGTTGCTAATATTTTGTTGAGGATTTTTCCATCTGTGTTCATCAGGGGTATTGACCTATAATTTTCTTGTGGAGTCTTTGGTTTTGATATCAGGAAAATGCTGGGCTGTAACATGTATTTGGAAATGTTCCTTACTCTCCTATTTTATGAAAGATTTTGAAAAGGATTGTTTTAATTTTTCTTTAAATATTTGGTAAAATTCACTAGTAAGGCTGTCTGGCCTTGGACTTTCGATTTAATTATTGATTTAATCTCCTTTGACTGACACTTGATCTGTTCAGATGCTCTGTTTCCTCATGATTCAGTCCTGGTCCACTTCCCTAGGAATAAACCTCAATATTAAAATGTCTCCTTTCTTTATGTCCTTTTAAGTCACATTCACAACTCCATTCACCACAAATTCAGGACTAAATGACCAATAAAAGCAAACTGTTTTCCCTGGGTGCTGTTTGTAGCAATAGCTTTCCCTCTGACCTGCTCTTGCTCTGTTCCAGTTTCTTCCCTGCTCCAGTTACCATCTTGTTCCTGACACCCAGTTGCATTTCCTGTTTGTTACCCTGCTTCTGCCTTTGGACTTGACCTTTATGCGTGCTTTCCCTGGCTTGAATCAGTCATGCCTTTGTCTCCTTCCATTTGAGAATACTTTAATGAGCTGGCTGTACTCTCATCTCTTTGCGCTCAGCACTGTATCTGTTGCACTTCACGCTTGTGTAGGGAGAGAAGGACAAGTGGGCAAACTCACTCGACATAATTAGATTTTATTTTACTGACTTGAAACACAAGTACAGAATTAGGAAAATATCTGGAAAAGCAATTTGTTTAAGCAAAGTCTACAAAGATACAGGCAAGGATGATGATGTTGAAACAATCTTTGGGAATAAGGTCTCAGTTAGGCAATTTCCTATAAGAGGCCAGATCCCTTTCTTCAAGGTGGGATAACTCTAAAGAGTCATTTTAGTTTCAGAGCCCCCTCTAGGATCTGCTGAGGATTTTGCTGTAATACTATAACATTCAGCATCTCTCTTTGTCCAGTCCTTCTTCTTCCACAACACCCTCACCCAGGTGTTGATCCCAGAGGCATTCCCCTATAAAATGTATGCTTCCCAGGGTATCCACATGATGACAAAATGTATACATTTAAACTTTACTTTGATAAAGTAGCTACAACCAAAAGTCCAAGATTTCAAGTTATAGTCATTTCAATCATGGAAATAGCTTGTTTCCAAGTGAAGGCTTTGTAGACACCTGTGTCTACAAAGAAAAGCAATACCAAATTAGACAGTAATTTTGAAAAAGCAACAAACATTTTTTTTAAAGAAAGAAGATTGGGATTGGGAAGAAATGATCAGGAAAGAAGAATTACACGAAATCTAAGAGAAGAGAAAACTTCAGGAGGAAGATATTATCTGAGACTATGGGTTGGATCTGAACTAGGTCAAGGCAGGCAATCTAGTACAGAAATTGGTTGGGTAAAAATGGTCACAGAGTTATTCAAAAAGTGTAATTTTGGTGGGTGGGTCAGGGTTAGGGGTTTTCTGTGATCACATATCACCCTGCAGAGATGTTGGATCTGAAAGATAAACACTACATGCAAAATGTGGAAAGAAGCAAGAAGATCTCTAGATGAATAAGTCAAAAGTAAAGTCAAACTGGAAGAGCTAAGCGACAAAGACACTACAGCCAATTTCACTAGTTTTCTCTGTTTTCACTGAGGGGAAAGGAAACGCTTCTTCATTGATTTAGGGAGCACATAAGCCCAGTTCACAACAGAAGGTTTGTGTGCACAGAATATTCCAACGCGAGCTCAGAACTGGGTATTCAAATATTGTCCAGACACAGTCACGACCTGAGTCAAGGAGTCAGGTAGGAGCTGGTGGTTGTTGGAGTGGTGCTGGTGCTGATTAGGGCGGTGCATGGTAGTGGAGGTGATTGTGGAAATTGTAACAGTTGTGGCTTGGGTAGCAGCAGTGGTGGTAGTAGGAAAGTGTGGACAGCACGGTCCTTGTTGTAAGTAGCATGCATAGGTACCGGGAGATATGTCAACGGGATTCCTGACAAGTCCGGAAATCAGAGGTCGTAGAGAACTGGTTGTAGAGATGGCTTTCAGTTAGGAACTGGGCCAGTTTTACAAACAACAGAGTCTGGACATATGATGAGCGGAAACCATACTTTGGATGAAAACTGTATATGAACATATGGCCATAGAGAAGGAACAATACTCCTGAACTTTTTGATGCACTTATCACTCCCAGGTTTGTAGTCATCTCTCTGGTGGGCTCACTCCTTCCCTACTTTGTCTCGGAACCCTAAATTTGGACCTGGTTAAAGGCCTCAAGCATCTTGTACTTGACTTAAAAAGTAGGGAGAGAGGGACAGAAATAGCTCAGTGGTAGAGCACATGCTTAGCATGCAGAAGGTCCTGGGTTCAATCCTCACTACCTCCATTAAAAAAAAAAATCTATCTCTGAGCTTCCTAACCCATATATCACTTCCAACCATAAAGTTGGCTTTATTTTAAAAAAATAAATTAAAAGTAAGGAGAAAGAAGGTCTGGTCCTGAAAAGACACTCCCCCTCTGCCTTCCTTGTCTTTGAGATTTATACGGTTGGTGGTGTTCTCCATCTTAAAGCACTCACTAGTGCCCTCCTGCCGTTAGAATAATGCTGTTGAGGGCCTTGTGCGTATAGAAGTCTTAGCAGCAGGTAATGCACGGCTGTGGCCCATTGACACCTGCCTTCCCCTTCGGCATGTGAGTGCCTTGGGAGCTGAACCTTCACTGTCTTAGTTTCTGTGAGGATCTCAGGGCCTGGGTCATATCAGGTATTCAACTATCATTTACCAAAGAATGAGTGGCAACCGTCTCCTTATCACTCAACTTCTACTGTGTCCAAATGTATTCATTACTTAATGAAAGCGAAGCAAGAGAGAGGGCCTAAATCTGCCTTAAATAAAACGAGATGTAGGACACTCCTTTCTGCTCTTGTTGGGTGATCTAGTACCAGGTTTCTCTGAGCTCTAAATCCCACTGGTCTTGAGCTTGAACACAGAGCAGTTCTCACCCAGCCAGTCTAGTTCCTCCTTCCCCTCTCCAAGTTTACCTGATGTGTCTGAGCAAAAATAATCCTTAATAATAATTCTGTGAAACTGCATGCTGCACATACAGAATTATCATCCAGCATGATTATATTTAGATAGATTTCCACTGATATGCCAATTAATCTCTTTTAAAATTTTATCTCATTCTGAAAATACTAAGTCTTGAACTAAATATACTAAATATTTCTCATGTAAGCTCTGTCTCCACATGTTGTCATTTATGTTGTAGGTAATCTAATTACAACATAAGAGAAAAGAAAAAAACTTATTGAACTGACATGACATCAAATATAAGCAAACTTGTACTTGTTGAGTAAACGAGGACAAGGTTTTTTTCAATAATTAAACTATTTCATAAAGACCACGGCATATGTCACTGAGATGAAAAGTCAGAATTTGGAGAATATTATGAGGAGACAAAGCCCCGTAAAGTAGAAATACGTCAAATATGCCCTTGAGATAACGTTACTGATGTGCTCGTTTGCTCTTGCCACATTTTTCACCTTGCCCTTGTCAATTTTGCGATTTCATTACTGAACTAAGATTACTAAGAGTGCTCCATTTTCATTCATTATATAAACTTTTTTAGAAGATATGATTTCTATGTTCATTAATACATCATCCCCTTGAAACAAAGATAAGACCTTTCAGAGGTGAATTATCCAGTCTACAGATAATTTAAATCCTTCACTTTACCCACCCATATATATATATATTTATATATATATATATATATATATATATTTTTTTTTTTATTTTATTTTTTAATTTCAGTGATCATTGCCACACTGGGAAGATTAACAGTGGGAAAGCAAAAACTTTAAGAGGTACAGATAATAATATAGATGTAGCATATAGTTGAAAAGTGTTTCGCTTTTCTATTCTCCTTTTTATTACTCTTTCTCAGCCAGTTTCCAACTTCCGCTAAGTAAGCAGTGTTTTTAAGCTATAAATGACAAAGCAGATCTCATAACTCACTTAATACCTTATTATGAATGAACTCGATAGGTGGCCTCTGGCCGACTGATTTCATTTTTAGAAAGAACTTGGGGGAGGGAAGGAGAAATCCATCTCAGAGCCGCTGCTGCTATTATTCTTATGTATTTGCCTCTACAATACAGATTTCATAAAAGCTGCCCTCGTTGCTGCTTGTAAAAAAGATGCAAATAACTTAGGATTCTATTAAAAGGAAAAATAAACTGCACATTCCATTTTGGTTATCTTTTGGACTAATATTCTTGGTTTCCATAAATTAAGGTACATAATTTAAAAATTCTTCTATCAGGTGAGAAAAGTTATAAGAATTTTGAGGGAAAATAGTAGTGAGAAGGCACACATTATTAAGCTATAACAGTCAGAACAATTGATATTGATATTGATGCAAGAAATGAGACAGTGGGACATGATCCAGCAACAGACACTGTAAGATGTGGCTCTACTATGGGATAACAGAATCAGTACTGATGTCAACTGGGACATTTTTGTTGTCTTGAACTTTGATGAAGTCTCACATCTCAGGACCCGAGGGGCATTTGATCCACATAGTCCCAACAGAAGAGCACATTCCCCACGGCACTGACTGAGAAATGCAGCCCAAATCCTGACACGCTGCACCCGTCATTCACTTTCAGGCAATTAAGGAGGAATAGGGAGGAAGGCTTTCCAGAGTGAGGCTTTCTTTGGAGAAAACTGTTTGCCTGGTAGAGAGTACTATGTGTTTCTCCTCCTTTTCTCACACTGGGCTGAATCTTGCTGCTTCAGCATCTCCCTAGGCAAGTGAGGGGAGTGTCAAGAGAATCACGTAGCCAGTTGGATTTATCTGATAGAGAGAAGGTATTTCATCACCCAGGGTGGATGCCACTGAGCTGTGGAAAACTTAGGTCTCACCTGGTGCCACTATTAAAACAGAGTGTGGTGAGGAAATCTTTAGGGGAACTTGACCTGGGTCCTTTGGGGTTTGTGGGGCATAGAGATTGTTGTCTGATTCTCCCCTAGAAAAGTTCGAATGTGACAGGCTGTCTTGAATTGCTTGAGATGGCAGGTCCAAGAGCAATCTACAGACTTGGATGGGCTGGGATTTTCCATGATGTCATAAGGACTACTTGGAAGGTAGTGGTTCTAGATTAGTGCCATTTTGAAAGAACATCTCCAAAGATCTTCCTGTCTGGCAGAGTGGACCCTTGCATGCAGGAAGAGGCTAATGGACCCTCCCAGGAAAGCAGGAGCTGAAGGGGAGACTCTTACAAGATCAGCAGGAAATGCACATCATCCCTAAAGTGGGCAGAGGCCCAGGGAGGTAGCGTGGAGGAGGTCTTCAGCTAAGTCACTAAATCACTCCTTAAGAGAAGTAGTTGACTTTTGGATAACTGCCACTGAAGAGAGTTTTCAATATCCAGCCAAGTAAAAAGCTAGTTTTGCTCCTTTTCATCTGATTCCCACCTTTGTACTCTTAACTTGGAAGAGCCAGGAAGAGCAGTGAGTGAATGGAGGGAAGGTAGTGAACAAAACCAAAACCATCCTACTAAATCTGGGAGCAAAGAGGAGATACTTTGTATCAAATGTAAGGTGAAATTTTAAAAAATTCATTTGGATGGAAACGTTTAGGACTAGAAAATAAGGGCTATTCACTGATACCGAAAATTGCCTGTAAAAGCAACGGGATTCATTATGGTTTTAAAATGTGCCTGCAAATTCTTTGGCTCTCTTCCTATCAAGAGCTAGAGCCTCTGTCCTCTCTCCTTGGACGTGGTGAGCCTTTGTGACTGCTGCGGTGAATGAAAAATGGTGGAAGTTTCACTAAGGGACTTGCAGGGCTAAAGCGGTCCGGGAGTGCAGCCGGCCTGCTGGCCTCTCCTGGGCACTTACTCCGGGAGCCTTCTGCTGTCGTGGAAGAAGTCTGGCTACGCTGAGGCCATTATGCGGAGAGACTATGTGCAGAGATCGCACTGGGAGAGAAACATTGAGACAGAGGGGCTCATCAGTGGCAGGTGAGTGAAGGAGTGTCATTCACCTGGGCACGGAATTTAAGGCGGGGAGGGGGGCATCAAAACCCCCGAGTCATCAAGGTAAATCATATGTCAATACAACATTTAAAAAATAAAAGTTAAGGTCAATGATGAATAAAACATCAGCATTTTAAAGACAGGGTCAGAATTCCAGAAAGTTCCTTTTCTCTCCGACTTCAATACAGCTGAGCAAGGCACGGATAGTTGTCTGATTGACTGGAAGGGACACGAGGCAACTTTCTGGAGTGATGGAAATATTTTACATCTTGGTTCATTGGTAGTCTATGTGGACGTATATTATTATCAGAATGGACAGAAATGCACACTTAAGATCAATATGTTTCGTTGTTGGTAATTATACCACTCTATACATGTACAAGTATGTTGAACAGTGAATACATGAGTGATCTAATTCTAAGGAAAGTTGAAGGCATGTGGCAGGAGATTTGGGGGACAGAAGTTTACTTGGTTTTTAAAAGCGAGCAACCACAATGGATGGTCTGTGAACAACGTTCTGTGTGGATGTGACAGCCAGGACTGCTCAGGCCACCTAGTTGCCAGCCTGAACCTGAGGCTGACACGTGGCGATGGGCAGAGCTGAAACCATCAGAGAAAAAGGAGCCCAGAGCCCTACGTGAACTACGTCTGATCACAGTGTTTACTGTGGACCTTTCTATTACATAAACGAGCATCTGTTTTATTTAAAAGCCAGCTTGTGTTGGGCTTTCTATTCCAAATTCAGAGAGACACATAGAGAAACCAGTAACCAGAAGCAGTGAGGCAGTAGGGGCCAAGAGTGAACAGAAGCCACGCGTAAACAGGAGCAGAGCACACGGCCTCGTGGGCAGAGCCTGCACCTCCCAGGCACTGTGCTGTCACGGGGTCAAGGACAGGAAATGGGGCAGACAGATCTCTGCCCTCAGGGCGCTCACAGTCTAGCTGGGGGTGGGAAACAGGAAGGGGGACAGACATCATTTTGGATAGTGATGAACGCCTTAAACAAAATAATACAGAAAGAGGCTACTGCTTTTACTAGAGAGCTGGAGAAGCCTTCTCCACAGAGGTGACATTGGATCTGTGACCTGAATGAGGAGGAGAGGTGAGCAATCTAAAGCTCTGGATAAAAATCTTTCTAGGTAGAGAGAGAGCAGCACTTTCCCGGAAGACATAAAACAGATGACAGAGTGAAAACTCCTTAAGGACTTTAATGTGCATATAAATCACCTGGCGATCTGGTTAAAATAAAGATTGAGATTCAGTGTTCTGGGGTGAGGCCTGAGATTCTGCATTTCTAAGGAGCTCCCAAGCCATGCCAGTGTTTCTGGTTTCTGGACCATAGTTGAGGTAGCAAGGCTCTGCAAAATTGCTCCCCAAAGTGTGGTCCACAGCCTCATCCTCAAAGAAATTTAAAGTTTCTTTGAATATCTTCATAGCAATTTAACACTGATACAACATCCACGCATGTAATCATTTTACCGGTAATTCATTTGAAGTGCATGGGTCAGTGATATATTGGAAATTAAAAACAAAAAACAAAAAACCTGACCCTTCTCAGGTAGATGGAGTAGCCCTGCACTAGAGCTTAGAGGGGCTGCAGCTGGAGGGAGCTGAACTAGCTCCTAAATCTGCAGAGAAGCTGGGGGACAGTGAAAACCTAGCACGATGGAGAATGGAAGTAAAATGTCAGGTGCACAACATAGGGATTGGAGTAGTCACCGTCACCATCACCATCACCATCACCACCACTAGCACATGCGCGCAGGCACACACGAGCACGTGTGCACGCACGAGCACGTGCACATGCGTGCACGCACGCGCACACACACACACACAGCTTCCATACAGAACTCCTAGCAGCCTGGCATCAGAAGTCCTCTCTAGACTCATCAAATGACCCTGAGCCAAGACTTCCTCATTCTGGAATGTAGGGACTCCTAAGTGTAAGGCTGCCCCCTCAAAAGTTAAGCACAGGGGTCAACAAGGCTTCCCATGTGTGCAGAACCTACAACTGTTCATTGCCTCTTTATTAGATAGATCAGAACATTAAGGATCACCAGACTTTCAAGGAACCAATTTAAACAACTATTATCAGCAGATGGAAAGCAAGATAAATAGGGACAGGGCTGTGCTGAATCCTAATTATGGTAGAATTGCAGAGACTAAGAAAACCTGGTCTCTAGAGCTATGTCCTCTGAAATGTTCTTCCATTATTCTCTGTGTGCTCGTGCTATAGCCAGAAAGATGTCACATTTCTCAGTGAGTTTCACCTATGAAAGCTTTTAGTTGCAAATACAGAAGACCCACATCAAACACTTTGAAGAAGTAAAGGAGATTTATTGGCTCATATAAATGGAAATATAAGACATGGGGTGGGCTTCAGGTGATATGTGATCCAGTGACCCAGTGATGGTCTGAAAAACTCAGTTTCTTTTCTCTATTCTTTTGCCATCACAAAGGAGGGATATTACCTAAAAGATACTGTATGACTTGAACCAGTTCTTCTCATTATCATTATCATTGCTTATTTATCTTGACTTTTGTTTGGACAATTGACTTACACCCTTCTAGTATGCACTCTGCAGGAGAAAGATTCCAGAAGGTCATAACAGCTTGCATAAACGAGTCAGATTCTGGATCGGTATTTGATTGTGCTCCACTTGTAAAATAACCTGGTCCCAGTGCTTTCTACCAGGATTTCCTCACTGCACCAGAATTCTGTGGGTACAAAAGCAGATGAAGTCAAGGTCAGATGGTCACGACCTCCCAATGCCCTTTCTTTTTTCCTCAGGGAGATGAGACCCAATTAGACACACTGTAGGTTTCAGTGCCTCCGTTCTTCTATAAACAGTTTGTTATATGAAGAGAGACAGATTACTCTACATGTTCTCAAGAGAGATAATTTTTACATTTTTCTCATGCCTGACATTCTCTCTCAGCCTTTCCTTCCTCCTAATGGATTTCTTGTAGACATGCATAAATTTATTATCCTAACATTCTTTTCTCTTCTCTTCATCCTCTTTTTTTAAAATCTTGTCTGTTTCCAACAGATTAGAGAAGTTAAAGATTGTTTAAAATGATCTCCTTTTTTTCTAACTTTGAAGAAGCTGAAAAAATCGTGTCCCAACTCTTCTTTTATTTGAGAAAGTAGAGGCCTATTGAAACCTTAAAGCCAGTCAGCCCACACTGAATATAATACCCTTTCTGCAAACTATATCAAATAAAAAATGTGTATTTGTTATATATTAGGTAACAATATATAGGCAGAAGGAAGTGCAAACATGTCAACTAGTTTCCATTTAAATAAAGTATTATTAATGAGTCACAGCTGGTAAAAGGTATGGAAATAGTCCATTGTCCCACAACTGGAGTTCCTCCAAAGTCATTTACTCCTTGGAAAAGGATCTGGTGATACAGTGCCGACCCAGGAGCGCTGCAGTAACATCTACCAGCGAGGGATGGGGAGGGACTGCCTGCCCCACTGTTAGGGAAGCAGAACAAAGACTGTGTCCTTGGGAGGCAACTCTGTATCTTGGTGGATCCAACACAGAATTTCCAGGAGCTATCTTTCTAGCAGACATGAAAGGTTTTGAGTAGACAAATTGGGCCTTTCACCAGTTTTAGAGTTTTAGAGGAGCTACAAATGTCAAATAATATTATGTACTTCACTGATATTTGTACTTGTTAAATTATAATAAAAATAATTCTAGCCAATCCCAGAAGTCCTCAAAACATTTTCCCCTTAGCAAAAGGGTCTGAACGTCACTCCAGTTTGAGAAAAGTAAATTGTGGTGCAGAGTACCTCACTGGGAAGACAGCTGGGATGCAGATAACGTGCCTGGTCCCTTCATCTTTAGATCCCGGAGCCTGTGTTGGACAGGAAGTAGGAGGAACTATTAACCTACACATGTAGAGTGAGTTTCAACACACCCCGCTGAAAAGAGCAGGTCTACTTTATCTGTTTTATACTGTGGCTTTCTCTGTAAGATTTTACTTCAGTGGAAAGAACATTTTTTAAACCAGTGCAATATACCACACTGCATTGTTACTTCTAGAGAGTCTTGGGTCCTCTGGGTTAGAACAAGCAGAAGAGGAGCAAAATATACGAGTTTACTTCAAGAGGAGGTGCTCCCGGGTAGAATCATCCTCAGTGCTGGACAAGTGCAAGGACAATTTGATGGAAGAAGTAGTGCAAGCCAAATGCCTATTTGTCCTCTGATGCATGATCATTTAAAGTGGCATGTACAATTTGCTTTGTTAAATGAGACTACAACAACAGTGTCTTTTTAACCAAGGTAGAATCCTTTGTTTTAGCTTCATTTACATACTTGCAACAAACCACGATGATCAATTCCCTAAACTTGCCTCTAATTCAGTGTGATGGGCTCTTTCCTTATGGTTCAATAGAATAAATGTCATTTTACGTTTTAAGATCCTCAGAATATCTTCAGTAGCTAGTTACAAAATCATTCTCCTTCTATACTTTTCCTAACAGATAGCATTTCATGCACATTATTTCCTTTGCATTTCTGAATGACTAGTTTTGGAAAAAGACAAATGGAAGTGCTTTGCTGTTCAAAGAGGAGGAATTCTTTGAAATTTCTAAGCAATAAGAGAATCCTCTCTGAACAGGATGCCTGGAGATAACTCTACGACAAGAACACAAAAGTTACATAGATGAAGAACTCATTCTTGAATTCATATATTTATCCTATGTTATGTGAGCACTAGGTATGAAACATTTTGCTAGGTTCTGAGGATGCAGTGGTGATGGGGACCCTGCTCTGGAGTAGTTTATGTTCTAAATGAAAAGAGAAACATTGCATATATAAGTATATAAACTAAATATATAATTACAAAGTAGGATGTATACTATGAAGCAAATGCGTAGATGAGAATGTACCTCCCTGAGTTTATCCTAATTTGTCGGAATCCTGGAGTAAAGCCCACGCTGTTCACTGAAACATGAAAGATGGCAGGCTTGAGCAGAACAGTCATGGATCCATTTTATGTAATCTAGGTTTGAGACAGGCATACAGAGAAGTCAAATAAACACTCAGACAGAGAAGTCTGGATTGAAGATAGCAGCTTAGGAATCTTTAACCAATAAACGATAAGCTAGAGGTGAAAACGAACTTACTTAGGGATAGCAGTAAAAAGAAAAGAGGGCCTATCACTGAGTCTTGAGGAATTCCATTTAAAGATTAGGGAGAGATTAGTTGGCAAAGAATATTGAAGAATGGTCTGACAGCAGAGGCAGATCAACCTTGCAGTTAATAAAGGTGAAGCTTCTGGGTCCTTCTCTTACCTGGGAGGAGCCCTAGCAATGGAATTACATGGTCATATATTTTTGTAGAATTTTCAAGAGAAAGATATTTTTGTTTTGCCTTTCTTCAAGCAGAGCCCCCAACTGTATGAGCTTCAGGTCCCACACATCTGCCCCTAACTAAGAGGAAGGAACAAAACCAAGAGAAAGTGATTCCTGGAATTACAAAGTGGAGTGCCTCTGCAGAGACAAGGAATAGGAGAGAAATGTAGCCATGGGACTTAGGTTGTAGGAGGTCACCGGTGTCTCTAGCAACACAGGAGCCTGTTCAGTGCTGCGATGGGACAGGAAGCCAGATACACTTGGTTGATTTAAAGAAATTTAACAGTGAAGGAAAGGGTAGAAAGTGTGGTGATTGGGGAGAGATCGACTGGGAAGGAAGGTTATTTATTTCTTCCCTCCCTTCCTCCTTCCCTTCTTTCCTTCCTTCCTTCCTCTTTCCCTCCCTCCTTCCCTTTTTCTTTTTCTTTTTCAAGTTGGAGTAACTTGAGAGTGCTGATTGAAAGGTTACACAAGATAGAGATGCACTGAAGAGACAGGGCAAAATCAGGTGGGATGAGCTTTCCCTTTATCCTATCTTAACTTTCCTTTTCCAGAGATCCAGAGGAAATGAATATCCATAGAATCTGGATACATCTAGTCAGTGTTTTTATTTCCCCGTGGGAAAATCTACATTGATTCGCATGTTTGTGAAAGCACAAGGGTCCTTGGGCTGAAGACACTCTCTCTACCCAGGCACTGAGCTCACTTTACTCAGCTCCTAGTCATTTGCAGGCAAATGTTCTATTTTGCAGCTTTCCGAAAATATCCATTTAAAAACTCAAAACCAGTTTCCCTCCGAAGCCTTTGTATTTTATAAATTGTGTTTTCCCTTAAATACTTGGTGAATATTGTAGACATACAAATCGATTTTTAAAGACAACCAAAAAATTACGAGTCTGCCAAAGAAAAATAGATCTTTAATTCAGATTATTTAAAAAATTGTTTTAAATATTCTAAGTTGGGCTTCTGAGTATCCTTTGATGCACATTTTCATATCCGACATATGTGTTGAAAAAGCGAGCAATTTTCTTCCACAGGGAAGATTCCTGGGATTGAGGATATCAGAAAGACAATCTTAAATGGCACAAAATAGAAATGAATGTTTCTCCTGGCACCATGCAATTCTAAATCTTTTCGCCACACTTTTTTGTTGTTGTTGGCTTTGAATCGAATCATCGGTCTAAGAATGCAAGTTGATGTATTAAAAGTTACTTTTTAGGAAGTGAGATTAGCCCCGCCGCCATGCATCCTCATTAGAGGGCTTTTCATCACCATCTCATGCCACCTTAATAAGCTACCAGAGAGCAGTCTATATATATATACATACATATATATATACACATACATACATATACACATACATACATACATATATATATATATATATAAATTAAGTCCACACAACTGGGAATAGAGGCTGCCATTCCCCCAGCTTGACAGATTCAGCAAATAAAAATATAGTCTGTCCAGTCAAATCCGAGTTTCAGATAAACAACGAATAGTTTTTCAGCGTAAGTACATGCCAAACATTGCATGGGTCACACCTGTCCAAATTAATGCTTCCTTTTTCATCTGACACTCACATTTAACGGGGCTTTTCCCCAGCGAACTCACGGAGCCCACTCCCCACACCCTCCGCCGAGCGCCCCCGGAGCTAGTTTAAAGCCCCGGGCGACTGGCTGGGCCGCGCCCCCTGATTGGCCGAGGCGCGCCCGCCGCCCCGCCGGCCGCAGGCGTCACGCAGCCCCGGCGGCCCCGGCCCCGCCGCCGCAGCCCCGGTCGGCGCAAGTGCGGCGCGCGCAGGGGGAGGGGGCGCGGCGGAGAGCGTGGCTGGCGTCTGGCCGCCGGCGGCCGGGCGGGATTAAGTTTCTCCGTTGCGCGGGAGCGTCCGTGCGCGTTTATCCCGAAGCTCCTCGTCGGGCCGTTACTTCAGGACAGAAGAGAGAGAGCGAGCGTGGGCGAGGCGAGGCGAGGCTTCCCGAGGCCCCGGCGACCCCGGCTCCCCAGCCCTCCGCCCCTTTCGCGCCCCCGCCCGGGGAGGCCGCCGCGAGCCGGGTAAGCGGCGGCGGGGCCCGGCCCAGGAGACCGGAGCGCGCCCCCGCGCTCTGCGCGCGCGCCGGCCGGGAAGGTACGCGGGCGCCCGGGAGGCGGGAGGGGTGCGCTCGCTCCACCCCGGGGGGCCCGGCGCTGCCGGGACGCCAGTGCTTCTCTGGCTATTGAAAAGGATGGGGTCTGGAAGTTTCCTTTGCTATCGTCCTGGTCCTTTCAGCCACCTCCACCCCCCACCCCATTTGCTCTTGTTGACTCTAAATGGTTGAAAAGTTTCGTTTCTTTTCCTTTGCCTAAAGAGGCATAGTCAGCGTGCCGAGGAGGGGGACCCCGGGCCGGGCACTCCGTGTCACGGGCGCCTGTTGCTTTCCGCTGTGGTGGCCGCGCCTCGGGCCGGACGCCCCTCCCGCTTTGTGCGGGGCCGCGCTCTGCGGGCTGGGCAGGGGGTGGGGAGACGCGCCCCCCGCCTGGCGTCTCTCGCTGCGGCGCCGGGGCACCCGGCGCGCGCAGCTTACTGGTACCCGCCCCCGCCTGCTCCCCTCCCCCGGCGCCTGTGCCCTTTCATCCGCTGTCCCTGTTGGCAGCATTCTGCTCTCGCTTCCCCCTCGATCCCCCGCACCCCCCTGCGCGCAGACGGGCGCCTTTGTCTGCGATTTCGCAGCCCCGGGATGCCGGATGTTTCTAGGGAAGCGCTGTTCGGGAAACGCTTTGTGTCTCGGGGAGGGGTGTGTGTGTGTCGGCCGTGGTGTTGGTGTAAATTTTTGCTGGTTTTCTTTGCAGAGGCACAAAGGCTGAGCTATTCTTTCTTGCAGATCGCGTGGAATTTCAAGCTGGGACTGCGGAGAGGAGGAGGGGCCCGGCGAGGGCGGGAGGTGGCTGCCGTCGCGCAGTGACCGGGGGCGAGTCGGGGGCGGCAGGACGTCTCCATCCATCTCGGAGGGTGGGGCTCCTGAGGTTGCTACTTTGGGGTTGAAGCCGGGTATGAGCGCTGTGTGCCTTGGGTAGAGTGGGTGCGGGTGGCGGCTAGTGTTTCATAGATAAGAGGACCTTGACTTCGCCAGCCTGGGAAGAAATCTCTCCATGTTCTTTTGATGTCAAGAGAGGAATAATCTGAAAAGTGACAAGACTCTGTCATCCAGTATTGGACAGCTGTGGCGTAAACATCCCTTTTGTTTTTCCTCAGACATTCCTCACTTGGGTTACCTTTTATGGAATAAATAACACCTAATCTGAAAAATTTACGAGGTGATGGTGTGGGGTTTTGGGATTACATGTTGAATTTGGGTATAGGTGACCACCATGAACTTTTTGTCATTTAAATTGGTATAATATATGCTTTAGCCCCTGGTAGAATTTAGGTAAACAGTTGGATTTAAAAACCCAACAAAACTTGAAGTTCCTTGTCTTGAATTCTGATATAATGCAAAGCTCCGGATGGATGCACCTGTACCCTTGCCAGAGGGAGGGGCTGAGAAGGGTTCCAGCTGGTGGGGATAATCTTACCTGGGATGCCCAAATTTCCTGCTTGCCAGTGGGCCAGTGTACATATGGGCGGGTCTATCTAGACTGGGCTGTGTCTCCCGCCAGCCCCAACCTCAGAGTTCACATTAAGGTCCTTAAAAGCAGGGGTCTGTAAACTTAAAGGCCATGGGAGCACAGCCACACTCATTCCTGTTGTCTGTGACTCATTCTTAACTGTTTGTGGCTGTAGTTGCAGAGTTGAGACAGAGATGGGAGAGCCTTCAAAATCTGAAAAGTTTTCTATCTTACTCTTTACAGGAAAAGTTGCCAATCAAGACCAGGCTTTAAAAATACTGCTTCCATACTCCCTTTTGTGATGGGTGGATTGTTTAATTTCATTGCCCTTTAGGTCCTGTTTCTGATGTCCTGTGAACTGGAAGACTATTCCTGAGTAGGTGAACAAATTCAGTTAATGTTTTGGATTTTCTCATTTCCATGTTTCACTTTCAGAAAATGTCTTAACCTTTTGGTATCTTTCTTTTTGAGAATCTAAGGTAAAGTGGAGTTTCTGACTAGCAGAAATTGTGCATTTAGTTATTTAAGTTTCATATGGATAGCCATATCTCAGGGTGCTCTGTAGTGGGTTCTGATGACTTCCGGCTCCTCTGTTACTTGAACAGGTTTGAGAATTACAGCTTTCCCTATATAGGTAGAGTGAGGCAGGAGTTAGGGGATGTCATAGGTTCCTTTCCACAGGCAAGTTGTCACTTAAGCAAAGCTAGTTTGGGGACCATTTGACTCTTCACCACTCCTCTTACTGACCTCATTTGCTAAAACAAACAAGAAAGTGATGAAGTTTGTCTCAGCATATTACTACCAGATCGCTCAGATGTATACTATACCTCTGCATGTGTTTCTTTCCTTGGCTCCTTGAGTATTTCTTTTCCCCTCCCTTGTTTCTGGTTTTCTTTCTCCCTTGAACACACCCTTCATTTTATCGCCTGGGTCCCCTGACTTGTTGCTTGGGAGGGAGAGGTGTCAGTTTTTAGTGAGCTCCAAATTCCTATCATGTAGACATTGTCCTGTCGATCAGGGAGTAGAGGCTGTCCCCAGAGGTCAACTATATCTCTGCAAGATATGGTACTTAGAGACATTCGTGGAAATCCTTGAAATATAATTTTGCATTGATGGAGACTTTTATCCTTTAGCTGCTCTGGTGGGGAATCTTGGCTTTACAAAGAAGTGAACCTATTGTTTAGAGTGAAGATTAATGGATTTAGAAGCTAGGAAGTAACAATGAATTGCCTGGAAGATAACTGTCCTGAGTTACAAGCAGATTATTTTCTCCAGATTACATCCCAAGCCTGACATCATAGACTTGACTCAGGGTGAGTTGCAGGTTGGCTCCATTTTGTATATTTATAATACACACCCAGTACTCTGTGCTTTTCATTAATGTCTTCAGGCAGGTTAATATATTGGACTGGAAATGTCCCCATACATGCTAGAGCAAATGACACATCTGACAGCAAAAGATTCTGTGACCCAAAGTAAAGAAGCAAAACAACTTCCCAAAGAATTCAGGACTGCTTGATGGTGCATGTGAATGACGATATGTCACCAGTTACATTTCCCAAACAATTATAAGTGCTTTTTAAAACATGTTAGACCTAAAGTAGGAATTCATTTGATGTTGTTAATATTGTTGCATAAATTATCAACCCCATATTTATAACAAGAAAGGCATTATTTTCTCTTGTAAATTAGCTTCGTGGTTAAAAGAGCATCAGTATAAATACGGTTGGTAAATGATGTTTAGTATGGTAAAGCTGATATGCTACACTTAAATAATTTTAGTGGGGTTCCATGTGGGTGAAAAGAATAAGGAGAGGAAGAACTGTTTGTAGATAGAGGAAACTCCTGCCATTGCCTTCCTCTGAGCCACTTCCATGAAGACCTGTCGTAGTTACTCATTGAGTGGATAGTAACAGATGGATTAGGAGGTAGGTTGTACTGGGTTAGGTGCAGAGGAGAATACAAAATAAATAGACCGTTCCAGAAGCTCGCTGTCTTAGCTGGAAACATAGACACATAGACACACAGAAGAAAGAATAAAAAGGTTTTACATGTAGTAAAAGTTACAGAGATTCAAAGAAATGAGCCATCAGCACAGGATTGCTTGCTGGCAGCTTGATGACTGTCTGCTCCCTGTGTCTTCACGAGGTCTTCCTGTGTATGTCTGTGCCCTAGAGGGACCAGTCATATGAAATTGGGGACCACCCCACTGACCTCATTTAACCTTGATTACCTCTTTAAAGACCCTGTCTCCCCAAATAGTCAAGTTCTGAGGTACTGGGGATTAGGATTTCAACGTATGAATGTTGGAGTGCAACATAATTCAGCTCATGACAAATTCTTACAGAGTTAGGTTGTTAACTGGTGAGATCTTGCAGAATTGGACTGGTTCAGGGTAAGGGAGGGAGGTCATGTGGGAGGCTGTTGTGGTATAACTAAGCATAATTGTGATAATTTGATGTTTGGAAAGAGAGGGAAACTGCTATTTGAGAAAAAAGGCATTTTATCTTTGGCCTGAGGCCACTTGTTTTCTTTCTCCTGATGTTCACTGGGAAATTGATCCTTTTTGTGGACAGAGCATTAGTTTTCTTTTTTAAATATTTCATAAAAGCATTAATTTTAAAATCTTTCTTCTGTGTCAGAAAATGAGTAAAACCTTAAATTCAGCAGAGATGAAATGTTATAAACATCTCATAATGGTTTTGGAATTTGACCACAACAGCATAATTCATTCCTTAAATTACATTGACCTAAAAACTGTAGGCATATCCTATGCTTGCTTTGTGGGCAAATATTTGGCATAGTCTTTTTTTCCCCAGAAATTTCTCCCCTTTTTGGAAAAAATATAATTTAAAAAGTAATTTATATTCTATATCATAAAATTATAAAACCTTTTTTAATGCTGAAATTATATTTGTTGAGTTAGAGAAGTGTTAAAACTTCTTGCAAATTTGGCCAGTTGAGTTAAAAAAAAAAAAGTTGAAATGCCACTTAAATTCTTGCTTTTTTTTTTTTTTCTGCCTGTGGTGGTGAAGATTGTTTGGTCTAGGGAATTGTTATCTTCATCTTTTTAGTTTTATTTATATCTGCAAATCAACATTCATTGTTGTTTTCTTGTAAATCATTCTACTTCCAGATCTGAGGTGCTTTAAATAAACACAGGAGGGGAAAGTGAAAAAGAAAACATTTGTAAGAGAGGGAAAAACAGAAACATCAGCTACCAAAAAGGAAAAAAAAAAACCAAACTGAAACTTAAGGAAAAACCTATTTAGATTGTGCTAATGATTTAATGTTGATAGTATGAGTACATTTGGGATACTTTTCATTTACTCTATTGCTTTTGCTTTAAAACCATCGTTATAGTAATATATGTAAAATAATTATTTCTTTTAGTAACTTTTTTGATGATACAGAAAGCACAAATGAAACAATGGATGGCCTAGATAAGTGCAAGAAAGCGGAGAACTTAACCTGTAATTCTGGCACCTAGGTATCATCCTCCCCAAAGAAAACAGATATTTTGTCAGGTGAGGATGCTTAACTTATTTTGATAAGCAAATGAACAAGTAGAGCTGTTGATCAGTAGTTCACTAATTGCCTGTTTTCTCAGTGAGGATAATATGATCTAAGATTATTAAACATCCATATATTTGAATTGACATTAATAGCATCTGTTTGAACCATTGTCTCTTGACTCTTTGAGGAAGATAATATGTGGCACATGGGACACTGGTGGGGCTTGCATTTTTAAATCTTGATGTCTGCTTAAAATTCAGTGTTCCATAGACTCCTGGTCAATTTTGGAGTAACTTTCCATTATGTAATTAGGTGGCCCCTAGCGTGCCTTGCTTCAGGGAACTGACTCTAGAAAACGTCATGGGAGTCTGTTATCCTGTCTGTGCGCAGAAGACAACACTGAACTAGCAAAGCTGCAAGGATAGAGCCCTAAGTGTCAAAGGTTAGTCTACAATTTGGAAGATCCTCTCTGATCTCTGCAAGGTGTGCCCAGTTTCTCTTAAAGGTAAAAAATGGTCAGTGTTCCCCCCAGCCCAGTCATCTAAGTGTTTTTCATTTTAATACGTTGAGCGCGAAGTCTGCCCCTGGGCAACATTTGTTTCCTACTGTAGCGCTGGAGGGGCCTCAGCTGTAGGATCCTGTGGAGTTTTGCCTGACACCCTCCCCCTCTTTTCCATCACATTCACGGCTTTCTTGGGAGTAGTGAAATGTAGTCATTCTGTTCCCTTTTAGAAAAATACAGATTTATTCTGATAAAATCTGCTGTATGTATGTGTACATAGATACGTATGTATATTCAGGATCAGACTAAGTCACGAGGTATTTTTAGATCTGTTTTGTGGCTGAGGTAGGAAAGCAAAAGAAGCAGCAGCCCCTGGGCCTGGATTACCGCTCCGTAGGCAGCTCTGGTTAAGTTCAGTGAACATCTGTTGGGTGCTAAACTCAGGGCATTTAGGCTCTGCCCTTTTCTCCAGGAGCCAGGACATACTGTGGAATGTTCATTGAGGTGTAATTTATAGTTCACGTGCGGTAACCTGCACGTATTCAGAGTGTACAGTTGGTTGCGTTTTGGCCCCTGTGAAACCATCCTCACAGTCAAGTTGGTGAACGTATCCAGTGCCCCGCAGGTGTCCTCATGCCCCTTTGTGATCCTTTCCCTGCCTCTCCTCTTACCCACTCTGAAGTAATTACTGATCTACCTTCCTGTCACCACGGATTAGTGTGCGTTCTGTAGAGCTTTAAGTGAATGGCATTGTAAGATGGTCCTCTCTTTTTGCCTGACTTCTTTCACTGTGCGTTTCAGGGTTCACCCGTGCTGCCAGTGCTAATGGTTCATTGCTGCTTACTGCTGAGTGCTAGTGCATTTATGAATTTACCCTTCAGAGTTTTTAAATAGTTTAGAATTCTCTTGCACTTCATATGTTTTGTAGAGTACTTGTTCTTGGTTTCACCTATGTTGTGCCGGATATTTTGTATTTGTTTTATTCAGTCTTGTTAAATTCATGCCCTCTTTGGATCCATGTAAAATTTAAATACCCTTAGTTAATGTTACTTGACGTTTCAAAGTATGTAAGTCTTACATTTAAAAAAATTCTGGTAATTGTAAAGTAAAGAGATTTAAAATTTTTCTAATCTTTAAAGATACCAGGTGATTAAGTAAAAAAAAAAAAGTCACGTGAGCACTGAGGCTTTCCACTAGCTTTTGTATACTACCTTGTGAAGTCAGTTTCAGCCCAAAGCTTTAGGTTCAGACTGCTTGTCTAATTCTCCTGACCCACGTGCATTATTTTTTGTTGTTCTTGTAATTTTTGATAGATTTGTCAGTCCCTTCTTGTGACAAATTTGTATGACAATCATGTAGTGAGTTGAATAACAGAGAAGTAATTTGGTGCCTGAATTATCCAAGTAATTGTCATTTGGTGTCTGTTACACCTAAAATTATGCAACGTACCAAGAATTGGAGAGGAGAGATGATCATTGCATTGTGAAAACATGTTATTCTCTCTGGGATCATTCAGATTTCTCAGGCATTTTTAACATGTGTATGTTTGTCTTTACTTTCTGATCACATGATTGAAATTAAGTGGCTAAATGAGCAAAAACCACAACCCCCAGAGCAGCGCCATTTAAAGCAGATGTGTGCTCCAGATTATTACAAAAGTAAAAGTTGGTGTATAATCTTAATAGCTAGTCCTTTGAGTACCGTAGTAGAATAAAGTTCACGAATGTAGTGAAATAGTAGATGAGTTAGTTAAGAAGCAAATAGGCATGTTTATTGAAAGAGGCTAAGACCTTTTACATTGTTTTCAGAGAGAAAATACCAGTTGTCATGATTGCCCTAGTGAGTCCTATGGAATTACATAGGGTAACTAAATAGTAAGGCCTATTACAGTGATCTCTGAATTAGTAATTAGGGGATTGAATTGGCCCATGCTTATTTATCTCATCTGGCTGTCGTGCTTGGGTAGGGTAGTATTAATTTGGACTTCTTTATATAATTTTCCATTATCTAAATAACTTGGAATCTTGCCAGCAAGATGTAACTTGTCGTCTCTCTGGCTGACCTTCCTCTGTGTATCCTCAGCAGTAGAGATGACCACTGCCTGACAGGCTTGTCCACTGATTTAGACAGTGACATCACTTTGCTGTCAGAGGGATACAGGGCTCTCTCTAGTGAGTTTTAAATACAGATTATGAAAAACACTGCTTTTAGTATTGTGGGCAAACTTATCTCTTCTTGAGTGTATGTGTATTCAATTAATGGAAGATCCAAAGGTGAAATTGTTTTGGTTTAGTATGGAGGTAAATAAGAGATCATCATGGCTGATTTAATATTTTTGGATATATTCTCCAACGTAGATGTAGATATTGTTTCATCTTGGAGCCTGCTGGAATATTTTTGATTCCACTAAGATTTTTAATTTATCCTCACAGGTGATTGATGTCTGTTTAAGATACTTTGGTCTTCCTCTATATTTAATTTGACCTTGTTAAAGTTATCCTCCATAAGTAATTTGTCTTCACATTGGTGTAGGACAAAGTGTTGTCGAATAAGCCTTCTCTAGTGTCAGCTAAATAAACGGTAACTTTGCTAGCCTGCTGGCCATAGTGGGAATTTTGTGAGTATAGTACATATTTAGAGTGGTCAAGCATGAAGAGTCTTTACTTCTAGTTGATTTTTCCCCTAAAATAATTCTTACACATTACATTCTATTTTTAAATGTTCGTGTTCCCTAGGATTCCAACATCAGTTCTCCCCTCTTGTTCATCTCTGCTTTCTTCCTGATTCGTCTCCTTTATCTTCAGCAACACCTTGAGGCCAGTGATTGCCTGCTTTTCTGTCTCCAAGTCCTTTTCTCCTTATATTCACATATGTGGTTGATTCATCCTTTCAACAAATATTTACTGAGTGCCTCCTGTGGGCCAGCCACTGTTTATGGTGCTGGTGATACAGCTCAGTGTGGAAAAGGAACCAGTAACAATAAAAAAATTCCGACCCTCATGGAACTTAAGTTCTGTTATTTGCTTTTTCTCTTTCTGTTGTTTAAGCTCCTGAAGTCCCAATATTTCTAGCTTGCTGGATTAGAAGCATTGAAAGTCTGCCTCTGTGACTCATTTTCTCACGCTGCCTGCCCCCAGAACACATCTAGTGGGCACTGATTCTTCTAATTCCCTCTAATGAATGCTGCCTGTATCTCCTTTTTTCCTGCCCCTGCATTGATCTTGGCTTACATTTTCTGACTGGGCTCTTTTAACAGCCTAATATCTAGTTATATTATTATTAGTTATTTTCATTTTTTGGTGAATTATTTCACTTATTGCCAGAATTGTTTTTCTAGAAAATAAGTTTTAGGCACACCTCCCCCTTCCCCCCATCCCTGCCCCATGTATCTAAAATTCACTGCGAACCTCTGTGGGGCAAAGTTCCAAGGAGACCGTGGAAACATTGCTTTCCTTGCTTCTAGTTAGTGTGACAGCCCAGTAATACAGAGACTCAGTTGTCATTGAGTTCTCTGGTTTCATTGCCTTAGCAGGGTCCTTCCCTTAGCAAGAGATTCCTTTCCTTCTCCTGGCTGTCCCTCACATTCTCCTAAGTTGTGCATCCTTCAGACGATTTGTATCTCCGATTTTTTTCTGGCTTATTCTGACAGCATTGGATTCCTCTGTACGCCCACAGAATTAGCACATCATGTTGCAGTGCACTTTCTGTTTTCTACTGAGTGGAGACCTCACAAGCTTGGTACCTGTCTTTACTTCTGCTTTGCCATATGCCTCAGTGATGGAGGCAGATAGTACAGATTGGGAGGGGGGAGAGCAGCTGAAAGTTTATAGAATTTCGGGTTAATTTCTTAAATTAAAAAACGTGAAATTATGAATATGAAATTGAATGTGAAATTGCATATTTATTTGTATGAGAATGGAGGTACCCTGCACAAGTATCTTCATGCTAAATCTGCCTGTGCCTTATGCCTAGGGAACCGTAAGTGCTGGTTTAAAACCTGCTAAAATACTGCTGTGTATATATATATATATATATAACATTTCTTTGGCATTGATTCTCTTAAAATTAGGAAGCAATATCAGTTAGCCATTTTGATGCTAGTAGTGTTGTGAATGATAATAATGCCTAGTGCTTCTGTAACACCTCCCCTTTTCTAAGCACTCTGACATACTTTATCTTAGGGGATTCTGTCAGCTGAGTCACAAGAACAGTGACTCAGACGTAGTGAGTCTTAACTGTGTTTGCTGCTTCGGTGGGTGAAAGAAGACAGAGCTGGAGTTCTTCCTTTGCAATCAGATTTCACTTTGACGGGGAAGTGATTCAGTTCTTCTGGACATCTGTGACCTCAGTCAGCAGCCTGCTCCATCTCCTGTTAGCCTGGGGAATGCTGAGGAACTTTCTGGGCTTTCCAGATTGCCTTGTTGCCCGCCAGCTTTTTATCTCTTCTCCCTTGCAGCTTCATCACCTGATTATTTCTTCTTCCTCTCCTGTTTGTGTCTTGCCATACATCAAACCTATTCCCTCTCCCTTTGTTTTCTCTGGTTGATAACTTAATACTTTTTGAATGTCAGTTCTTTGACTAAGCTGAATTTTGGAGTTTGCAGTTGTTGGGTTCATTTCTACTACTTTGAAGTGTGTTAGAGGGGGTGATTTCGGGGATCCTCAATAGTACTCATTAGTACAAAAACTACATATGGTTTTTAGCCATGGGAAAGCTATCCTAAAGCCATGCACTTTATCGACTTCATAGGTAAGACATGGTGCAGTTTGCAAGTCCCAATTCAGAAATGATCGGTTTTCCCTTGTGTTAGGGAGTTATCCATTTAATAAAGCTGGTAAACCTCATAGCAAATCGGAAACAGCAGACACTAGTAGAAGACAAAATAATAATCACAGCAGCTGCTGTATGCCCATTGCTTCCAGACACTTTGCATACATCATTGTTAATGCTCACTTCATGGCAGCTCTCTGAGAAGTTAAGTGACTTGCCCAGGATTTCGCAACTGGTAAAATGGTGGAGTGTGTTTTCAAGGGAACTTTATAAAGTAGCCTGGGAACTCTGAAAGCATAGCTGCCTGAGGCTACTTAATCGGAAGGAAAATAACTATTTTCTTTCCTGTAGTGCGATTTGGTGAAAAGGACTTGGCTTTGATGCCATTCAAACCTGGATTGGCTTTTAATGTTAGCTCTGTTACTCGCAGGCTTCATGAATGTAAGGGGAAACACTTTCATCTTTCTGAGCCTCAGTTTTCTTACTTGAAAATGGGTATATCTCATGCAGAGCTGTTGGTAGGATTAAAGGAAAATGCATGTTTGTGAAGCACTTCTGCTCTGTTAAAGGAAACTAGGATATGTGAAAGCCATTTCAAAACGGTTGCATTTCAAACAGTGAAAATAATGCTGGTTCATTGTCTAAAAACCTCATTTGTGGAGACTATCTTATTCCCTGGAAGAGTTATTATTATAGTATATGCTGTAGCCAGTGCTTTTTATATGCAGTTTTATTATTGGTTGTTACTGAATAGCATTTTTAAAAGTCTTCAATGATGAGCTGTTGCTTTAGTTTGTGGATTACAACCAGGCCTTTTTATGTTTTGTATAACGTTTTAAACATTCCAATGGTGAATACATATTTGGAAACCTTTGCCACTTGAATAGAGTATTTGGTGGTGAATTTGTACCTGAGGAATAAAGTTGCTTTTTTTGTTTTGATCAAGAAGATGACATGGAAAGCTACACACTTTGTTGTTTAGATAATCTAGTCAGGATAGATACCCAATCTGAAGACTGAATCAGATGACTGAAGATTTTTAAGCCTATTATATCTTTCTCTTTGTTCTCAAATCCTCTTGAAGCTGAATTAAGATTTACTTTTTGCTGAAACATTCAGATAATTGTTGATATTTTATTGTCTAAATTTTAGGACCCCCATATAATAATGGCTGTAGAAGTATGATTGCTTAATAAAGATTTGAGTTATGTAAGCTTGGGGAAGTACTAATCTCTTTGACCTTCTACTTCCATAGCTGTAAAATATGGTGTTAGTAAATTGTTACGGGAAGAGCAAAAGCTCAAAAAATTTTTTATGTCTTCAAATAAAATGTTTGAAGTTATTAAGCATCAATAATTGCAAAAGCGTGTTGGTTTCTTCTGTCAGCTAAATTTTAAGAGTTCTAAATTGCACCATGAAAAGAATTGCAGAAGATGGGCTCAGAGCAAGAGTGTGATCTTTCACGAGCCCTTCTCAGTACACGCATGGTGCTTCTCCGTGCAAAGAGTTGGAACTAAACCAACAGGGACGCAGACCTCCAGGCACCACAAGCCTAGTACAGGAGAGGAAAACAACCACATTAAATATCACTCCGACATGGTGTGGGTTTCCTGTTAGAAATTTGAGGCTGCCCTTTTCTGAGTCAAGTTTGTCAACATTATCTTTGGTCTTATCCATATTCAGCAAGGGGGAAATCATGAAAGCCACAAACTGAATTGAGGAAGCACTGATTGATGGGGAAAGATAAAAATACCTAATTATGTGTAGTACTTACAGCTCAGTGATAGCTAAGTAAATGATACGATAGATGACACTTCATAATTTTTGTAGAAAAGATTCCAGAATGGGAGAAACCGTTTAGAAATGGCGAAAGTAGAGTTATTGTAAAAGTTATGGGGACAAAGCCTAGAAATGACCTTCAGTGCCAAGCATGAGCTCGAGCCAGTTGGATGGGACGGTAGGCTGAAGCTACATGGTTGTGCTCTTCTGGGCACCTGCCATCTCCTAGCCCCACAGTTTCATCTGGATTGGAAAGCTTGTCTCTCTTCACTGTTGTTGAGGGCTTCACCCTAAGGAACCATTGAGTCACAACTGACAAAGCCACATGTGGTTGTTTTGTTCTGCCCCAGTATCATCGTTGAGATCTCACAAGCTCATCCTCATTGGGAGGGTGGCCAGGAATGACAGAGGTCTTCTGACTGTCATGCCTCCTCAGTTGATCAGTCCTAACACAGAGCAGCTGTCGGCCACGTTTCAGGGTCCTGTGGGGTTGCTTTGAGTATTAGGGGTTTTCTAAGCACCAAGGACACAGTTTGCCCGGCCCACTGGAGAATTGCCTCCATTCCAGGCAGGCAAAAGGGCAAGAGGCAGGGGCCTGAAGTAATTTCTCTGGAGAATTGGTTGCCAACTGTAGGAATGACGCCAGGGAATTCTGTGGCACTGAGTTAATCCTTCTGTACATTTTTTGGTTTACCCCAAGGAAATGATGTGGCCGGAGTAAGCGCTTTCTGAGCAGCTAGCTGTCTTTGGAGTCTGATGTTAATTCACTCGTTTGCCTGCAAGGGCAGCCCTTGGAGGAATTCCCCTGCCTGGTTCTGTCCAAGAAACGTGCCCAGCCTGTTGCATCTTGGCCCTTAACGCTGAAGATGTGGTATCAAACAGGGCAAACTGCCCAACAATCTGAGTTCCTCTGAGTTTAGCCAGGGAGTGACAGGACAGAGGAGGCTATATCTTCATTCGCAGAAGCATCTCAGTCTTTTTTTCTGATCACCACAGTTGGTGTGAGTTGATTTTTGGGAGAGGGTCCCTGTATGTAGGGAGGGATATGCTAAGGAGAGAATATGATGGATAGAAAACGTGTAAGAATGGGCGCGCAGGGAGAAGGTGTTGGAGCCTCTAGTCCTCAGGTAGTGTGTGAGTGTGTGTGCGTTTTTTTTTTTTAGAACATGGATAATGGTTGAGGAAGAAGAAATAAATATTATACAGTGGAATATAAAGAGAACTGATTTGTCTAATACATTTTTTTTAAAATTCAGCCATTTAATAGTTAATTAATATAGCAGCCTGAGATTCTGAATAGCAGACACGTCACTGATTTGTTACAGAACCAAACCTCAGTGAATGTTAGCTTGTCTGTGACCTACATGTTTTTTGAGGCTCCTTTCAACCATAAAATTGACGTCATCGTTGGGTATGAGCAGTAAGTAAGGGAGCTTGACTGAAAATCATCACAAAATATAAATGTGTAAGTCTGGAAGTGGATGTGAATCTGGTAAAAGGTCCTTATAAAGTTAATGTCTTTGTGCTTTTAAGGAGTCTGCAGTTAAGGAGAGAACATGTTATATATTTTTGAAAGGACAATGAGCCCTTCACCTCAGGCCGACAGTCCTTAAAAATAAAAGGAAATAGCTTTCAAAACCAAAATAAATTTAATGAATATGTTTGTTAGTGTCAGTACGTTGTTGGGTAAGTATATCTATAAGTAAACATCCTAATATCTATTTTATATGTATTTTCTTCTTCAGTAGGTTTTTTTTCTCCCTATTGGGAAATTCCTAGGAAAAGTAATGAGATAAAAATATTTTCACCAAAATTTGTTTGGAGTATATGGATTCTTGGTCTAAGTAATTATTGTGATTTATGTATGTCTACATAATTGTGGATCAGTATGCCTCTTGTCCATATTAGCTTAGGTATACTATGTGACGTCATTAGATTGAATCGTCATTTGAACATACATGAAAGATCAGTGTTCTTTCAACTGAAACAGATTTATCCTTATGTACTCTTTGGGGTTCGCCTGTCATTTGCAAAGATGGGGATTTGGGGTTGCTCAGCAACATCTCTTCCTGCTTTGCTGCTGAGTCTCTCACATGGAATTGGCTAATCTGAGGCCATGAGGTCTGCTTCTAAGGCTCTTATCTAAAACAGCTTGGTAAAACTAGAAGCAGAGTAGCCATTAGAAAATCAGAATAAAGCTTTGTTTTTAATTGTGAACATGAAAATTCCTCTTGAGATACTAATTTTTGAAAAATCTTTACATAATACTTCCTTTCATTTGTTGGAGTTAAAAACAATCTAGCCTGAAGAAATTTGCCAATGGTAAAAATTTTTTCTAAGTAATTTAGTGGTTTGAGGTGAAATCTTTTTTTTTGAGGAAGGATAATAGGGAGAATTTGAGAAGTATTGTGAATAAAGAAGGAACTTATCATCTCTAGTCCTGTCCTGCGAAATTAGATATTAACATTTTCACATGTTTACTGACAGCCTCTTACTTTTCTAATTTTTATTATAAAAAATTTTAATGTACATTTTACAGTGTGTATATTACAGTGAATCCTCACGTATTCATCTTTCAGTTTTAATAGCCACTGTCTCTTGGCCAGTCTTGTTTCTTGTGCCCTTTTCCTTTTTTTTGGAAGCAAATCCCAGACAGTTTACCATTTTATCCATAAATATTTCAACCCAATTACTTTTTACATATATACGTTTAAAACATTCTAAAATTATAGTTTCCTTGCAAAAAATGGAGGGAGCTGAAGTACTCCTTTTGACCTCTCTCTGGTCTGCAGCTACCGCTTACATCTGCCCCTAAAAGTAACTGGAACTGTGATTGATGTTATAATGTGTCCTTTTAATTCATTGCTGAAATGATGAAAGCACATCTTTACACATTTACATGTAGCATATGATTTTATATATTCTAGAACTTATAGATTAAGTGATACCAAACTACTTATTCTGCAACTCTCATTTTTGTTTTTGAGATCTGAATTGTGAATCTGTTCTTAAGTGAGTCCAACCCGTTTATATTTTTTGTGAGTATGGATATATGAATTTATTTTAGTCCTCTTGTTTTGCGTTTTTTGTTTACTGTGCTCTTTATTTTTTTCTCTGTTCCCAAGCTCTTTTAGATTTTTTTTAAACATTTTTTATTGATCTATAATCATTTTACAATGTTGTGTCAAATTCCAGTGTTCAGCACAATTTTTCAGTCATTCATGGACATATACACACTCATTGTCACATTTTTTTCTCTGTGATTTATCATAACATTTTGTGTATATTTCCCTGTGCTATACAGTGTAATCTTGTTCATCTATTCTACAATTTTGAAATCCCAGTTTATCCCTTCCCACCCTCTACCCCCCTGGTAACCACAAGTCTGTATTCTCTGTCCATGAGTCTTTAGATTCCACATATGAGTGATCTCATATGGTATTTTTCTTTCTCTTTCTGGCTTACTTCACTTAGAATGACATTCTCTAGGAGCATCCATGTTGCTGCAAATGGCATTATGTTGTTGGTTTTTATGGCTGAGTAGTATTCCATTGTATAAATATACCACCTCTTCTTTATCCAGTCACCTGTTGATGGACATTTAGGCTGTTTCCATGTTTTGGCTATTGTAAATGGTGCTGCTATGAACATTGGGGTGCAGGTGTCATCCTGAAGTAGATTTCCTTCTGGATACAAGCCCAGGAGTGGGATTCCTGGGTCATATGGTAAGTCTATTCCTAGTCTTTTGAGGACTCTGCACACTGTTTTCCATAGTGGCTGCACCAAACTGCATTCCCACCAGCAGTGTAGGAGGGTTCCCCTTTCTCCACAGCCTCTCCAGCATTTGTCACTTGTGGATTTTTGAATGACGGCCATTCTTACTGGTGTGAGGTGATACCTCATTGTAGTTTTGATTTGCATTTCTCTGATAATTAGTGATATTGAGCATTTTTTCATGTGCTTTTTGATCATTTGTATGTCTTCCTTGGAGAATTGCTTGTTTAGGTCTTCTGCCCATTTTTGGATTGGGTTGTTTATTTTTTTCTTATTGAGTCGTATGAGCTGCTTATATATTTTGGAGATCAAGCCTTTGTCGGTTTCACTTGCAAAATTTTTCTCCCATTCCGTAGGTTTTCTTCTTGTTTTCTTTCTGGTTTCCTTTGCTCTGCAGAAGCTTGTAAGTTTCATTAGGTCCCATTTGTTTATTCTTGCTTTTATGTCTTCTAGGAGAAAATTTTTGAAATGTATGTCAGATAATGTTTTGCCTATGTTTTCCTCTAGGAGGTTTATTGTATCTTGTCTTATGTTTAAGTCTTTAATCCATTTTGAGTTGATTTTTGTATATGGTGTAAGGGTGTGTTCTAGCTTCATTGTTTTACATGCTGCTGTCCAGTTTTCCCAACACCATTTGCTGAAGAGACTGTCTTTATTCCATTGTATATTCTTGCCTCCTTTGTCGAAGATTAGTTGACCAAAGGTTTGTGGGTTCATTTCTGGGCTCTCTATTCTGTTCCATTGGTCCATATGTCTGTTTTGGTACCAATACCATGCTGTCTTGATGACTGTAGCTCTAGAGTATTGTCTGAAGTCTGGGAGAGTTATTCCTCCAGCCTCTTTCTTTCTCTTCAGTAATGCTTTAGCAATTCTAGGTCTTTGATGGTTCCAGATAAATTTTATTATGATTTGTTTTAGTTCTGTGAAATATGTCCTGGGTAATTGGATAGGGATTGCATTAAATCTGTAGATTGCCTTGGGCAGTGTGACCATTTTAACAGTATTGATTCTTCCAATCCAAGAGCATGGAATATCTTTCCATATTTTAAAGTCTTCTTTAATTTCCTTCATCAGTGGTTTATAGTTTTCTGTGTATAATTCTTTCACCTCCTTGGTTAGATTTATTCCCAGATATTTTATTACTTTGGGTGCTATTTTAAAGGGGATTGTTTCTTTACTTTCTTTTTCTGTTGATTTATCGTTAGTGTAAAGAAATGCAACTGATTTTTGAACATTAATTTTGTAACCTGCTACCTTGCTGAATTCTTCAATCAGCTCTAGTAGCTTTTGTGTGGACCTTTTAGGGTTTTCTATATATAGTAACATGTCATCAACATATAATGACACTTTTACCTCTTCTTTTCCAATTTGGATCCCTTTTATTTCTTTCTCTTGCCTGATTGCTGTGGCTAGGACTTCCAGGACTATGTTGAATAGGAGTGGTGATAGTGGGCATCCTTGTCTTGTCCCAGATTTTAGTGGGAAGCTTTTGAGTTTTTCACCGTTGAGAACTATGCTGGCTGTAGGTTTGTCATATATAGCTTTTATTATGTTGAGATATGTTCCCTCTATACCCACTTTGGCGAGAGTTTTTATCATAAATGGGTGTTGAATTTTATCAAATGCTTTTTCTGCATCGATTGAGATGATCATGTGATTTTTGTCCTTTCTCTTGTTGATGTGATGTATTACATTGATTGATTTGCGTATGTTGAACCAGCCTTGTGTCCCTGGGATGAACCCCACTTGGTCATGATGTATAATCTTTTTTATGTGTTGTTG
Source organism: Vicugna pacos (assembly GCF_048564905.1). Classification (NCBI taxonomy): domain Eukaryota; kingdom Metazoa; phylum Chordata; class Mammalia; order Artiodactyla; family Camelidae; genus Vicugna; species Vicugna pacos. Next base: position 26,190,701 of record NC_132990.1, read on the forward strand.
GATTCTATTTGCTAAAATTTTGGTGAGGATTTTGGCGTCTTCTTTTAGATTTCTTGAGTACTTGTTCCATCTTTTTTCCTCCTGGTTTATAAATTATAGATTCCATTGTAGTGTTACTTTTCATTTTAAACATACGTATTCGCCTTATTTTTCTAGTGGAGTTTGAAGTGAAAGTATTTCTCTTCTCCTATGACTGGAATATTTTAGCCAGAAATATTTTCATTATTTGTGAATGTTTTCCACAGTTACTATGGTTTCGTTTATAGAATGAAACCTTGTCAGTCAAATCTCACATTCCTTTTTCAGTAGTGGATTTTTGGTTTGTTTGCTTGAAACCTGATGACTTTCCTCAGGCTCTGATCAAAACTGAATACTTCATAATATTTAATTCACCCACCATAGTAGCAGTTTCCCACACTTTTTCTCATGTGTCCATCTCCTCTGTAAGATTTTTAATTATCTCACTGGTCCTATTAAAGTTATGTTTGCATGTGAACTCCCTCAAGTCTTTATTGGAAGTAAAGTACCCACGTGAATTAGTTAAAGGAGGAAGGGTACTTCCTGAGCAGGATGCTTGAGTGTGTTAGTTTGTTTGGGATGTGATGGTGTGATGCTGCACCAAAGCAGCCTCTCATAGTGAGGAGTGTTTGCATGGAACAAACAGAGCCTCATACAAATTACCTCTGGCAAAATGGAGTGCACTGAGAGGGTGTCAGTGACCATGCACCTTTGGGACCAGTTACTCTATTTCCCTCTTGCTGGCTGTGTTGGGTCTCCCAAGGAATACCTGCCTCTCTCCCAGTGTCAGCTGTATTCTGTCTCTATTGACTGATTTGTTTTGCTTTCTCATAACTCAGGCTTGCATGTGCCCCATCTTAGCTTCTTCATTCTCTACTCATGCTCCGTCTATCTTTTCAGCTCTAGCTCCACCACTAATTGGTGTATTTTCTGAAGTTTCCAAGAGAGAGACTCTAGCCCATTTCTGTCTTTTAGGTCAGCACTCAGATTGTGCTCCCCTGGTTATGGTTGGAGGAGAGGGGCATAGCATAGTGTATAATGGCATATTCCATGGAGCAGGGATTGTGATAAGGTTGAAGTCTGTGTTAGTTTAGGCTGCTATTAAAAATGCCATAGACTGGGTGGCTTAAACAACAGAAATTTATTTCCTCACTGTTCAGAAGGCTGGAAATTCCAGCGTGAAGGTCTGGCAGGGTTTGGTTTCTGATAAGAGCTGTCTTCCTGGTCTGTGGGTGGCCACCTTCTCCCTGTGTCCTCACATGGTTTTTCTTTGAGGCATGCATTTGGTGAGAGGGAGAGAGGGAAGAAGGGTAAGAGAGGGGAGGGAGGTAGATACCTGTTTCTCTTATAATGCCATTAATCCTCTTGGTTTAGGACCCCCGCCCTTATTACCTCATTTAACCTTAATACTTCCTAAAAGCCCTATCTCATGATACAGTCACATGAAGGGTTACAGAACAGCTTCAGTAGATGAATTTTGGGGGCACACAGTCCAGTGCATAGCAGCATTGTAAGATACTATGTAACTCAGCCTTTTAAACCCTTGATCAGGATAGAGCTTTATTTCTAGGACAATCATACCACTGACCTGCTGTTCTTTTTATATTCTCTATCCAGGTGGTTGGTGTTAACCATCCAGTCAGTAGCTCAGGCAGGAAAGCTGGGCTTCATCCCGGACTCAGCTGCCTTCCCTCTGCATTACCAGGTGCTGTTGCTGACGGCTCTTAATTCTTCGTTTCTGTCTCCCATCTTCATTTATTTTTCACTTTCATCTCTGTTCTTGAAAATATCTCTTACCTGACCTTCTTGTTTCCAGTTGTTCTTCCTTTGGCCGCGTCACTCACTGTCCTGAAACAAACTTCATGTTAAATATCTAAACTCCTCAAGAGTGGTGTGCAGGGCCCTCAGAAGTTTAGCCTGTGTCCACATCTCTAGCCTTGTCACCTCTGTCTTTCCTTTTCCTTCAGCCCCAGCCCAGGCGTCAGTACCTACTGGCAGTGCTCAGGAGGGACTGTGCGCTCCTGCCTCTGTGTGGGGAGCAGTTGTCACTCCTGCCCTAACTCCCGCCTGTTCTTTAGGACTCTGTTCAGGGGTCTCTGCCTCCAGGAAGCTTTCCCTTTCCCTTCAGTTTGATGACATCCGTCTTTTTTCTTCTTATATTTTAAGTGTCTGTTTACTTGTTTTTTGTCCCATTCACTTGGTGCCTGAATTCCCAGACTGTGTCCTCACTACCACCCAGCAGCATGCCACGCCAGTCCTGTCAGTGCCCCGTGAGTTGTTGCATCAGTAAATAACAGAATCTGAGTTCTTTTCTAACCCTGTGACCCCCTTGCCGTGTTCGACTTGGGCAGGTATTGTATCTTCCCATTTTGTAAAGGGAGGACAAGACTATTCAATCAGTATTTGAATTATGTTGTAAAGGCAAGGTTCCTTGATACTTGATTTATTTTTCTTGATTTTGGAAGCAGAAAGAATTGATAAATTCTGTTATTATTCAGGGAATTCGGAGAGATTTAAATGTCAACTGGAAAAGAAAGATTTTGTTCACGAGTGCTTTTTTGATCAAGCCTGTAAAAATGAGGGAGAAGTTCTAACGAACAGATGCTAAGAAGAGCTGCCTGTTTTCTGTTGGATGACTGCATGATGTTGGTGGGTAGTGGGACATTTCTGTGCTTTTGGAGCAATGGTTCGGTAACCTTACCCTGGAATGTGAATCCTGACCTCAAGCGTCAGTTTTGCTGTCATGGCCAATTGACTTTACTGCAAACTACCTGCAGGTTACTGCAGTCTTGCATTTGTCTGCTGACTTCAGGTGGTGCTGAGGCAGCTATGAAGGAGACGAATGCTAAATTTAAATGCAATGACAGATGCTGGGTGACTTTGACAAGCTGCAAACTGTTGCAGCAAGCTCTTTTAATGGTGTACTCCTTTTACAGTCAGAGTTGTTTAAGATAACTAGGAAATTGTATGCATTTGGGGCAGTGTCGCTTAGTAGAGTTATTTTTAGCATGAGACATATTTTCACTCTTTAGTTGCCATATACCCTGCATTGGGCAGAATGATTTGTTTTGTGTTTCAAACACTGATTCTCTACTACACAAAAGCTGTGCCTACATATTACCAGTACAACTTGTTGAAAAGTAAAATGATTTGTTAATTAATCCATTTTTGCTTCTAAAAGAAACCAAAGAAGCTGTCTGATTTTTACCCTTGGTTGCAAACTAGTGTTATTAACCAGTTTTTGGAGAGTCATATGCTTACAGCTAAAATCTTTAGAGATTTATAGAGGATTTGGCAACTCTGCCATTACATTGAAGTTCTGCCGGCAGCGTAAAGTCCTTAAATTAAAAATGCTTTTTAAAATTTGATTTTTTCCTAAGCTAATAGATACATAAGTAGGATTGCCAGAGAAAATAATGGATGCCTGGCTAAATTTGAATTTCAGAAAATCAACAAGTTAGTGTTTAGTATACCCCCACGTACGGCATGGGATGTACTTATGCTAAAAATTTATTCATTTATCTGAATTTCGGATTTAACTAGGCATCTTATATTTTTATTTGCTAAATCTGGCCGCCTTATATTGACACAAATTTTTAAAAGCTCAGAAGAAATGCAGTTCAAAATAAGTTTCTCCTAATGTCCTCCAGCTCTCTACATTCCAGTGTGTCTTTGGAAAGCTTACAGAAATAGTCTATGCTTTTATAAACATGCACGAATTAGTTTTACTTACACCCACATCTTCCCCCCCTTCTTTTATATAAAAACTAGCAACTTAATACATTGCCCTGCTCATTCTTTTTTCCTATAACAATGTGGAAAATAAGGGATAGTGTCATCAAGTGAGTGGGCGTTTTGAAGTCGGGTAGAGTTGGATTCAAATCTAAGTTCTCGGACTTACTAGCTCTTTGACCTTGGGTAAGACCTCAGCCTCTTCCTTTCCTCTGTTGTCTTATCTGGAAAATGAAGAGAATAATGTGCCAGGCAGTGGAGGATACTGTGGAGAGCAAGGTGGTCAGGGTCGCTGCTTCCCTGATGTAATGTGTGTAACTGCAGTCTCATAGCACTGTGGTGCCACATAGGGACTGAACTCACGGAGCCATTGTTGGTGCGCCTTGTAGTTCTGAGTGCCCTGACCATGGGAACAGACAGCAGTGATATGGCTGCAAGCGGAACACATGAACAGCAGCTAGAGGGGCTGCTGTATGGAAGCCAGTATTTTTTGTAGTATTGGAATATGCTGTGTTGAGGGATTTAGTACATTGAAATATAATAGCCATGTTTTTAAATATACTTTAATTTAATTAATATAAGGAAGCTTAATTTTTTTCTTGGGGATTTTACTGAAAATCCTGCATTTTAATAGTGATTTGTTTAAACATACATGGGCATTATATAAATGGTGAATATTATTGCTCTTTCTTTGATGTACCTACCCGTAGTTTCTAAAATACTCAATTCTGTGGGGAGGGTATAGCTCAGTGGTAGAGCGCCTGCTTAGCATGCATGAGGTCCTGGGTTCAATCCCTAGTACCTCTATTGAAAATAAACAAACAAACAAACCTAATTACCTCCCTCACAAAAAAACATAAATACATGAAATACTTAATTCTGACTTGTTCCTGCCTTTCTGCGGAGAGTTGGCTGTGTTGAATTGTCTATACCAGTCCATTTCAGACTTCATCACTCTGGGTCCCTATTTCTTTAGTTTCTCCTGTGTGGAGCAAGGTCTACACAATTTCGAACTTGGATAGAGGAAAAAGAACGTAGGGTGAATCTTCCTTCTCTCGAGGGGCAGCAGATTGTAGAAGTTAAATTAATTGACTCTGGAGCCAGAATATCCGGGTTCAAGTTTAAGCTTCATTAACTACTAGTGGGGCAAGTTACCCAACTTTTTGGTGCCTCAGTTTCCACACTTGTACAGTGTGGAGATTGTGTTAAAGGACTTAATTGGATAACATGCTTTGAAGGGTGCAGAGTTTGAACGTAGTAGATGCTGAGTGGTTGCTGTTACACCACTGCTTCTGCCCCAGGATTATTACCCTTCTCTTTGTTACTATATCCGTGTCTTATTTCTTCTCTTTACTGCCCGTGTGATTCATCACTGCTAGCATGAATTGCCCAGAAAAATCCAGACAGCATTCTTCTCACATGTATTGAGCTTTCTTCACATCTTACCCATTGGCCACAACCCACTATTATCCCCCAGGTGCCCTTCTGTCTTCATAGTGTTCAGGCGGGTGAAGGGGGAAGGGTGTTTGATGGTGGGGTGGTGGGAGGGCGACAAGGAGAGTTCATGTCTGCAGTTTGATGGGGATGGACGCCATCCCTCCATCTCAGAAAGTCTGTGATTACACATGAGTTTCACACTTAGATCTGAGTACTCGGTGTAGGGGTATAGGTCATAGAAAGGAGCAGTTTTTTTTTTTTTTTTAACCTCTTGTCTCTGTCATGGTTACTAATGGTGAAGTCGGAAGAGCCAGGTATTTTAGAGGCATCAGAGCAGGGATGACAAACTGAAACTATTTTTTTTATCAGTGAAATTCAGAGGAATGGAGCTCTCATCTGGGAATTAATATCACTGACTTGTAGCTAAATTAAGCATTTTTTCTTAAACCTTTATGAAAAGGGTTTCTCTGGGAAAAATAAAAAAGTAATTCTGGTTCTGCATAACTGACTTGTAGGTGAACTTTTGGATGACAGTGTTCTTCTCAGTTGGGAACTGCTTACTCTGTACTTTCTCTGCAGACTCCTCATAAATCAGTGGGCGTCTAAATCCATGGGCTGCCCCCCTCTCCACATCATGAATACCGTGTATCTTTCTGAGTTAATTTTTCACGGGGGGAAGAGGGTAGTACTAAATTTTATTGTGTATACCAAGTGCTTATGCATATGATTTTATCCTTTCAAAGCTCTATGACTATCATTCATTTGTAATTAGAGATTGGCAAGTTCGGAAAAGGTAGATAAGTGACTTAACAAGGGCATATAGCTAATAAGTGGTCAAACAGATTTTTCCCTTTGGTCATCAGATGCCCTGATTCAGGCTTTTTCATTGCTATCATGCATCCTCTTGGGTGGTTTGATTAAATATGTCTTTGTAGACCTTGGGTTTCCTTATATTGGGGTTTCTTTCTTACTATTTTTTGTCAGAAGTTAATAGTTTTTTGAGGGGGGACCTAATAGTATGCTATTTCATGAAGGATTATTATATTCTCCTTGTAAATAAGAATAAAAAAGATGACTAGTTTACTCCTAAGGTCTCCCTGTACTTTTTGTACTCCTTGCAGAACGTGCAGTGCCTGGCTTTGGAATGCTAATCTATATGGACTCAGTAGTGATCCTATATATATATTTTAGAATTAGGAGTTTTGCAGTGAGCTAGAAATTGGTATGTATTATTTATTTCATTTATCATAACCCAATGAGTAAATGTGCTTTCTAGGAAAGTAAGGTTTAGAGGATAGGCCCCTTGCTCAAGGCCACACCACTCATGAGGTTTCAGTTCCAGGCTAGAGCCAGTGCCCTCTTTCCTTGACAACAGGGCACTTTTTAAAACAAGTACCAGTAGTCGAGCTATCTGACTGCAGTGGAGTCGATGTTTTAAATCATGTATTCTAAACTGGGTTAAGGAAAATCAATAGGTACTGTTCTCAGTAATTACACAGAGCTAATTGCAGGCGTTGACGATCTGTGCATCTGCTCATACACATCACATACTTTCTCTTTTCCCAAATGCATTCTCAAAGAGATTACAGGGGGCAACTTGTTCCTTCTTGGAGAAACCCCCTGTCTCATCTTCCACATGAGCAGTGAGGATCTCTGGCCATCCATTACTTTTTTTCTTTTGAAGGAGTGACTGACTGACTTCCTGATGACTCAGGGTTTTCTGCAAGGCGAAGGATCGATGTGACTGGGAGTCAGTTGTGCAGAATTGTTGGACAGCAAAGATTAAAGATGGGTTAGTGATGTGGATATTGTCAGTGGGGATCTGCATCCAGTACTTCAAAGAGTCCAAATGAGTATTACCAGAGAGAGATGAGATCTCTGTGAGTTGAAGGAACTGAGAAGGTTTTTGTGAGAGGGGAAAAAAGAGAATGTTATAGACAGGAGGGTATTTTGACTAGTTTAAAAAAAATGTTTTTTTCCCTTTCTCTCTTTTTTTTTAAATGGAGTTACTGGAGATTGAACCAGGACTCGTGCATGCTAAGCATGCACTCTACCACTGAGCTGTACCCTCCCCCAAATCTTTTTAACATTGTGCTCTCTTTTATTCAGTTTTTTGTTCATGATTTACTATATTATCTTGCGTTGATTCACTTACTGCTTGAATGTCATAGTATGTGTCTGTATTGTCTTCCCATTTAAGGCTGTGAGCTTTCAAGGGCAGAGTCATATCTTCAACTTTCTACATTCTAATGTTTTTGCCTACAGAATTTCTCATGCAGAGCCAAGTAAATCCTTCCTTTGTGGGTAAGGATCTGTACGTGAATCCAAGGTTATAGTGGTCTGTGTTGAGAAGCTTTTACAGAAATATTTTGGATACTTATACCGTTCTATTTAAAACAGTTTTTATGCCTTCTGCCTTATTACGTGACTGTTACCTGAAAATATGAGATAATTTTGAATAATCCTAAAATGATTACTTTTTTTTGCCTGTAAGGAAAACTGTGTCATGTCAACAAGATTTTATTGTCAAAGAGAATTTAGTTTTAGAATATAATTTTAAAGTTCTATTAAACCATTCCATTTTCTTTCTCCCTAGAGTTCCGTTGTAGTTGCTGTTGATAATCACTGTAGAGAACACTGAACTTTGGAAAAAATGTTAGAAACTGTAGGTAAGACCTATTTTTTCCTATTTTTATAATAATTGAAACTCCTTCCACTGGGATCTTTGAAATGTAGTATATTCTACATATCAGGATTCTATCTATAGTAATTTAGTTTGAAAAATTTAATCCACTAACATTGTAGTAGGATAATGTGTTTCTATATTTGGATGGTTTCCTGTGAAGTGTTACAGAAAACATGTCATTTACAGGCAAAAGTTAAAAGCATATGAAGTATTCTACCAGTTACGGGTCTTAAAAAAGCTTAATGTAAACTCAGTTCTGATTTATGAACGCAGTTCCAGTTAATATTTGTTTCTGAATAGCTCCAGAAAGTTTAACAGTATTTTTAATACTGAAAGATCATTGCCTAGCTCTTATTTTTACTTTTTTTGAGCTTTGCTTTTAAGTTGATAAAAGTGTTAGTAACGAGCACTGACTGCAGCAAAATTGACTGACAGTTTAAGGCAGTTTAATTTCGGCATGAGATAATTTAGGTTGAAATATCCAAATTTTCTAGGCTCATGGGTTAATCTTTTCTTCACTCTGCTCTCTAGAGAAACTAGTTTATAGAACCAGTTTCATGTGTGTCAGGTATGGTCTGCCCAGCTGTCCCCCGTCTGACACTGCAGTCCTCACCTTTTCCAGGGAACTCTTTGCGATTGGAAGGTGTCTGGATTTCACTGTGGTGCCTTGATGATCATTACGGGTGCCTTGACCCCTGCAGGCTTTGAGGGGGGAGGGGTGGGTGGCTGGAAAGGAGAAGGAGCTGTTTTCGTGGTCCTGGGGATCATTACTGTGACTTTTGTTCGTGGTGGTAGGCCCGTGATGACAATGCATGGGTGTGTGTTTCTTTCATCACCTCTTTTGTACTGAGGGTCCCATACCACAAAGGCGGTAGTCCACACAGCAGAGTTCCTCATGAGAAAGTGGATGCAAAGGGGGAATACAGAATTATTTAAACCATTACCTTCTAATCATTATTCTGTAGGTTATTACTGAGCTGTACATCTTTCAAGAACCGACATGGGAATTGACGCTAGAGTTGTATTCTGAGATACCGTGGGAAGTACGACCCAGAATAAAGTTCTCATGCATATCTTTTTTATGATTTGCGTTAAAAATTCTGCATAAGAGTGAATATTGTTTAAATTTGTGTTTGTGTGTGAACTCATGGTCAGCATTAAATCATGTCTTACTATTTTAATTAAGGGAAACTGTCTCTGCATAATTCTACATTTGGTGCTGAAGAAAGTGTCTCTGGTGATAATTCTCTCTCTTTTCTGATTGCAGTGATATGGCAAATATATTTTAATGGAAACACTTCTTACCATCATGCATCTTTTAGGACATGTATCTGAATGGTTGCTATATTAAAAAAAAGCAAATTTGGCTTCCCTTATAAGTAAGGGAGAGAAGGAGAGAGAGTGAGTTTTGAGGAGACGTTTTTAACAATTATTTGTGGTAGAAACTCACTCACTGGTGGAAGCGTGCATGCAAGATGCTAGGATTACTAGGGGTAAACTTATGGAAAATACTGACTTTTGCCTCTTTGTGCCTGATACAAGGTGATTAGTAAATTTTTGACTTGTATTAGTTTTATGCATACATATGTACATATGCTGTTTAATTTGGGGATAAGGCATTTAAAGTACTAGAAATTGTGCTTTTGAAGGGATATGCATTATTCTGACATATTTTCAAGTAAATTCACAAGTACACAGTGCTTTGCCTCTTAATGTGAATTTGTCACATGTTGGATGTTATAACTCATCAGTGGCATTATTCACCTCTGCATATTAGCTAAATTTCTAATTTTTCTTGTATGTAAAATTTTTAAGTGAAAATAACAGCATTTGCAAGGTCACAGAAAGTGCAGTTTTCATTAGTTTTTATACAAGAGCTGAAATAGCTGGTATTGGACTCAAATATACCTCATCTGAGTGTCCGTACTATACAATTAGTTGCATGTAGCATACACTATAACCAGTTCCCTGCTTCCAAAGAAACTTTCTTACTAGAGACTTCAGGGTTTGAAGGCTATATTTATAGTGATACATGTCCCTCCTTTTTTCCTGTGTCAGTTTCGAGCTCTTGAAAGGAATAGTTGTAGGATCTCTCTAAGCGTGGTTTGATACCTGTCTTTTGACTCCTGTTATTGACTAATGCTGCTCTTTGGTTTAGATAAAAATCGGGCCCTGCAGGCAGCAGAGCGCTTGCAAGCCAAGCTCCGGGAGCGCGGGGATGTAGCCAATGAAGACAGACTGAACCTTCTCAAGTCAGTGCTGCAGAGCCCGCTCTTCAGTCAGATTCTGAACCTTCAGACTTCTGTACAGCAGCTGAAAGACCAGGTAGGCTGTGAAGCGCCCAAAGCAGGCCTCCGTGGCGTGGCGTGCATCTTGTGAAAGTCTTGTGTTTTTTTCTGAAAGGCTGATGTTTGTATGTGTTAATGGATCATTAATGAAGTCATTTAAACCTCCAAATGAGACGTTCAGATTCACTGTGGCTCCTCCACCCAAACCCCCAGTTATTTTTGCAGTGGTTGTTGCTGTATATTGTAGATGGATGACATTGTGTTGACAGCTGTGTGGATGCAGAAGGATGAGTTCCTACAGGAGAAGAGCATGATAAAAATATGTTTAGGGTGGATGGCTGTAACCTTGGTTTCCATCATCACTAAGACTCATTGTTCGTGTGATCTTGCTCATTCCGATTCAGGCATTTAGTGCACTTACAAGGTTTCAGATGAGCCTGGATTTGCATGTGTAATCATGTGTGTGAGGAAGGGAAATCACCTCTGTTTTGACAGTAAGGGGAATAATTACATTGTCATCAGTTAGAGGAATTGCAGTTCTCACTTCTTAAAAGAGTGTAAGTAGCAATTGCTCCCATGACAGCATCAGATGGTGATAAACATTAGAACTTCTAACTGTAAGTGTTTTATTTCTGTAAAAACTATGAGCATTAAAAAGCCCTAGGGTTTATATTAAAATTGAAACATATCACGATGACAGAATGAAAACTGGAGTCAGATGTTCTTTGAACTTACCTAATTTAATCACTATTTCTCAGATTTTTAAGAAATATTTTTGAAGTGGTTTTTATTCTCACAAGGTTTGAAGTCAAGATCATTATGCCTTCCTTCCGAATTAATTCTGATTCTGCTGTTTTTAGCATTAGTCTAATGGTTATGGATGACTTGCTAGCAAATATTCTACCTTAAAAGTTTAAACTGAGACCTGAAGTCTAGTTTCTTAATTCAGTGAAAGTACAGCTTCAGTTAAAAAAAAAAAAAAAGTGCCGAATGCAAAAAGAACAAATAGAAGCAATAGAGAAGGAATTTGTTTAATGTCACATAGCTTCTTAATCTAGGTATTTTGGAAGTCAAAAAAAGTAAGTAAATAAATCAAGAAGAATCTTTAAAACATTTTTTTCTCAAGAGGATTTCTACTTAATGATTTTAAAAGTCATAATCCTGAATTAAGGAGAAGAGGTATATTTCGTGTATGTAGCTATGTTTGTTTCCTTTGTAAATTATTAAGATTTTCTGACTTCAAATACTCATTTTCAGAATGGACTGGCAAGCTTTTGGAGAAACCAGTAACATGAATATAAGCATAATTACGGTGTGGAGAATTATCTGGTTTTACAGAGAGTGTGAAGATGTTGAACAGACGTCTTCTCCCCTAATTGTATCATGTGGAATATGATTAGAATGAGAGGAAAAGTTGACGAAAGTACTAGTAAGTATGTTAGGAAATAGACCAACGAGGTAACTGTCAAAATCTCCCTTCCAGCCAGCCGCACGGAAGAGAGTAGCGTTTGTACTTAGCACACCTGCTAAAAGCAGGGGAGACATGGGCCTGCTTGTTGATGGGCTTGTTTTATTATTTCCAAATCGAAGTAGGAAGTGGGCTCTGGAACTGTTTGGGTCCCACGTGATTCAGCTGAAATTTCCTTGGAAATTACTGAGCACAGTATTATCGAGCCTCATAGTCTGCGAACTATGTACAGTGTGATCTTACTCTGTTCATGACAGACCCTAATGTACGCTTGAACAGCATGGGTTTGAACCATGCAGGTCCACTTACACATGGATTTTTTTTTTTTCAGTAACTGCATCTGTGTACCATAGATGTGTTTTCTCTTCCTTATGATTTTCTCAGTAACGCTTTGTTTTCTCTGGCTTACTTTATTGTGAGAACACAGCATGTGATATATATGACCATACAGAATATGTGCTAATCGACTGTTTATGTTATCAGTAAGACTTCTGGTGCACAGTAGGCTATCAGTAGTTAAGTTGTAGGGGAGTCAGAAGTTACCCTTGAATTTTGGACTGCACAGGGGTCGGCACCCCTAACCCCTGTGTTGTTCAAGGGTCAACTGAATTTCAAGACTAAGTAAGCCGTGATGTTTGTGAGTTAGGTAGGCATGTCTTAACATACCTTTGGACTTCTGGCTCATTGGTCACCTCTTCAAATACTGAAAAGGACCAAGGAATCCCTCTGTTCTCCCCTCTGCTTGTTACAGTGGCTTAGAGAGTAGAGCCAGGACTAGAGCTCGGGTTTCTTGGCTCCCAAGGCACAGCCCTCTCCCTTATTCGAGTCTGCGGCTTGCCTTACATCTTCCTGCCACCCCCAAGGGTAGAAAATTAGTCCCTAGATTCCAAGGGTTTAATGTCGCTTGAAACCACTGATAACTTCCCACGGTTTTTGTGACTCTGCACTTTACTCTCCTTTCTTTGCCAAGTCAGTTTCATTTATTTATTGAACCACTTTGTTTTCCTCAGATGACTAGAGAACATTTTCAAAAACTTGTATTATTTTGTTTTAAAGTTTAAACATAAATATTCTAGACATTAACCACGTTAGATTTAAATTACCAACTGCTAATTTATTATTATTCGTAATTTAATATTGAAGTAATGCACCTAAGGAGTGAACATTGTGCTTTTAATCCAGTAGCTACACACTTATGATTAATGGTCAACTTCTGTTTGTTGTCTTCTACCTAAATTATGTTTTCAAATGTATAATTCTGTATGCACAATGGGAGCACTTACTGTCTCATTTTTAGTATTACTGGAAAGTTTGACCCCTTCGATTTTCCTCTGCCATCATTCTGTGTTTTAAAAAGCAAAGTCAGTGAATAACTGAAAAGTGCAAGGTACATGTAGCATATTGGGAGCATAATCATACTGTTACATTAATGACAGATGTTGACATGCCATGTTGAATTAACCCCACTGTTTTTTCCCCCAGATCCTTCTCATTACCTGTATTCAATAATGTTTAATTTTTCCACTTTGCTTCTTCAGTATTAAGACTGCCCTTAGAAATCAAACTATTTCCCTTCGGCAAATTAAACACTTGACAGGTGTGTAACTGAGAGGGCAAAAAAGCCTTGTCCTGAAGGGATTGTGCTATTTAAATATTGTCAAAAATATTAACAGGTCTGAGAGTATAATTGATGCCTCTGTTTAACTCTGCCACATTGTGTATTGTTCTAACCGCCAGCTAAAAGGATGTGTGCTATTAAACCTGAATAATCTCTAATAGCTGCAGTTCATTTCCCATTGCATGATACCTGTTTAAGTGAAGAGAGAGAGGAAGAAAAAAAAGGAACCGTGACTTTGTGTCAGTGATTTGTCAAATGCAAATTCTCAAGTAGTGTCCTCACTGTCACCTAGTCATCACAACTAATAACTGCAGGGCTTAATGCATATTCATGACAGAAATCCAGCTATTGTGGAGGAAATAAACACGTTAGCAGTTTAATAATAGAAACGTGTCAGCCATGAGGATATTGGATTTGCATATTTACTCTGTGACGTTTCTTCAGTCCAGTATAGGTGGATGCTTCTCTCCTGGTTACTTAATTACCTTGCCTTCTGAATTGACTATGGGCACTAAATTAAATGTCCCTTTTACTCTGAGTAATTTGTAGGAAAGCTACAAATTAAAATTAGAAATTTAGGACTAATACTTAATAATTGTCATTGCCATGATTTTTTAAAAAGCTGTGGCTACAGAGGCCAATTCTAAGATTGAAAAAAATGTGGTTGTACAGGTTACAAAAGCTGCTAATATAGAAAACCAGCCTCAGAGCACAGAATATTTTGGAGGTTTCTCCTTGTCAGTGATTTCCAGCCCTTTTGGAGTGTGTTGTCATTCTAGTTTGATACTTCCAGGTTCCTGATTCATTCACCTTTCTCCCAGAATAGTGTTGGCCTACATGCATATCATCTCAATGCATGATGTATATGTACACAGAAGTAAGCCAGATTTTTCTAATTTTTTTCTTTGGAAATTTTATGACATCTCTTGAAGTAATTGGAGAGGTGCTGACTTAACATAGAATCAGTGTAGAAAATTAGTGCTCAGTGTTGATCAGAATAATTCAGTCCTTTTTCAGTTTTATTCTTACAAAATATGGTCTTCATGGTATAAAATTGTGGTTTTATGTTTCTGTGTTTCTGAGTTTTATCATATTCCAAAAAGAATTTGGAACAATTCCTGAAGGCAAAACACATTGACTAATGAATGATTCAAAGGTAAATCTAAACAAAGACCAAATAAAAATATTAGAGAACTAGACAAACTAAGATCTTGGGTTGCTAAAATTAAGTATATAATTTTATTACTACTTCCCAGGACAAAGGCGGAAAAGAACTAGAGAATTATCTATTGCTCAGTGTGAGACATCAGTGAACCAGATTTTCCTTTGGCAATGGGAGGGTTAGCTCATGGATGTTTTTATAGAAAGCTGACAGTCATTTATTAGTAAAGCTTTGTTAAACATCTAAAATAAATAAAAATAACAGTGAATAAGTAAGATGGAATGTCTCACTATCTGGAGGAGAAGATAGAACATATATATTTTAACATAATTAAATAGAAAAACAAGAAGGTGAGTGGTATAAGACAGACAGAAACATTTTAGGTAGTGGAAACAGTGTTTATAAGGGTTTAGAGCAGTTCTCAAATGGTGGTCATTTTACATTCTCTCTCTCTTCAGGGGACATTTAGCAATATCTAGAGACACTTCTTTTTTATTCTTAATTTTAGTAATTTGAGTTTTTTTTTTTCTTGTTTGGTCTGGCTAAAGGTTTGTCAATTTTGTTGATTTTATAAAAAGCACCAACTTTTGGTCTTGTTGATTCTCTTTGTTGGTTTTCTGTTCTGTATTTCATTCATCTCCCCTCTAATTTTTATTGTTAAAAAAAAAAAAGCAAGTAGAAGGAAACAAAGATTAGAGACACTTTTGATTGTCACACCTTGTGGGTGGTGGGGTGAAATGCTGCTGGTGTGTAATGAGTAGAGTACAGCATAGCCCCTCACAACAGAGCTGATGGGTTTATAATGTATGCAGTGCTGAGGTGGAGAAACCCTGATTCAGAATCACATACAGTCACATATTATCAGAGAAATGGAATATGTGTAGGCTATTGGCAAGAGAGGAAACTTTGGAGCCAGATTGTGAAGAATTTATTAAGGTAAGGCTTTATGGTTTTTTTGCAGTATCTTTGCTGTTTTACATTATTTTAGTATCTTTGCTCTTCTGCATCGAATTTTGTTTTATCAAGTTTAAATTGTATTAACTTTATCTTTTAACCATTCTATTAAATACAATATTTCACCAGTCATTTTATTTATTTATTTTTATTTCTCCACATTTAAAAAGTTGTAGTAAAAAACACACAACATAAAACTAAGGTAAAGGTTTTTGTGACATTTTGAAAGTTAAGACCTTCAGTTGTAATTGTAAAATACATGAATTGTTCTTCAGAGGACTGTTTCTTTCATCCTTCTAAGAATGAAATATGCTAAAAATGCACACTACTTTACTGATGGCTTTCCTGCCAAAGAGTACATAAGGTAACGTACCCTGTGTATTCTTTTTTCTGATGCTCTGTCTTAAAACAGGAGCAAACTGTATAGAATCTAGAGAAACACGTAGTCAGTGTGTACCTCCAAGGGACACTGATGGAAGCAGAGGTGGTAGACGGGCACCACGGCCCTTGGGCTTGCCTGGAGAGCCACTCGTCTATAGGAACATACTTGTAAAATGGCTAAGTCGAGTTTACAGCCAAAGTGTTCACCTATGCTGTTTTTCAGCGGTAACATCAGCAGCTCTGACAGTTTCTTACATTTATATTTTTTTGATTGATGGGAATTGAGAATTTTGATAACTGAGAACTTTGCTCTGTTTTGACTTTGGTAGTCAGAAAGATGCTGTTTTGTGCAGTTCATGTCTCAAAGAGCAGAAAGGCCTGTTTCCTCAGCTTTATTTTATTACTTTATAAATGACAGAAACATAACCCCTCTGTCTATGGTTTCTAATTCGAGACTGAAATGAAGATGATTCATCTGTAGGCTTGCTATCAGTAGAGGGGAAGTGACTGCGGTCTCCCAAGAATGCCTAAATTGAATTATGACTTGGTGTGGGGGAAGGGGAACAGAGAGAAAGAAAATATGCCTTGACCCCTTTAACAGGAATTATCTAAAAATCGAATGGAATTCTTCTCAGTTGATGTTGCTTGTGAAAATGAAAAATATTTTCCTTACTTCTGAAATGGTTTTGCTTTTATGATAGAGCATTGCAGCCGCCTAACAGGAAAGTGTCTGTTTCTTGAGACTTTAACGTACGTTATCTAGAAGTTAAAAGAGGAGTTGATTCTCATGTTTTTACATTTACCATAAAGTTTATTTACTGTAGGAATTTCAAATACTTTATTTTTGGTACAATAACAGCTTTTAAATGTTTGTTCCTTTAACTAAAAGTTTGTAAATATAGAGTCTTTGAAGGGACTAAAATTCTTGTTTTATCCTGGGCAAGAAGGCACTGTTCAAGCTTTTTATACAGTGCTGGATTAAAATGCAACACCATCTTGCTATTGGGTATGCATGTGTGTCTAAAACAGCAAATGGTGCTAATTGTATGGTGTTTTTGTGACAAAGTTAAATGGTCTTTGGAGAAGAGGGAAAAAATGTGAATTTTACTGGGTATAATCTAAATCAGTTTTTTAACCCAAGAGCTTCGAAGAGTAGAGGAGTGATTTACATTTGAAGTATAGCAGCAGCAACCACAAGAACAGTTGCTTTTAGGAAGCCCTTGTGCGCTGTGGACTTGTCTCATTTAACCAGTCCATCAGCTCTTTGACGTGGGTTTTATCCCTATTTTGTCCAGTGAGGAAACTGGGGCTTAGAGAGGTTATGGAACTTACCCTGGACTGTTGATTGGTAGATTTAGGGGAAGAATCTAGGTCTCTTTGACCCTGAACCCAGTGCTTTTTAAACTTTTATTGCTAAATCCTTACCTCTCTAATAGAAAGAAACAAGTAAGTTGAAAAAACAGTTAATGGCATTTCTAAAGAGAAGTACATTGAAACTAAACCTTTTGTGAATTCAAATTCATTAAGAATTGCCATTTCCCTTGAATTATCCCTCCAAATTTTAATCTGAGGGCCTTTTTAATATAAACCAGAACTTTCATTCTGCTTTTATTTATAACTATGCTAGGTTTTAAAGTAAATGAACTAGTAAACTTACGGTGAAAAGGAATATGAAAACGAATATATGTATGTTCATGTGTGACTGAAACATTATGCTGTACACCAGAAATTGACACAACATTGTAAACTGACTATACTTAAATAAAATATATATAATACAAAAACAATTTTTTTAAACAAATAAAAGAATAAAATAAATGAACTGAGTACAGATGATGTGAGATGGAGAGGCAATATGGCCAAGTAACATCAGTCTCCATGTGCCCGTTTCCATATATTTATACTTGTCTGAGGTTTGGTTCTATTTTAATTTGTCTCTAAGCAGACTGTGAACAGTGAATCAATTTTATCTCCTGGAAATATGGGACTTATAAAAACAACACTGCAAAAATTCTAACGTGTCGTTTGTCTAAATTTTCAGTTTCTAAATTTCTTTGTCTTGGCATTTTAAATAGATAAATTTACTTAATTTGGAGACCTTTACCCCTTTGATGAAGAAAATTTCAGTATACTGTGGTAAGAGTATTATTTTTGGTCAAGCTACATTCTCTAAAATTTTTCCCTTGCAAGTTTTGTTAAGAAAGCACAGAAGTGTTGAGATTTAAATAAAGGAAAGACATTCTGCAAATACACATCAACACACATGCCTAGACTGTGGTGTCTGTGCTGCGCTCCACTTGCCATTTGTTCTTAACAGGCGTGAAAAGGAGTTTTAGAATTCATTGTGTTTCAGGTTTGTTTGGTGTCCATTTACTACTTTTGGGATAAAATCCATGCCATGTTCACCTTTGAATACCTTGTCCCAGACATGACACTTAACTCAGACTCAAGAAATGATTGCTTAATTAACAAGAATGTTCTTGAATATTCAGGACTGTTATGGATTAGTCATTTATGTTTTCTTGCCAAAGAACTAATTTTTAACATAAATAAATTAGCCAAATAACTGAAGTTACTTTGAAGATGCCTCATTTTTTTCCTAGTAGCTGTATTGAATAGGTGTGTCACTCATCCTCCATCATCATCATAGTGATTAACGTGTATAAAGCTCTTACTGTGTGCCAGGAGCTGTTCCACTATAGTTAACCTGCCTCATCATTACAGCAGCACTGTAAAGTAGAAGATGATGTTTTCCTCATTTTGCATAGGGGAGATGGAGGTGCAGAGAGGTTAAGTGGTGGAGTTAGTATTTGGATGCAGGCAGGCTGGCTCCAGACCCCAGGTCTTGATCATAGAGCTCTGTCATTTTTGTTTGTCTGTCTCACTGTCCTCGTAAACAATATAATGAACACAATTTAAGGATTTCCTGGTGATTTTGAGGGTTTCGTTTTGATTATGTGATCTCAAATGCTGGCAGTGTTGTCTAGTTTGGAGACAGACACAATCCAGACTTGTATTCTGGCACTGATATTTATAAGTAAGTGATCTTAAACATGACTTTATTTCTTAAAATGAAAAAATACATATTTTCCAAGCCTCTTATTTTTCCTCCTGTAGTTATAAAATGGGAACTAACTAACAGGAATCTAAAAACTCTTAAGGCATAAGCCCAATGCTTACCAAGCATTCAGTAAATATCAGTTTCCTGCTTCTTGCTTCCTCCTTCTATTGGAATTTAATATTCTAAGGCAGCAATTCTTAAACAGTTTGGTCTAATGACCTCATTACATTCTTAAAAATGATTAAGGACCTCAAAGAAGCTTTTGTTTTTGTGGTTTTATCCATCAATACTTATCAGAAATGAAAATTGAGAAGTATTATAAATATTTATCAATTAATGCATTTTAAAATAGCAGTAATAAGCCCCTTAAATTTAAAAACTAGTGAAAAGAGTAGCATTGGTTTACATTTTTGTACATGTCTTTAATGTGGCTCAGTAGAAGACAGCGATTCTCATATCTGCTTCTGCATTAGATGTGTTTGGATTTGGTGTTTTAGTTGATGTATATGAGAAAATGTGCTCTCACGCAAATACGTACCTGGAAAAGGGGAGGAGTGTATATGGCCTTTTCAGATAATTGTAGGTATTCTCTGTTAGGGCATCAGAAGTCTGGGTAGTTTCTTAAAGGTTAGCTACAATGTGGAATGTGAAACCAAAACAATGAACATTTTCTACTCTATTACAGTAAAATCTATCTTGTGCTTTGAATTTTTACTTTTTTTACCCATGCATAATTTTATATTACTTTAGTCATCTGGAAAATTTGAAAAATAGAAAAATTACATTTCACATTTCATTGTGTAGTATCAGAAAATTACAGTTGCTAATAACACTTGCTAACGTCACTTCTGATCTTATCAAGAGAGCCTTTAAATTATGGAATAGTGTCAAGCTCAGGGTGACAGATGCAAGTTTTCTTAAATTCTGATTTTTACTTGAAAGCTTAAAATTTATACTCCTGGCAACAATTACTGTCAGTTGTTTTCCTTGAATTCACTGGCATACTTTGTTTATTTTTGAGAAATTGTCTACCATATACCCACGTCTGAATAACCATTTTTTGGTTTTAAGTCATTTTTTTCAAGTAATATGGTGCCCATGTAAAAAGAAGCCAAGTCTAGCTTACAACTCCAACAGTAGTGCCTTTCTTCTGCCATTTGTATTGTTCTTACAGCAGAAGTATTTTATGTTTACTTACCCTTTTTGAAACACAGAATATTAAAAAGATGTACATGCAAGAGTCAAGATTGAATAAAACTAATAATTTTTACTGCTTCTTTTGAACTTTTATGTGATTCAGAGGTAGGGAAATAGACTTGTTCTTACTGGCAGGAACTGAAAATAATTTGTTGCCTTTTTTTTTTTTTACAGCCTCCGCCAATAAAAATAGTAAAAAATAAAGATACTATCAAAAAAGATCAAACAAGTATGGAAAAGAAACCATTGTTTTTGAAATTAATGGAAACTAACTGCAATGTCAGTGGAAACTCAGGGGATAGTTTAAAGAATCCTGTTATAGTTTATTTTTGTAAAACCTAATTTTTTAATGGTAAACTTAAAATTTATTTTATAACAGTAATGAAAAACATTTAAAACAAAATTATGACTTTTAAATTCAAGTTATTTTCCAGTCTTTACCCAAGTGTTCATATATATTTTTAGGAAATTGTTGGGGGGGAATCTGAATATTTCTGTGTAAGAGTATTTCTAAAGATTTTAGTGAAACTTAGACCGTCTTTTAAAATTTAGTTTACAACATACACATGGAGTACTCTGCATTACGCTTCCTGAACATTTTTAGTGCAGTATGCCCTTCGGATTGGTTATAATAAATATCTTTTATGATGTAATTTCAAAAATAAAATTTTCATAGACGCAGTTTTGAGTGAAAACTAGAACAGTATAAAATAGCATGATGCTTGCCACATGGCCATTCCCTTAAGTGGACAGCCTGCATCAGGGTCCAGAGCTTACACTTTGTACTTGATCTTGCCATTTAATAGGCTACAGCAGTAAGCATTCCTTTGGGTAGATTATTGATCATTGATCATCCATATGTGCCTTCCCAAATATCAAAAGGGACAAGACAGGAGTCTTAAGTTCTCTCTAATTCATTTCTTTCTTTAGGCTCTAGTGTTTCTTGAGTTTCCTGGTTGATAGTTTTTAGTACAGGGGAATTTTAAAAACAAATATGCCACTGAAACTTTGTACTTTTATCTCCATCGAGGCAGATGCAGAAAATTTACATTTTCATTACTCAGAAGGACTCCTTAACCATTCTTGGTTTAAGTAATTAATTTCTAAACTAAGTACCCTTATCTTTTATAATTTACCAGCCAATAATAGTCCGTGGAAACTTTAAGGATATCTACAAATGATAATGTGAGTTCTAGACCGCTGCTTAGTTTGCTATTCAGGAATTCATAGCTATAAAAGAAAAGCATTCTATTTCAGTAGATGGATGAACTAAGCGTGGTGGGCTAGTTTTATGGTATGTCTAACATACCAATGGTTATGGAAGGCACTTTGTCTCTTTAATTATTGTCCCATTAGCTGGAGCCCAGTGTTTTGGGTGTTTCAGGTGCTGTTGAGTATTTGAATGAATGAAAGGAAGGTCTCCTAGAAAATGTAAAATTATCCTTATTCCATCTGAAAATGCCCCCCCATAACTTGCTGCTCCCCTTTGTATCTTGTTTATTAGTTCAAGAGCTATGAGCTACTTTATGTCCAAAATAGTCTCGTCACATTAAGCTAATCCGCTTTGAACATGCAACTCAATTTCTTTAATTAGCTTTAAAAATAAGGGTCATTAAATCAGAGTGCCACCATCAATTACTGTGCCAGGGTTTGCCTGTTCAATAATGCATCAGAGTTGTGCTGTACTCAGTATTTCACTGAAAGATTTATGGAAAAGGAGGCCTCTCTTGGTTCCAAACTTGAAATGGAGTTCTATTATGTGTAAAAATTTTTTTCCTATGATTGCTGCCATTTTAGGTGCTGTATTTCATTGAATACTCTCAGCATCCTAACCCTTTTTACAGTTCATATTTTGGATCAGTTCCAGAGAATGTTTTACAGCATTTTTGTAAATTCACAAGAAAATAAGCACTTTTCTTGCTCTGCAAGAAGAAAAGACAAGGTGCAGATTAAAAAAAAAAACCAATCCGCATTTCTATGTGGTGCACCTGTTCTGGCAAATTCCCCGGAGAGTGCCTTACCTCTTGTTTTTCATTCTGTGAGGAATAACAAACAAACAAAAATTGTGAAATTGAGCTAGCAATATATGTTTCAAAATTTGTTTAAAATCTAGCAAAAATGGAGTTGCGAAAGCAATGGTCATTTTTCTTTCTTAATTTAAGGTAGTACGTAATTTAACTTCTAAATGATAGAAAAATAATATTCAAATGTGCGTAAGCATTTGGGTCATTTTATTCTCATTGCTATGAAATGAATTCAGAATAAGTCAAAATAACAGGGCCACAAATCAGGTTTGGATAATCTATATGGAAATGGTTTAGGAAATTCAGTTTCATCCTGAACAATAATTTTTGTAGATAGTTTTACATGTACTTCTGGAAAGACTGATGTTAGCTGTTAAAATAGAACTAATAATGTTAACTTCCTTTTTTAGTAAACAACCCGAAAGAGATGAATAAAACAAAGGAAGTCCATATTTCAGTTGTTGATAGCAGTTTTAGTTAAGTGAGTCTACATATTTGAAAATTTTCTATGGTTCTAAGCTTAAGTGCATAGACCATATTTATATGGTCAAAATATTTAAGACGTTGATCTTTTGGAGTATTTTTGGAGTGACATTAATAATTAAAGAATAGGTATTATTATTGAAGAAAGATAAAAAAAACAGCTTATAAACATCTTACAGTTATGTCAGCCTTGTACCAGAATGGGTCAAAATAGTTCAGTGTAAAAGTATAAGAGAACCTAATGATTATCTTTTCTCCTTGGAATTTAACGTCAACTAAATGATTACAAGTTTTAAAAGTTAATAATCTTTGAGGAAGAAGAATCTAGATGTGTTAAGGAGGAAAACACATTTGCTGAGGATTCATCTTGATTGAGCACTTGTTAGGGGATTTTTTCTGGGAATGGAAACTAACTGGTTGAATCCATATCAAGCCTGTAGGGGTCATCTGTCACAGTAATAGACTTAGCTTCATCTTCAGATAGCGATTCTTTATTTTTCTTCATTTAATGTGAATGCTTGATATTTGAACTTCATAATCAGAATTTCTGTCAGAGAAGACTTAGCTTGATACATAGAGGCTGTTCCTACCATCTACTTTCTTTAAGAGAAGTGTATTTTTAATATCATTCATTGGTGTACCCTTAGGTTCTCTTGCTCTGACTGTATCAGTTATTTTGTAAACTTTAAGCAAAATTAAGAAAAAACACACGGTCAGTGGAAAAGGATTTCCCAAGGGAAAAGGGAAACGCTCAAAGATTTTTCTCAAATTAAATTACCTAAATTAAGACATAGAAAGTTTCCACACTCCATAATGCTCTCTTCCTCCCCTCAGTCAGTCCTGACCACCCCCAAAGGAATCACTGTTTTTTTCCCAGCCTATTTGAGATATAATTGACATACGATATTATGTAAATTTAAGATGTACAACGTGAAATTTGATACATGTATACATTGTGAAATGATTACCAAAGTAAGGCTAGTTAACACTTCTGTCCCCTCGCATAATTAAACTTTTAAGTATGTGTGCAGTGAAAACAGTTAAAATCTACTCTCTCAGCAGCTCTCAAGTATGCAGTACAGTATTGTTAACTAGAGTCACCATGCCGTACGTTGGCTTCCCAGAATTTATTCATCTTATAACTGAAAGTTTGTTTCCTTTGACCAGCATCTCCCGCTTGCTGCCAAGTCCCTGGCAACCACCAGTCTACTCTTCGTCTCTATGAGTTTGGCCTTTTTAGATTCCATATGTATGTCAGATAACACACAATTTTGACTTTGATCCCATAGGTTAGTATTTGAATTTTGTATAGATGCGGTCTAAGTATATATTTGCCTGCGTACCTGGCATCTTTGTCTTTGCTCTGTCAGTGAAATTCATTTATGTTGTGTTATGTAGTAGCAGTTCTCATTTTCACTGTATGAATATAATAGAATATATTTGACCTTTTTATTGTAATTTTTTTCCAGTTTTTGGCTATATTGTAAATAAAACTGCCATGAAAGTTCTAATACATGTCTTTTGATGTTCATAAAGTGTGCATTTCTCTTGGATATTTATTTAAGAGTGAAATTTCTGAGTCTTAAGGTATATATATTCAACATTCGTAGATTCTGCCAAACTGTTTCCCAAAGCAGTTGTAGGTCTATGCTCTCACTATATTGTATGAAAATTCTCCTTCCTCCACATCATTGCTTGTGCTTAGTACTGTCAGCTTTAATTGTCTGTCTTTCTTTTTTTTTTCCCCTCCTTATTTTAGCCACTCTGGGGGTATATTGTAGAGTCAATATGATTCTTTTAATTTGCATTTTCCTGAGGACAAATGATACTGAGTACCTTTTCATATGCTCATTGGTCATTTGGATGTCCTCCTCTGTGGAGTTCCCCTTAAGTCTTTTGCCTATTTTTCTATTGTTTTGTCAGCCTTTTTTCTTATTGATTGGTAGGAGTTTATTATATTGGTAAGAGTTTATTATATGCTATGAATATAACTTTTTTCTTTTTTATATTCTTTTCCTTTATGCTTTATTACAGGATATTAAATATAGTTCCCTGTGCCCTACAGTAGGACCATGTTGTTTATCTATTTTATATATAGTAGTTTGTGTTTGCTGATTCCAAACTCCTAATTTATCCCTCCCCTAACCTATTTCCCCTTTGGTAACCAAGTTTGTTTTCTAGTGTATGGGTCTGTATTTGTTTTGTAAATAAGTTCATTTGTATCGTATTTTAGATTTCACATGCAAGTGATATCATATGATACTTGTCTTTTTCTTTCTGACTTCACTTAGTATAATAGTCTCTAGGTCCATAAATATTGCTGCAAATGGCATTATTGCATTCTTTTTAATGGCTGAATAGTCTTCACTGTGTGTGTGTGTGTGTGTGTGTGTGTGTGTGTGTGTGTGTGTGTGCATACACACACACATACATACATGCTACATCTTTATCCATTTATCTGTCGATGGACATTTAGGTTGTTTCCATGTCTTGGCTGTTGTAAATAGGGCTGCTATGAACATTGGGGTGCCTTTATCTTTTCCAAATTAGTGTTTTCTCTCGATGCATGCCCAGGAGTGGGAATGCTGGATCATATGGCAACTGTATTTTTAGTTTCTTAAGGAACCTCTGTACTGTTTTCCATAATGGCAGCACCAAACTATATTCCCACTAACAGTGCAGAAGGGTTCCCTTTTCTCCACACCCTCTCCAACATTTACTATTTTTAGACTTTTTAATAATGGCCATTCTGACTGGTGCACGTTGATACCTCATTGTAGTTTTGATTTGCATTTCTCTGTTAATTAGTGATATTGAGCATCTTTTCATGTACCTATTGGCCATCTGTGTGTCTTCTTTTGAGAAATGTCCATTTAGGTCTTCTTCCCATTTTTTGACTGGGTTATTTGTGTTTTTGTCATTGAATTGTATGATCTTTTTTGTAGATTTTTGAAATTAAGCCCTTGTTGATCACATTGTTTATAAACATTTTCTCCCAGTCTGTAGCTTGTCTTTCCATCTTGTTTATGGTTTCCTTTGGTGTGGAAAAGCTTATTAAATTTGATTAGGTCACATTGTTTGTGTGTGTGTGTGTGTGTGTGTGTGTGTGTGTGTGTGTGTGTGTGTGTGGTTTGTTTTGTTTTTTGCTTTTATTTCTGTTGCCTTGGGAGACTGATGTAAGAAAATGTTGCTATGATTTATGTCAAAGAATGCTTTTGCCTTTGTTTTCTTTTAGGAGATGTTCAGTGTCTTGTCTTATATTTCAGTCTTCAATCGATTTTGAATTTATTTTTGTATATGGTATGAGGGAGTGTTCTAATATTGATTCACATGCAGCTGTATAGCTTTCCTGATACCACTTGCTGAAGACAGTGTCTTTTTCTCCATTGTGAATACAGATTTTTTTTGGACATTTGTATTGCAACTCTTTTTCTGCTTTGTGTTTTGCCTTTTGATTCCCATAATAGCATCTTTTGATGACTGGAAATTTTAAAAAATTATAATAAAGTCCAATTTCTGAAACATTGCTGGAGGGTTATCTGTTTTATTAATCCTTTTTCTTCCAAAATACAAACTTCTGGCTTTATTGAATTTATTGTATTTTTTTTCTATTGGTCTCACCTATATTACTTTATTCTTTTTTTGGGTTTGGTATGTTATTTTAACTTTTGGATACAGATGCTTAGCTCATTGATTTTTAATCTTTCATTTTTTTCTAATATATTCATTTAGGTCTATAAATTTATTTCTAAGTATGTCTTTAGCTGCATCCCACAATTTTGGTATGTTGTATCTTCATTATTGTTCAATTCAAACTGTCTCATTTTTAATAAAAGTTTTTTGACCCATGATTTATTTAGAAATGTATTACTTAATTGACTAACATATGTTAGTTTTCTTGTTACCTTTCTGTTACTGATTTTTAGCTTAATTTACTGTAATCAGAGGTCATCTGTTATCAGTTCTTTGATATTTGTTGATACTTGCTTTTTGAACTACCTATAGTCTGTTTGGATGAATGTTTATTTTGTATTTGAAAAGAATTCAGCATTCAGCAGTTACTGAGTGCAGTGTTCTATATTTGTCATTTAGAGCAACTTTATTTAGCATGTTGTTCAGATCTATTCTTATTGATTTTTTTTTCATTCTGTCAGTTAGTGAGAGAGATGTGTTTTAATCTGTAATTATGATTATGGATTTGCCTGTTTCTCATTTGGATTCTGAGTCCTTTTGCCCTACCTGTTTTGAGATTCTTTTTTTAGATTACCAAGATTGTTTTATCTTTTTACTGAATTGACCCTTTATCTTTGTGAATTGTTCCTTTTTACCTCTAGTAATGCTTCCTGCCTTAAAATCTACTTCTCTCAAACTAGTTTAGCTTTACCGGGTTTCTTTTGGTTAATGGAAATGTGGCTTATCTTCTTTCCATCTTTCTACTTTCGTTTTTTCTGTATCTCTTTTATTATTATTAACTTACATCTTTGGTAAACAACATGCATGTGGGTTTTATTGGATTGTCTAACCGAACAGTTTTAGTCTTTTACTTTGAGTATTTAACCCCTTCATATTTAATGTAAGTATTGATAAATTTTATTTTACCATTGTTTTCTTACTTACTCATTTTTGCCTTTCTTGTATCAGTTAACTTTTTATTTCATCTTCTTCCTCTATTAGCATGTTATTTATACTTAATTTCATTATTTTTTATTATAGCCCTGAAGATTACAGTGAGTATCCTTGACCTATTTAACTTAAAAATAGTTTTATTTTGAATTACTCATAGATTCACAGGAAGTTTTCAGTATAGTTGTGTGTACTTTTACCAAATTTCTTTCAGTGGGTACATCTTAATTTAAGTAAAATATCATGCCACAAAACATACTGGTACATGTGTCAGTTTTTTCAATTTTTGTCATTTTTTCACTTGTATAGATTTATGTAACTGCCACCACAATCTACATACTGACCTATCCATCACCACAAAGATCTCCTTTTACATTCATATCCAACTCCCTATTCCACACCATCCCTAACCCCAGCAGCCGTTTCCATGTCTTTAATTGAATCAATTTAAGACTATTATAAAAATATCAGCACAACATATGTGACCTTTTGAGATTATCTTTTTTTCACTCAGCATAATCCTTTTGCAATCCCCTTCAGGTTGTTGTATATATTAATATTTTGCTTCTTATTGCTGAATATTGCTCCATATTATAAATGTGCTTATTACTGAGGGATGTTTTGTTTGTTTTCATTGTTTTGCTCTTATAGATGAAGCTGCTATGGGCAATGATGTGCATGTTTTTGTGTGGACATAGGTTTTCATTTCTCTATGCAAAGTGTCCAGGAGTGCAATTGCTAGATTAGATGGTGAATATACATATAGTTTTTTTCAGATACTGCCAAACTGTTTTCCAGAAGAGCTCTATCATTTTACATTCCTACCAGCAGTGTATGAGCAATTCATTTTCTCCATATCCTTATCAGCATTTGCTCTTGTCACTGTTTTTTTTATTTAGTTATTCTGAAAGGTATGCAGTGATACCTCTTTGTGCTGTTAATTTGCGTTTCTCAAATGAACAATAGTGCTGAACACTTTTTATGTTCTTGCTATCCATGTGTCTTCTTTGGTGAAATGTCTCTGTGTGTCTTTTGTTCAGTTTTTTTAATTGGATTGTTTTTTAACTATTGAGTTTTGAATTTTCTTTCTATATTCTAGATGTGAGTCCTTTGTCAGAAATATATAACCTTAACTTACTTGATTCTACTTTAATTAGTACTTTCACTACTTCCTGGAAAATGAAAGGAACTTAATACGTTTCAACTGCATTTACCCTACTCCTGTCTTTTGTGTAGTTACTAATGTAGCTTAATTCTACACATATTTAAAACTTCAAAATTTTAGAATAAGTGTTTTAAGCAATTTCTATTGATTTACTTACATTTTCAAACTCTTTTGTGCTCTTCAGTTTTTTCTTTTTCTGCATTAGGGAAAATCCATCAGGGATCCTTTCCTTTCTGCCTAAAATTTTATTTTGGAATCTCTTTTGCACAAATCTGAGACAGAGCCTTGTGTGGGAGGATTTGTGTGGGAGAGGTGTTTTGAAAATGCTAGGTTGTTGGGGTTTTTTGATTTGAATTTTAAAATTCTGTTATTGTCCGTCTTTCATTGATTCACTTGAGAAGTCAGATGCCAGCTTCATCCTTGTTTGAAGATGAAGTCCCTTCTTGCTCTGGTGCCTTGTAAGATCTTCCCTCTGTCTTGGCTTTCTGCTGCTCTGCTGTGCTACGCTGTGGTAGTCGACCTCCAGGGTCGACACCAATAATCTCTGCTTTCTGATATTCACGCTCTAGTGTGATACCTTCTTGAATGTGGGCTGGGCGTACTGATTTACTTATGAATATAACATGGCAGAAGTTAGGGTTTCCTTTTGATCTTTTAAAGTTTTTTTGAAACAGCTTTTTAAGCAAATTTTCTAATTGATCTCAGTGGAAGGGCTACTCTGATACAGCTGTTTCCACAGAGTGAGCATAACTGTATATAGAGCTAAAGAGAATTTTTGTTTTCTTGGGAAGCTGTTACAGAAGCAGCAGTTCTCTTAGTACACCTCCAAGTGAGTTACTTGCTGGATAAAAGGATGCCATTCTTTTCTCCTGTAATGCTGTTGACTGATGCCCAGAGCACTTAACGCTTGTTTATTCAGATTTTTTTGGTCTGTTTGCTTCTTTAAGTGTACATTTATCAAAAAGTCATCTTAGAGCTATTTATGCTGATCGAATTTATCTTTATATTTATATCGCTTTATTGTGTTATATAAAATTTATGGCAAAAGGTATTTTTGTATGAAAACTTACTTAAATTCTTTACAGAGACTACATAAGTGAATTGATAAAGTCATTATTGGTGAGTTGGTTGTGTTAGGTGAAACTGAAACATTGAGGAAAGACCTCATAAAAATGTAGTAGGTTTCTGTAATGAAATTGTCCCTCAAGTGTCCAGATTCTTGCTCCACCTTTTAAAGAGGCTAAATTTGAAAAAGAATTCCATATTATATGAATGTGGTTTATAGAAGAAAGAAGGTAGGGACCTCCTGTACATCAAAATATTTGTGAATGACTATATATGTTTTCAGTAAAATCCATAAATTAGTAAGTGAATATATGTTTGTTACTGAGAACATAAAAAAACTTTCTAGAATGAAATAGCCAGAAGTTAAACAGAAAACAGATAATTATTTTGTGACTCTTGCTCATTTACTAGCAGCTTCCATAAATTATGCAGATTGTTTATCTGTATATAAAAATCACTAGATAGTGGTGTTTTCTTCTGTTTATTTTATATTCTGTAAACCAAGACGGGAGTCAGGTTCTTTTTATTAAACATTTATACTGTGTCTGCTATGAACAGACCTACCAAGGCAAGAAGATTTATTCCCATTCTTCAAGATTATAGTCTAAAAGGGCATTTTAATAAAGCTGTGGCAGAATCAGAAAGTGCCTTTGTGCTTTTTCCGATGGGTATAAAATTTAAGATTTAAAAACTAGCCTTTTGTATGATGATGTAATTAAATTAGTTTTTACATTGTGATCTCCTCGTTTACATGTATGTAGACCTCAGTGGCCGGGAAGAGATAGGAGGAGTCATTGGTGAAACCTTTAACATATTTGGAGAAGATAATTGATATTCAATGTCATATAACTTCATATGTATATATAACTTTACTCTTGAAATGCCTTCATGCCTTATCTTACATAATATCGGAGCTTCTACTTCTTATGAATAGACTCTTTGTTCTTACAATGTTATTTCTTCATTCTGGCTTACTGTAGCAAAACTCGAAATATTTTTTCCCTGTGCAGACATACCATAGGCATTAGGTCCTGGTGTGTGGGATCTTCAACCTGTCACAACTTTCACAATTACGCCATCTGCTTCAACCTGAAACAGTGTATCTTCTGCTGGCAGACTTATTTAAGTTGTCATGCTCAGGTTAAAAAAAAAAATCAAGTTTGGCATAAGAAACTTGCTTTTGAAAAAATAATAATTGATCGTGCCTGCTTTAGATTTTAAAATAAGCATTTGAAAGGATTCCCTAAAGCCTCTTCCTCAGACACACTGATCTCTTTTTCATCTGTGGTTGTAGATAGCCAATATGATGGTGAATTATTGGTAACCTTGGTAACTTACTAAATTTTCTGTTTTATTTTTACAGACAGGTAACAAACTCTTAGGCCTAGATTGGTGACATATTGTGAAATATTTTGATTGCTTCTGTCAGTGGAAGCCATTTACTGGAGTTGATACTAAGCGTTTGTTTGCTCTGTGTGTAACACAAAGATTATAGGAACACCATGATGAAAAAAAGCTAGGTCATAATCTACGTACTACATGTGTGAGTGTGTAATTTTGTTATCTTTAGAATGGAAATAGTGATTCTTGGAGAGTTGTTGGGGAAATTAGATCAAAGTAGGTCCTTCAAAAATGAATACACATTTATTCTGCAAATGTATATTAAATGCCACCTCTGTGCAAAACAGTCCTGGAGAATGAGAATATAACAGAGAATGAAAGGTCAGTTTCCTCCACTGAAGAAGTCTGCGTTCTAGCCTGTCTCCACTGATAGGGATGGAAGCTCTGTGACAGCAGCATGCATGCAGGTGATAATAAGCACCATGAAGGAGAACAGGGCAGGGTAAGCTCACGCAGCTAATGGTGGGGTGCTGTCTTGGTTAGAGTAGTCAGGGAGGGCTTCCTTGAGGTGGCGCTGAGTGCCCTGGGAAGAAGTAAAGAAGTGAAGACATAAGCATGTGAACACTTAGGGGAAGGATGGACGTGGCTGCTAGAGAGGGCAGCTGGGCAGTTTGAGGAACAGTGAAGTGGGCAGTGTAGCTGGAGCTGTGTGAGCGAAGGATGAAGTGCTGGGAGGTGAGTTCAGAGAGTGATCCAAAAACATCATTGGTGTAACCTTACTTATGATTAATTGTAAATAAAAAGCTATATTCCAGAGACCTTATAGAAATTTGAAATTAGGATTGACTGTTTATACTGTTTTAATGATTATTTAGCTCTAACTAAATATTGTTAATTGTTATATTTCTTATTATTCATGTATTAATAAATTATAATGGTATTACATATAAACATTGATATTTAATGTATTATTTAATAATAAATATTTATATATTATTATTAGATTATTTTTCTCTGTATAACAGGCACAAGTAATTATAGAATACTTTTCAAAAATGGAAAGACCTTTTTTTTGTTGTTGTTTACTAATATCATCGTACCTGGAGCTAACCGTACTGTGAGGTTTGAGGGCACAGTCCTTCAGACTGGGAGCTCTGCCCAGGACTTGTGCCACCAACAGCCAGGAGTTAAGCTCCAAATACAGAGTTGGAAGAAAGAGTCCACATAAGACCACCCTCTCTTCTGATACCAGCTGTGCATTTAGGGAGGTCTCCAAAACCACCGTCAGGTTCAACAGTTCACTAGAAGGACCAGTGGAACTTACTGAAAGCCATTATACTATTGGTTATGGTCTTTAGCAGGGATAGGATACAGGTTAAAAATTAGCCGAAGAAAGAGCCGCACAGTGCTATCTGGGAGGATTCCAAATGTGAAGCTTCCATTTTCCTCTGGAAGTGTTCCCTTCCCCAGGTCCTGCTGTGACAGTATGCGTGTGGTGTTGCCAGCCCAGAAAGCTCACCTGAGCTTGACTTTCGGAGTTTTTATTGGGACATGATTTCATGGGCATGACTGATTGCCCATGTGATTTAACTTAGTGTCAGCATCTGTGCTGAGACCACTTGGCCTCAGGGCCCACCAAGAATGACAAAGACATTTCTATCGTCTGGGAAATTCCGAAGGTTTAGAAATTACTTCCTAGGAGCTAAGGACAGAGGCCAGGCCTCTCTTTGGGAGAGATTGAATTCTTTACTGTGTAAATTGTTACAAAAATTCAAGCATTGTAGAAATTATGTAAATGGCCCCCTGGAATCCCATCCCTTGAGGACACCTAGTATTCTGTTGGTTGGTTCGTATGTTCCAGATGTTTAACGCACATGTCAGCATATTTTGAATGTACAATGAATTATACTATACTTATTGTTCAATAACTAGGCTTTTTCGCTTAAGAGAGTGTGCATGGATGTGCGTGTTTTTGTGTGTTTTAATGAGTACCCTGAAGTTGAACACAGGAGATAATTAATCTTTAAAACTTTTTTCACCTAAATATACTGCTGCTTCGAACATCTTAGTACGTATATTTTTGTGTATTTTTCTAATTTTTCTCCTTGAAATAAATCTTTTGAAATAGAGTTGCTAAATAAAAGGGTATGGACATTTTGAAATTTTGTATGTACTTCATTATTACCCCTCTTGGGATGGTTTTTGTGAATTAGTTTATGGAATGTCAAAATTGTTAATCTCCATTACTCTTAGGTAAACATTGCAACTTCAGCAATTTCAAACGTCGAATGTGCCCATATTCCACATCTCAGCCCAACTTTAATTCCTACGCTGCAAAATGAGTCGTTTTTATTGTCTCCAAATAATGGGAATCTGGAAGTTCTTACAGGGTTGGGTACTTCACACATCAATGGGAAACCTGCTTGTGATGAATTTGATCAACTGATCAAAAATATGGCCCAGGTAAGAGCATTTCTTCATGTTAGTTGTGATAAGAAGGTATTATATCTTAAGAGTGTAATCTGGTCCTGGATAATTTGAAGACTATTTATATATTTACTTTATATATGTTAAATATACACATCAGATATTATATATTATGTTAAATATATTTTAAAGTACTTTGTTTATGAAGACATAATATCTGAAAAAAATGGAATGAAAAAGACATAAATTTTGTATGAGCTTGGGTGGTTCCGAGATTTTTCTATTCCTTTTTTATAGTATATCATTTTACACTGAGCTTTATATATTATGTTCCAGAAATATTCTTGAGGATAAATAAAATGTCTCATTCTGGGTGATGAGTGACAAAGATTATCTTAAGAAAAATATTTTTATTTTTGTCTATTTTTAAAGACAGAATAATGCCACTAATAAGATGACTGTGAGTGCAGTGATTGGCATTTAATGACCATTTTTGCTTCTTTTCCTGAGCAGGGTCGCCACATTGAAGTTTTCGAACTCCTCAAACCTCCCTGTGGAGGCCTTGGGTTT
Source organism: Vicugna pacos (assembly GCF_048564905.1). Lineage (NCBI taxonomy): Eukaryota > Metazoa > Chordata > Mammalia > Artiodactyla > Camelidae > Vicugna > Vicugna pacos. Next base: position 26,224,401 of record NC_132990.1, read on the forward strand.
AGTGTTGTGGGACTAAGGAGTGAGAACCGGGGAGAACTGGGAATATTTGTGCAGGAGATCCAGGAGGGCAGTGTGGCTCACAGGTGAGGCTGTCTCCTCTGCTTCTGACACCACAGTCAGAAGGTGTTGATTAGCTTGGGAGAATTTCGAGAAACAAAAATGAATAAAAACAGACAAAAAACTGAATGTAACCTGCTGTTAACTAGTTTTTAGAAATCATGAAATCATTAACATTATTATGGTAAAAAAAAGAAAGTCCTTTGAAAGGAGAGTCCTTTTTAAATGTTATAACTAAACATTTTTTAATAAGGAAAGAAAAATTTGAGCAGGACTTTATTCTCACTGTTATTAAATGTGCTCTTTTGATTTGATTTTAAATTACAGTGTAGAAAAGTATACACATGACCTATGATAATTTGAGCTATGTTTTATTAATGTACTCAAAGCAGCAAGTAAGTATATGCATCTCTGCTTTCATTTGTGGAAGATAAGGACACCTCACATATGTTGTTGTATAGATTGAGTGGGTAGCTGAAAAGTAGACTTTTACCTGGGAGGGGTTGATTAGGGGTGGGTCAACTGGATCCAGTCCACATACATTGTCTCTTCCGGTTTTATTGAGATATAACCAACATACAGCACTGTGTAAGTCCAAGGTGTACAGCATAATGATTGGGCTTAACATCGTGGAATGATTATCACAATAGGCTTAGTGAACATCATCTCATATAGATACAAAATGAAATAAATAGAAAAAACATTTTAAAAAGTAGAACAGGAGAACAGTTACCAAGTGTGGGTGTCAGAAAACAGAATGAAAAAAACCGTGAAATGCACGCCAAAGAAGCTGTCATTTTCTTGAGAGCTGTCAGTTATCTTTTACCTCCTTTTTCAATCTTAGAGATGGAAGGTTGAAGGAAACTGATCAGATCCTTGCTATTAATGGACAGGCACTTGATCAGACAATTACACATCAGCAGGCCATCAGCATCCTGCAGAAAGCCAAGGATAATGTCCAGCTGGTTATCGCCAGAGGCTCATTGCCGCAGCTGGTCAGCCCCATAGTTTCCCGTTCTCCATCTGTGGCCAGCACAATTTCAGCTCACTCGAATCCGGTGAGTACATTAGATTTTTAAAGAGGAGCAGAACATATTTTTCTAGGTCTCTTTGGTTTTGTACAGGTTCTTTGTACTTCTTGGATTTTTGCTTTTTTGTTCTTTTCTCTCTCCTTAGCCTAGAATACTTTTTTATGTTATTATGATTAAGTTTCTGACTTCTAAAAAAGCTTTTTCTTTCTTTATTTTTTTTAACTTGACATCATTCCTTAAAAGAAAATTAGTTCCTTAAAAATTGACTCTATCTGTAAACAAATGTAATCTCGATTTTGCTTCGTTAAGTTGTTAACAGTTAGCTGTCAGGGACTTTAAGTCATCTCATTAGGAATCCTGTGTATCAGGATTTATGCAGAAAAAATTCTTAATAGCTAGTAGGCTTTTTTTTCCTTTTTCCTTGATCTTTTTTTTTTTAAGTTCTGTAAAGAATCTTGCAAATTGCTGTCTGCCTTTACCTGGTTAAATGCGGCAAATTGGTAATTTCAGGAATGATGATACCATTAGCAGTGACGGTCTGTTGAAAGGGAAGTGCACCAAATGAAAGGGACACTGTTAAGGCTCAGTATTATGTCTCAGCTCTTTAATTATTTAATACTAGTCACAAAATAATATTCACAAGAATTTCAACTGAGAAAAATTTCAGTTTTCCTTCAGATTCATATGGGAGCTTTGTTTTCAGGTTCACTGGCAGCATGTGGAAACTATTGAATTGGTGAATGACGGTTCTGGTCTGGGATTTGGCATCGTAGGAGGAAAAGCAACTGGCGTGATTGTGAAGACCATCCTGCCTGGAGGAGTGGCTGATCAAGTAAGCTGCTCCAGCAGGTCTTTTATGCTGTTTTGTTACAAAATTCGGCTTCATCCTTTACGTGTTAGAAGAATCGGGCCTTAGATAATGTCAAAGAAGCTGACATTGGAACATTCTGTTTTGCTGGGCTGTTTGTAAAGTGTTTTTTCTTAGACATGGGGAGAAAAACATTTGAAAAGAGACTTTGACTTCAATTACAGATACAGACAGTGATCACAGATCAAAGCCCAGGGGGTTGTTTTGATCATCGTAGAGGTAGCTATCCCTTATTTTATGATCCTATATCAGATTTGTAAGCCTCGGTAGCTGTTGTATAGCCACAAGGCATCATGGGGAAAAGAATACATCATCACTGGAGGAAAAAGCAAGATTCATCTTATCTATCCCTTTAGTGATGGGTCACTGGTGTCACCTTTTATATGGAGCACAGCCTGTTTTTATGTAGAGAAGTTCATTAAAGCATTGCCATTTATGCTGTGTAACATTGTTAGAATATATGTGAGAAAATGTAAAATTACTGATTATGGTTTATATTTTAATTTGACAAGTTCTGCTAGTCTCTTTTTTGCTTTGGTTATAACATTTTATTTATAAAACTGTTTGCTTTTGCATTTATATTTGAACTTACTTAGAAAGCCAGGTTTATCAAGTATTTTTCATATTCATAAGTGAAAGGCAGATTTATGGGCAACCTTATCCACAGAGGTATATATGACATAATACCATAGTATGCACAGTTTCTTCCTTCCATGATATGCCCGTATCAAGCAGTATCCAGTGAAATTTCTCTAATTGACCAGCTTGCAATAAATAAGCTTAATCTTCTATATAGAGCTGTACGGTACATTACTGTAGGTACTTGCCATATGTCACTTTTTAAAATTCAAATTTGAATTAATTAAAATGGAATAAAATTACCAACTCAGTTCCTCAGTTTGGCTAGCTGTATTTCAAGTGCTCTACAGTCACATGTTCCTTGTAGCTGCCATGTTGGACAGTGCAGAACATTTTCATCATTGCAGAAGGTTCTAGTGGACAGTGTTTGTATGGAGGCTTGTAAGAATGCTGTTCACTTCCCTCAATCTGTCTAAATTTACATCTCACAAGGATTTCATCTGCAAATGAGTTCTTCAGGGATATTTATAATCGAAATGGCAAGGCAGAAGATTGTGGTATTCACTCAGTGCTTTTTTGTGGTTCATACCATATTCTGAGTAATACATATTTGTATGGTGAGTTATACTTCATCTCTCCTAAATGGCAGTTTCTCTTTTTTTGTATATCTCAAAAATTTCATAGAAAGGCTAATATTTTTTTGCGTTAAGTGGGTAGAAAACAATCTGAAAAGCTCATATTGACTATTGAGTTTAAGAATATTTGTGAATTTCCTTGACTTCTGTCACATTGAATGATGTTAGGATGCTTCAAAAGACAGTTAACATTACAACCACATGTTTACTGTACCATGATTGGTAATTCATATCATGGCTTTATTTGGTTATTATTCCCGTTCCCTCATTTAGGATTTTTCTGATGAAGTTAATAATAGTAGAAGCCTGATTAATCAGACCCTTTTTACTTAGCATGGGCGATTGTGCAGTGGTGACCACATTCTAAAGATTGGTGACACAGATCTAGCAGGAATGAGCAGCGAGCAAGTAGCCCAAGTCCTCCGACAGTGTGGAAATAGAGTCAAGCTGATGATCGCACGAGGTGCCATAGAAGAGCCTACAGCATCCACCTCTCTGGGTGTCACGCTGTCCTCATCCTCCTCTTCGACGCCAGAGATGCGAGTAAGTCAATAAAAACAGTTAATGGGGAAGTCAGACTGTAGCACTTAGATGACAGTGATGTTTATTTATAAACTAGACTTATTAATGTTCGTATATTAATGCTAAAGAATGAAACAAAATTCAAATGTACAGATGTTTCAGCACTAATTATTAATTAGGAACAAGTGTTTAACAGGTGAAAGGTTGCTTAAAAATCCTTGTTCACTATTTTACATTTTTCTCTAAGCAGCACTTTTATGAGGATAATGTTTTGAAATATGGATAAAATTTTAAAGAATTATTTGCTACTAATACCTGAAATGTTTAGTTGTTTCTCTCATTTGGAAGCGTCTCTGTAAGGTGGGCTGTAAATTCCAGTCATTCTCTTTCAACGACTTTCTTTTTTTAGTGTCTTTTTTGTGGTGGGAATGGATGAATAAAGCATACTATCAGTGTTATTGTTTTAAGGTAGAACTGTTATCAGATTTGTAATGAGAAGTCGCTATTCTTGACCCAGTTATATAATTTTTTAAACCAAAGTTATACTTTGAGGTTTGTAACAGAAGCTTTATTCATAGGCATAGCAGTCCATCTTTGTTCTTAACTTGATATGAAAAACTGGAACATTTCAAAATTATTAGAATGTGATGATTATCTCAAATAGCTCAGGTCACAGGACTATAGTGTATGAAATATCAACAAAATGATTTTCCCCAGAAATTTCTTAAATATTTAAGAAGAGAATTACACTCAATTTCTAGACGAGCTTTATAGCAAATGCAAGTTTTGCATTCCTTTCTCATAGATCTAAAAACATCTCTGTGCTTTTTTCTATTACAGTTTTTTTTCCTAACACAGTTGCTACAAATTCTTTTTTTAATATCCTAACCTCCTCCACAAACCCTTGAAAACTCTATTAGAACACTTAAAATTTCCATGATTCTGTTGTTTTTAGGGTTGAGTTTGGTTGCTATTTTTTACAGGGAGAAAGAAGGAAAGAAAGAAAGCCTGTTTATGAAAGTATTTAAATGGCATTCTTTTGTGGTAAACAAAACATTTTATTCAGCAATATATAAATGAATGCAATACCGAAAACCACTTGATGTAATTGAAAGCTTAGAAGAATATCTATTCTGTGCATATCATCATTTCTGAAGCTTGTGCCCCTTTTAAAACCATTCGATAGTCAAATTGCCACCCTCTAAAATAGCACTCGCATAAGTCTTATTAAAAATAGAAAACACATTTGTTTCAATTGAAGCAGATTTCATCCTGTCATTTTCTTGTAATTATCTAAACTTTAAACTTTTGCTAAGTTTGCACAGATAATTATATGCAATGAAAGAAAAAAATCAAACTTTACTATAGAATTAAATCTCATTTAGGTGGACTATCAGTGAGACATAGTCAGAGTGTGCTTAAACTAGATCAGAAAGTGTTACCAGCCAACCCCAACCTGCATGTCCTTTTGAACCACAGGATTCGTTCTGTTGTGATCTTCCAGGGGTTCCTGTGGAATCTGCTGACACCATGCTAGTATATAATGCCAACAGCTTGTTGCTGACTTATTACATTAGTCCACTCATGCTTAATTCAGAACCCTACGGTCCAATATATAATAACAGTGATGCATATTAGAGAAACATGCTTTCAGCTATCATTCTACGAATGAAGGAAATCAATTGTGGAAGGCATGCTTTCCTTAAAAAAAGCTTTTCATGTTAAATTCTGAATTTATAAAGCAAATACAATTTTAATTAGCTCTTTGGTACATTTCACTGGTTTTGAAAATAATCATCAGTCTGCTAGTCATATATCTAGAAGACAGATTCATATTCATGGTGTTAGAATCAGCTACCAACTTAAGTTGGTAATAACAACATGTCCTGAGTGGACACTGTGGCCCCTACACTCTAGGAGGGATTGACATACTGTGCAGCATTTAATGCAAGGACTCTGCAACCAGCTCGTCTGCATCTGAATTCTGCCTGTGCTAGATTGCTTCCTGTTTGTTCTTGGGAAAGTTTATGTTGCTCGGTTTCCCCAGAGAAAAATTGACAGTAATTGTACCCACCTCCTAGGCTTATTCTAAAGAGTAAATGAGTTGGGACATGTCAAGTACCTGTTATATAAAAACTGCTCCGTAAATGTTAGCTGGACTTGTTTGTATCCCTGATGGACAGCTTAGTAAAGTGATGCTTAGAAAAATTCAGTGGCAAAGCTAGGTTTGAACTTGTTGATGTGAATTCAAAACATGAGTTATTTCAACTGTATTACATCCTGACTCCTTCAAAAATGAAGATGAGCCATCTCTGAAAGTAGAATTTGTCAATAAGAAACTATATGAGTTTTTACATTTTGTGTACACAAACAGTTACGTATTTATCTGAAGAGGGTGGGGTTCAGCTTTACTGCTGACATTCATTTTTAGTAAAAATGTCATGCTCAATCATCTGGTCAAGATTGAAGGAGTAACTCCTGTTATAATTCTCTAAAAGAGTTTTCTGACACTCAGCTGTATCATATTATTCCTAAACAAAGGTTGTGGCTTTAAAAAGCTTATCTTGTTTGTTTACATGTTTATTTCTCTGTATATTTATTTATAAATTTTATTTCAGGTTGATGCTTCTACTCAGAAAAGTGAAGAAAATGAGACATTTGATGTAGAACTCACGAAAAACGTCCAAGGATTAGGAATTACCATTGCTGGTTACATTGGAGATAAAAAATTAGGTAGTTTTTAAACATGAGTATTTTATTTCTTTTATCTTGGCAATTACCTCAAATATCATTGTCTTATGAAATGTTGAATCAACATAATGTATTTTCTGATTTTTGGATAAACTGAAAACTTCCTTAGGAATAATTTAATGCTAGTGACTAATACTATTTTTCAGACAAAACCATTGTCTTACTCTGTAGGTGATATTTCTCCTAGTGGTTTTGTTTGTGTGGTTTGTTGACTTGTGTCTATTTAAAGTTAGGACTTTAAATTTGGAGAATGGAGGATGGATACTCTTTTGAGTGTGCTTTATGAATAGTAAAACAAAACATTTCTATTACTTCTAATCTTAGAACCTTCAGGAATCTTTGTAAAGAGCATTACAAAGAGCAGTGCTGTTGAACATGATGGAAGAATCCAAATTGGAGACCAAATTATAGCAGTAAGTAACACGTGTTATTTAATGACAGCTTCGTTAATTTTCATGGTCAGAAATGCATTCTCCTAGTTTACTTGGTTTTGAGAACTGCAGGTAGCTCTGTACTAATTTAAGCTTGCTTTGGTGATTTAAGGCTGTCATTCCAGTTACTCATTTTATTATTTTGTGGCAGTAAGAGCATTGGATAGAACATATACTGATCTCAATTCTAAAGGTGGGACTCTTTCTTGAATAAATTCTGATATATCTGATTTCTGGTTTTAATGAGGTTGTTACATTAATAATCATATTTATATTTTAGTTGCAGATGCTCCAAAGCTAAAGACCAAATGTTACAACCGTTAGTATACTTGAATCTGAATTTGGGATGTGTGCATTTTTGTTTTTTACATCAGCAGAATGATACTCTGATGGTTGTCACCATGACCAGGGCTTGTTTTAGCTGTAAGAGTATAAAGAATAGTAATTAAAAAAAAATCCAACCTCTCTTCTCTTACTTAGATCAAGCTCATCATTGTTATCCTAGTAACATTAGTATGTTTTGACCATGTGGCTATTCAAGGTAGTGTAAAAAAATCCAGCTCTCATTTCAGTATTCAGTAGAAACCGGACTACCCTAAGTGCTTCTCGGAGCACACATCCAAGAGACCCTGCATCAAGGGCTTTCTGATGAAGTAAGTTTAGGAAAAACTGCATGTGATAATGGTTCCTTAAGAATTCACATTGCACGTTGAAAAATCAAAGACTGACGAGTTCTGCAATAAAGAAACTTGTTTAACTCTTTCGCTTCACAGTTTCTAAAACTTTTGTAATCATGGATTATTTCTTTCCTCAAACATATACTAATATTCTTTGGAATACATTTTGGGGAATGCTGATTTATCTTAGTATGTATTTGTTTGTGTGTACTTAATCTCTGTTGTTTCCTTTGGCATCATAGTAAGGATGTAGAATGTTACGATAGAAGAGTCCTCGTGCATTGCAGCTTTACTCACAGCAGCTAAGATGAGAAGGTGACCCCGATGTCCACCTAGGGACGAGTGGATAAACAAAACCTGCATAGATAAGCCTTGAGAACATTATGCCCAGTAAAAAAAAAAAGCCGGGCACAGAAAGACAAATACTATGTGTTTCCACCTAGATGAGGCATCTGAAGTAGTCAAACTTACAGAAACAGAAAGTAGAACAGTTACTGTGAGTGACTGGATAGAGGGGGAAATGAACTGCTCAGTGGGTGTAGAGTTTCAGTTTTGCAAGATGATAATGTTCTGGAGGTCTGTTGTATAGCAGTGTGAATGTACTTAACACTACTCCAAATGGGTAAGGTGGTTAATTCTATGTTACATGTTTTCTACATCATTTAAAAAAAGGTAGAGATGTACTTTATCTCTGCCCTTTGCTTCTCCATTGTAATTCCCTGACTCTTCTTGGGCTTAGTTCTAGAAAACTCCTAACTACATCTGTTCAGCTCCTGAAATCTGCTCTGAAGACCACATGTGCCTGCCACCTAAGGTGGCTGTGTTCTGGAAAAGAGCTTTCCCTGTTGTATCTCCATTTTAACATACAATGAAAATTAACTGCATTTTTATTTTGGAGGAAAAGGAGGTAGAGAGAGGGAATGAATCCATATCTGATAAAGAATTACATATTGAAAACATAGGTAATGTACTCCCTCCCCCATGCTATGTATTTTAATCCAGTAGAAAGCTTTTTTAAAAACTCAGCTTTATTGAGATAGAACTCACAGAAAATACAGTTCATCCATTTAAAGTATGTAATTCAGAAGCTTTTAGCATCCTCACAGCTGTGCATCCATTATCACAACCAACTTTGGAACATTTTCTTTATCTTTTAAAGAGACCCACACCCATTAGCAGTTACGCCTTCATTCCCCCATCCTCCCAGCCCTAGACAAACATCAGCCTACTTTCTGTCTCTGTAGACTTGCCTGTTCTGGACATTTCTTATAAATTGAATCATTCAGTAGGTGGTTCTTTGTGATTTGCTCTTATGTTTAGCATAAGGTTTTCAAGCTTCATCTGTGTTGCAGCATGTATCAGTTCTTAATATCTTTTTATAGCTGAATAATATTCCATTGTGTAGGCATACTACATTTTATTTATCCATTCATCAGTTGATAGACATTTGGATTGTTTCCACTTTTGGGCTATTATGGACAATGCCACTATCAATATTCATATGCAAGTTTTTGGTGGATGTATATTTTCATTTCTCTCGAGTATATACTTAGGAGTATGGAATTGCTGGATCATATAACTCTATGTTTAACCATTCAGCAAGAACCGGGATTCCTTTACCTACAAAACTGGGATAAGGTAACATCCCTTGTGTGATTTTTAGGACAATCGAATGAGTAATTTATTTAAGATACCTAGTATACTTGGCATGTAAGTACATTTTAAATAATGAAGCAGGTATTTATTGAGAGCCTGAAATGATGCACATTTAAAGTGTCTCATAGAAACTTCCTTTCAAGCTTGTTGTTTTCATTCTGATATAAATGGAGTCTCAAATGTAATTTTGCCAAGGCCTGGTCAGTACTGAAGGAAATTGTTGGCTCAGAAGTGGAAGCTCCGTTCTTCTGAAGTCTTTTCTTGTTTTCAATAAAATCACTTGTCTTTGCTCTCATCAGTGTTCTGATTTTCAGGTTTTAGCTGCCCTCTCTTACTTCAAAGTTAGAGGCGTCTCAGACTCCCAGAGAAAATCATGCAGTACTTTTGATCATGCATTCATTTTGTGCAACACACCACCATCTTGTGGGCTTTGGAGATTTGAGTAATAAAGGTCTTCACACTAGTTGCATTTTCACAACTGCTGTCTTTTTTTTTTTTTTTTTCAATTTTGTCTTGGCAGCAGCTGTTGAAACTATGCTCTGTTTTAATTTTGTAATTGTTGAGATGGTAAGAAAATTAAGAAATTGTTCCTTACTATCTGAGGAAGTATTGTTTTAAAACATGAAACTTTTGTTATAAGATTCCTGCTTTACAAATTGTACTCTGTTGACCCCTAGGGTTTCACTGTAGACATTACAGGAGAGGAGAGAGAGCAAATGGGACTTTTTTTCTTTTTTTTGGCACATTATATGTTGGTATTCTATGTAAGAATTATTTAGTAAAAGGACTCTGTTTTTCTTTTTCAAGTTAACTAAACTGGTCATTAGATAAAATTACATGCTCATTCCGAGTAGAAGTTTCTCCAGGTTACTGGTGTGAGGAGTTGTCTTCTTCCATGGTTTCCAGTTTTATTACACTATTTTTTCTGTTATTATATTTTTATTATTCTGTCCAAAAGGGTATCAACAAGGTAGAGGTGGGAGGAAAGAGGAGAGAGATACCTGTGTGTAAGTTGCCATTTAGCTCAGAAGTATCATACGAGATTACATAACTTGCAAAGCATAAAGTGGATCATTTAGATCAGAGGTCTCTAGATTTTTTGACTCAATACCTCCATCAGTTTTTATATATATATATATATATATATATATATATATATATATATACTCTTCCTTTCTCCTTCCTCTTTTCTCTCCTCTGTATATTCTTACATGACATATTTTATATATATTATGTTTTGTTTTATATATGTATTAATAAATGTATTGTCTCATATTAATGTATATATGTTTATATATAAAACAAGTGAGATTTCAAAATATGTTTGATTTAAAATTTTATTATAATCTTCCAGAAGCCTCTGCAGTGAGGGTACTTCATCTGGGAGACCACTGATCTAGGTCTAGTGTAATCCCCATTCACTGAGTAAATATTTGAATGCCTAATGTGGTCAGCACTGTGCTTAGAAAAGCATGACACTTACACAGCCATTCTAGCCATTGCAGTTTGAAAGGAATATCAATGGCTTTGAATTTCAACATTTAATTTATTGTTCCACTTTTCCAAAATGTTTTCAGTGTAATTTTATGAATTTAAAAATAAGGTGTTATAATCTTCATTTATTTATTCCACAATAGAATTTGATTTACAAATAAATCTTTGACATGTGAGCCAGTTCCCATCTGTGAATAGCTCCTATGTGAACAGCACCGTATTTAGATGACACACTGCCTGTCCTCTTGGAGATTGCAGTCATAAACCATGTAATGACAGAGAATGTAAAATGAAATTTCTGTTAAGTGCTATGAAGGAGAAATGGTGAGCAGGACTTTGACTATAGTCAGGGACATGGAGATAGTTTAATTGTGGAAGTAGCTGTTGAACTGAGACGTAAAGCAATTGTAGGTGTTTTCTAAGTGAACAGATGAGAAAGCACGTTGGCTGGAGTGGACTGTCGAGAGCCTAGACTGAGGGAACAGGACTTGCACAGACCTCCTGGCTGAAGGGGGAGCTGTAGGTCAGGGGAATGGAAATGGTCGTCTGGGGCTGGAGGGCACAATGGGCATTGTGCAGGATGAGGTCAGTGATAGGCGGTGGGGACAGTTGACACCATTCTAAGCCATGTTGAGAATTTGGAGCATTGTCCTAAGGAGTGTTCTATGGGAGGCACTGTTGGGTGACAGGATCATGTCTGTGGTTTGGAGAGATCACAGGGGCATCTTCAAGTATTTTGACATTTGTGAACTAGAAAAAGGGAAAAGCACATATATTTTTTGAAGAGGCCAAGAAATAAGAAGGAAGATGGTTTTGTCTTCTTTCTTTCTTGAAAGCCAGTCTAAATATGATTCTGGAATTGGTCAGCACTCTCAGTGACCACTTTCTTCCCTGTCTTCCCTAGTACCTCTCTATCCGGCAAGTCCTGCTTTCCAAACCTGGCTGTGCATTAGGGTCACCTGAGAAACATACAAACATATTTTAAATGGTATATCCTTGGCCCCACCGTAGAACTGCTGGCTCATTTCTAGACGTGAGACCCTTTATTTGGTACTAAAACAAACGAAACACTCCCTAGTGATTCCAGTGCATCTGAGCGAGTGCTGGTCCCCAGACAGGTGTTAGCGCCTTCCCCAGTCAGGGGACTACTCATTCCCAGTTCCCTTCTCACTGACAAGCAGTAACCATGCATTTGATGAGTTGGTAATACAAATATCCATTTATTTCTCAGTTTATTTCTCAACACATCATCTTCCTATCATAGGTAGATGGCACAAACCTTCAGGGTTTTACCAATCAGCAAGCAGTAGAGGTGTTGCGACACACAGGACAGACTGTGCACCTGACACTAATGAGGAGAGGAGCGAAGCAGGAAGCTGAGCTCACCGCGGGGGAGGACGTCACAAAAAGCACGGTCGCGTCTCCCATTAATGCCAGTGTAAGCAAAGGTGAGGCCACAGTAACCTGGTTTTCGGTTAGATTCTGACATCATTTTGATTTTTTTCTTCTAATTCTGAAATTATTTAAAGGATAGTTTTTAGTCTTAACTATTCGTTATGAACCAAGTAAAAAGGGAGTTTAATCAAGTTGGGATTAACTAGACCAGTGACGCGTCCGTTGGCTGTGGAATGGGCTCTGAGTAAAGCGGATTTCTCTCCCGTTCATGCAGCCACCACTTCTCATTTGGAAACATGTGCAGTTTACCTTTCTGCCCTCGCCTTACTTTTGGGTGTCATTGCCACGTTTTCCCTTCAGAGGTGAACTGTTCTGCCTAGATGATGTGTGTGAGCCCCAGGACGTTTCTACACGCCCAGCCTTTCCTCGAAGGAATCAGCTTCAGTTCCACGTTTAGGCTTGGCTAGCTGGGATGGGACAGCGTGAGACGCGTAGTTACATGTTCAGAAATGTCCTTCTTAAGCTGTTTGTACATGAGTATCTGAAAATTCCTGAAATCCCCCTGCAGCTCACTGAGGTAAGGGTTCATTGGTAGAAGTCAGGCTGTTGGTTTGCAGGTGCTGTTTCATTTCTGACTGTTGACCATCCTGGTATTTATTCATTTCTGACTGTTGACCATCCTGGTATTTATGCCGTCTGCGAGACAGGGAGGCATGTCGCATTAACAGGAGCACTTTCCTTTAAGTACACGCGGTTGTTGAAGCGTTTACCTACAAAAAGCAAACTCCCATCTAGATGTTCAGATAAATAAAATGGGGTTTGAAAAATTCAAGTGCTCTATTATATTACAGACATTAACTCCTAAAATCTTATCTTTAAGAAAATTATGAAGAAGATGAAGGTTCTTTATCTTCAGTGAGAGGTGCCAGTACATTACAAACTGAAGAAGAAGGCAAACACCTGGAGCCAGGTTATTATATTCTTTACTATTTTTTTAGAGAAATGATTTTTATAAATGTGATTCTGACTCTAGATACATTGTAAATTACTAAAAAAAACTTTCAGAAAAGAGATTATTGTAAGTCCTTATTTATAGATGTGATTAATTATTCTAGTAGTTTAAAATAGTTTGTGTATAGCTGGCAGATTTTCTTGCTGAGCCAGTCTTTTTTTTCCTTCTACTTTTTAACGAGACCTTTAGGAATCATTCAGTTACATACATGGTTTTGTTCCAATCCCCTTAGTTCTTAAGATAGAGCCAACATGTCTCTTGAGCAAGTCATGATAAAGTTATAAAGTGTTTTTAAAATAAACACAAGAGAATCTTTAAAGCAAAAGCCCTTAGGAATGAAACTCTCCATATTTGGGGGTCTTTTTCTTCTAAATTTTTCAAAATTTTGAAAGGAGTTATACAGAGAAATGATTACATCTTTCTGAGATTTCTCTCATTATAAACCTAGAATTCATCAAACTTTTAAAAAATTGTTTAGAGCGGCATTGTGTTCGATGTAGTGATGCCAGAATCTTGCTGCCGTCTTTTTAGTCTGAAACTGTTATGTCCTTCCCTCACCTGTCCTGTTGCTATAGGTGTTTGATAATTAAATCTGCTGGAAAAAATCCAAGGCTCATCTTCCTTACGTGAATTCTGCCCTTTACTAAATATTTATATTGAGACCTTGATGTTCTTTAAGATATTTACTCCTTTATTATTAAAGGTTTTATTTTTCTGCTGAAAATTGCGATTTACCCTTATATTTTAAAGAAATATTTATGTTTGCAGTGATTCCCAGGAGTGAAATGTGTAGGATTCACAGATGTTAGTCAGATTCTGCCATTTTTACACTAATAGGTGTAGTAGAAATTATTTAGGATTAACTCAATATCAGAAGTAGTGGGAAAGGATAAAAATGTTTCAAACCATGAAACTTGAGATAGTAAGAGGGGATGAGTGTGGGGAATCATCTTGAAGGCTCAGCCATCTGTGTTGCTGTGGTGAATGTGCATATGCCTGTGGCGGGGTGGTTGGAGAGCGTGTAGGCTTGTAATCAGGGTTCCCACATTCTTTTTAAAACAAAAATAAGGAAAATTTCTTAATGTTCTTAATGCATCTATCTTAATGCTGGTCCTCAGACAGAGCATGAAACATTGTTACCTCTTCCACAAAATTTGACTCACTGTGTGAACCTGGACAAATCATTTGACTTCTCAGTAACATCAGAAGACTGGGCTTGATGATGTGGGGGATATACCTGAAGTCTAGTTTTGAGGCAGCTGGGAAAGAGGTCGACTTGAGGGTTGTGTTATTGTAGGCTGTGTGTATGAATCCAAATCTTAGACTGTTGTTACCAGCCGCTGACAGATTCCCTGCTTCCTCAAATCCAAATCCCACCCTGCGTGAACCACTGCCCACCTGTGTAAACACAGCAGATGCAGAGAAAGGGGCTGTGGGAAGAGGTGGACTCGGCTGACCCTCCTCTTTCTAACCCTCATCAGGTTGAAGGTTTCCTGTCATCTGTGTTCACCCCTGCACAGTTATCCCTCTTTGAACTGAACACACCTTTGAAGAGAAAACACTCATTTAGGAAGCTAGTCTCCAGATTTTTCAAAAAATATGTATTTTATTGTTTCCAGTTTCTCAAGGAGAAAAAAAAATCATTTTATTAATTTAAAGCATAACAAACCTGAAAAATAAGCCTGGAGGAAAAGCTCATTCATTTCACTAATGAGGAGGCAGCAAATGAGAAATCAAATTTTGGAATACTCTTTAAATTTGAAATTTGAATGCTAAAAGTGATACTGAAAATCACATTTAGAGAGTAGCGTCTTGTAGAGGTTTGTTTTTTTTTTCTTTAGAAGACAACCTTTATGAGTAAAGCTATGATGACATGGGAATCTTTGAATATGACTTGGAAATTTTTCTCAATCAGTTTATTTTAGCTAAACCGTTTTAAATCAATATTGTTTGCATAATTTGCTTAGTGATTTTCTTTTCTATTTTTTTCATTTCCCTTTGGCCAATTAGTAGGATTGCAATTATAGGATTTTAATACATGTTTTCTGTTTTTCATTGTTTCTTATTATTTATATTTTCTTATTGTACATGCAGTCACATATATTATTTGTTAATTCCTTGTTTGTTATTGCTAAGGTGTAGCCTGCTCCCTTCTTTACTGTGTAGAACCAAGTGGAAATGAAAGAGATTAACATAGAAGACAGCATGGCTTTTTACTGTAGAATCACTGAGGGACAACCGAGTGAATTCTGGAGCTTAGAGTCCTCGTTCTTTTAAATAAAAGTTAGGTAATGTATGGATACTTCAATGGAAATATAGTTAAGACCGAAAAGATCTCTCTTAAAAGAGAACAGTGTTGGAATGTATAGATGATAGAGTTCTAAACTGAATGATTAAAATGTGTAGAGAAATAAGAGTAACTCATATATTGGTTGGAGAGTCAGACTTGATGTGGCAAACAGGTTCTGATCACAGGGTCCCTGATACAGAACATTAAGACACGGAGGCTTTTGTCGAACGTCACTGACTTAATCGTGTTGACTCTTTCAGGGTATCCGTTACTGTCAGCTGAGATGGGAGAAATACAAGACGTGCGGCAACAGGAAGCGGCCCTGCTGACAAAGTGGCAAAGGATTATGGGGATTAATTATGAAATAGTGGTAGGTCAGCTTACCCTTCTAAAAAGTTAGCTGTGTAACTTTTTTTTTGATGAGTTTATTTATTTATTTATTAACATTTTTTATTGATTTATAATCATTTTGCAATGTTGTGTCAAATTCCAGTGTAGAGCACAATTTTTCAGTCATACATGGGCATATATTCATTGTCACATTTTTTTCTCTGTGAGCTAACGTAAGATCTTGTGTATATTTCCCTGTGCTATACAGTTTAATCCTGTGTAACTTTTTAACTGTATTTGAGCAGGAAGTTCATGACAGTAATAAAGGTGACTGTCATAAAGAGTCCTCGAGAATGTAGCACGTGCCCAGGGTTTTTTTCAAATACCTAAATGTGCTGATTCAGATGTTAATAAATCCAAGTTGGAGAAAGTCGGATTAACCAAGGAACTAAAATAAATTGGATGAAAGTTGTAGAACTTACAATCCATCAGTATCTCTGGCAGTGGTGTATATTATATAGACACTGGGAAGGGTTTTTCTGATTCTTGTACCTGGGGAGTCCGGTGGAAGGAGGCAGAATAGAATGACAGAATTTTGTTAAAAATAAAACTGAAATTGTCATGACCTGTGTACAGACTTGTGAAAGGGCTTTTTCCCACTCCCTCTTTGTCACTCTTCTGCATTTCTCTCCGGAAGGCATTTTATTCTGCATGCTTTTTTCATAGCACTTACGCCATCGTGAGTGTTTTATGTTTATTAACGGTTTGCACACCTAATGTAGCAATTGTAATCTGCTGTCCTAAAAAGATGTTTAACAAAATTGACATAAATTACAAATCTTTAGATATATATCAACAGATTTCAGGGATTTCAAATGGAAAAATAAAATACTAGGTTAGGTAGAATTTTTCATATTTCTTGTAATATTCAAGTAACTCTAGGTAAGAAGAGATAAAAGACAACAGATAATGATTTAAGATTAATAATAACCAGCATTTATTGAGTACTTTGTGCCAGGCAGTGTTCTTAGTGTTTTTTATATCCTCAGAACAAGGATTTTTTTTTAAGTGATCAAGTTAGTTAATAGTTAGATAGTATTTGAGCAAGTTCAGCTGCTATGACCATTTTAAATTGAATCAAGGAACCATACAACAAGGTCCAGCTTAACTGTGGTTAATTTAACATGAAAAGAGAGTTGGAGGATTCCTTCTCCGGGGTAGGGGTGGCGTGGCCGGCGGCTGCGCCTCTTCAGGTGGTAATTGAATGGTAAAGAGCACCCTTTCCCTAGGCCTTTTGTCGCACATGTCAGATGGGAGGCTGTGAACTTTTAACTGTCCTTTGTGCGCATGCTCTCCTGGTGGCACTTCCCGTCATCTGTTGAGGGTGGAATGTTACTATAAGTAAGAAAGAACTAAGCTATTTATTAGTTTTCATCAGACAAAGGTAAATACGACATATTGTGGACTTCAGTAGTTTGCTCCATAGTTACACAGCACACGTGAAATCATAGGAGGAGTATGTAGTAGAGAGAAGGATTGATGGGCGTGGTGAATGGAATCCTGGAGGGCTGCTCGGAGGGAGTGATACCTAAATTGGATTTTAAGGGGTAGAAGGATTTCATCCAGCTTTAGATTTCAGAGTCAGATAATGTAGCTTCTAGCATTGACCCTGTGCTCGTTACCATGAAGATCTGAAAATGTCTATTATAATTAAACAGTATTTTTCTTAGCCCCTCTATCCCTCAGTTCCCTTAGCTATAAAATAAAGGGGATGAAATAAATCATTTTTAGTATACCTTCTGATTTTAATACTGTAATTATTGGACTCTTTGTGAAAATGGTGATGTCCCAACGTTCTTCATTATTTGCATATTAGTGTAACAGTAGGAAATAGGAAGTTTTTTCTTTCTGTTTTAAGCTTTGATTCACTTTTAAAGACACGTGTTATCCCCTGATACATGTAAGGTCCAGAGGTTGAGGGCTATAGGACCAGAGTGCTTAGGTGCAAAGCACTTTTCTAGCTTTGGGACTCAATTGAAGGTGACTTCTCAGAACCTCTTTTTCCTAATTTGGGAAGAACAAGGACAGACATTGTACCTATTTATGAGAGGTAAGTGAGGTGATCTGTGTAATGGGGTTAGCACAGTCCCCAGCCCATGGGAAGTGCTAAGGGTATGTGTTTTCCATACTGTCGTTTGAGCTCAGACTTTCGATTTTGTCTCTGGTAACCACCATCTGTTATCAGCATTCCTGCAGAGCATCTTGGGTGCTTGCAAGTGACTGCTTCCTTTTGGTTTGTGTTGGTTTAAGAAACCGACAGATGTCAGTACTCTTTCCAAGGCAAAGCTCCAGAGGTTTGCAGCTTTACAAGTTTTTGCGAAGTTGTGAGAAACTTGACCTTGAGGGTGAAGATAAAATACATGAGAAGAAAAACAAACTAACAAATGAAAGAACATTAGAATTGGGATGGTTTTTCTCCTTCCAGGTGGCCCACGTGAGCAAGTTCAGTGAGAACAGTGGGTTGGGGATAAGTCTGGAAGCAACAGTGGGACATCATTTTATCCGATCTGTTCTACCAGAAGGTCCTGTTGGACACAGCAGGAAGCTTTTCAGTGGAGATGAGCTACTGGAGGTAAGGAGTTACCTTGTTCTCCCCTCTGTAACTAAAATTCTGAAAAGGCTGCGGGAAGCTTAACGTGGTGAATAAGTAGCTCTTCTTTTAAATTTCTCCTCTGACGAGAACTTGAGAGAGATACACAAATAAAAATTCACCCAAAGTGAAATTTCCAATCTATATGTATATTGAGTTTCACACCTAACTCCGTGTGTATGTGTGTGTTTTTTAATTTGTTGGTTTTTTTTGATCTAGAGGACTATAAAAGCTTTCTTCAAAATTTTTGAACATTCAGTTTTTAGAGTGGGTAATAAAATCACATATTTCAGAATCTCAAAAGAACACAGCGATACACTTCAGCACAAAGTCTCTCTTCTCTCCCACTCCACGTAATTTTCATCACCCCTTCTTAGGTGTAACTACTGTTACAGTTGATTCTATGCAGTTTGCAGATATTTTTAATAAGTAAGAAAATTTGAGTATGTTCATTTCTCCTACTTTTAAAAACATGGTAGCATATAACATGTGCCATTTCCATTTTTTTTCACTTAATAATGATATAAAGTATCATTAAACATAAACTTCTCCTTTTCCCTTCCCCCTTTGGGAATGATGTTATTAACTCTTCCTTTCTGAACTATTACACTGGCATATGCAATGTGGGTGAAAGCTAGTGATTTTCCTGTGAGTGCTTTAGAAGGTCCAGTTCCAAAAAGACTCTAAAGCTGCATGTCAGTGGTTTTAGATAACACTTCTCCCACGGGTCCAACTATGATGCTGAGCACAGCAGAGCTGTGGAAATCCCCATAGTACAATTTATATTTATTTAATTAATAGTTGCTTTATAGAGACTAGTCATGCTGTGAAATGTTCTTTCTTGGATGACGACTCTTTTTGCACAGGTGAATGGCATAACTTTGCTTGGGGAGAGTCACCAAGATGTGGTGACTATTTTAAAAGAGCTGCCTATAGAGGTGACAATGGTGTGCTGCCGTCGAACTGTGCCAGCCACCGCCCGGGCAGGACTGGAGAGCCTGGACTTATGTGACATTGAACTAACAGAACAGGTATGAGATCTGCAGATGTGAGACTGATCTGAATATGTAATGGAAAGGCTAAATGGCATTAAAACATTTTTAAGCCTCTCTTCTCTTACTTGATATTTGATTTACTCACAACCCATGGCTTGTAGGGTATATCTTGGGGTCAGACAGACCTGGGTTTGAACCAGGCTTGGCACATAACTTGCTCTGTGTCGCTGGGCGAGTCCTTCACCTTTCTGAATCTCACTTTTCTCCTTTTTAAAACCTAAGTCATGATGACTGTCCTGGAGGGTTGCTCTATGCGATATATGAGATAATGTAATACTAGATATTATTACATAATACCTGTGTGACTAATAATATATAATAATATTATATATAATAATAATATTATAATAATATTCACAGTGTTCCTATGAAATAGACACTCGTTTTTTCCCCCCTTAAAAGGAGAGAAAATTGAAGTGTGAAATTAGTGAGTATATAGTACGCATGTGGTAAAAGACACTTTTGCATAACCTCCCCAGCTCAGTGCCTGGCACATGGTTACTGCTCAGGGAACGGCTTAAATATGGATGGGCCATCATTTCTCTGGGCATAGATCTACTTTGCACACTGTCTATACTTTTAAAATATGAAGATTTGAGCTCATGATTCTGCATGTCACATAATACTCCATGATACTGAGAAAATTCCATTTTCCTGTTCGCTTATTCTTTTCCATTCACATCACAATGTCAAGAGATAGAGCTCATTAGCTTTTCTGAGGACTCATGGTGGATATCTAAAGTTAACATTTGGACTTTCCATAATTTATAGCCTATTCAGATCTCACTTAGGGTACAGTGAGAGATGATTGTAGGATTTGATTCACATACTGTAGGAATCAGTACAGTGGAATAATTTTGAAAACTTTGAAGAATAAAGTGCATAGTTCAGTATTCAGATGGGTGATTAGAATAGGGTAGAATAAGAAGCGTAACTCCAGATTGTGTAGAAACTGAAGTCTAGCACTGTACATATCCAACTGCATATTTATGTGGTATAAATGGGATTATTACAGTAAAGAAGGCGGACAGATTTGTATCCATGGTCCTGTGTGCAGTAATTGATAAAAAGCAACGATAGTATTTGAACTAGAATTTCATTATCAAAAACATGTTTTTCCCATTTAATGGGTTCATGCAGATGAACAGAGCTGAATTAACCTAGATTCACTTTAATATATTTTTACTGAAAGAAGCTAACGTTTTGAATCCCTGTTTTTCTGCAAAGTACTTTTTAAATGCTACCTCACTTACATCTCAGTGACACGTTCTGTGAGAGGTGACCGTGAAGCCCAGGTTAAGACTGCTGCTCAAGGCAACATGGATTAAGAGATCACAGAGACAGTCCTCAAGCCCAGGGCAGTCTGACTTCAGGTCTTGCCTTGCCACTGTGCATGATCATTTATTAAGGAAACAATCATGTGCACGAGTCACAGCGTTTTGTAACCCTTGTCTGCCTAGAGTGCACGACTTTAATATATAGCTATTTTCTCTTGAATTGTTCTTATTTGTCATAGGAATCCTTTTTCTTTACATTTTTTTCCTAACCACAGACGTGATTCAGACACTGATGAAAAAAGTGAAAGTCACCCACAGCCATGATGCTGAAATACAATCATTATATCTTTTTATAGATCTTTGAACCATGTATTTTTAATGCCCCTTGCAAGTTAGGTGTGTCTTCCTCTTTAACACTTTTTGACAATCGCCATCCTGCTGCGTGGAGGTTTTGCGGTGAGCCATGGGTGCTCCCGTCCGTGAGTCTTTGATCTTGGACAGGTGCTGGGCCTCCCCCTTTCCCTTGTGGTGTGGGTGTGCGTATCTGCTGATCTGGTGCCTCTGAAATAAGAGCTGTCTGGTCTGTTACCCAGCCTCACGTAGACCTCGGTGAGCTCATCGGGTCCTCGGAGACAGAGGAGCCCGTGCTGGCGATGACGGATGTGGGTCAGGATGGAGAGGAGGCTCAGGGACCTTTGGCCATGTGGGAGGCTGACGTTCAGAACATAGAGCTGGAAAAGGGGAGCAGAGGACTTGGTTTCAGCATTTTAGATTATCAGGTAAATACATCCTACTTTTAATAATTCTTTAAGAAATGATGAGAGAAACTAGGGGTATATTGTTCACAGCCGAGAAGCAGCAGATAATATTGTAGAATCATCAGAGATGTATTCTTGTTTTACTGAGGTTGAAAATAATAACTTCATGATTAATTGGCTGTCATAAAGCATTTCTTTCAACACTGAATTCATTGTGCTCTTTTATATTTTGTCTCTTGGAAATTTGAAGAATAATGCTAAATACTTTTTAGGAATCCTAGAGAAATGTAGTTGTTTGCTCGTTTGAAGGTTATGCCTGAATTACTCTTACTCCTTTGCCCTTAATTGATAGTTCATATTCAAATGGTAAGACAGAAAGTGTTAGCTACTCATTTCTTTCATCTAAAGTGAATGATAAACTTATAATTGGATATATTGTGAATTCTAATATATTGTTATGATTTGACCAAACTTACGAGTTAGCTTCAGTTGGTCACGTGTGGCCTGCGTCCTTCTTTTGTGTTCTGTGCTGAGTGACTGAGGGAATGCTAAAGCGGGTCTGAGAAGGAGCAGCTGCTCCTCTTCATCAGTTAGTACTGAGCCAGGAAACTGTGTTCTTCTTTGGTCCTGGTTCTGGAGTCTGGTTCTCATACTCAGGTTGCTGTGTATGTGAAAACGCTGCATCACCAAATACTCTACAGGCTCCTTCTGAACTTCTGCATCTCAGAGACAGGCCCTGCTGTCAGTACACTCACAGCTACAGAAGTTCCACAGCTGTAACTTCCTGTTAATAAACCGTTAATTCATGTGTTGCAGATGACAGTTATAAAATAGGACCGTTTATCAGAATTTAAAGTCATAACGTTAAAGTTGTCTGTATGGTGTAAGAGGTCTACTCAGGTACCGCAGAAAGTGAGGCTGCCATTGTTTAGGAGGGACTCTTCCTAAACTCTTTAAAGAGGCCACCGCCTTTACCTAGAGAATTCATTGGGAGTATCGTGTGCATTTTTAAAAAGACACTTGAAATAATTACCCATCCTGTACAATTCAGAGTGGACAACCTGTAACAGCATTTTTAAGTGTCGAAAGAGCTGCCTTCTCTTTCCATTTCTGTTCTATCAGGATCCAGTTGATCCAGCAAGCACTGTGATTGTAATTCGTTCTTTGGTGCCTGGTGGTGTTGCCGAAAAGGATGGACGGCTTCTCCCTGGGGATCGACTCATGTTTGTCAACGACGTTAACTTGGAAAACAGCAGTCTTGAAGAAGCTGTACAGGCACTGAAAGGTGCACCCTCAGGAACTGTGAGAATAGGCGTTGCCAAGCCTTTGCCTGTAAGAATTTAGATTTTATTCATTTCTTTTTATTTGCAAACAAAATGGCTTTCAAGCTTTTAGCTTCAGGTGTTCTCATGATCTAGTCATGGCTTTTGGTACTTTTCATCGATATGGTTATTTGACACCATGAGTGTGAAGATTGAATTTTGAGTAATGTTTTTTAAAAGAATAAAGCAAAGAAAATAGCCAGAAAGTTCAAAAATAAATTTATAACTTACTGTTCTATGGTTCACTTTTGACCTTTTTTATTCAAAATTAAGGTCATGATCAATATAGAATCAAATGTTTTCAAGGAATTAGACCTCAAAATCTCTATGCCAGGTTACAGTGGCCTAAGTTCCTGTTTCTGTTCAGCGTATTTGTTGTCTAATTACTGCAGAGCAAGAATTTGAACTTTCCAATGTGGATTCATCAGGTGGTGACTCTCCTCCTGGGAGGGAACAGACTTCATGTTTTAGTTACTATGATATAAAACAACTAATGAATTCATGCTATGTAATGTAAAAATATTTGTTAGGTATAGTGATTGCAACATAGCACTTACCACTGAATTGCAATTACGTATTAGAGACAGTCTCAATTTTTGTGGGTTTTTTCTGTTATAGATACATTGTTAAGTGGCAAGATAAATATACCTTCTCTTAGGAAAGCACATAGATATATTTGCATAAACATCAAATAAAGATTTGTTGACTTCGTGAGAGTTTATTCAAATCGTAAATTTGTTAATATATTTAAAACACTGGTTAAATTTTTCATGCTCTACTTCTTATTCCACAAAGAATTCCATAACCTATGAAAATTATTTATGAGAATAGAAAGAAAGGGAGGGGAAGAGGAAGGGAAGAAGGAAGAATGTGTTAAGCAAACCTCAGATCGAACCAGGATTGTAGAAATCAGAGCAAGAGATCAGTACAACGGGGAATGTAAGAATGAAGACAGGCCATTCTGGACTCTCCGTATTTAAGACTGACCATATATCTGATTCTGGTCTCTCTGTTATATAAAGAAAAATGGCAAACGTGGCTGAGTGTATGTTTTTTACTGCCCTTAACCGGAAACTATGCCAGTTACTCAGAAGCAATCTTTTCTTTTTCCTAGTTGGTTCCAAAATAAATTTCTTTCATAAAACTGTTTAATATTTCACATTTAGTATGCATTGCAATATATGTTAACTACCTCTTTTGCATAAAGTGAGCTTTATTAACCATTAAATTCATAGGTGTGGGAAAAGAAGATAAACAATTTTTCTCTAAAATACACCTGCATGTACTGCTCACACAGAGTGATGTAGGCAAGACAGTCTAAGTACTTTAGCTTATTTTATCTGAGATTGCAGTGAGAATGCTGTGTTTTCTGTCTCTGTGATCGTGGTTACAACATGATATCACAGGACTGCAATTTAAGCTGATTGTGAACATGCAGAGTTGGTGGTGGTGGTTGTTTAAGCCAGGCCAAATTAAGGGACTTCCTTGTTGGGTTCCCTGACAGTCCTTGTCAAGGAAATTACATTCTTTAAAATAGTATTCTAGTAAAGGATGACAGAGAAGTTGATCCTTCTTTTTAATGGTTCAGTCTTTTGCAACTTCTTTTGTGTCTTAACACCTAAAGGTGGCCTTATTTCTATATTAAGAAGTCATTTTTTAACCCAAATATTTGGCAGAATGACTAGAAAATTATAGTAATGTAAAAAACTTGTTGATTTTGATAATCTTTTATAAGAAGAAAGAAGAAATTCATAGAAAGGGATTCTCATCAGATGATGTTGGTATTGGAATAAGCAACCTCATTATGTGCTACCAGATGAAACTGTTAAATATGAATATTTATCATATTTCATGCTCACCATTCTGTGTTAAAGTCATATGTTTATTATGACTTTATAATTTGAAAACTTCCCCGTTTTTTCCTCTCCTCCCCTTTCTTTTTCTCCCCTCGCCCTCTGCCCTACCTTTCCTTCCTTCTTTCCTGTTCTCTCTCGTTGGTGAACTCATCCTCACACACCGAGCTTCATTCTCCCTGCAGCTTTCCCCAGAAGAAGGTTATGTTTCCGCTAAGGAGGACTCCCTTCTCTACCCACCACACTCCCGCGAGGAGGAAGGGCTGCCTGACAAAGCCCTCTTCAGGGCCGACTGGGCTCTGGTTAGTGGCCACGACTTACCAAGCTTTCTTTCACAATCTTGTGTCTTAGATTTGCTTTTCAAAATATTCTAAAGTCTTACTATATTCTTTGATCATTATGTTTTGGGAAACTAAACATTTTCCTTTCAACTCTAGTAGTTCTCATAGTTCAAAATGGGAAGGAAAACAAACCATAGTATTTGTGAAAACCGTTGAATCTGTAGGAGATACTCAGTTAGCAGTGCATTACGTCACCATGTAGAATAAGCCTTTACATCATACCGAAAGTCGCTGGAGCTCTTGTCTGCTCCAGTTTCACACTTGCGTATCTCTAGGCAGTCTTAAACTGTTTGTAGTACTCAGTCATAAGTCAGTTGTTTTTGCTTCCTTTTAATAAGGTAATAGGTATGTTTTTTCATTAGATATTAATAATGTGAAAGTCACATGAATTGATTTGGTTACTAAGACCACAGAAGCTTCCAAAAGAGGTAAAACCCATGTTTTTTTTATAAATACATGTATGTTAACATTACTGATTTACTAGAAAATCTTAAAGTTTTATTTTACTTCATCTATGTAAAATCATTCATTGTAATATGTATACTTAGGAATCACTGGAGGCCACTTGGATGAGTGAATACATAGTTTTTGATCCTAAGAACCTGATCGTCTGGTAGAAGAGCCGATGCTGTGTTAATACTTAATAACTAAAGTGCAAAACTAAATATAGCACACTGCTCCAGGCCCTTTTTTAATTGTTACCTTTAGATCTTTTATCACTAGCACCGATTTGTCCGTGTTCTGTCGCAGTGGTTAGCCTTTGACATGTTGAAGAGGGTGAGGAGGTCGTGTAGGAGAAAGAATAGACAGAGAGTGATACCTGTATGCCTGTTGGTCTCAGGTGGAGGCTTCGTCGTGTGTGTAACAGAACAGAACTGCCAGCTGACATTTTTATTTTTATCCCTAGGTGGACACGGACGATGCTGACTTAGCAGACGAGTCTGCATTCGAGTCTCACTACTCTCCTGATCATGACAGTATCTACTCCACTCAGACCTCTGTTTTATCCCTTCATGGCAGTGCTTGCAGTGATAGCCTGAATTACGGTCCCTCCCTTCCGTCTTCTCCTCCCAAGGTACGAAGGCAATGCCGTTTTCTTCATGGGGGAACCCTGTATGTCAGTAACCAGAGATCACTGTTCATGGGGTGCTGGGGGAGTGGCTCGTTGGAGACATCATATTTCTTCAGTCATGGCTTCATTATCAGGTTAAAGTGCAGGTTCATTTAGATGGTGTTAATTGGATGTTTTGTAGACTCTTGGGTTCTGTTTAAATCTCAGTTCTGTGATACAGAGTGATAGACACAGGGTTCAAAACTTTGATTAGGATTTGCATGTTGGAAAGAAAAACTTTAGTGAAGTTTTTCTCAAATTGTGTTTTTAGCTGTGTGTACTTTGGGAGAATTACAAGAGTAACTTTATTTTCTTAATGGCTTTAAAACGGACTTTCATGCAGAGTTGGAAAGTAGAGTGTTCCTTGCATGAATTTAATATTTATTAGCTAAGTCAAACTTAGTGTTGTCATATGTTTTCATATAAAACGATGCCAAAGAATATGTAAAACTCCCAGTGAATGGCTAAGTATGTTTAAGTCACTGGATGTGAATGAAGAATTTAGCTACTGATTGACATAACTGTGCCATCTGTATTTTAGAAATAGACTATTGGTATAAATGCCCCACCCAGCTCTATGCATTATCTTGATGATATACTCTATAATGTTTAATAAGTAATAGTTTAAAACCTGTTCAGTCTTTTGGGCGTGAAATGGTATCTTACTGTTTTAGTTTGGAGTTCCTGACTATTAGTGAGGTTGAATACATTCTCCTCCACCAGTGGCCTCTTCATATCTTTTGATCATTTTTGTATGGGATTTGTTGTCTTTCTATTGATTTGTTGGAGTTGTTTATATTATCTAGAAATTGATGTGCAGGGCAATTCAGTGTGTTTCTCTAAGTATGTGTGTGTGTATTTTAAAAATCTGAAAATGTGTGGGAATGTTCCTCTCAACTTCTGGGAAGATGTTATTCTTGGAGAAAAAAGAAATCATGGGAATTTAGCTGTATCTATAATACATTACAAACTTTTAAGAAGAAAGAGAGATTGAAGAAAAGACACCAAAATATTAAGGTCTGTTAAATCTGAGGAAAGAGTTCATATGTGGATATATTTTCTTTATTTTTCTATGTTGGGAACATTTCATAAACAAAACATTCAACATTGAAATAAAAGACTGAATAATAGTTCTTTCTTAAATATATGAAATGTATATTTTTCACATAAATTCAGTAGGGAGGGAATCTGTATTTATGAAAAAGTTGGAAAGTAGAATTTCTACAAGCCTAACACAATTTTCCTCTTTTCTGATAAACAAGTAGTTTTTTGGCCAGAACATTTTCAGAGCATTTTCTTTTGTGTTCAGGGTGCACCTGTTATCCTTGCAAATGATGCTGGGCAATCTCCTTGAATTGGTTTGCAAGGTATAATTGTGAATGGAGCAGCTGCTCGCCTCTCACACCTGAGACTGTCTGTCTGACTGAGTCCTGTCTGGAACATACTCAGTCTTTGCTGGCCCCAGGGCTGGAAGCTGAGTTCATCTCCTGATGGAATCTCCTAATCCGCTGCACAGCACACTTCATGCCAGTGGGACAGATTGCATTGTTTAATTTAGTAATTGTTACTTAAAGGGATTACACAATCTGCATACTGAGAAGCATATATTTTACAGGGCAAATGCTGGCTGTATGCAGCACAACATATTGGCTTACTGAAGTCTGTTTGCCTCTTTTTCTGTTTTTTTCACAAGCAGTTTACTCTTTTGTTGAAGCAAATTTTGGCAAGCTGGCCTATCAACTGAAATATTTAAACTACAAAACAACAAAGGAGACATTAATGAGAGTGTTTTAAAACACATTGTGAAACTCCTGTGTGCTTTCAGTTTCTCTTAGAATGTAGGACTGTTTCCCTATCATGGTAAATCTCTGCAACATTGTTTTATTTCTTTGGCTTGTTTGTTTTTGTATTTGTTTTGTGGCATCTTTTTAGTACCTAGATATTTTACTGGAAAATTGTATGTAAATAAGAACAAAAGTAGATGATTCATTCATCTTCCTTTATCTTTGCACTGAATTTATTTTAGAAAGACTAAATGGCAGCTTGTTACAGAATTTAGAGTCAACCATTTTTCTTAAAGAAAAGTGAGCTCACTTTAGGATTCTTTAATTGATAAAGTCGTATGATACATGATATTTAAGGAAGACAGAGAAGCCTGCATATTGATCTGAAGGATGGGTAAAATAGGATGTGAGGATCCTAGTGATTCCTCAGATGTTTGACTTTGCTAATTATGAAATAATCTTGTAGCCTTAAATGGTGGTTGGAAATGCACAAATAATTTTACCTCTCTTCTTTACCTTGATGAGAAGTCTTTTGGCCTTTGCCAGGTGTGCTGTGGAAGTTCTAAAAGCTAATGCCCCAGAGCCTGGACCTGTTGTAGAGGGAGGCCTTACTCCCAGAGGGCAGAGCCTGGGCCTGGACAGTTGCTTAGACAGGAAGGGGCTGTAGGCATATGTTTGAGCTCCTTTGCACAAAATTCTCCCATTTAGGGGACCAGTCTGCCTTTTTTTTTTTTTTTTGTGAGTTGCTTTTGCTTAATTTGATTAATTATCGTTTAAGGATTTAAGGGAAACAACCATTACTCACAAATTTAAAAAAATTTGACCACTTCCATGGTATTTGGATTAATAGAATCAGGTCACTGAAATGTGGTTTTTAAAGGCAAAAAGCCAGTGGGTTTTCTCATTGTTCTAGGTTTCAATTTTTTGATTAATCTTTTTATCCCCTTTTCTTTGTCACCTCCAAAGACATAACAGAATGCAGAAATAATTGTTTTCTAAACTTACTAAATGCTTGTAGACTTTTGTTTCAGAGCTCAATATAGCTTCTGAGGAGACGATGCTTTCATTTATTTTTCCTTATTTTGGCTTAAAAGCCCAGTAAAGATTCTGTAGCTCGGTGGTGGATTTCCTCCTCTGCTTCTTCCCCCACGCCCATGCCCTGCACTTCCTCACACCCCCAGATTCTCACTTTTGTTCCAGAAATGAAGTGATTCCCAGTTTGGTGCACATCCTGCATTTCTGAATACTGGTCCCTCTAGGAAATGCTGTTGGTTCTGGTGCAAGTTGAACTTTATGTTTGTCAAAATACAAACTCCTCTTCACACCTTGCACACGAAACAAAACTAATGTTTCTTCAATCTATGTATTTGAAGGAAAAGATCTCCACTGAGTGTCATTCTATAGCGTAAAATATTGCTGCCTTCCGATTTGTGTTTAAAATGTTGATACCATTTTTTATTTTTATATTTTGAAGAGAGTTAGTATCACAAACTAACTAGATCACTCTAGCCAAGGTGATGCTAGTGATTGTGGAAATCTTAGTGATAAAACAGCAAGCTTGCAAAGGTATGAGAGATGCTGCCTTTTCCCTCAGGAGGGTAAGAGTACTGATAATAAAGAAAGTGCATCTTATCTCAGAAGACGCTGTAAGTTAGAGCAGCTGGGCTTATGGTATATTTTTCAAAAGTGTAAGAAGACTTGTGTGGTTGACCGATTATTGAAGAAAAGCAGGTTGTGTCCAGTGAATGCTTAAATACTTAGCTAGTCTATATAAATACATTCTCTGGGTGAATAAGGTGCCCAGGTGTAACCTTATATGCATTGCACTTAAGAAGTAGAGCTGTTTTCAAGTATAACCAACATTTTAATTTAACCTTTCTCTCATTTTTTCCTAAGAACAAGAATGTATCAAATGGAGGCTCATGTTAATACGGATTTTTGAAAGACTTCCGTTTAGACACCAAGTTGCAGTGGGAAATTGTAGAGTTATTTTTGCACATCTTATGAGGGAAGAACTGCTTTTCTTTTAGATCCATAAGACTTTTAAAAATAAAACTCAGTCGGTTGTTCAGCAACCAGAAATGTTTCTACAGTAGGCGTATGTTGTCTGCTGTGTTGATTAGCTCTTTCTTTTCTGTGTGTCTGTGTTAACTCCCATGTGAATAACGCATGGTGGTTTCTGTTACGTGATTTGTAGTAAACCCCAGCTAACAAGGGCAGCTTGACCTCTTCTGATGAAGAGCAGTTTTGATTGTCATCTTTATTTGAAGAGTGGTAGAGATGATTTACTGCTAATTATTATAATTAATTTAGTAATACAGCAGCTAACCAGCTCTCTAGTAAGTAGATTTGTTTTTTTCATAAGACAAAAATAAAGTTGGCTGAATGAGCCAACAGATTATTATTTAAGTTCTAGGAGTGTGGAGGATAATGCTTTCCTATCATTTGTTCCTGAGGATTTTAAAGGGGTTATTTGTTTATATGGTATTCCCACTTACCTCAATTCTTTGTGCCAGGAATATTTGATAATTCCAGAGAGACGAAACTTGATTGAATTAGAGGAGTATAATAAATTGTGTTGGAGCGATTGATTTCCAGTGTAGAAAAAAATGGAAAGAGACCCATATTTCACACTACACCCTAACATAAATTCTAAGTGAATTAAAACTGAATCTGAAAACAGACCATTTATAAAATAGAAGAAAAATGCTAAAACGCATTTTATTTACTCTCTGCAGTGGAAGGACTTATGAAGCAACATGTAAAACCCAGAAGCATTAAAAAAAGACAAATTTAGTTACATAAAGAATTACATAAAAATTTCTTGATTACATAAAGGATTTAACTTCTGCATGTATATGTATATAACTTATACAACTTGAAAGACAAGTCACAAGCTTGGAAAATATTTGCAGTATACATCACAGACTTTGTATTCAGCCTGTGTCAATGACAGCATATTTACTGGCATGACGATCTCTCATGTTAAGATATAAAGATACTTCCAAAAAGCAAGTAGAAATATGCTACTTAGCGTTTAGTTTGGTTTAGGTTTTAAACATAGACATATATCTGTGAATGTGTGCCTGTGTTCTTGTGCATATGTATTATATGGATACATTAAAAATTTGGTGAATAAATACCCAAGGGATGCCAGCCACTTGTTTTTACTGGGGAAAGGCCTGGAAGTATGAGCCACAAGGGA
This sequence comes from Vicugna pacos, assembly GCF_048564905.1. Taxonomy (NCBI): domain Eukaryota; kingdom Metazoa; phylum Chordata; class Mammalia; order Artiodactyla; family Camelidae; genus Vicugna; species Vicugna pacos. Next base: position 26,255,485 of record NC_132990.1, read on the forward strand.
AGGCTTCCCTGTCGCACTCTTCATGCATACATAATATAGATCTGTATGGCCTGAATCTTTTCTGATGATACGTACACTGCTCTTCTACTTTAAAAACATCAGTAAAAGAATTGTAGATACAATTGATACTTTTATTCAATAGCAGTTCATGGAGCATTGCTTGCCCATGATAAAATACATGTGTTGTAAGTAGATACATATATTTATGTAGGACTGTCAAATTTTAGAGTTTCAGGGAATTTTAAAAATTATCTAACAGAAAGCCAGGAGAGATTCTGTGATGTGCAGATTGTTAAGAGAGCCTGCTTTAGAACATCCACACGTCTTAGGACAGTGTTCTTAATACTAGTCCTTCTGCTACATCTTGCAGAATATTTAAGAAAAAATTCCCTATAAGGATGTGAATTGTACGGCTTTCTCTTTGGTTCCATAAATACCAAAAAATGCCTATCAAAATAATTTTTTCTTGGAGGTTCTTATGAATCTGAATCAATTAATATCATACTCTTCATGCTCTTAATCTTATAATAAATAGAAGCTTCAACCTGATAGTAAATGAACTACTTTTTAAATGAGATGTGGAAATAGAAATTACTTGCTCTCCTATGTATATTGAACTCTGAGTAATTTTATTTGTGAACAGAACATAATATTCTATCTAAATGGTCTCAGGTACCAGCATATTGTACTAGTGTGACTCAGTATGAGATGTATGATTTGCAGGAAATGTATTCAAAAGTATTTACAAAAATAAGTATATGCAGAATATCAGCTAAGCAAAGAATTTGTGTTTGCTAATGCTTTTTGACCAATGAATAATTATATTGTCTTTTGTTTTTCACTCACTAGTTGTTCATTAGGATCTTATGAAATACATTGATGCAATTCTGGCCATAATTTTTATTTTTGTTCTTTAATTACCAGGATGTTACTGAAAGTTCTTCAGATCCAATTCTTGATCTCCATATGTCCTTGGAGGAGCTGTACGCCCAGAATCTCCTACAAAGACAGGATGAGAGTTCGCCTTCCGTAGACCTGAACATGGGGACTGCTTCTGGCTTTACTGTAAACGATTATACACCTGCGAATGCTGTTGAACAGCAGTACGAATGTGAAAACACAAGAAGATGGACTGAATCTCACCTACCAAATGAAGTTATAGCAAGTGCAGAACTGAGTTCTCCTGTGCTAACTGATTCACCTGGAAAGGTATATTTTAAAGATAAGGTTTGTGTATTATGATAAAATTGGGAGACAATGAAGGGTCACATTATTCTGGCTAACCTTCCTAATTGGAGCCAGTGCTCTCCTGAAGCTTGAGATTTTTTTCAGAAGAGAACCTATGAACTTGTTGTGTTTATAGGTTCTTGCTAGATAAAGCACAGCCAATAGAGAATATGGGTGGTGTTGAAATCATACTCCAAAGTCTAGTTTTCCTTTCCATGTGACTTATGTTTGTTTTCTGTCAGGGCTCCAAGTTCTTAATGCAACAGGGTTCCCTGGCCTCTGCTGCTGAGTGTGTCATGTTCCAAAATATATCCAAAGAATCTTTTGAGAGGACTATTTCTATAGCAAAAGGCAATTCTAGCCTAGGTAAGTTTCTTACTTTCCACATTTACCTTCCTTCCCAACCTCCTTGTCAAGAGGAAATATTGAACATAGTTTCAGTGTTTTTGAAGGTAGATTTGAAAATAGATGCTGTAAAATATCTGGCAGTTTTTATGGTTACTCTTTTTATGTACTCATTATTTTATCTGAAATGCTTGATACGTTTGTTTACTTCAGACTCGCTTAAATCCCTCACTCCCTAAAGTATGCACGAGTCTCATTTGCATTCAAGAAAAAGATACACAGATTGTTTGTGTATGAAAGAGCACATCGGAAAAGGAATTCTTAGAAAATGGAAAGTCAGCGATTTGGAAATCTGAATTCTTTGGAATAGTAAATTATTAGTTTCTTTGAATGTTACCGCTTATGCGTAAGTCAGTTTATATTTAATTTCTTTCATTCACTGAAATAAAGACTAAAAAGACAGCCAGGTGTCCCACCACCAAAATATAAATGGAGTTATTCAATGGCCCTGTCCAGGTGACAGGATTTTTGTGTCCTCTTCTATGCATGCTGGGTTGCGGCTGAGTAATAATCCTGAATCTTCTGAATTGGGCAGGAAGACTTCCTGTAGAAATTAAGTGCCGACTGCGGTAGCTAAAATTACATCAAGGCAGAGCACACTTGTTCTTCGAGTTAAGCAGTGGCGTGACTCAGCCCTGTCTTCAGTGCTTGGTGGGGATAACGAGGTTCGTACATCAGTCACTCTGGGAGCCCGACTGCAGCCCAGGACCGTCTGGTTAGCTCTGCCTCAGAGGTCTCGTTTCTTCTCGGATGTAACCAGCCAGCACACTTTACGCTGATACCTATGGTTGGTCTTGTTCCTTGTTAAATTTGAAGCTGGGCAGAGGGGACCGGCAGTGCTTGCTTGTTGTGTGGGATTCCAGTCTCTGTCTGCTAGATTTTGTTCTGTTTGGTGGCAGCTGGGTCCTAACAACAGCAGTTCAATGGGGAATTACAACAGAGAATTTCTACTTAGTTTTATTTCCTATGTATTACCTCTAATAGAATAATATAAAACTTAAGCTAGAGAATGTTCTGTAATTTGTTAATTATGGGATAGATACTACAGATTCCTAAGCATGTCAGAAATATTTCGTCTGCTGATGCCGTGTTTCTGGAAGCATGTCACTTAGAATAGTAGTTTTATAGGATGTTAATGGAAGTTATAAATGGGTCAAAGCACAAAAGTTTAGGATGTGATAAACTTAAGGAGATAGGTGTTTCTGTTTGTGCTACTCAGTATCTTTGATACTCAGATGTACATTGTGGATTCTCTAAGAAAATGTTACAGAATGCATGACTTGTCACATTACATTGGCTATAGAGCCCATTTTTTAATGAACTCTTAAGACAGAGATCTTAGATCCCTATTCTGATATATTTATTTAATCAACTCTCAAATACCAATTATTTTCCATATTCTGGCCACTCTGCACGGACACCATGGTATAATCATTCTCCTCAAGGAGCATGAGTTTAAAAGAGTCAGCTAACTGCCTTGTAAGATCCTCAGTGCGTTCAGATCTCATACACGCTGCGACAGACACTCACACAGAGAACACTGAGGGCTTATGAGACAGAATAGTTGATCCCTGCTCTCTGAGTGTGGAAGAGTTTAGAAAAGTTTCAAAGAAAAGATGTTTGATTTAGTTCTTGAAAAAGGAGTACGTTTTTGCCACATAGTTTGAGACATTGGGAAAGCTGGAAGCTGCCAGAGCCAAGGCAGAGAACTGTGAAATGTCACTGAGGTTTACTTGTGTGGATGAAATGTGGTGTGAAGTGATGGCGGGCAGAGTGAGAGCTGACGCTAAAGGAGTTGGTAGGTGGAGACGCTGCCGGGCGTGTTCACGTGCAGGACACAGGACATCCGTCATGACACCTCCTGCCAAGCTCCGAAGTCAGTGGGAGTTAGGGGCAGAGCGGTGACATGACCGGATTTGTGTTTTCACGTCATTCTGGCACGGGTCGATGAATTAGGTTGAAAGCAGTTGGGAGGCTGTTGTAAGAGTTACGGTTTGAGTATGCCTGATGTTATGATCTGACCCTTTGGATTGCTCACCTGTTTTCAGTTTGCGGAGAGAATGTTGAGTTTTGTGAAATCTTTTCCTTCATCTATTGAGAGAGTCATATGGGTTTTTTTGTTTATTCTGTTATAATGTCAGGATATGTAATTTTTTAGTTTAATACAAGATACATAACATGCAATTGATCATTTTAATCATTTTTAAGTGTATATTTCTATGACATTAAGTACATCACATTGTTTTGCACCCATCACCACCATCTGTCCTCCAGAACTTTTTCATCTTTTCTACCCATTAAACACTTACTAGCTCCTCGCAACCTCCGCTTTCTATGCTATGTCTCTAAGTTTTGACTGCTCTAGTACCTCATGTAAATGGAGTCATGCAATATTTGTCCCTTTGGGGCTGGCTTATTTCACTTTGCACAGTGTCTTCAAGGTTGTGGCATGTTGTAGCATGTGTCAGAATTTCCTTCCTTATTGAGGTGGAATAATATTCCAGTGTGCGCGCACACACACACACACCAAATTTTGTATACCTGCTCATCTGTTGTTGGAGACTTGGGTTGTTTCCACTTTAGCTTTTAAGTTTTGATTAAAAAAAAAAAAATACACCGAAATGGTTAAGCTCTTGGAGGAAAAAAAAAAACAGGATAAGGTGAAGTGTCTTTGTTTTCTTTGATACCAGGAAATCCATTTATATCTTCATAGTTTGATTTTAAAAAGAAAGTATAAAAGAGCTCTTCCATTTGCTTTATGAGACTAAACCACTTACTTACAAGTGTGAAAATACAGCATTGTTAGTTTAGCAACCAAACTGTAATATAAAAGTGTTAACATATATATAATAATATATATCTTTTAGTTTTATTTTTCTGCTTCATTTCCGTTATTTGAATAATGTACACACCCACAGCATTTATAGGGCTTTGTCCCTAGCTATTTGATTTCCTGGGACCCAGTGAGGGTTCCCTCGCATTTTGGAGTTGAAATTCCATATGCCAAAGGGAGGACACTTCTCTGTTATCTTACCTGACATCAGATTTCAGTATTCACATTTACATGATGCTCAGAGTAACTCAGTGTAAAGGAATAGTGGAAAAGAGCTATTTTAAAAAATCTGTGTGAAACATTAAAATAATTAAAGCATCTATTTAAGCTTTTAATGTAGGAAGGTGTTGCCTTTACAACTTGAAGGAACAAAAAGTGTCATATTTTAGAAAAATCTAAACAGAGACTGGCCTCGTGCTGGCAGGAGAGTATGTCATGAGAGTGCCAATCACTGAACGTGTTTTCTTTGATTTAGTCTCAATCTGTGTGAGGTTGTTGGCAGTTTTGTCTTCCTGGGTAACTTGTTTCTTTCTCTAGTGATCATCAGATGAAAATATTAATAGATGATAGGTTTCTGTAAAAGCTGTCATCACCCAGTAGCTTTAATTTCATGAATAACTTGGGTTTTCTTTTAACTCTGTTAAATTTACTTGGGAGGATGTTGTCTGTAGATATACACACATGTATACATGCATATGGTGACCTTCGAAAATTTTAACCTTGATGATTTTTGATACGTCTGTGATCCGTTACCTAATTACGTTGTGTTAGGTCTTGAAGGTCAAAGGGAAAGGTAAAAAGGTAAGAAGGGAAAGAAGATACTATCTTCACTTCACCGAGGAAGTACAGAAACATAGACAGACTCAGGAATTTCTCTGAAAGGACTCAGCCCTTGGAGGGTGGAACCAGGACTCAAACCTGAGTCTGTCTCCCGTTTTCACATACCACACAAGGCACTACCATCCCTGAGTCACGCAAGGTGCATGAAGATTTCTACAATAACAGGCTTCATTTTGAAGCTGAGTTACGATTGCATTTAGCCTTCAGAAGGCAGTATAGCTTTGGATTGGGTAGAGATGCCTGTGAAATATATTCTGTGAGTTTTCTTTTGTACTTTATTGAGCACCTTGACAGGTACTCTATATGTGCTTTACTCACATAATTTTTTTTTAGGTTTAAGTCCTTTTTCATGAGCTTTATTTTTTTATTGAAATATAGTTGATTTACAATGCTGTGTTAGTTTCAAGTGTGCAGAAAATGATTCATTTATACATACACATACACACACACACGTATATACACACATTCTTTTTCAGATTCTTGTCCATTATAGGTTATTACAAAATACTGAATATAGCTATACAGTAGGTCCTTGTTGTTTATTTTATATATAGTAGTGAGTGTCTGTTAATCCCAAACTCCTACGTTAGCCCCCTCCACCACTTTCCCCTTTGGTGGCCATAAGTTTGTTTTCTATGTCCTTGAGTCTTTTTCTGCTTTGTATCATTTGTTTAGATTCCACATATAAGTGATATGATATTTGTCTGTCTCTGTCTGACTTACTTCACTTAGTATGATAATCTCTGGGTCCATCCATGTTGCGGCAAATGGCATTATTTTATTCTTTTTTATGACTGAGTAATATTCCATTATATACACTATATCCTGCATCTTCTTTATCCAGTCATCTGTCAGTGGACTTCTTGGTTGCTTCCATGTCTTGGCAATTGTAAATAGTACTGCTGTGAATATTAGGGTGCATGTACCTTTTCAAATTAGACTTTTCTCCAGATACGTACCTAGGAGTGGGATTGCTGGATCATATGGCAACTCTGTTTTTAGTTTTTTAGGGAACATCTATGCTGTTCTCCATAGTATCTGCACCAATTTATTTCCCACCAGCAGGGTAAGAGGTTTCCCTTCTCTCCACACCCTCTCTAGCATTTATTATTTATAGCTGTTTTGATGGCCATTCTGACTGGTGTGAGATGATACCTCATTGTAGTTTCAATTGTGCCTGTACCCTACAGTTTTGTTTACCATAGCTTTGTAGTTTAGTCTGAAGTCAAGGAGCTTGATTCCTCCGGCTCCATTCCTCTTTCTCAAGATTGTCTTGGCTATTCAGGATCTTTTGTGTTTCCCTGCAAATTTTTAAAAATTTCATTCTAATCCTATAAAAATTGCCTTTGGTAATTTGATAGGGATTGCAATGAATCTGTAGATTGCCTTGAGTAATATGGTCAGCTACATGTAGAAGAATGAAATTAGAACATTCTCTGACGTCATATTCAAAAATAAACTCAAAATGGATTAAAGACCTAAATGTAAGACTGGATACTATAAAACTCCTAGAGGAAAACATAGGCAGAACACTCTGGCATAAATCATAGCAGTATTTTTTTTATTGGTCTCCTAGAATAATGGAAACAAAAGAAAAAATAAACAAATGGAGCCTAATTAAATTTAAAGGCTTTTGCACAGCAAAATAAGTAATAAAGAAAATGAAAAGACAACCTGCAAAATGGGAGAAAATATTTGCAAGTGATGTGACCAACAAGGGATTAACTTCCAAAATATACAAACAGCTCATATAGCTCAATATCAAAAAAAAAAATCAAAAAGAAGACCTAAATAGACATTTCTCCAAAGAAGACGTACAGATGGCCAGCAGGGGCATGAAGACATGTTCAACATTGCTAATTATTAGAGAAATACGACTCATGTAATTCCTTAAACAGCCCTATAAATGTACATATCCCCATTTTACAGATGAGTAAAATAAAACCCAGTACTAGGTGAAGTCCGTTGCCCAAAGCTACACTGATTAAAAGTGGTGAAACTCAGATCTGGAACTCACCCTGGTGCTGCAGTACAAGGTTTGGGCTGTCCTACTTGGTTTGGGCTTTTCCCTTTCAGGAAACACGTGAGAGATCTTGTAAGTTACAACCAAAATCTAGTCAAGTAGACATTCCTCAAAGTTGCTGAACCCTGAAAATTACCACTTGGTGAAAGGAAAGTATAAGCCGAGCTCACCGATGCCGACCTCTTTGTTCACGTGGTTGGCGTGACCTGGCAGCCTTAATACCTGATCGAGACAGGAGCTAAACGTGCTGTTAAGAGTGAATTTAAAGGTCCTGTCAACCGTAGCTCGTGAAGACTGGTCCCATGTCTGTGGCTCGCTTGACTGCAGAGTGCATGGTACTAATGAGAACAGGATGCTGGGTTAGATTGCCAGGGTGGGCTGCTGGGTTACATTGTGTTTTGTAGTCAGTCACATTTTGTCTGGTGGGTCTTGGTGGCAAAGGTGGCAGGATCAGGGTGAACTAGGGTATGTGTTGTAACATTTAGGAACTGGCCTCTTTGCTCGTAAGAAACCCACCTTAGTGTCTAAACTTGTTGGTCGGTTAATGACAAGCGTAAGTGTTTCCTTAATAGCAGTAAACTCAAAAATCATTAGTGTAAGTCTTCACAGGTTATTTTAAGTGTTTTTGATTAATGGTTCATTTCTGTCAGGAAGTGACAACTGGGGGCCTGGGTGGCCCACATCCAGGCGTGAGACATCAGGCTGGAAACGTATTGTAGTCAGGATCGTTCTTAAAAAAACATTTGAAATATGATGTTTAATGTAGTATAATTAGAATTAATATTTAGAAAGAATTTCTTTCTTTAAAAAAAATGCAAAAACCTAAAAAGGGATTTGTGATTTCTCTCAAAGTTTTTATAAAAACCCTTATAGATTTCTCTCTCTCCTTACATTGTTTAATTCTATGATCTTGTTTTAGAAGGAACTTGTATTACTTGGGTTTAAGTTAATTTATGTTATTTTCTGTAAAGTTTTAAATTTAATTTCAGCAGGTTTGATATGTTTGAAGGAATATAGTGAGGGTAGGGTGAGCAGAGAACGTTAATTCAGTTGGAGTTTGTTAAGAGTTTGAGGAAGTAATATTGATGGATGGGAAGTTGTTAGCTGTGCAAGAGCTGCAGATGGGGGTGTCAGGCAAAGACTCTGAAACGGGAGACTAGGTGTATTTCTGAAAGAAGGCTTGTTGCTGGAACATGGGGACCAGGGAGGACATGGCAAAAAGGACGGGCACATGTTGGAAGGGCTAGGAAATGAGTTTCATATAGACAGTGCCACGTAGGTATGTCATATGTCTGTGCAATAGGAAACTGTTGTTAGCAAAGAGAGTGATGTGGTGTGACTTGTGTTGTTTGAATGGTTACTCTGTCTGCCATGAGAAGAATGCATCAGAGGGGACAACTTTGTAAGTCAGGAGACCAGTTAGGAGGCTATTTGAAAAAGTGAGGCAGGAGAGGTGCTGGCTTGGTCTAGATCTAGTGTGGAAATGGAGAAAGGTGAATGAATTCAAGATAAGTTTTGAAGATAAAAAAAAGGACTTGGTGATGGATTAAATATAGGGAGTTAGGGAGGGAGAGGGAGGAATCAAGAATGACTCCAGCGTTTCTGCTTTGAGCAGTGGAGACTAGGATGGTGGTGCCCTTACCGAAAAGGGGAAGACAGATGGGGAAATAAGGGGAGACAGGAACTAGGAAATTTAATTTTATACTTACTAGGGTTGTATTTCCTGTGAATCATCCAGGAAGTATGTCCAGATTGTAGCTGAATATCCACATCTGGAGCTCATTGAAGTTCAGATTTGGAAATAAAATGGGAATAGATCAGAATTAAATTCACATCGGTTTAGTTCAACAGACTACCGTGCATTCGGGCACTGTGATAAGCACTGGGGGTTAGACTTAAATACAAACTTCCTGATGTTAAGGTTCTGTTACGCTTTTTGATCTCAAGCCACCAGCATGATGCTTGCAGCACTTAATAAGCATGTAATAAATATATACCAAATGAACAGATGATCTAGGAATAAGATAATGACAGAGTTCCTTAATTTACAGAACTAATTTTCTGTTAGTAGTCCTGCTCTTTATTCTTTTGTATATGTAAGAGATAAACTTTTATTATAAAATTGGTTTGGTACTTTCAAAATACTGACCCTGGGAGAGCTTGCCATGTAAGTGGCAACACGTCAAATAGCCTAAGCTACATTCGCTCCACTGTATAGACCCTGTTTCATCTCTGGTGTATTCAGCATGGGATGTCTTTAGATATAATTTCACAAACATTTCTAAATTTACTTTAAAAATATTTTTATGTTAGAAACTAATGTTTTCCTTTCCTTCTGATTGTTTTTTACTGGCCAAAAAATTACCTCTGTTCTTTGATCTATGAATCCACAGTGTTCATTAAATTCAAATTAAAATGAATTTGAAAGTCATGCATTTAGTATGTGTTCCTCCTTTTCCGTAGGAATGACCGTAAGTGCTAATAAAGATGGCTTGGGGATGATCGTTCGAAGCATCATTCATGGAGGTGCCATTAGTCGAGATGGCCGGATTGCCGTTGGGGACTGCATCCTGTCAGTCAACGAAGAATCTACTATCAGTTTAACCAATGCCCAGGCACGAGCCATGCTGAGAAGACATTCTCTCATCGGGCCTGACATAAAGTAGGTGTCATGTGGACCCTGATTTGGCTTGGGAAATTCAGGAATTTCAATTCATTACTCAGAAATTTTTTTCTCAGTACGTACTTCTGTTTGATAGAAAAATATTATCATATATATATTTAATATAAATCAGTGAAGAATTTGTCTATTCCTGAAAAAGTTCTTGATTGTATACGTAGGTTCCTCAAGACTGTAACAGTATTGAAATACAGCTGGCCCCTGAACAACACGGGTTTGAACTGCGCCTGTCCACTTATACATGGAATTTTTCAATAAATACACAGTTGGCCTTCTGTATTCATGGGTTTCACATCCTCACATGCAACCCACCTTGGATCAGAATTTCCATCAGAGGTTGGTTGAATCAGCAGATACAAGATGTGGAGGGCCAGCTGTACCGTGGCATTTGGGTATCCATGGGGGCATCTGGAACCAGTCCCCTGCAGATACCTAGGGATGACTATATTCCATAACAATGCTGCTTTCTATTTGTATTTTTACTTCTCCATTGATTTCTGCAAAAACCTTAAATGTGAAAGGTATGAGATACCTTTCATAGGGCAGGACTGTCCACTTTTAGGAACTGACAGAGAAGTTTGGATTGGCTTCAATGTGGGGAACTGTGCACTCCCCAATGATTTGTATGAATCCTCCAAGTAAGCCAGTTCTTCAAGGGCCAGGCATGGAAAAGATCGTATAAAACAGTACCAGTCTGACCTACAGTTTGCCCTTTTTTAACTACCTTGTGATACAGGAGAATTTGCCAGTATGTTGACGCAGTCTGAGGGTAGGTCATGTAGGATGTTTTAGCGGGAAATGTTTAAATATCTCATCATCCCACAGTGTGCTAAAAGCATTCCATATATATGGTTTGGTTTTTAAGTCACTAAACATTTCTTGAGGCAACATAAAAATGAGTTCGTAACTTTGTTGTCACACCTCAAACAGTGTTAATAGCTTGCCTTTTTTCTCTAGCATTAATAACTGAATATTTGTGTTTAATATATAAGGGATAAAATAGTAAAATAAGAGCTCAGGGAAGGGTTGTTTACTTTAAATTGATATGATGAATACTAGTATGGGAGATATTTTGTATTTATATTATGCTACTGACTGCATTTGTATTATTATTTTGTGAAGTACATATTGGGAGAGCTTAGGTAAGAAAAACGTTAGTCACAGTCTGTTTTTCATTTTCCATCAATAAAAAGAAAAATGTATGCTGTTTATAGTGGCTGTCTCATAGAAAAGGAGGTATTCTTTCTGGGCAGAATGTCAACTAGTGGGCTTTCCTATTCTTGCTTGCCTTTTTGACTTTTATAATGGAACAGATCATCCCATCACATTATGGGACAGTTCCTTAATTATCTTATTAATCATGCAAGTAAAAGTGAAGATCATTCAAAATGCCAGTGCCTTTACACTAAATAAGAGGAGAAACTTTAGGTGCTTTCCTCATCCCTTGCAGGGTAGTGTCCGTTCCTTTGGCTTAAAAGGAGATGCTGTGGATCTACATGGAGACTTTTTGCTGCTGGGGTTTCAGCTTACGTAGTGTAAATGGAGTATAAAATACGGATGGCCTTGTAACCAGTCATCTGATTTGTTGTGTGGTAGTGCACACGCCACGTCATGAGCCCTGATGCAGGTTTCCTGTCCACTTCCTGGCACTCTGAGCACTGGAATTAGCGCTTGGTTTTAACCTTACCTCTCAGTTCTAATGTACTGCAGAACTTAAAAACTGGCCCCCAAATACGACCATCGTGACGTTGATTTAGCGTAAATCATGCATCTCGTCATCTCTAGAAGAGCTGTCAGGTACATTTTCCGGCTCTAAAGTCTTTTTTCCTGCTTTCCTTTTTTGTTTTGTTTTGATTTTTCTTGGTGTTCGTTTGTTTTCCCACCCTCTGACTGAGCACCAGAATCTGCCCTTTCAGCAGCTGTATTATGACCCCGAAGGATATCTGGAGAGCTAGTTTCATAGAAGTTGCTTTAGAATCCCAGGAAGCAAAATGTACTGTAGCATTTGACATTAAAAAAGAAAATAAAACTGCAGCCTTCCGTCCTCTGGAAATCAATGAAGTCAGTGGGTCCGTCAGTCACTCTCTCCCTTGCTCATGTGTGTGTGGATACACACATTCACAAACCCACCCCCAAATCACATTGATTTCTTCTTAAGTGCTCTGTTAAAAGTGTGACTCAGATGACTGTAGTTTTGACTAGTTGGATAAGTGATAGAAACAAATGTGAACCAGAGTCCTTTTTTGAAAAAATGTTTCAAGTGATGAAACAAATAGCCAGTTAGCTCGACCAGGGCTAAGCGGTGTGTTCCGTGCATTTTACGTGAAGTTTTTTTGGCCCTGTCTCTTCCCTGTCACTTGCTTTCGTGGAGGAGAAGGTTTAGAATTCCCTTGAAAGCTGTGTGAGTAATCCTCCCAAAAGGGAAGTTTAGTCCTTCCTTTGAATGAAACTGTCGCGTTTCCTCAGACCAGTTAAGTGTTACAGTCATTGGATCTAGGCTTCATGTGTGTCTCTTCCTCTTCATTTTTTAAAACTTTTAATTTAATTTTTATTTTTTTTTAATGAGGTATGGTCTGTTTACAATGTGTCAATTTCCGGTGTACAGCATTATAGTTCAGTATTAACAATGCTAGCTTAATCTGGAGTGGTGGTAGAGGAATGTATTGTAGGGACTTTAAAAAAAGACTCTTACTGGTTCAGTTACATAACTGATTGGTTTTAGGAAAAGCATTGCTTATTGAGACAATGCCCTGGCTTTCTTTTTTGCCGTTTACCAGAGATGGCTAGGAACTTCACGTGTGCGCGTTCATGCGTGCCTGGGTTCAGGTAATTGTGAGTTTCAAGAGTTCAAGAACAGCCAGTTTAAGTTTCAGGTTTCATTATTTTCTATGGAAAACCAGATGTGAAGCCTCACCAGAATGCGTGCTGTCTCACTTCACCCTCCACCTTGCCAGGAGTGCTTATACTCCTGTAATAATAGCCATGGTTTTGTGCTTAGCAGCAGCTGCTTGTAACATCTGCCAGATAATTACTGAGCTGAATCAGAATTCACCTGCCTTAACCTAAAGTGTGGGATGAATTCCTGATCAAGGAATAAAAGATTGATTGCAGTTACATTTTTCTATGCTTGTTAATAATCACTGCTATAGACACGAGTGAAGAGCAGATGCTTTTCTGGGGGAGGTGTAGATAGGAGGGAGGTAGCAAGGGGAAAAAACAGGAGCACCCACTTTTAAGTACATATGTATGCATCTCACACACAGCACAAGACACTGACATTTGTTAACACCATTGTAAAAAGATGCCGCGGCGTATGCTTCACATTCTAGATTTTCTGCAGCACCTGCTGACGATCGAGCCCCCTTTTATGTGTGAGTATCGGTGATTCAAAAGCTCATTATGGCTGTGTTACAACTTGTCTGTGAAAATAATTTCATGCTTTCGTAACGTCCCCATGCAGGGATAGATCCAGATATAGACTGAGTGTATATGCATTCTGGCTTTTTTCCCCCCTTTATATAAGAACATGCATTCCGACAGAGCTATGAGGTTGTTACATTTTCGTATTGCACTGGTGACTGTGACCTCATTTAAAAATTGTATTTTCCAACTGCTAAGCTTTCCAGCTGTGTGGTCAGGGAATGATCCTGTCTGCATGTGCAGATGCAGCCTCTGGATTAATAGCTGTGTCACACTGCAGCGTCACTAATGCTATTCTTTTTTCCTAAGGTTAGTTTGTGTTCAAGAATGTTTAATATAGCTCTCAAATTAGCTGTTTCAGTGTGCTTATGCAGTTCATGACGTAGTTTGGTGTTCCTTGTTGGTGCCTGGAGGTTTTGTGTGGCCGTGTGACCAGGCGTGCATCACAGTTGCTCTGCATGTGCTAGTGTTTTGTCGGATGCTTGTTCTGGTGGCCTTGCTGTCTGTATTGGGTGAGGTATTCATGAAAACTGCTTGCTTTCTTCTTTCTCACGGCTCCCTAAAATATCAGAAAAATATTTGTAAAGCTCCTCCTCCTCCTCCACCCTTGGTAAAAGGGTAAACAGTGTTGAACAAATATAGAAGAAAAATCGTTTTCAGCAGTGTTTGGAATAGAAACATCTTTTCCTTCTTAAACCAGTTTAAAAATTAAATTATTATTACTTTTACTGTTGTGTTCTAGCTTTCTCTCCTTACCTCTTCCTGGCTTTTTTTTTTTTTAAGATTTTGTTTATATGAATTTTACCTTTACTGAACCTTCAGAAATAGTATCCTATTTCTTGAATAGGCTTTTCAGGTTTTGTGTTTTATGTTTATTTTCCTTTGTGGAAAAGACAGTCAGTCTTCTGTCCCAACATAATATGTTATACATTTTTGACTCATCATTTTTGAAGTGATAGATGCAAATTTGCTCTTCAGTGTATTTTTGTAACACTGTAGAGAAGGTGTTTCTATAGATGAATACATTAAGCAGGGCCAGAATTAGAATGCAACTCTCTCAGCCAGCTGAATCCTAAACCCACAGCCCCGTGCTTCCTGCTTTAGTTTGATCCTTGAGGTAGAAGTGTCAGGAAGGGTCCCAAGGGTCTGCGGCTTCTGCTGGAGGGACCAGGTGGGGCTGGCTGGCTGATGCCCTGTTAGAGCACTGCACTGTATCTGTTATGCTGCTTGGCTTACAATAGCCTCATAAAAAGTGACATCCTGTTTGTGACTGAGAATATGGGGATTCGTTGCTGATGATTTACGCCCCCCACCCAGTACACTCCCGGGGCGGAACAGAGCTGTATCCTCTGACTCCAAACCTAAGCGACCACGCAGAGTGAGTGCTTTTTATGGAATAACCGATATATCTGAAATCACATATCTTCCCCACTGAATAAATTATGCCATTAGTATAATTCTTATTTTATTGTAACATGCAAGACAGTCCTTTATCCTTGCCCTCCAGTGCTATGGTTTTAAAACTTACTGTTTTCATAGGTAAGTTACGGTTAGCTGGTTTAATAGTCTTCATGATTTTTATATTGTGCATTTTTGATCCACACTTTTGTTTCCTTGCACAAATATGCTGAACTGGCTTCAAAAGCATTATTTCTCTTACCATATTACTCTTCATTAATTTGAGGATTTTGAAACAGGTGACATAACGCAAATGTATCAGTTATGTAGCATTATAAGACAGCAGTAAATGTGAATTTTCCAAAGTCAGTTCCTAAACATTATAGCTATATTCAGCATCTTGCTCATTGCCTTCCACATTATAGGCATTCAGCCAGTACTTGTTGAATTAGTAAGTGATCATTCAAGTATGAACAGTAGGCTTTTCTCTGAAACCAAAATGAACTTATAAGAAGTTGCTACAAATTAGTAAGAGCGTGTTTCCATAAACTTATAATGGTTTAACTTCAGACTTGAGAGAATATAATTTAATAAAGCTAGGATATAATTATTGATAATGCTTGTTAATGTCCATAATTAATTTTGTATTATGGGAGAATGTAAAGTAATTTGGGATATGCAGTGTTTTAGTGGCGTACGCCTAATTTGTTTCTGCTAAGGAACCCAAAAATCTTTGGAGAAAATTAATGCTATTACTGACAATTATTTTTCTAAGGATTTATAGATCTTTCTAAATTCAAAAAAATTGATGTTATTCTTCTCATTGGGAAATAGATATAATGCTGTTCTCCTCCTCCATATAATTATTGATAAAAACATATGATAAAAGAAATTTTCACATACTGAGATGGAGGGAAATTATTCTGGCTTATCCACGAGTTAAGTTGGATTTTATTTTAACTAAAATAGCCTGTTTGTGGCCTATCAAACATCCATTGTGCATCTGCTTTAATTATTAAAGAAAAGGGCACATTGGCCAGAAGTAAAGAATGTCCATGTTAAAATAAAGATTCAGGGCCTCTCTTCCCAGGCTGCCGATGCTGGTCCTCCCTTGATGATAAGACTCCCTTCCCAGGTGCCAAGGCCATACTGACTCTCCGTGTATGGGCTGGTCTGCTCTTTTATTTTTTATAACCTTAAAGAAATATATTCCTGACTTGTAAATGTTTCTTTGTTCTGACAATATATAAAACTGTGCTGAAAACCACACTTGTCTGGAGCAGAACCTCAGAGTAATCTGGGAAGGTAGGAAGCAGGCTTCTGGGCTAGTCCTCAGTTTGGCTCAAATAAAAATCTTTTACTTCTTGTCACCGATTGTTTATTAATTGTTTTTGTCAGCACGTAGCATTTTAAATTGTAATTTCTGTTGTTATTCTGGCCTGTGGGATACTTTATCCCTTTGAAGTTTAGATTCTCTACTGACTAAGCTGATTCACATGAATTGTGTGAAAACGTAGGGACGAAGTGACAATGTATTTTTATTTCATGTGTTGTAAGCTTTTCCTAACAGGCAAGACTTTGCTTCCCTTTGCGTTCATGGATTGTGTCTTGTTCCAGAATTACTTACGTGCCTGCGGAGCATTTAGAAGAGTTCAAAGTCAGCTTGGGACAACAGTCTGGAGGAATAATGGCACTGGATATTTTTTCTTCATATGCCGGCAGGTAGGTGAAACAGCAAATCTGCTACAGTGAACGAATGATACTGCGAATCTATAAAGAAGAGTTTTGAATCTGGAGCCACAGAGGACTAGCAGTGAAAAAGACTGAATTCCTGTCTTCTTTCTCAAGATTTTAAACAGTATTCATTATTTTCCCCCGTAATACTTAAGCAGTGCGGAAAATTTAGAAAAAATATGAAAATTTAAATCAAGAAAATAAAACCATCTTTAATTGTACCACTCAGTATAGCACTTTGAACGTACTGAGTTTTGGGAATTCATTCCCAATGTGAAAATGATTTTATTAACTCCCCGGAACCTGCAATTTGTATGGTACTACGTCTTTTTTTCCTCTTTTATAAACATTTTCAAACCTTTTCAGAAGTTTTATTTCTTTATTAACATACATACAGATGTAGAAACATTTTAATAGTTATCTTTTACTCTTGGAGAATGCTGAGTTGAATGTCTTTATGTATGTCTATACAAACGTACATACACGTTAGGAAATAAAGTGTATGGCTTTTAAAGGCCTCTTGATACACAGTGAATTAATGTTTAACGTTAGAGAGAAAGAGCCACTTTCAGTCAGCAGTGTGCTTCCTTCCCAGCGCAGAAGGGAGTGTGGTGAGAATTGTCTAATGCTGTGACGAGCTTCTTCACTGCAGAAAAAATGTATTTGCTATTAATATAATATGTGGATACATTTCTTTAGAAATCCAGTTTTTACCGATAACTTAAAGCCACACCATGATTGATTTAACATTCTGTCTTGCCCTTATAATGCCATTTATTGATGCAAAACAAAACGGTCCACATCCTCCACAGGAGGACTCTGTACCAGGGAGGTTCAGTTACTTGCCCAAGTTTCTTAGCTAATAAGAGGCAGAACCAAAGTTAGAATGCAAGTGGTCAGGCTCCATGTTCTTAACCACTGGATCCAAAGAAAGAATTGTGCAAGCCCAGTATATAAATATGGGGCAGCCTAGGATAGAGGTAAAGAGTGCAGGTTTGAAGTAAGATGGCCTCAATTCCAGCCTCACCTCTGCTCCTGTACTGTGGGACCTGGTGTCCGTTTCTGGCACCTTAATGCAGATGTAAAGAGAGTTATTATAGTTGGCAGAAATTTCATTGGTATTCAGAAGTCCAACACAGATGCAAAGAAGTCAAGTTCATTCGTGACTGAGTGAGTGCAGGAGGCACAGAACTGGTTCACTCTGCTCTTTGGAGCACACGGCACAACTCCCTTAAACTCCACTCTGAGATGGATAGAGAAGAATCAGCACATTTGTGGGCGCATATCTGGGTTAGTGAAATTATTTGAGAGTGTAGAGCCATTTGAAAAGAATGGGGTTTTTGTGTCAGAAGACTTCTTGTAGCTCACGCGGCAGGAGCGTGTGATGCAGTGTGTGTGCGTGTCTGAGTAGCCCCCCCAGCTTAGGCTTCAGGGGTAGGAGCTGAGTGTTTTAGGGACTCTTTCTAACTTCTCATTCTTGTCTGGATTCCATACCTGCTTTTTCTATCATCTTCTCTCCAAGGTGTTTCCAGGGGGTTAGGCCTGTGTCTCACCTCTCTGCTTTGCATCTTCTGGATTGAGCTTTACTCAGACTATTTAGTCCTCAATCAGCTTCTTAATATCGTTTAAAAAATCCTTTTTTAGATCTGTTCCCAGCAGTCCTGTCCCACTCTTAGGCTTAGGCTCTGGAAACCCAACCTCACTCAGCCTCCTTCCCCAGTCTCCACAGAAGGGGAATTCAGTCACACCCCTGAGGGATAGGAACCACAGGCCAGTGGACTTCCTTTTCACAGAGGAAAAACAAACAGCTCACATTCAGGTCAAGGAAGAATGAGATATTCAAGGAGAACTCGGACAGTTGTTTGGCAAAAAGGTTGGGAAACATATTCAAACGCAGGTGAATTTTGAATTGGATGATTTCTGATCTCAAAGTCTAAAGATAATATAATTTGACAGAATTCAGTATTCTTGTCAAGGGAGAATGGATATAATTTGAGCACATACTTTCTTTAGCCTTTTTTTCACTTCCCATAAAACTCGACTGCAAACATTTATTGAATTAGAGTTTTTAAAGCCTTCAGTGTTTTCAGAAGAATATGTGGATGTATTTTGTCAGAAATAACAGTTTTTACCGATAGCATAAGGCCACACCTTATTTGATTTAGCATTCTCTATTGCCCTTAGGATGTCATTTATTGATGCAAGGTATACTTTTGGAAAAACAAGGTATTTCTTGACAAGGTTATTATTTTACAGTTTTATTTAGAGTCAGTTACCAGACTGGGCATACTTTGTTACAGGCCTGACATTTGGCAAACTCTGAATTCCTACAGAAACTGAAACCCGACCTTGAACACAGGTACATTGTAAACTGCTTCCTGTAAGGAGAATTCTGTGTCTGGCTCCTTTGGATGGGCTGAAGCTGGACCATAAGCATTTCCCATCTGTCTTCAAAAGTTGAAGGGAAAGCACTGGTCCATCCTACGAAGCAGTGATGCTACACTCCTGATGTGCTTGATGAGAAGTTCTTTCAGGCCAGGGGTCGATGAGGACTGTGCCCACAGATCACCTTCCTGATGCTTCTACCTGCTTGCACATGGCAGGCATTTAAGAAATACTTGGTGAATAGTTGTTCCTTAAAATTCTGCTACTTGTTCCCTTCTTTTCATTCCTGTTCTTTATTTATCCATGTTTCATGAGGAAAGAAACAGCCTAGACAAGGCTCTTTGTGTTCTGCTGTATCTGCAGACTAAGTGATAGTAGATTGGTTCTAATGTAAGGCTTGAATCAGATTTTCATTTCCCCTTAATGTGAAATATGATATACTTACATGCCAAGTATGGTGAAAATATCAAGCACTTCTGCAATTTTAGCCAGACTGACGGTAAAGTGCATAGAAGACAGTCCTGCATGGTTTTACTTGGACTTCAAAGTACTCACTGTACGAATCTTTTAACAGCGACATTCCAGAACTACCAGAGCGAGAAGAAGGAGAGGGGGAAGAAAGTGAACTTCAAAACGCAGCATACAGCAACTGGAATCAGCCCAGGCGGTAAGGACTGTTTCTGTCTTCTGCCTACTCAGTGTTTAAAGATAGAGAGGCGTGGTTTCAAGCACTGGATTCCAGCTTGCTGCTGTGACTTTGGGTGTGTTGTTTAGTATCCTTTACCCTCCATTTCTTCACCTGCATAGTAGGGAAGATGATGTGTATCACACAGGGTTAAAATTAACATTGTTGGAGGATTTGGCAAAAGACAGTAGGGACTAAATAAAATTAACTGGAGAAAATTATGCGTAGGTAGTTGGAATGGATAATATTTTCCGTGGAGTTTGGTCTTAGGTATACCGCCAAGTGTTCATTTAAATTTTTTTCTAGCGCTGTAGACACTAGACATTCAAGCATATGTATTTAGAATGTGTGTGTGTAAGCATCTTATTGTAGGCTGCAGATATTCTAACCCATGCTCTGTCTAGAATGAAATTTATATGTAACAGAAAAGGTGACTTTCCTAAACACGCCCAGATAAACCACTCTGTATCCCTAGGGTATATGTTCACCTTCACCCTGAGTAGAATCAAATTCAGTTTAATAGAAACTCATTGAGTCCTGATTATGGACCCAGATGAGAGGCAGATTATTTTGTGAACAACAGGGAAGTGTAAGACATAAATCCTGCCCTTAAGGAAGCTGTTACGTGTTTGGGTAGGCAAGAGGTAGAGACACACAGAATAATTACAGTAAATTGGAAGGACTTTGCTTTAATCCCCAAAGATAAGTAATCATTGGGCACTTTCTCTAGATAGATCTTAAGGTGACCATGACAAAGATGCCTTTTACTTAGCACATACTTAATATTTGTTCTATAGTGAATAAACAAAATTCTCAAGAGAGAAAAATTTCTACTCTGCAGATGTATAATATAGTTTGATGATTTTCCTTGCTCACAAATGAACTTGAGGCTGCAGCCATCATATTTAAGCATTTTCTAGATTGAGTCATGTTTAAAGTGTAGGAAACATTTTATGTTGCTTTCACAGAAAAAAAAAAAGGTATCTAAAATGAATTATTTCCAGCCATCTAAAATGAATTATGGTTTGATTTCTTTAAAAGCTGTTTAGGCTGCTCAAAGAAATGAAGGCCTTTCTACATTATTACCCGCACTGAGAATGTTAAGTGCTAGGTCAGTGAAAGAAAATACATTATACGCTGTTAAGTTTCTTACTTATTTGAAAATAGAGGCAGAAGTTAAGTTAGATGGAATTATATATATACTGTAGAATATTACTCACCATAAAAATAATGAAATTCTGCCATTTGGCACATGGGTGGACCTATTCTCTATTATGCTTAGTGAAATAAGTCAGATAAAGACAACTACTGTATTATGTCATTTGTATATAGGCTCTAAAAAAATAAACAAATGTATATGCGAAACATAAACAGACTCAGAGATAGAAAAACAAACTGGTAGTTGCCAAAAGGCAGCGGGAAGTTGGGAGGGGCAACTTACAAGTAAGGGGTTAAGAGACACAAACTGCTACGTATAAAATAGACAAGCAGCATGGATATATTGAACAGCACAGGAAATTATGGCCATTATCTTGTAATAGCTTTTAATGGAGTATAATCTGTGAAAATACTGAATCACTGTTCTGTACACCTGAAATTAATATAATACGTTAAATCAACTATAATTCAATATAAAAGAAACATTTTTGAAATAATAATTAAAAATTTTTATTTAGAATAAAAAAATAATAGAACCTTTTACATTTGGGGGAGAATTCAGTGTCACAGCGTCACGCATTAAGGTCCTTGGTGTGGTGCCGGGTACAGGGTGCGCATTTAGTCACTGTCAGTCTTTTCCGTCATCATCATCTTCATCATCATGACTCACAACAAAGCAAATAAAACGTGTGGAGCACAGGGATCGTTACGAAAGTTTCTTTTGGGGAGAAATTGGGTTATGACATCTGGACTGGAGGACTTCTATACTTTTATCCTGGATTGTAACCTTCACGTCAGCCTGGGAGATGTCTCCAAGGGTGGTAACTGATTTACAGAGAGACTATGTCTGGTGCTCCTGTAAATCTTACAGAAGGTGCTCAGCCGTCACTAACCTATACAGAAGCACTAAGGTACTTTTGGGGGAAAGTTCATAGACGTTCAAGAGGAAGCTTACCAAAAGAACCAGAGCTTTTAGTAAATGAGGAGCAAATGTCATGAATGTGCTTTACAACATTGGTAACCTGCTGGGACATTGTTTCAGGCAGTGGAGAAAAACCTGCTTTGTGTGGAAACAGAAAATAAGTTTTAGCAAAGTGTGAATTTTAAGACTAAATAACCTGTGTTACATTTTTATCTTGCTCCTGATTTTCATGTACAAGATTGTGTCAGACTGTGTGTATCATTTTCCAGCTCGCCTCCTCCTCTCTCAAGCTAGTGTCTTGGAGATCTACCATGTGGATACTTCAATAGCTAATTCCTTCAGTTTCCTTGTTGCAGTGCATTTTAATATGGAATATACCACAATTCACTCCCAGATTGATACATGAGTAGTAAAAAGTTATTTACTATTGTAATAGTCTGTGCAGTGTGTGTGTGTGTGTGTGTGTGTGTGTATATATATATATATATATGTTTTCTTATACATATGTGTGAGAATTTATCTAAGTATACATCCAAAAGTGGAATTGCTGGCTCATAGATTTAACTGGATTATCTATTAGAAGTTTTGTCAAATTGCTTTGTAAGGTGGCTGTACCAATTTTTACTTCTTTTTCCAATATATGAGAGTTCCCTTTTCCCCATATCCTTGTTACCACATCATATGATCACGTAAAAAAAGTTTTTGTTAACCTAATGGGTAGAAAATGGTACGTTATCTTAGTAAACAAAGTATAAGTGTGACAGAGTTGAGGTGCTGGGGTGCACATTTGTCATATGGATTGAATGTTTTATCTTGCTCCCATCACTTCAGTAATCATAATTACAATCATCGTAATAAGAGATTTACTAATTGCTTGCTATGTACCAAGACTTTGTTTTGTGTGTCACCTGTATTCATTACTTTAATCCTCATAGCAACTCTCTGATGTCCAGACTCTTAACTGGCTCTATTTCCCAGCTGAGGAAGGTAAAAGAGAGACTAAAGTAGTTGCAGAGGGTCGCACAAGTGTTAAGAAGCCAAAGAGCAGGACTTGAGCCCAGTCCCTCTTGGTTCAGAGTTCAGGCAGCCCCCTCAGAGCTCTGATTTACCTTTGCTTTTCTGAACTCCACTCTTTTTAAACCTCTGTTCTCAGAAAGCCTGCCATTTTTCTGTAAAAACTAGCTCTGCTCGTGTTCTGTAAAATTTTTCCTTCATAGGACTCTTTTTCTTTCCTTGGGAATGTTTACCACATTCTGTTCCGTGGATACTGAGTCCAGTTACTCAGCGCTGTGGTCGTTTTGGCAGCTCCATCTTTGGTTATCTTCTCTGATGTTTCCGCTGGGAAGTGTATCTGAAAACACTTCACTGCCTGTGCCAGATCCTAAGACTGCATACTGTGCCAGTATCCAAAGGCTGTGTAACTTCTCTGTGCCTTGTCCCTTGGTAAAATGGGGCTGACAGGAGTATCCACCTCGTAGGGATGATTTGAGAATTAAATCGAAGTATGTGGAACTCACTTAGAAGGTAATGCTGAGTGCATGATAAGCCCTTAGTAAGAGTTTGCAGCTGCTGCTATTTTTAATGTTCAGGAAATCATAAGAACCACTTTCTAATTTAATTTACATCAACCACAAAGAATCCCAGGAGACATTTTCCTTCGTTTGTTCTTTTATTTTATTTTTCCTTTCTAAGAGAGGACTGAAGGAGTCCCACCTGCATATTTTGTGGATTCCTAACTATTAAAGACAGTGGTTACCTCTGCTGACCTCTGTACTTTGCCACTTTACCTTAGGAACTGGGAGAAGCTGGTTCTTGTCTTTCACAGAATTCCTAGAGTGGAAGAAAATTATGACTAGGATTTTGACTAGTTCAAGCTAGTCACACACCAATTTTGAAATGGGGAATCACGGTGAGATCCTTTTAAACTAAACAGGATCATGGATTTCTCATAGAGCGAAGATTGCTGACCACAGAAAAGACACGTCATCACCTGCCTTCGTCTGGCCAGCTGCCCATCCCCTCACTCCACCTGGGCTGCTCTTTTATCCCCGGTCTGTTCTGACTGGGCTTCTCCCATTTCATTGGAAGCCAAACTTTCCTTTCCTCTGGGAGCACCTCACATGCCAAGATTGAGGGCATCTTGGACCACGCTTTCTTCTCTCTCGCTGTCCACGTCGTCTCCCTTCCTGCAGCCTGGGGCAGACTGCAGTCTCCTGCCGCTCTCAGAGCTCTGCTCGGTGTCTCTGTCGGCTTCCCTTCCCCGGAGCCGCTGCCTCATCTTGCCCGGACACCTTGCTGCGCATCACCTTGTTCTTATGCCCCAGTCTTTTCCTAAGACATGTCTTTTCAGTTCGTCCATAGCTCTGGCAGCTCTCTGCAGTTACTCGATAGAAGTTCGTGGGTTTATCGTGTGAGTAGAAAGTAGTACATCCAAAGCAGAGGCAGTAGCACGCACCAGGGCCCCACGGCGGGAAGGCGTGTCTGATGAACTTGTGGAACAGCAGGAAGACGATGTGGCAGCTGGAGTGGAGAGAGGAGAGTGGAGAGCTGTGGGAGATGGGTTAGGAGGCGGTGGTGGGACCAGATCACGTACGGTCTTGTCGGCAACTGGTCTTCACGCCCTGGGTACTTGCATGATCTCCTTTGGCAGATAGACCTACAGAGGGAAGCTTCTGAGAGTGTGTGCAGAAATGTTGTCTCTTGGTTGGCTTGCTGAGCTTAGAAGCCACCATCTGTTCAAGGGTAGCAGAATTTCTTAACGTCCGCCATATTAGAGCTTCTGGATAAACCGTACTTTTACATTCCTCTGTGTCCCAGCTTGGAGTATGAGTTCAGTATTTACTTGTAACAAGTCAGCTTCAGAAATGCATTAGTATTTATCAGACCCTATAAAACACATAATTGGAAAAGCACTTAAAGTGGTCTTGTTGTACTGCTGGTAAAACCGTAATAAATTGAGCAAATATTATTTGCAGAAATTAATGTATATAACATTTTATTCCTTTGAATTTTTAGAACTGTACCTGTCATTATTTTTTAACCATTTGAACCATTTTTAAGTGTACAGGTCAGTGGCGTTAAGTATGTTTGCATTGCTCTGTAACCATCACTGCCATGCGTCTCCGGAACTTCCTCATCTTGCAACACTGAAACTCTGTACCAGTTAAATAATAACTCCTGACTTCCCTCCCCCTGCATCTTCTGGTAACCAGCACTCTACTTCATGTCTCCATGGGTTTGACTACTCTCAGTACTTCATAGAAATGGGATCATATAGGATTTGTCCTTTATTCGCTTAGCTGGCTTATTTCGTGAAGCATAATGTTCTCAAAGTTCATCTACGTCATAGCAGGTGTCAGAATTTCCTTCTTTTTTAAGGCTGAACAACATTCTATTGTATTTATATACTGTTCTGTTATTCATTCATCTGTCCGTGGACGCTTGGATTGCTTCCACCTTTTGGCTGTTATGAATAATATTTCTATGAACATGGCTGTACACACATGTCTTCAAGTCCTCAGTTTGAATTCTTTTGGGCATACACCCAAGAATGGAATTGCCAGATCGTATGGTAATTCTTTTTCTAATTTTTTGAGAAACTTCCATACATTTTTCCAGTGCAGCTGCAGTGTTTTACATCACTGCCGTCAGTGCACAAGGGTTCTAATTTCTCCATGATTTCTCTTTGCCAACACTTATTTTCTGTTTTTTTGATAGTAGCCTTCCTACTGAGTGTGAGGTGGTATTTCATAGCAGTTTTGATTTGCATTTCCCTAATGATTGGTGACGTTGAGTATCTTTTCACGCACTTATGGGCTACTTGTATATCGTCTCCAGAGAAATATCTGTTCAAGTCCTTTGCCCTTTTTTTGATTGGGTTGTTTCTTTTGTTGTTGTTGTTGAGTTTTAGGGGTTCTCTATATAGTCTAGATATTAATCCTTTATCAGATACATGGTTTGCAAATATTTCCCCCATTCTGTGGGCTGCCATTTGACTCCATTGATAGTACATTCTGATGAAC
Source organism: Vicugna pacos (assembly GCF_048564905.1). Classification (NCBI taxonomy): domain Eukaryota; kingdom Metazoa; phylum Chordata; class Mammalia; order Artiodactyla; family Camelidae; genus Vicugna; species Vicugna pacos. The sequence continues at coordinate 26,281,217 of NC_132990.1, forward strand.
AACAGCTTTTAATTTTGAAGTCCAGTGTGTGTGTTTTTCTGGTTGTTGCCTGTGCCTTCAGTGTCATGTCCAAGAAATCATTGCCAAACCCAAAGTTATGAGGCTTTTCTCCCTGTATTTTTTTAGGAGAGTTTAAACTTTTATTCACTTTTTTATAGGGTTGAACTTTGGCGAGAACCGAGCAAATCCTTGGGCATCAGCATTGTTGGTGGACGAGGGATGGGGAGCCGTCTGAGCAGCGGTGAAGTGATGCGGGGCATTTTCATCAAACATGTTCTTGAAGACAGTCCAGCTGGCAAAAACGGAACCTTGAAACCCGGGGACAGAATAGTAGAGGTACCCTCCAGTGAGCTTTCTGTGCTGAAATTAACCACACAGTCCGTCCTTTATACCAAGGGAGTCATTTTTATGCTGGTTGCTCGACCCAACATTGAGTAAAATGTGTTTGTCGTTAAAGTATTTCTTTCTTACTTATTTTTGTCCATAATTTTTCTCTTCAGTATATGGTGACAGATTCTATATCTTGAAGTAGAGACTAATGTTTTGAAGGTATAATCAATCATAGTTAACAATATTGGCCCTGAGATGAAGTAATTATTTTTAAAAATTATTATTATTTAATTAAAAGGACAAAGCAAATTTCTTGAGAAAATAATTGAATTGTTTAAAAATGTGTATATATGCACAAAAATTTGTACATAATTAAGCCCTCAAATGAGATTTTATTTCAGGAAATACTTAAACAGTGTTGCATGAGATTTTTTTTCCCCAAGTGAGTCTTTTTGGTAAAATGTTCTATACCAGGATCCTCATTGCCTCTTATATCAATGTCCCCCCACTCCCACCCCTGCCAGTCCAGGCTTGGGTTTTCCTCCATCTCAGTGCTGTGCCCATTCCCCGTTCATCACTGAGGGCTCTGTGTGTGTATGCGTTCGTATGCTTGTGTACACGTGTATGAATACTTTGTTATGTGTGAGAGAGAAGCATTTGGTCAAATTGTACCTAATCCCTTAATTCAAAGTGAAATTTACATTTTAAATAGACCCTGAGTCCCTCACTGATTTAGTCCACAAATATTCCTGGATATTGCGTTGCATTCCAGGTGCTGTAACAGGCTCTGGGCATCCCACAGTCAATAAAACATTGTCCCTGCCTGTCAAGTAGTCAGGTCACTGCAGAACAGTGTGATGAAGCATTTGACCAGCATAAGCATAGTTTTAGTTAAGAGGGTAGAGGAAAGGGGGAGGGGGTCTGACCCAAATTTGTTGAATTGTCAGGACTTATAGAGTAGACTACAAGAGACAAATTCCAGGTAGAAACTGCTCATTTGGTCACTATCACAGCCATCATTTTTATTTTATACACATGGTTGTCTCTCATGTTATAAATCCATATACCTCAAACACCAGAATGCCTTAATTGTGTAGAGGGAGGTTAGCTGTATCAACCATAACTGTCAAGTGAACGTTTTGGGCATTGATCTGTTTATTCCTTTATTGATTGTCCCTGAGAATTGAAAAGGGAAGAAGATTGAGACTTGAGAAAAAGCAAGGGCCATGTCTGGTACTTTTTTTTTTTTTAACCTTCTGACCATTTATAAGGAAGAATGATGGGCTTTTGTTCTCTTTTTCTGCATCTTTACCTTTCATTAGATGATATTTTAGCACCCCCCCTTTAAAGAATTCTTTTTTAGAGTACTACATAAAATTCCTTATTTAAGATTGTCTCGAAGTAATTTATTTTATGGATACTTCACTATTAAATACCTTTGGCCCAAGCAGAAAAAGTAAGAAATGTTTATAATTATTTCACGAAAGGATTAATCATAGTTTGCACCAAAATGCTGCTTAAATGTATTAAGAAAGTTAAAGCAGTGGTTTCAAATTGAACAGAATTTTTTGCATATGGTAACATACTGTATGCTGCTTAGCAGTGGTTTTTTGAGTGCTGTTATGTTCAGGGGCTTTTTCAGTAAATAAGAGAACTTTAGGCTTCTGTAATCCTGGGAATTCTAGAACACGTCTGCTAAGAGCTTCTGAAAATGCTTATTGGCTAGATGAGTAGAGATCTACAAAATACTCCATTCTAAGTATAGAGTTCTTTGGACTTGAGCAAAGATATTTAATGTCCTGCTAAATTTTTCCACTATTGAAATATATAGTAAGAATAAATAATTTACTTTTATTCTACAGAAAATTAGGAGCTGTTTTTCATATGCACTGAAAGAGATGTCATGACATCTGAATCTCAACTTGACTGAGGTTTTCAATTAAATGTAGCATATAATTCTTTTAAAGGTGATAATGTTCTGTTTCTTTTTCAGAATTGTGTCCACTCTGATTTTGCTATTTTGTTATATAGACCATTCTGTGGTAATTGGAAATGATAAAATTATAATAGCATCCTGTGGTTTTCTGGCAGGATTAGCATTTGGCCTTTCAAACTATTTTCCTTCCTATTGGTATAGTGCATAAGCTGAGCTGATCATCACCCAGGCGAGCCACGGTCAATTAAAAAGTTACAAAATAACTTTCATTTTCAAGCTATTTATATAAGAATTACTAACAAGTAAGCACAATTTCTTGGCTTCCAGCTCCTGTCATGTGTACTGCAAAGATTCTTTTGCAAAACTAACCTTCCCATAACCTGATTTTTCTAAACATCAGAATTTTGTTTTCAACTTCAGGCTTCCCTGTATTGGGAGAAATATACAAGGCATCACCCACCCACTTCCCAAACTGCTCTGTAATGAATTGGAAGAAAATTTGCACAGTGACTCCCATGATGAAGACAGTGCTGCTAGGCAGTTCCTGTGTATTATTTCTTTAATGATGCTGATTCATTAATTTAAAGAAACAGTTGGACAGTGTAAGGGAGCAGAAGTAGAGCCTTCATTCCAATTGATTCTTATTTCAGTTGATTACTGGGGACAGAAATCTGTGTCCAAAACAAGGGACCACAAGTCTGCTGGACAGATGAAAAGTTCTGGAGGCTCAAAAGTTGTCTCCAATATCTTTGACTCTGAAACAGATTTTCCAGGAACCTCAACTAGGATCCTCGAAACTCCAGATCCACGCATTGTTCTGTTGTTCTGTAGCTTCTTAAAATGTTAAGCTGAGGCCTTCCATTGCAGGTGGATGGAATGGACCTCAGAGATGCAAGCCATGAACAAGCTGTGGAAGCCATTCGGAAAGCAGGCAACCCTGTAGTCTTTATGGTACAGAGCATTATAAACAGACCGAGGGTAAGCGAACACAAAGGGCAAGGTAGGCATATCCAAACAGTGTTCAACTTGGAATCTAATGTATCCAGGGCCAAGTTGTCTCTAGGACCAAGGAGATGGAGTCTTGAAATCTCAGGAGACTTTTTAAAAGTTTGTTTTGCCTTTTTTTCTTTTAAAATTGAGTTGCCCTGAAAATCTCTTCTACCATGTTTAACAAACACTTGAATCCGGCTGAAAACACACAGAAGTAGGATTTGTTGGTCACCATAGACATCTAGATGGATAATTACTCGTATTCATTACAGTCATGAAGCATGTGAGTTAAGAGGGATGTAGTCATTCAGGTTAATAGTCTGACCTCTAGGCAAGTCTCTTAGGAGCCAGAGTGATTACGTTTTCTTTATAAGTTTATTCTCTAGACAGGATTTCCAGCTTATGCAATCCCATGATCTCTTGTGAACGATCTTTAGCGTATTTGTCTGTCCCACCGAATATTAAATTTCCACATGGTGGATTTTGTTTAAGTCCTATGTTTATGTGCTAACGATCCCATAACTGCTGTTTCCCAGTCACAGTCACTGCATAGCTCTCATCGCTGTGTAGCGCCTGATGGACAGAGATCTGTTAACCCATTTTACCATCAGTCATCACAGGGGAAGTGGCTTTAAAAAATGTTTTAGAAAGTCTGAGTGCAGTCAGTGAATGTTGTTGGTGGAGAAGATGCTAAGTGAGGCTTTGTGTAATTGATAAGCCCTAATGTTGCTGAAGATGAAAATTGTGCCAAGAATTTAAAACTATTTTTTTCTATTTCTTCTTTGTGCCTTATTAAAAAAAAATTTCCTATGCAGCAGTTCTTAAATATATTGGGGCTACATACCCCTTTGAAAGTTCTTCAAGTTTACTGCAAGGTTTGCATTGCATCTCTTAGGAGTTCCCCAGATGTCCTGAGTCTCAGAGAGAGTCTACCCCTGGATTTGAGAACCCTTGTCATACTGATTCTTTTTGAAATACCTGCTTATTAGCTTTCAGGGTTCATTGTCTTTAGAAGGAAATTGTTCATACATGTGAGGGAAGTGAAAAGAGTTACCTAAACCTTACGTAATTTTATACATAAACTACATTTAATTTTAAACTTTAAAATGAAGAATTTAAGACAGCTATACTTAAATGATGGAAGGAGTTTAGCAAACAGCTCTGTGGATGAGATCAGTCAAAGGAATTTGTCAGCATTCTGTGCCACAGAAAACAAAGTGACCAAATTTATCCTATCGGTTTTTCCTTTTGTTGTCAAGACAGGTGTAGCTCTGGTCTGAGTTCACTGTTAAAAAAAAATGAATTAGTAGTTCTTGATGTAAGCAGTTATCCTCACATCTGCAGGTTTTAATCATTCAGTTGTGTATTGTTAGGTAATAATTATCCATTCAGATGAGAAAATATGCCAAATGCTAGGGCTGTATCACGCTGCATTCTTTTCAGATGCTGTTGAGTTTGTTTAAATAACTACAGATCTTTCTGCCTTTGTTTCCATTTTTTGTGTTAAACAGAGACACAGCATGATAATGTTGGTAAATGGCTGTTGAAGTTAAGTTAAAGCTGGGTTTTTTGTGTGGAGGGTATGGGTTTTATTCCTTTTTTTATTTTTAATTTCCAGCTTTTGTATCATTTAGGGCAGTACAATAAACTGCTGAATAGGATTCTCAGTATTACTTTTAAAAACTTAAACTACAAACATTTCTTTCAATGCCGGTTGCACTTTCTAATGTGCTGGGAAGATAGTTTCTCATGCACCTGGAAAATGTTCCTGTTTTATTATCTGAGGTATAATGACACCTGGTTTTACAGCAGTTACTCCAGAATAAATCTTGCTTAGAATGACATGTGTAGTAAAATTATATTTGACAGGGATTAGGGTACCCTATGCTAAAATACGACACCGTGGCATGCTGAATATTTAAACTGAAGTTAGAGTAAAGGCAGGTGCTGGAAGGATTTTGACACCCCCAGCAGGTCATTAGCCTCTCCTGAGAAGTGCCCTCCCCGCACCTGGAGGAAGGGAGCATCCTTGTCTGCAGGGGAGGAGGAGGCCTGAGGGGCATCCGAATGCACGGGCCTTGCTCAGGGTCCCTGGTGAACTGCACTTAGTGCCTGTTAATTTCATCCTGTCACGTTTCCCACTTTCTATCCTTCATCAGACCTGCCGCAAACATACTCAGGTTTAACCATTTTTCCTGGTCTTCATTTCCCTATGAAAGCTCCATGTCAGGCAGAACTCACATTCAAATCGGTACGTGTGCTTTCCTTTCGCTAGTTTGATTTTTGTGACACAGATCCAGCCCAGGATCTAAGGTGGGCAGAGTAAAGATGTTTTTCCTCCTCTACATACATATTCTGTTTGGGGAAATGAGAATCACTTTTGCATTTAAAATGAGATTTACCTTGTTTTCTGTGGTTTACTGCCCTATGGAAATAATCATGTCCCCAGTAATCCAAAAGAAAAAACATGACAGATACGCGAGAGTCTGTTAATGGTGAACGTTTTATTTGTGGATATAATAGAGCTTCAAGAAAATCTTACACATAGGCTGAAAAGCCAGTCGGCCTCTTTGGCTCTTAAACCGCTCTGGAGTTAGAACTTCCCAGAACTAGCCCTGGTAATTCCGTCAGTACGACCCTTCACAGTTCAGTCTGACCACACTGTCACAGCGAAGCGTGGGCCCCACTAACACGGGCCAGAGGATGATTTTGTCTTCCCTGTGCTGCTTCTTAGCTAATCACATTTCTATTTTTATTAGCCTTTGGGACTATAAACACAAGTTTCATCATTGATTTTTTTTAAGAAGAAATACAGCCTGTTTCTATAAATCTTTCCCTAATAGCAGAGTGACCTACTGTTTCCTTTGCTGTGCTTACCCTGGACTTGTACTCTTCTCTCAGGGCCAAATTCTAATCCTATAAGAGCTGCACATTGAAAACACAAAAGGCAAAGCCAAGCAAAAAGCCAGAGCTCTCTTTAAATATTCCATTTCTTGCCATTACGGTTTTGTTTCATATCGTTGTACAGAATTGTAAAGGGAAACATGAAACCTAAAAGCTCCGTGTACGAGAATTAGGGACAATCTCCACCTTCCGCAGCATTAAGTTACGTTGCCTAGGATGTGTTCTTAATCTTTGCCACATCCGTTCTTCTGCCTTAATAAATGGTCATGTTTTTCTGGCATTTGTGATCTTCTCCTTTGTAAAACAGGAGTTGACATTTTAAACTGAAAAGCCGAGAGAAAGTTGAGATGAGCAGAAATGTCACCGTGCCCATTTCTTTTACCCGCCTTCCTTCTGTAGGAAAAACATTGCAGGAAGAGCAGATTGAAAGGGTACTGTGGCATAAGCTTTAGTGCAGGCGCACTGAGCGAGCGTAGTCTCTCCAGAGTGCTCCCCCGTGCAGGGTGGCGTCACATGACAACCTCTCCCTCCTCTTGGTGCTTGCCAATAGGGCTTTTTTATAGAGAGAAGTAACACAAACATTTCATTAGAGCCAAAATGAATTCTAAACGTCTGCAATTTCCCCTGAAAGATATAGTCAATAAAAGAAAAAGATAGCAGTGTGAAAAAGAGAAGGATTTATTGTGCTAAGGAAATTACTTCTCTTTTTTTTAAAAAACTATGAAAATGCTACATTCTCTTTGGCAGTCATCCTGCCTGTAATATGTATATTCAACTCCAATAGTCCAGCTCAGGGCATATCACAGGCAAGCCACAAAATCTGTAAGAACTCGAAGGCAGGACTTCAAATATTACCCATAGCCTCATAAATCCCCCAATAAGATGGGAGCTTTTATAGGAAATTAAAAAACTCAAATATCAGTGTTCCTAGTTCCACAGAAAGTGGGCAGAAATAGAGAACACCACTGTACCTCGGTTCATTTTAAACATTGTTAATTTCATTTTTAAAATTAAAAAAATGCTCTTGATCTGAAGCAATCTTCGTATCTAGTCAACGTCTGAAAAGTTTCCTTACTGGGAAACAAGATAAAGAATACTGAAGGTTACCAATGAACTAGCAGACAAATGCTTCATTTCCTCCTGAAACAGACTGCTTTTTTTTTTTTAAACCAGAAAAGCATCATTTGCTTTTAAAGGTAAATAAAAAGCCTCTTCAGTTTTAATGTTGAAGCATGTTTACTGATACGCATGGAAGATATATTAATATAAGTGGGTGAAATGTATGAGCCTATCTGTCAGCGACAGTGAAGATACACAGTGAAAGGAAAAGAAATTTGGGATCAGTTTGACAGACTTTGTTCCTACGTGTTCTCTGGCCGCATTTAGATCAGGGTGTGGATTCAGGTTGCTAGAGGTAAACTCTTCGTTCTAGGCAGTTTGATAAGACATTGTCATTAATTATGAGGTCTGACAGGGTCTGGTGTCACAGAGTTACTGAAATCAGTAAGTACTTTGTCCTTATAACTGAGTTATTTTACCTGTGTTTCTTTTGCGCTCAGCGCCTCTTATGTTTCCTTTTAGAAATCCCCTTTGCCTTCCCTGCCGCACAACCTTTACCCTAAGTACAACTTGAGCAGCACTAACCCATTTGCCGATTCTCTTCAGTTCAACGCTGACCAGGTTGGATAACGCCCGTTGCCTTGCCGTTGCCTTGCTGTTGCCTTTTGCCAATGTCTTGTTCTTTGTTCCTACCGTGCCTTTGTCCCAGCTCGCTGTTTACTAAATTTGGGCAAACAACACCACCAACAACTGTGTGTTTGAAGTGGGCGTGCACATCCTTTCTTAAGCACATTTTCTTGCCAGAAGCTGTTCATTTTGATAGACAAAATTAGATGGCCCTTCTGAAGAGTAAGGGAGAATCGTGAGTCCAATTACTTTCCTTTATTTTGGTGTGAGTTGAATTTTCGGGTATTTAAATTTTTGTTGGTTGCCAAATGTTTGAGCTAGTTTCACACATAATTTCTTTAAAACCTTGTGATGGTTTAAATCCTTCTCAGACTTATGCAAGGTGGTCCTAAAAGCTCTTCTGTTAATTACTCTGCACATAATTGTGTATGTGCAGGAGTCTGTTGAATATTTATAAAGTGTGTCCACGTACATGCCTGATCAGGAAACATGGAACTGTTTCAAATTTTATAAATCTATGCTTGGACATTCTCATACTCTGATGAAATTATAAATCCAAAATTGAGACAAAAACTTACGAGAACGTGTATACTATAATTTGATTATGAAAGGAAGAAAGCTGTGAACAATTTCTTTCAGGAAGCATTTTATGAATATTCATTGGATTTTTATGTTATTGTAATGTGGTTAACCAAAGACGCTGTATCTGAAGGAATGTGTTTTCTGTTACTGTAGGAATTACAGAATCCAAGTAGAGTTACCTTCCGTTGTTCCCCAACTAACCCTTTTGCTCCCACACCGTTGAAGGTTTGTAGTGTGACGTATCCCCGAGTAAGTGGGTGTGTTCCAGTGTGCTGTGTGTGTACGTTAACACTTGTGTGCAGACATGGCATGGAGTGACTTCAAGTACACTTTGCATTTTTGCCCATGAAGGCTAAGTGGTCTCTGTTAAAGAGCTGTGTCTTCACTGATAATTGTAAGAGATGTCGGCAGCAAGCTCAGTTACCCAGTCTCAGTAAGAATGAGCGTTTCAGTAATAATAAAACAGAACACCTGATTGCCCCTTCAGTAAATAGAGGCTTGTATTGGCTTTGTGATTAATCAGTTATGTTAGGGAGCTATTTGTGTTTCCTCACAGTGTGGAAAATGTGCTCAGACTGAGATCCTAAATAGTTTTTGGACTGACAGGTTTTGTTCGTTTTAAGGAAACAAAGGAAAAAGCAGTCAGAAAAGTTATGCAGCAAGTAAGATCTGTAAAATTTGCATGCAAAAATTTATTGAAATTATGGCGAGTTTAAATTAGATTTTGTTCCGCTTTTTAAGAAATGAAATGGGCTAAATTCTTGCATCCTCACATTTTCCATTATTAGAGAAGTAGTTAAAGAAAAATTCTGAGTTACGTGTTGCTCCCTACCTTAGTATGTGTGATGAATCTCCATCGGATCAGATGAAGTTTTCTGTTTGTTCATATTTATTTGTACATTGGTTATTTGAGAGTTTTATGGCACAGCACTTGGGAAGATAACCCGGATTTTGTCTACACTAGTGATTTTTGTTTGGCCAGTGATGTGTAGACCGAACATTCTAATACAACGGATTCTGTGACTTGAGAATCTGTTTCCTTTAAGTGTCTATCAGTCAGCTCACCTGTGTTTGCCAGAAAAATAGTAATTCATGTTTATTAGAATCATTTTTGAGGTCGCTTAGAAACCTGAAATGCTTTCTGAACCATCAGAGATCACATTCAGTGCCATATAGCTTTAGTTTTAGGTATATTTTGATTCTTGACACTAATTAATAATTCCTGAGTATTTGTGCATGCTTGTCACTTAGTGTGTTCTGTGAAAGATATATTTTATTATATTATGGATTATAGATTATATATATAGAATCACTGTCTTTTCCCAGATACATACATGTGAAATAAAATGAGATGTATCAGGGATTTTCCTATGGAGGAAAGGTAAAATAAGGAAGGAACACACGTAGGCTCAAGGCTTCAGGGACAGCCTCACACCAGGCTGGAGCTTCAGCTGGGTATCTCTAACCCTTGAATTAGATACCCTTTGTCTTACTACAGATATTGGAGAAGACAGCATGATACAATGGAAAGTGCATTGGATTAGGTTAAGAATTAAATGAAAAGAAAACTGGTTTCACTGTGTGATTCTAAACAAAATCGGACTTCTCACAGCCTTGAGTTATTATTCTGCCAAATGAAAAATATGAACTCAGTGACATAAGGGCCTTTCTAACTCTGATACTCTACTTGATAATCTGTAAGAGCTTGTTCACCTATGTTTTAATCAAAAGAGAAAAAAAAAAAGAACTTGATGATACCAAGTCCTTTTTTTTTTGAAATAGGACCTGTAGCCCTAAGGAACAGCAAATATACCAGCCATACTTTGAGTTTGTATGAAGTCTTCACCCCTCTTTATTCATTGACCTTTTGGGCTGCTTTGTGAAGGGGATGGTGATGTTGTGCCACAAAACCAGCCCCCCAGATCTGAATTTGTGTGCTCTTTGCTAACAGACTGTCTCCCTGGTAGATGAACCTGCATGTGCAATACTCGTTTTCATGAATTTGGTGAGAGTCTTTTGGAGAGAGGATTCAGGGAGTAATAAAAATTCTTTATATATAACCTCACTAACTAGATTCAAGCTGTTTTGTTTGATATTATTGGAAGGCTTTTCTAGACCCCCAACATCTTACCCAGATAACTTTTGAATGAGTCCTTTTTTTTCCAAAAAAAAAAGGGAAGCTCATGCAACTTTTTATCTTAAGTTATTTAAGCCTTCAAATCAAATATTGTTCACCTTAAAATATCATAGAATAAGTTCAGTGGATTGTGCTCTGAGCATACTGTTTTGTTTAGTATATTTAAACTTTACCTGAATCCTGCCTACCATTTTTATATATGCGTATTTCCCCATTATTTAATATCTCAGAGATTTTAAAGCTAGTTTTTTGTTTTTGACACTACAGTCTTACTTCTTTTCCTTAGGTTTTACTTCCTGGGCTGCGCATACCCACTGCGTTCTTCTTGTCACCCACAGGTGCCCAGTCAGTCAGAACCCGAGCCGGAAAAGGCTCCGCCGTGCACTGTGCCCCCGCCCCCTTTCTCCGCATGTGCAGAAACAAGTGGGGATCATACACAGTCATCTGCAAGCAAAATGTCAGAGGATGTGGACAAAGAGGATGAGTTTGGTTACAGCTGGAGTAAGTTGTCTTTTTGAAATGCACTGAATTATAAGAGGTCTTTAAAGTAGCTCTGGGCTTCCCAAGGCTTACACTCTGGATGAATAAGTATGTTTCACCTTCAGTTACACATACTGCAGTTCTGTGTGGAAATAACTACTGTCTGTTGTGCTTGAATGCAGCACACATTTCCAGGATATGAGATCATCTTCCTTTCCTTTAATCCTGCATTCGTATTCAAGCCCACTTTGCCATTTGTATAAGAATTAAAGGGGCCAGGGCACTCTCCCAGAAGCTGGTACTAGATCAGCTGTCTTGAACAAGTCCTAGCCCCTCTCTAGGCCTCATGTTCCTCATTGTAAAACCTGTTGTTGCTGTTAGAACAGCTTTGAACTTTGGTATTTTTCTGTACTAGGATGGTAACATAGTATAATTGTTGAGATAAAAACTTGGGGCATTTGACAAGCTATGTAACTGCCCCTGAGTTTTAGCCTGGTGGTTTTTTCCCCCTTTTAAGATACAATTCCTCCTCGGGTTGCTAACAATGAGTTAGTCTGAGAAGCACTAAGCATGAAGCCTGGTGCACAGGAAGCAGTCAAAGCTGTTAATAGGATGAGTGGGGTGCCTCTGTTTCCTAAGGAAATCAGCCATTTTATAGGGAAACATTAAAAATTTAGCCCAAAGTTATGTATCAATGCTTATAAAAAAAAGTTTCATTAAAAAATGCAAGTATTTTCCTTAAGAACACTGTGGTATATGCTTTTAGGAAGTACAGAGTGTAAAATTTCTGTTGCTAGATTCTAGAACCAGGAAATGACAGTTCGTGACATCGATGCAGTTAAGAATTAATAGCAAATGCAGGACGTCAGTCATGCAGTAACATTTTCTAAGGGATCATTTATAAAGTTCGTAGTTTTCTCAGTCTGTTTCCAATGAAATTAAAATATTTTATTAGTCCATCAAGGTGGCCAGAATGTACTCTGAGAAAAACATGAAATGGAAGGTTTCAGTTATCTTTTGTCATGTCACAAGCCACCCCAAAACTTAATGGCTTAACGAAACATGTTATTACTAGCCTGTCAAGGTGCTGCGGCTGAGTGGGCTCGGCTGGGCTGGGCCTCCGAGGTGGCTCACTCACATGGCTGGTTGTTCATCTGGGCCTGGGGCACCTGCATGTGGCCTTGCCCTCAGATTAAAGAATCCCTTCTACCACTGGAACATGTGGGGTGGGAGATATGAATGGTCTCAGCTAACTACTAGAACTGGTACAGTAATTTGTCCTGGCCTGTGCGACAAGAAAGCCCCTTTCCTTTCTTCTGGACCTGTGTACCAACCACTCTCCAACGTGATGTGATACGCAGTGTAGACTTCGCCGTGGGAGAAGAGCTCCCACTGACCAGTGAGGACAAATCCTCTGGATGTTCTGTTCTCTGCAAATGATAGAGTGACTTCCTGTTGTAATCACAGTCTTTTGAGAGTTTGTTAATGGGAATGACTTCTTTGGGCCTCTTTGCCCCAAGTGATCTGATGAATCAGACCCTGCACTCTCTGCATTGTGGATAGAAAGAAATCCCTCAGAGTTTGGCTGCTCCAGGAAACCCATCTTGATGGCTGGTTTGTTTAGCTTTTCTAACTGCCAGGGATTACATTTCGGTACAAATAATGCCCTCAAGATGCCATTCTAAACAGCCTTCCACAATAAAGCGCAGGGCTGTGAGTTAGCACTTACCTGTGGGCTTTCTGTTCTTGCTGTGTGTAGAAAATATCAGAGAGCGTTACGGAACCCTGACGGGCGAGCTGCATGTGATTGAGCTGGAGAAAGGTCGCAGTGGTTTGGGCCTGAGTCTTGCTGGAAACAAAGACCGATCCAGGATGAGTGTCTTTATAGTGGGGATTGATCCAAACGGAGCAGCTGGGAAAGATGGGCGACTGCAGATTGCAGACGAGCTTCTCGAAGTAAGTTCTCGCAGAAAACACTGAATTTACTCTCGCTGAATTGGTACAGTGGAGCCATCAGTTTCCGGAAAATCCACCCGGGTCTCATACGGTGACTGAGAAAACTATCGCTCGCCTAATAAAATAGATGCATTGTAGCAAATTTGGCTCGAAACCAAATCTCTACTAAGTACAGCCCATGTTCCCATTAACTTCCATTAAAAGCTTGTGACTGTGGAGCACCAGAAACAATTTTTGCCCCAAGACAGCAATAAAGATCACACTTCAAAAACACTTCTTTGTGTGCTGCATTTTTACTGGGAGCTTTTGACAAACCAAATGACCGCTCTCTCCCTGGTAATGAAACTGATCCACTGGTCCTTCCTGAGAGTTGAATCCCTAATGGTAGAAATGATGGGAGTGGTGAGCGGCAGGGTCAAGGTCAAGGCTAAAATAACAGAGTAATTCCGGCGGCCAAACAGAATAAATCTGTGGGCCATACTTGATAGTGTTTCTAGAGTCGTGTTTGCTTGATTTGTGCATCCTTGCCTCCTGTTGGCTGGGGCGGTTCAGTGAGCAGTGGCTGAATGGCAGGGTGACGGGCACTCTCCAGTTCGTACTGTGCTACCCCAGCACATTCCGCTGCCCAGACCCTGAATCCACCAGCGTGGCTTCTCCCAGTGGCCTCTTCCCAGGGCTTGAGTTTTGAGATTTACTGGGACCTGTGGCAGTAGAGCCTTCCCAGGATGACCTGTGCAGGTCACATGTGATTCCGCAGAGCCCTTGCTCTGTACCAGCTCACCCCTGCCCGGAAGTTGACTCTCTGCTGTCCTGCAGTCAGTCCAAGTGGTGCCTCTTTAGTCCATGGAGACCAGACCGGTGTTCGCTTTAAACAGGAGCTTTTCTTTATTCATCAGCAAAGTCAGGTTCACATTCTGCAAAGGAAAATATTTTTATTTGTTTTTTTTTTCAGTTTCCAGTTTTATTAGGTAGATTTGTTACAATTTGACTGCACAAGTATGATATATTGAATGTAAATACATATATGTAATAGACCACACATGAATTTTTTAGTTTACATATGTGTACTGTTCATTATTTCTAAGAACAGTTTAGAGCTTTAGATTTTAAACTTACATAGGAAAATATGTATAATATCTTAAAGGGAGAAAAAATGTGCTTTTCATTAGGTCGAATGATAAAAATTTATGAAATTAAAATCTAGGCCCAATTAACGATACTTATTTCTCATAGATCAATGGTCAAATTTTATATGGAAGAAGTCATCAGAATGCTTCATCAATCATTAAATGTGCTCCTTCTAAAGTAAAAATAATTTTCATCAGGTGAGCATTTTCTTTTTCTGGTGTATTAAATGTTTTTTCTTAACCTTTCAATTCTGAGTTCTTTTGAATGAACATAAAGCATTTATAAATGTGTGAATGTTGTAGTTCCAGGTCTTTGGAGCTACAGAATTTTCTCTAATAATCTGAGTCTTCAAGCTGAAGAATGAAAGTATGAATTGTTATGAAATGATTGGTCATTGTTTTTTTTATTTTAGAAATAAAGATGCATTGAGTCAGATGGCTGTATGTCCTGGGCATACAATGGAACCTTTGCCTACCGCCTCAGAGAATCTTCAAAATAAGGAGGTATGTGATTGTTTCTCTGGGAAGAGTTGATTTATACACCAATTACTAATTCAGCTAACAATTATAGAACTCTTGCCAGGGATATTAAGATAGATAAGTTATAGCCCTGGCCTCCAAGGAGTTTACAGCCTAGTGCAAGAAATACTAGCAGAGCTGCATAAGAGGAGTTGAAAGTCTTGCCTCTGCAGAGAGCTAGAATAAGACTTCATAGGGGAGGTGAGCCTGAAGTGTATGTTGGAAGTGGATGACTTGGGGGCATAGACTTTGCAAGCAGAGGGCATGGGTTGAGGAATGGCCTCGAGGCTCTGGCCAACACAGAAAATTGAAAATTGCAGAGTTTTACCAAACAGAGGGAGGCAGGGAATGGGAGGGTCAGGTCATGGGAATCATGATGCAGACTTTGTCTTTGAGGCCCTTTCATGGTGAACTCAAAGACCGAGATCTGTATTCTTAAAAACATTTTTGGAAATAGCACAGAGAAGAATCAGACGTTGCAAGACAGAAGTTAAAGGGATTAAGAAAATGACTGGAGAAGTGTAGGGGTTGGATGATGGCGCCTCAACTAATGAAAAAAAGAAAAAAGAAGGAAATGGTTACCTCAGGTGTTTAGAAGCAAAACTGACATTACTTCATCCCTAACTGAGTATTCTCAGCAAGGAAGGGTGAGTGGTTGAGAGTCTTTTTATCCGACAGGTGTTTATTGGGTGTCTGCCTCGTACCAGGTACTGTTCTCTAGGCTGAGAATAAGCTGGCAGATGAAACACGAGAGGTACCTGGCTTCCAGGTGTCTGACCTGGTGACTTGATAGGTGGCTAACTTTCACCAAAATAAAATTAGAAAGAGGAGCAGGTATTCGTAAAAACAGAACGCATTCCCTCTAAGGCAGCTGGAGAATGGAGTGCCTGCTGGAAAGCCTGGTAGAAGTATCCATGGGGACACTTGGTCTAGAGTTCAGAGATGAATTCCCGCAGATGCCAACTTAGGTTTTGTTAACTGTGGGAACCAAGGCTCTTGCCTACGGAGGACATTCAGAGGAGATGAGGGCCAAGGTCAGGATTATGTAGTATCAACAGTAAGGATATTGGAGATGAAGAGGAGAACGGTGGGCGCGCTGTGCAGCAGCCGAGGAGAGCGCCCTTGAGAAAGGGTGTATTCCACAACCGTGACTACTGCGTGGAGGTCAAGTAAGAGGGTGAATAAGGAGGGTTTATTGGATTTGCCGATTAGGAGGTTATTAGTGATTTTGAGAAAGCAAATGATGGATAAGAAATTAGGAAAGAGAAGGCAGTGGCTAGAGAGTCACTGAAAATTATAAGAGTCTTTGTGGGAGTTTTGTTTAGATTTGGAAAAGCTTTGGATACATGTTTAGGATGAGTATTATAAGGAGGTAGGAGAGAGTGCAAAGCTTAAAATTAAAGGAGCAGTGAATGTCTATGGGTGGGTCAAGGTGTAGAAACAGAAACACTGTTCCCTAAATTAATGTCTAAACATGGGGCTTTCCTGCACATGAGGTTTACAAATTATTTTCTCATGCTAATGAACTGACTTCATGGGTCATAATAGTAGGCTGAGTTAAGTGGGTTTTTTTCAAGATTACAAAGAAGAAAATTTTATTTTCATATGAATTGTAGCAAATATGTCCGTTGAGAAAATGGACTTTAATAGTTTTCAAGTCAGACAGGAGTAGCTCCTGCATTCACGTGGTGGCCAGCGCGGTGAAGCGCAGTGAATGGTGCCGCTGCTGGTGTCCTGGGTTGAGTGCATTGCATCGTTTGGTAGCTGTGTTGCTATTAGATGTCACTGTAGAGTTAATCTAGGCAGTCTTGAGAAGCACTTTGTGTCTCTGTGCTCTAAAATAATTACTGTCTAATCACTCCTCATTTGTATTTTGAAGAAAATATAATGCTCATAAATATCATGAAATATTAAAATGAGGAATAATGAATTACAATGCATGAAATAATTTTGATTAAGTGGCCCGTCTGCATAAGACTCACTTGTCTCACCTGTCATTTCTTTCCCTCCATCAGGCTGAACCGAATGTTACTACTTCTGATGCAGCTGTGGACCTCAGTTCATTTAAAAACGTGCAACATCTGGAGCTTCCCAAGGTAACTGCTTTGATTTGGAGGGAAATGATGTGGGTTCCTTCACTCCAGTGTCCTAATTTCACTGTTTTGCAAAACTGTGGTCTCCGGGTCGGCAGCATCCGCATCACCTGAAAGCTTGTTAGAAATACAGGCCCATGGGCCCACCTGACGTGAGGAATGAGTGGCTCTGGGGGTGGTCCTGCAGTTTGTTCTAACAAGTCTTCTCCATGAGCCCAGTGTGCACTCAAGTTTGAGAACCACTGTGCTCATCGATACTTTGGCATTGACCCAGCTTTTCTTGCCTCTGTGATTATCCCAAGGTGTGGCATTTAGTGGTCTGTCCTTTGATTCTTTTACCAAGGACCTGCTATGGAGGAAATAAAAAGAATAAATAAACAAAAGTTACAGTCTTGTCCTTCATGAAACCAAAAGCTCACATAACTGGAAGTCTCCCTGATGGGCATCAGTGAAGTATTTACTTTTGCAGAGATCTGAACCTTAGGTTCAAGTGACCACTTGAAAGAAGTGGTTTGTTGAACAGAACCCCATAAATGCTTTCATGTGCTGCAGGCTCCTGCTGGAATGCGGGTGGACAGTGGATGAACCAGGGTGTCAGCAGAAAGAGCAGTGAAGTGCGCGGGAAGAGGAGAGGAAGGGAGGAGAAGGACAGAGGGGCGTTTACACAGAATGCTGCAGGCAGGAGGCAGAGGAGCGCTCCCCCAGGGCTCTGCAGCTCTGAGGCAGTGCCGCAGGGTGCGGGAGGGCCTGGGTGCTGTGGTCAGTCTGTCTGGGGTGAGTCCTTGCTTCATCAGGTACAGACTTCATGTGCTGTGTGGTCTTCCTTCACCTCTGTTTTGTCACCTATAAATTGGAGGTGATAATAGTACCTTAGATGTAGGTCATTCTAAAGATGAAATGAGTTCTTTATAAAGCTGTGCACATCATGCCTGGCACGTGGTCAGACTTTGTTCATCATTTAGTGGAAAAAAATACTGTGACTCTACTGGATTTGGTTTCTTTTTTTATAATAGATAACACTGTACAAAAATGGATTGCTCTGGACTTACCACATATATTTTTAAAAAGTCGTCGTGGGCAGTGTTTGTTGTGAGGAGAGGGAAAAGAGCAGAAGCCATTAAAGCGTCTTCTGCCAAGAAGTCCACACACTTCCATTCAAGAGTCCCTCATTCTTTTGCCCTTTAAGAGAGAGAATACCTTTCTTTCTTCCCTGCTGATTTTAGGGTTGAAGTTTTTTTTTTCTCCTAAATCCTGAAGTCAAAGTTTATAGTATTTAACAGTGTAATAATGTCCGTATGTTCTGTTAAAAATTTAAATATATGCTGAGTTAATGATGATAAATGATTTTTTTTCCAGTCCTGGTTTGTGTGTATCTTTAGAAAACTCCAAAATAACATAATTTATTTCACATGTATCCTTCCATGGCATTGATCTAATTTATTTACCTAGGCTGTGGTCCATCCTGGGATATAGTAAGCGCCCAGGAGATGCTGGGGGAGTGAGCTTGTTAGACGAGTGACTAAGGAGCTGTAGTGGTTGGCTGCACGGACTGCGAGCCAGACCACCTGGGTCGGAGCCTTCTCTTTGCATCTTTCAGGCTGTTGCCTGTGACCCTTGCAAGTTTTATAATCTGTGCCTAGTTTCTCCTCGATGAATGGAAGTAATAATAGCACTTACCTATAGGGTTGGAGTGAGAGTCACATATGTATTATGAGAATTGAGTATACGTGTGTGTGGAGCCCAGTACCAGGCACACACATGTTATGTGTTGCCTGTTGTTTTCATTACTGTCATAATGAACAGGAGAGAAGAAGCGGGCAGAGAGATGTCTGACTGCTGTGGACACTGATTTTTTTCTTGAGGTTCTCTCTTTGCATTAGGCTGCCTGATTTACTTCTTCCGGAGATGTTTACCTCATCCTAATCGTTACTCACAGTCTTCCCAGGACTTCCATTTTCAAACAGATGAACTCAGGGTCCTTGGCCTGGCAGTTAGCTGTGGGTGGACAGAAGCCTGCTTTATCTGTGGAAGCCCTTCTCCCACCATGAGGGCTCTCCAGTAAATCCTTTGGTCACTTAATCCCTCTGGTCCCCGCTTGCTCCTCTGTAGCAGGGGCTGCCTGGGTCAGGGGCTGTTGCTGGGATTGTTTGAGCTCATGAGCAAGGTTCCTTCCTCCTACAGTATAAAAGCTGGTCTCTGCCTTTAACCTCCCCCTGGTTTTTTCAGCAGGTGTCTATTATGTGCACTTCCGTTTCTGAGTCAGTGGCTATAGGGGAATCCAAGAACTTCAGATTTCATTGCCCTTAGAAATCTATACATAGATTGCAGTCTGAAGGTTGGGTAACTGAAGTGTGTTTACTGATGAAAGCCAAAATGACTAGGGGAAGTAGTCAAGAACCTTTTCAAACCAACCGACAGAAGCAGCAATCAGCCATGACTTTTTAAGTGTGGGGTTTTGGAGCCAGTTAACTTCTGGGCCTCAGTTTCCTCATCGGTAAGATGAGGTGAATAATAATGCCTTTATATTAGAGATATTTTTGTAAAGATTCAATGAGATAGTTAACATAAAGCATTTGGCACTGTGCAGGTGGTTATCTTCATCACTACTCTTAACCATGAGGTTTGAATGCTTCTCAGCATTTGTCCCTGAAAACATCCTTTGAGGAAGCCGTTGCTAAAATGACTTGCTAAGTGACAAATCATACTACAGGCCTGTACACTTTGAACCCCATTAATAGTCGACTTTGGGAACAAAACACAAGAAAGCAAGGAAGGAAGAATTAACCAGCCTTATAACAATGTTCATCCTCATCTGAAATCTGTTGTCATTTATACTATCCGCTATTTTTTAAAATTATGATTGTTTGAAAAAATAATTTCATGGTAAAGTCATATCTGTACGTTATGTTCATCTATTTCTCAGCAACCCTGTGGGATTGCTGATTTTCCCCCCACTTTTAACAGTTCCCCAAACTCACAGAGGTGAAGTTGGAACTTAAAATCTGGTCTTCTGTCTTCAAGTCCTGTTTTCTATTCCCTGTTTCAGTTTGTGGCTGGGCCCCATTTACCTCTTCAGAACCCTGATATGCTCCTTATAAAAATCCGCTACTGCTTCCCTCAAACTGACTTGAATCAAGAGCCCATGGAAATGGCTTTAAGAATCCATCCCCCCTTGCCTGTTTATGTCACTTGGGATGTCCTGCTTTCTTGTAGTTTATTTCAGTCCCACGTAACTCACGACTTAGGTTAACCTCACTTCTCTTTATTTTGAAATATTCTTTCATCATCCTGGCCTGTATAATGCTCACTGTTACTGTCTTCATTTAACCCGGCCTGGCCCAGAGGCACGTCCTTTGCAGTACACTTTCGTGTGGGTGTGTTTTCTGTACATCTTAATTACACACATGTTGAGAGAAGAACCTCTTATACTTTCTCTCATTATAGTGGTGTGTTCCGTGGCTCATACTAAGTGTTTGGGGGGGGAACAATGAATGAATGATTACATGCCGTCCATGTGTACACAAGGGAAAAAAGATGTCAACGTCAGGAAGGAGAGAATAACTTTTATTCTGTTTCACAATGAGAACCATCACTTCCAGTTCTGTTTTGACTCCTGGGAAACTGTCTTAACAGGTCGATTATCTATTTTTCTTTTTAAAAGGACAATGGAGGTGTGAACAGGAAGTTTTTGATGTATGTAATCTGAACCCTGAATGGCTGAATTAAATGGTAATTCGATTTATCAGACAAAATATTGTGACTAAAGATTTAGCACATGTTGCCCTAGGAAAAGTACTTACACATGAAAGCAGATTACAGTCTTGCCTGCTTGTCAGAGATACGTTTCTTATCCATACAATTTTATATGACGACAGGCTTCAGATATAGTTGAGAGTTTTCCCTTCTTCAGAATTTTAGGGAAGCGTCCAGCTAGGTTTCCTGATGGTAATAGTAGTTTGTTCAGCTTAGTCCCGCTTTTAGTTCTTGTGTACTCCTTTCTAGCTGTTTAACTGCACAGCTGTTTCTCATTCCCCGTGTGGTGAAGTCTGAGTAACTAGCTCAGGACAGGTCTCTCAGATCTCCTTCTGTTGAGGACTGTGTCTGCTGTGGCAGACGTGAGGAGGAAAGTTGAGCAGTTGGGTAAGAAGTCGCCGTTCACACCCTGCTCCCCTCACTTACATGTCATCCTGCTTTTCTGCTGTTAATGAATTGTCTGTAAGTGTGTATACACCTATTTTTGTACTATTCTAAGTGGGGTGGGGACATATTATACATGCAGATGTGTGTGTAGCTTATGGTTCCTTTTAGGACCTGTTGCAAATAACAAACATCTTACTTTGTCAGGCTTGATGAAAGAAGGGGACTTGCAGGCTCAGGGAACTGGTCCCCAGTCTTCGAGGACAGTTCGTCCTCAACAGCGCCATGAAAGCCAGTCCTTTCTCCCTGCACGTCCATCCACCGTGTCAGCTTTTCCCCACCACTCCTATTCCTCATAGTTCGGGAATGACCGCTGACCACAGCTGGGGTCACACACCACTTCCTTCACATGCCGTTGGGAGTCAGCTGTCTGAAAACCCCAAACAGAAGTCCTGAGATTCTTCCTGAATGAACCAGTGCAGATCATGTGCCTACTCCTGAGCTAGGGACTGTGGCCACAGGGGTAGAGTTGTACCGGATTTGAGTCATTCAGACCCCATTGTTGAAACTACTCATTCATTGCAACATTACAAATTACCACAAAACTTAGCAACGTAATAGACATTTATTATCTCACAGTTTCCTTGGGTCAGGAATTTGGGAGCCGTTTAGCTGGGTGGTCTAGCTCAGACCCTTGTGCAGTTGCCAGCAAACTGCCTGTGAGGGCTGCGGTCATCTAAAGGCTTGACCGGGGCTGGAGGATGCACGTCCAAGATGCTTTACCCAGATGGCTGTTGGCAGGAGGGTTTATTGCCTCTTCACTGGGCTGCGTGTATATCCTCATGACATGGTAGCTGACTTCCCTCAGAGTGAGTGATCAAGAGAAAGAGCAAGGAGGAAGCCCCAGTGCCTTCTTCGGACCTGCTTGTGAAATTGCATGTCACCATTTGTTTGTTATTAATCATATCACCAGGTCCAGGCCACACTCAGGATCCCCTTCTTGAAGGAAGGGATATTACAGAGTTTATGAACACATTTTAAAATCACCACCCAAAGTGGAGGCACAGAGTGGGAACGAGAGCAAAAGAGAGAGCTCTTTGAGGCAGCACGGGGCGGGGAGACTGGACAGTCTAATGAAAATCTGAGAGTTTGTGTAAAGGAGTGAGATGAAAATGGATGTTAGGTGAACAACCAGCAGGTGCCCCCTGCACTCAGTAAAGCGCTTTTCTCACTACCGTTGTGTGACTAGATGATAATAGAATCACATCTCAGAATGGAGTACACACGATCCACACGATCATGGCAGATGTGGAGTGTTACTTATTAAACAAATACTTCTCTGTGGTACTGGGAAAGCATTGGTGTGGGTATTCCAAATAGAGGGTAACTGGATTATTGGCATTGGCATTTGTCAGTTTGTTAGCACATTGACCTTCCTATTTGTTATGCCTGACTCTTTGACCAGTAGATCAAGGTTTGGGGTTTGAAATCCTGGCAGGTTTTGAGTCTTTATCTGAAGTAAAATTGATTATATCCTGTTGAGTTATAAGTGCAGGGAATGCATGTGTGATAACAACACTTTGGTCTACTGCATTAGACTTTTCAGCCTTTTCTTACTACACTTGATCCTCATGGCAAACTCATGGTTGGCAAGTTGTATTATTTCTTTTTTTTTTTTTCCAAGACAGGAAAATTGAGGTTGAGATGTTTGGTAGCATATCCAAATTTATACAGCTAGGCAGGAAGGAAGTTACAGCTGAGCTCTGCTTACCCTACATGCACCTGGCTTTTTCTGTCTTATGCACATGACTGATTGCCTGGAAAGAGCAGGGGTAGAGAGGACACACAGTGACAGTGAGAAAGTCGTCAGGCATTGGTCACCTTTCTCAGCAAAGCCGCAGTGCAGCTTTACCTTGATGTCATGATCCTAAATGTCCAGTGGCAAGCTTGGCTCTCATGTATGTACATTTCACAGAAACCATGACGAAGTTCCCTTTTCTTTCTTGCTTTCTGTCTCCCTGGATGGAAACGATAATGAAAAAGGTTGCTAGCTCTAACCAAAATGAAAATGTTTAAAACACTATGGTAATTTTACTTACATAAACATTAAGGAAAGGTAAAAGCTGATATACGGAATATTTGTTTTTGATGAAAGAAAGTGTGGATAATATAGACAAAGTAGGTGTAGCTCACTGGCCTTAGCAGCTTTTCCATGCAGGTCTTTGGTCTCAGAGTTGAGAGCATTTTCTCTCTGTACCAAATCAAAACATGAATCTTTGGAGAAACCAGTCCTAATGTTTAGCCCCAGAAGGGACAGAGCGTGAGCCATCAAGGCAGTCCTTGGAGGAGGAGGGGCAAGAGAAAGGCATGCAGGGGCCCGGGCTGGTGATTGTCTCTAAGCTGCAAGCCAGAAAGAGGAAGCAGGAGCGCTTTGGAGCCCTTTGATTGGTTTTGATTAGTCAGTTACACACAACTAAATTCTCAGATGTTGTGTATTCACTGAATTGCTGGATGCATTTTTGTTCACTGGATATTTTGTTAAACTAGAGATATGCTACTGGATAGATATGCTGAAGATACTGGAGGTAGTAGACATATGGGAGGAATGAGAACATTTAATATTTGATGGAGGAGAATTTAATCCCATTTAAAATTTGGAAAGTTTGCTTAAGGAAAGAGATTTTTAATAGTGGATTTTAGAATAGTTTTAGTTACTTTTCTAGCCCTTAGGTAAGAAGGTGATGTTCAGAAGTCTCGGCCACACGCCTTTACAATTGGATAAATTTAGTCTGTTTGGTGTTTTCTGAGTGCCCCTCTGTTTGCCTGTCTAGGACCAGGGGGGTCTGGGCATCGCCATCAGTGAAGAAGACACACTCAGCGGGGTCGTCATAAAGAGCCTCACAGAGCACGGGGCAGCAGCCAAGGTGAGGCTCCCCCGCTCACTGTCAGGAAGTCGGGGGAGGGAAATATTTCTGTTAAATCACTTTAACTCTTCCATGTTTCCACCCAGGATGGACGGCTCAAAGTTGGAGATCAGATCTTGGCTGTCGACGATGAAGTTGTTGTTGGCTATCCTGTTGAAAAGGTACTTTCCCACAAGAAAGCAGATGGTACTGTGAACCCATCCTTGGTCATGGCTAAATTGTGCATGTATATGTGTATGTGTGTGTGTGTCTGATCACTATAGGGAATCAAAGCTGTGTAGCTGTATTAGATATCTGTAAGGAAGAGAGGAGATTATGTGGAAGTTGTTTAATTTCTTTTTTCTGTTTTCCAATAAGGTGATGTTAAGTTATTTTCTTACCTGATAAATTCAGCATTCAGTGGGCATTTTTGATAAATATCATTGCAATTTTCCCTTAGGAAAACTTGGAGCTTCTAAACAAAGGTCAACTTAGTATCAAAACTAAAGGAATTTTTTTTAATAAATGTTTGCTCCCATAAATATCCCATATACATATATATCTTTATAAACAGATTTTGAGAGTCAGCCATTAAATGTAAACTCTTACTGGAGTTAAACAGTTACTTGTGCCTGAGTTTCTCCCTCCTCAAAAGCGATCTTAATACTGCACTGACTAGGAGTCTCACTTGAATCCCTTTGTAAGGGCTAGGGAAAAGGCTGTTTTCCTCTTGAGGTTTGGTGTGCCAGCATTTCCACTTCTACACTGGCCAGCAAGACGCTTAAACCATTTATTAAATTTGGCTTTAGTCATTGTGTGGGTTTGATCCTTTACCCCACACGTGCATGTTTTAGCTTTCCTTTTGGTTTGATTCTTCTGTTACATAGTTTTCTTATCTTGCTTGTAATATAAGTGTTTCCATTTTTTAAAGATGTTTCTATAAGCCACGTCATGTTCTCTCTGGAATCAGAAGTGGGTGAATCACCCCATATTTCTTCTAAGGTTGTGGGGATCTAGGAAAAAAGTGGATGGTATTAATTAGAAATATAAAATGTTGAAAGCCTTTTACTTATGTAAGGAAGAATGTGGTCTGAACTAGACTTACAGTAGAAATTAACTGTGGCCTTAATATTAGGGAATTGGAGAAACTAGGAAGAAACGGCCACCATTCTTTCTTGACCTCTTAATCGCAGATCCTGACAAGGAAAGAATGTACCTCTGACTCTTCTCTCAGCCACAGATAGTTACAGATTCCAGCTATGATTGTGGCTATTTGTACAAGTCTACTAATTTGCCTTTAAATTTTATTTACCCTCTGCACCAACCTTCTGCCAGTTTATTAGCCTTTTGAAAACAGCGAAGACGACAGTGAAACTTTCTATTCGTGCTGAGAATCCAGACTCCCAGGCCATTGCTCCAGTAGCTGCTACAGCCAACGGAGAGAAAAAGAACAGCTCCCAGTCTCCAATGGTCGCACCATCCGTCTCCCCAGAGCCGGAGACCGTCCGAAGTAAGGGCTGGTCGCTCGCTGGTCCTGCATGTATGGCACATTCACACGCAGTAGCGGGTCCCTACTTCGGGGCCACCTGCCTGTAGATAGCCCACTGTTTGAAAGGCCATAGTCAGGGAATCCTTTGGTGAAAGGATGGTATAAAGAGAGGGTCTCCTGAAGAAAGAATACTGGACAGTTAGGGAGGTTAAAACCACTTATGGAAATTTTCTCGTTTTTCAATTTTAACTTGGTCCCTAAATAACATTGTCTATAAAAACTATAAATTGGTAAATGGAAGCATAACATGAAAGAAAATATCTTACACCTGCTCTTACCATTTCAGGAGCAAGAAAATAGTGTGCCTCTAATTCCTAAAAAGAGAGCATCTTCCCTAAACCTAATCTATCAAGTATCCCAGCTTTCCCAAAATACGCTATTTGCTGTGTGCACTTTGGTCTATCAGAGAACGTGTGATATGAAGACTGTCACAAAACAAGGTGTGAAAGTACAGCCTCCTTATTTTCTTATAATCTAATCTTATTCATTTAATTCTGAGCGTAGATGCACCAGGTTTTCGTATCCAATTTTATAAAACATTGAGCAAGACACAAGGAGAGACACTGCAGGTGGGTCTCGCTTGATGTCTTAGAAGCTCAGGTGTTAAATCCAGGTGCACGTATGCTCAGATTTGATTACACAAGAAGAGAAATTTTAGGACGGGGTGAAAAGGAAAGCCAGATCAACCAGAAGAAGCCCTGAAAGGCGGGCGCCATAATCCGAGTTGCTGATGTCCTTTGTGTTTTATGGTCTTTCCTGAATGTGAGGTTCCCAGCGCATCTCACTGTTCTGAGTTTTACAAATCGTCATTTCATAAGTTTGTTTGGTTCCAACGACATGCAAAATACCAAAGTGAAACTAGAGGTTCATTTCAACTCTCTGCTCTCATTCCTTTTACATATTATCTCCTTAATTTAAAAAAGTACAAAATAGTGCAGAAAATAATTTAACAGGGAGTTTTGTGTCCATGACCTTAAATTAGCAATGGTGATTTAATTACCCACTTGATAGTTTTAAACACAACTGAAAGACTGGGGCCGAACTGCAGTCTTCTTTGTCCCCAGATGGGCCCATCTTTCTATCCCATTCTCTACCCCATCTATGGTGAGTGTAATATATATGCCTTCAAATCAATTTTTATTTGTATTTCACTTCATTTTCAACTTACTTTTAGGTACAAGCAGGTCGTCCACACCAGCGATCTTCGCTTCCGATCCCGCCACCTGCCCCATTATCCCAGGCTGTGAAACAACAATCGAGATTTCCAAAGGCCGAACAGGGCTGGGCCTGAGCATCGTGGGGGGGTCCGACACACTGCTGGTGAGGACACAGCCGGAGGTGCTTCACACAGAGAGCCCCCTTCGTGAGCCCTGAGAGAGCATTATTAGGGAGGCTTCTGTCCCTTTTATGAAATGAAGTACAAAGGCTTAGAAAAATGTATTGCTCATTCTTATTTTAATTTGTAGGGCAGATAACTCAGCTGGGTACTGGGATTTTTATTTTGAGTAAGCTAATATTAATTTAATATTCATTTATTCATGTGATTGTGACCTTTAGGTTCAGAATATTTCATTAGTTTACCAGGTCTTTCCATCTTTTAATTTCCTTCCTACTGACTGGATACCCATGGGTTAGACCCACCCTGAAAGGAATCTGAAAAATTGGATAATTTGTAGACAAAATTTTACACAATGTCAAAAATGCTTTTAAAGTCTAATCATTCCATTTGCGGATAGGAAAGGTGATGAGTTGACGTTTGTCTCTTACATATGTGTGTGTGGGTGATTTATATATTTTATAATTTCTTTCTTTAGACTTACCTGTCATAAGAACGAGGTATCAGCTTCTTTGAGTCTTTTAGGAAAAGGTGTCTTGTTACACTTCTCTTTGACTTGGGATACGTGACTCACGTACGGATGCAGTGCGTGTGTAACTCTTAGCACTGCCTATAAAAGTGCGGTGTGTTTTGACTTTCTGTTCACCGTTCGTGGAGAGAATGGGATCAAGCATTGGTGTGTTTCGTTTGAGCCCTTAGGGAGCCATCATTATCCATGAAGTTTACGAAGAGGGAGCAGCATGTAAAGATGGAAGACTCTGGGCTGGTGATCAGATTTTAGAGGTACAGCATGCTGTGCGTTTGGCCTGGGAGGGTGGTGTGTGTGTGTGTGTGTGTGTCCTTTTCCCTCCCTCCCTCCTCCCTCCCTCTCTCTCCCTCCCCCTCTCTCCCTCCTCCCCCCTTCTCCCTTCACTTTACTCAGCTCACCTGGTCCCTCACTGTCTGGTTCTGTGCAGGTGAATGGAATTGACCTGAGAAAGGCCACGCATGATGAAGCCATCAATGTCCTGAGACAGACACCACAGAGGGTGCGCCTGACGCTCTACCGAGATGAGGCCCCATACAAAGAGGAGGACGTGTATGACACCCTCACTGTCGAGCTGCAGAAGAAGCCGGGGAAGGGCCTGGGCTTGAGCATTGTTGGTAAAAGGTATGACTGAACAGGGCACAGGCGGCGACCTCTTGGAAATGACTGAATTTAAATTCCTTTAATAGTCCTAGCAATCGCAGAAGCCTTCTCAGCCGCTCCTGTTCTGTAGGTAGCTGTTGTCGGCCCGCGCAGTGGTAGAACATCAGAAGACAGTGGTTGTGCACTTTTTCCGTCAGTGTTTTGAGGGATAGTGAAGGTTCCAGACAAATAGCAATTTGATACAATGAGTACCTGCTGTGTGCCAGGAAATACATGAGCTTCTGGGGAATAGAGCTGAATAAGACATGGATCCTGACCTCAAAAAACTCAGTTTGGTAAATGAGAAACTCATTGGGGGGAACCTGCGAGAAAGGGACCACGTGACTGCATTAAGGGAAGCAGGTTAGGAAAGTGTCCTTCAAAAGAGGTGTGCAAGACGAAGCTAAAAGTGACGTATGAGAGTTGGTCCCACTATGGGGTGGAGGGCATTCTCGAGAGGAGGATCAGCGTGAACAAGAGCACACCGTCACAGGGAACAGAAAGTGTACATTAAGAGGCCAGGGTGGTAGATAGATGAATGTACATAAGTTAAGTATCTAAGTTACTTCAGTGTGTGTATATAGGTAATGTTAGAAATATATGCTCCAGTAAGTTCCAACACCTCTATTCTAAAGATGAGAAAGCAGAGTGTGAGATGGTGGAAAGACTCGTTTGAGGTTGTGACCACAGCAAGATGTTCAACTTTCACTGAATGTTTCTGTTTACAGTTATCTTTCAATCTCAACAAGAAGTTGTTGGGTTATTTATAGTTCCATCGAAGGAAGATTGGAGTGAGATTACTACTTACTCATTTTGTGTAAACCTATTATTGTATGAAAGTTAGATCTGTAACGATTTAAAATAAGAGGCTTCACAGCAATGACATTTAAATTTTGAATAACAAATAGTTTCGGCTTAAGATACATATTTGTTATTTATTGTCAGCAATGTTAATGACATTGATGATAATAGCGACATATTTATGTAGGCACAGATCAATATCAAGTCTTTATTATGGTGTAGGAAGAACAAGACATTGAGCTCTCAATGACTGGCTCAAGTCTCATTTTTGCTACGTGGTAGCTGTGTGGCCCATAAAGTGAGGATAATAGTAGCCACTTCTGCTCACAGTGTGTAACTGTTGAATAAGTATGCTTATGAAAGATACGTCTAATCTGTGAAATATGATAAAGACATAAGATTATATTAAAAAATTATTCTCCTAGTTGCCCCACTGTTGCTGAAAACAGTAAAACTTTTAAAGTCATAAAAATAGAAGTAAAATTTTCACTTGATAAATGTTAGCCTTTGGTTAAATAAGCATTGCACTACAGTTGAGAAAAAGTACTAATGTTGAAATTCAAAATTCCATTTGCAGAAATGATACTGGAGTATTTGTATCTGACATTGTCAAGGGAGGAATTGCAGATGCTGACGGAAGACTCATGCAGGGAGACCAGATACTGATGGTAAACGGAGAAGACGTCCGTCATGCCACCCAGGAAGCCGTCGCGGCGCTGCTCAAGGTAAAAGTCAAGTGCCCCGTGTGTAATGGTGTAGGAGAGGAAAGAGAGTTTAACAGGGAGCTGCCACGTCAGATAAGTCCTGACTGCTCTGCATTTAGTGTGTTATCTCAAAGATGCATTTATGCATTAGATGCTGTGTTTCAGCGATTGCTGTCTAAGTAACAAATCTATGATTAGCTGTTTATTATATTGGTATATATTTATTTAGCAGTAATTAGAATTTTGAACTGAACATCTGTGATCTTAGTAAATCTTCTTACCATAAAAATGAATCTCTTGAAAAAAGGACACATATTCAGGCCACAAAGGAGAAACCAAAAAAACGTAACCTCAGTCCCCCACAATTATATTTGGATTTATTCTTATGACCTCTGGTTTAAGTGAAGACCATCCCTGGCACGGGTGCTCTTTGACGGGGACTCGGCGGAGAGGCAGGTCATACGAGGCAAGAAGGGCACCTCTGGAAGTCATGCTTCCTGGGCTGTCCTGTCCCAGCCCTTCCTTATCCCCTGTCTGGCTGTGCTGAATTGGACATCTTTAGACTTCCCCAGAGATGAAGAGTGTGGAAGAAAGATTTTACCCTTATTGAACCAGAGAAGAGGATGTTTGGTTCACATCTTACTCTGATTCAAAACTACTGAACTATTTAAAGTTTGGCATTTAAAATCATAGTTGGACGGGTCATCCTTATGAAGGTGATTTAGTGCAGATTTACCCCCAGTACCGTCAGCGATTATCCTTGTTGTTTTTTTCAGCCATTATAAGGCCCCCATCCCAAGGTATCACTGCTAGGCTTAAGTACATTTTGCATTATGAAATCTACTTCCTCCCTCCCAAGTAAATGCTCCATGAAGAATCATCTTCTGATTGGAAAGGAGAGCCAGTCTCATTGTAAAAATAAATTGTAAAATACAGAATAGTCAGTTAAAAATGCAACTCTTGGAGCTTGAGGCATATTTCCAGGGAATATTCCAGTTTCTAGAGAGGATGTGTCTTCCTACAAGAAAATAGAGCAGTGCTTATTGCCTCCTCGTTTGCCCTTACCAGGCATGTGTTTTTATGACCCGAAGTGTAGAAGTGTTTTACAGAGAGACTAGCCACCATCAGTACCCATGCCATGTGGCACATGTTAAGTAACATTAGCCTTCAGGGCAGTGCCCCCCAGCAGTAAAAATTACACATTTCTCGCGTGCTCATGGGAGCCTCTTCAGTGGCTAAACTCCACGGAGCGATTTTCAAGGGAGCATCTTGTTATTAACCTCTGTGATTTGCATAAGACCTGGTATATACATATAAATGTAGTTATTCGTAAAGTCACACTTAAAAGCTGTCCTTTCGTCTTAGAGTTAGCAATTTTCAAAAAATGAAATGATTACAATTCCTTAAGGAGAAGTAACTTCCTTTTGGAGATAAATGCAACAGTTAACCCTGTAAGATAGATACCTCTCAGAGATAAAGAAGGAAACATCCATAAAAGAACATAAATAATTTTAGAACCAGTTAAACCACCATTGAAAAACCCTGTTTGGCGGTCTCTTATGAGAGCCTTAAATAATTGTATAACTTCGCTGTTTGTAGCCGCTGCTGCCTGTTGTTGTTTTGATTTAGTAAGTGTTCCCTTGAAAATCTTGTGTAAATAATCCTCATTACACAAAAAGACTTTATGCACAGAAGGTTCATTGCAGTATGCTTTGTAATAATAGAAAAACTGGAAGCAACACAGTTGCTGCTTTGTGCTAGGCACATTCGTAAGCATTGCATGTGGGTTATTTTATCACAACGGCCTGTAACAGTCTCCATTTGTAAAATGCAGAGTAGAAGACTTATCAGTGTAGACGCATCTGGTAAGGTCACACTGCTAGCAAGTCACATAGTCTGGACTTAAACCCGTGTGTTTGACTCCAGAGCCCGGGTCCTCAAACGCCTCGTTGTGTTCCTCCTGTCTGAGACTGTGCAGCGTTCCTTGTGTGCCTCTGATTTGTTTGTGAAGAGCCACAGGGAAATCGTGTTCAATCCTTGGTCTGTGCGTGCAGCCGTGTGGCTCATCGAAGTACGTACGGTCGCTCCATGTGGGTACAGCGTGGCGAGAGAGCGCGTACCCAGTCTACCTGAGGACCTCCGCTGTGGAGGGCAGGACGGATCAGTGCCGTAGTGGTAGTTTTATTGTTTTTGTTTCGTTCGTTGCAATCTGAGTGATTTAGTTTGTTTGGCCTGTCTAAATTAGTGCGCTTTATGAGCTAATTGCTCAATTCTCAGTGTCTCTTTGCTTTGGCAGAAACAGGCTCCGTGTGAATCATGAGGTGGTGAGACAGGCGCTAGTGGTGCTGCTGCTTGGTAATTTTTTTTAAACTAGTTTTAATGTTTTAGAAGAACCTCTTTCCACAAAGGATTGGTGGCAGCCTTGCCTATGGAAAGTCCAGAGGGAAGATGCCTTTCGAAAACTCAGTCTTGACGAGTAAAATATATTCCTAGAGCTGACTGTAGCATTTCGTTTAAACGTTTCCGTAAAACCACCTCTCCTGCAGTGCTCCCTGGGCACAGTGACCTTGGAAGTCGGAAGAGTCAAAGCTGGGCCGTTCCATTCAGAGAGGAGGCCTTCTCAAAGCAGCCAGGTGGGTAGCCGTGGGGTTCATCGGGGCAGTGCAGCCCACGTGCCAAAAGGAACCCAGAGGTGGCCTGACTGTGGGTCTGCCCAGGGTGGTGCACACAGACCCGGCTCCCTGACCCTTGGCAGAGCGGCCAAGGTGCCGGGTGAGGGTTGGGGGTGGGCGTGTGAGCGTGGTGTGACTCTTGAGTAGTTTGGGAGTCATTCAGAGGAATTTAATTCCAGACACTTTCCTTTTCTGGCATAATTCTTATTCCATAATCTCAATAGTGAACCCATTACTATATGTAAAGCCTACCAAAACAGTATATTTTTAAAGTACTTTGTAACAAACATTTATCAATCGGTATTCAACTAGAAAAATCCCATGTAGGGGAACTGGAGAAGCTCACCGCCACGTGTGAAAACATGGAGTGAGGTAATTGGAGTCTGTTGGCAAGCCCCTGTCCTCAGCCTTGTCTTCTGCTGACAGAAGCCCATTTCTGTCTGCCTGTCCTTAACGACCCCTTAGTCCCACCTGAATGACTACCATTAGTTTCCTGTTGACTGGCCTTAGTTCTACAGTTAAGTCCCCATCTACGTACAGCATGAGGTTCAGTTTAGAGAAGATTAGCTTGAATGAGATTAGGAAAATCCACTAAAATTTTAGCTAGGTTGGAATCAATTGCATCCATTCTTTTAGCTTCAGTTTATTCATGTCACTGTGCAAATTTTTCCTTCAAGGAGAAAAGGAAAAAAAAAAACTCAGTAGAAACTGTTTATATTGCCTTTCAAATTATCAGACACCACTGTTGCTTAACAGGTATTTCTAGGTACATTAAAAGAATTCTGAAATAAGTAGGTTTTAGGGAGTACCAATACTTCCCAAACTTTCTAAAACAGCTGTTTTGTGTTTGCAGATGAGCGAAGGCAGCCTTTCGTCATTCACTTTTCCACTCTCGGGATCCAGTACATCTGAGTCACTGGAAAGTCACTCAAAGAAGAATGCATGTAAGATGGTTTGAAGTTTTAAGCATGATTTATTGGTTTGAATTTTGGCCATCAACACTGATTTTTTTTCCCTGTTTTAATTTACCTCTGAAGTGCTCTTTCCTCTAGATCATCCCACACCCTAAGAGAGGTGCAAAAATGAGGGCCAGCAGAGACTCAGAACAGCATGGAGGAGGATCTAGGGCTGCATTTCCCATGTGATATTTTCCCTATGAGACACACTGAACATTAGAAGCAGGATTCTGTAATTTTTTTCTTACGAAGCAGATTGGTGTATTTGATTTTTACTCCCTTTTTCTGTTTAATGTAACACCGATAAATCAGATGACATTACGTGAAGCCTTCTTTTTCCATGAAGATTGCAAAAAGTCTGATTGAGAAAATTAATCTGATCCTCCTGTGTTTTCCTTACATGAAATCATGATGCAGAGGGGTTTTTGGCTTGGAGCACTGGTTGAAAGTTGTTCAGATTGAAGAAACCAACCATATGGCAGTCTCTGTTTGCAATGTGACTAATATTCTAGAAATTTAGGCACTTAAGTCCATGGATTCTTTTTAATGCTTCCATGACTTTATTTCTCTCAGCTGCGCACATGCATCTTTCTATCTAAAGCACATCCTGTCCTTGATTCATTCAAAGTGGATTATGCAGTTGTATAAGCGGTGCTCGAAATAAGAAGGAAGAAATGGCATGGTGTGTGTGCACTCTCCCAGCTGGGAGTCGCAGTGAAGGACAGATTTAATCATGTGTGCTAGTACATTTGAGCACCTCTTTCAATAAAGTTAGAGTATCTCATTCAGTCTCATATAGCTCTGGACATCAACTAAAGCGTAAACTAACATTAAAATGTTTTACCAACCATATTTTATTTTTTTTCCCTTTACAGTGGCATCAGAAATACAGGGATTGAGAACAGTTGAAATTAAAAAGGTAACTTAGGAGAGAGAAAACGACATAAACTCTGTCTGCTTGTGTGTTTTCCTGTTAAGCTGCCTTCCTATGTTATAGTAGCGTCTGATAAAATACATAATATATTCAGGGAAATAGCACAGCACAGTCTTTGCTGACTTTCCTGGTCATAGTCCCTTATTTGAAAAATCACTGTTGGTATATCCTTTATTGCCAGAACTATTAACCCAGCCCCAGACAAAGCAACACTTATCACACTGATACGTAAGCCTTTGTCTTCAACAGAAATTTCCTATTCTCCTGAAACAGCCGTGCACAGGAGAGAAAATCTGAGCGGATTTACGGGCTGAAAGCTCTCGTAGACCCTTCATACCGCTGTCATTTTACCTGTCACTGCAGCCCTTTCTCTGTGAGAGGCGCTGCGATCTCCATTTTGCCTGTGAAGATCTAGGGATTCACTGAGAGCAGTGGACCTGTCCCAAGTCCCAGCGCTCCTGAGTGAGGGTTTCTGCCTTTGGACATGGGTCTCTCTGGTTCCTTCTCACTTCATCAGTTTGTACTTGCTTTCCCTCAGTCCCTATATCCTGATTTTCATTTAGCCTGTTTTGACTTTTTTTTTTTTTAACTTCCTGAACACATGCTTATGTTTCTAAATCACATTAAGGACCTGTATCAGATAAAGTAATGTGGTTTTCCTGGGCCTCGTTCTCCATCCTCACATCTAGAAGATCAGAGTTACCTGTAGAATACTGTGCCAAAGAAACCAAAGCCAATTAAAAATATCCCTTTGACCAAAATGTCCCGTCTGTTCGACGGCAGGGGCCTTCTGACTCGCTGGGAATCAGCATTGCTGGAGGAGTGGGCAGCCCGCTGGGCGATGTTCCTATATTTATTGCAATGATGCATCCGAATGGAGTTGCAGCTCAGACCCAGAAACTCAGAGTAAGTTTCACTCATCGCCCTGGTAGCCCTAGCAAATCTGTGGAAAGGTTTTACAGACTCTTTGAATCCGGCCACCCGTTGTAGGCAGTTTGAATTATCTGTATCAACTTTTAAATCGGCTAATGCAGCCACAGCAGGGCTTGCTTTGAGTAAAAGATGAGGAAGATGAAAAGGAGGAGAATTAGCTGTTGGTGTGCAGATTTGCAGCTAGTTGGAATGGGGAGATTTACGGCTGCTGCTTAACATATTTCACTTGTTTGAAACCTTGTGGAAGAAGTTCAAAGGAAACAAAGTCATTTCGGAAAGTATTGCCAGGCTGAAGTGAATTTTTTTCCTTTGCACGTTTTATTGGTTTAAATGCTAATTTAACTTTCTTAAATTGGTAATTATCATTTATGTTGCATTTGGTGACCAAGTTTGCAGAAGTTTAATGTAAATATGATTTATATTGTGAAATTATACAAGACTTGGCTTCAGTATTAAGGGGATTATGCATATGTGGAACTCTATGATAGAATTTATGCTAACTGCCCAGTTCTGAAATTATGTGAATATTCCATTAAGGGAACTCAATCTCTATAAAGTAAAATCCGTACGGCCTCGTGCCTTAAAAATTGTCTCGTATCATAACTGCTATTTAACTATTGTCTGAATCAGTAATGATTCAGTCTCCTTTTGATTTGTAAGTTTAGGACTGACACTTAAAAACTGATTGGACACACAGCACAGGGATCAGAAAACTGTTCTGTGAAGGAGCAGATGAATGCTTGAGGCTTTGTGGGACATACGTGTCTTTGCTGCAGCTACTCAACTCTGCCCTGTGAAAGTAGCCCAAGAGTCGTATTGTCTTCAACCAAATTTTATTAACCAGAATAAGCAGTGGGCCCTTCTTGACGTGCGAGTCATAATCTGCAAACCCTTGACTTAGAGTCATAGCTAATGTGTATAATAATGTTGTCTAGAGAAAGTCTGGTTTCCGAATGGTAATAGATACATTACTCTTTTAATAGGAAGTACTGTCTTACCCAGGAGAAATGAAGAGAAGGGGGAAGAGTGGTTCCCTGCCCCTTGCCCCAGAGATGATACAACTAAGCTGTTGTACGCGGTGTCTCTCTGTGGTTGCTGCTGCTTGGAATGCGAGGTTTCCTTGGGCTCTGTTTTGGTTGCTGATTAGCCGTGTATATGTGACTTGGAAAGTGGGGAAGGAAATTGTGCCACCGTCTGTGGCTGTTGGAGCAGATGGCTGTTTCTCTCTCTTGCAGGTAGGGGATAGGATTGTCACTATCTGTGGCACGTCCACCGATGGGATGACTCACACCCAAGCAGTTAACTTGCTGAAAAATGCCTCTGGCTCCATTGAAATGCAGGTAAGACTTTTGTCCCAGCTGTTCAGAATATGAGTAGCTTGACAACACATGCGCTTCCATGTTAAAGCTGTGAAAATGATTAAATCTCCTGCTATTGTTTCATTTACTGCTTCCCTGAAACAAACGATTACATTGAGAGTTCCAGGAAAGTGCGTAGCAAACACGTGCTGTCACGTTTTATCCTGATGCATCTATTATTTCATACTTCATATCTAAGGGAAAGAATTTGTGGTCTTAGCAGGAAGTGATTAATTGCTGAAATTTTAAGCATATTCTTGAATTCTGAAGATGTTTTAAAAACAACTGCATTGGAGACCAAGTTTGAAAAGCATTAGAGAACTTGGTAGAAATTGAATTAGGAGAATATTCTTACTGTCAGTTGAAGAGAGGCCTCTGGACCTTGTGAAATTCCCTCCTCTTTGGTTGCATATATTATGTTAGTAGTAATGATGCTGTGAACAATAAAATACACATTTTAGTCCAAATGCTCTTTTTGAAAGAAAATTACTGATATCTTCCCAGCCACATGAACACGTGTTTTTCTTTGTATATTTCTCGGGTGTGCAGGTGGTTGCTGGAGGAGACGTGAGTGTGGTCACAGGTCATCAGCAGGAGCCTGCCAGTTCTAGTCTTTCTTTCACGGGGCTGACGTCAAGTGGTATATTTCAGGATGATTTAGGGTGAGCTCATATATAATGGTTTGTATGTCCCTACCACTCACATAAGACAGAAATAATAGGAAGTGAGGTACAAAATAGGAAAACCAAGTGTTTCTTTCTCTTCAATAATTATGGCATGGGTTTAGTTTATCAAAGCTAGGTATGCAGCTAGCTAGACGGACGTGCATGCGTGCATGCCACTATTCCTGCATTTTCAGCTCTGAGCTTTTTGAGTTTCTGGGGATCAATCTATCATTTAAAAAAATTCCAGCATTGCCTACTCATTTATTAAATCATCCTTCTGATTTAAAAACTTCACAGTTACCCAGAACTTGAGCACAAAAGAGTCAGATGACAGAGAGAGAAGAGAGGAGCTTATTAGAATTTTTCAAGTAATTTGATGCAGCTTTTATATTGCTTATCCTTGATTTTGTCTCTGAGCTTGGGAGTGCTGACATTTATGACTTACTCCACCTGTAGCCTCTCACTTTAGATAAACTGGAAAAACACCCAGCTAATCTATGCAATGAGAACACGCCATGAGTATGTTAGGTTAAGGGTACTATAAGTGAGTAATAGAATTAGGGTGTTAAGTAGGATTTCATTAGATTATGTAAATATAAAATACTTAGCACAGCACGCACTGACAATTTAAACATCCCCAAATACCCGTGATACACTCGCTTTCTGTAACACAGAAAATTATACCAGTTCTAGGTGGATGTCAGATAATACATGACGTACAGATTCTGGAGATACATATATAGATACCATATATATATATAAATGTAAAAACCGCTTTTTCCTTCTCTTTGCTGTAGACCTCCTCAGTGTAAGTCTATCACGCTAGACCGAGGACCAGATGGCTTAGGCTTCAGTATAGTCGGAGGATACGGCAGCCCTCACGGAGACTTACCCATTTACGTTAAAACAGTGTTTGCAAAGGTAAGCTTGCAAATTTTAACCACCCTCTTTCCCCCTAAACATTAATTAATGGTGGTCAGCAGCTGGCTTATTATTTTATGGCCCGAGGTAACGCCAAATGGTTAACGGTTGATCATTTTCTTTGGGAACTCCCTACAGGAACAGGTCATTCAATGTTTTTTTTTTTATCCAATACGAGGTTTAGTTGTCTTTAAAGGGAAATAGGCTCAAACTGAAATTTCATGGGCACTCTTGACAATATATATAAAACTATTAATGAATTTCAGTTAGACAGTAAGCCCTGATTTTTTTATTTCCCTGTGGAAACAAGTCGCATATGATTGAATGTCTTTTGAAAATAGGACACGTTAAATGTGTGTATGCTGTAGAGCCCTGGCATTTCTTTTTCTCTGCATTTTTTGTTGTGAAATGTAAAATAGGCACAGAAAAGTACATAAAACACATACGCAGAATAACTAATAGGGCATTTATTCTGCAAGTTTCATTTCATTGAATGGAATAGAATAACAACCACTAAAAAAATTTAAGACTGTCCAGCAACTCTGTCACCTGCCATGAATCAGCTATTTGCAGTCGAGGGATTCCTTAAAGAAAGGAAAACCGTTGGCATATAGTTGTAATCATGTAGCAATCCTTTCCATGATGAGATGTTTAAAGTACAAATAAAGTGATTACAACATTGGTGAAGCTATTATAATCATTTAAATTTGTATAATTATTGTTAATTCATTGTTAAGATAATTTTTTAGAAACTACAAAATTAGACAAAACTTCCTGGAGCAGAGAATCTAGATTCTCAAATTTTAAGTGTGAAGGAGCCAAAACCATATTAAACCTATGAAAGATTTGATATGGGGGCTTTAGATTTGTGCTGTGGTCCTTTAAAGGGCAAACCTGTGGAGGTTTCATTCTATTTTTTTTAATTATTATTTTTAATGAGTTTAAAGTGCTGTATCTACAGCAGTCCAGCTTTAGGCTTAATTTATGAGATTTTTTTTTAAGCTACTGGTATGTCCAAAAATACAAACTGCATTTGCCAGTAAATAGAAGAGTCACGCAGTCCTCTTCCTCAGCCTTAGAACAATTTATTTAAGGCATGCTAGTTAGAACATATTTTAAGAATTTCATCATTATGGATTCCTCATTAACTTTTCCAGATTTTTAATCATATATTTAATTACATAATTGCCTACTGTAAGTATGCCTTAAGATGGGGTTCTTGTACAAACAGCAGTGTTTGTGTTTAGTCTTAATCATTTAGGGTCCATAAGGAATATGAAGACTCCATCTACCCTTGGGAAGCAAAGAATCAAGCAGCTTAAGCAGCCTTTTCAAAACCACAGAAAGAACGAGAATTAGCAGGACTTGTGCCTTATCCTCCTGCCCTCGTCAACATGCATGTGGGCTTTCGTGCTTCTGCAAACCTTTGGGTTTGGTGGCCTTCGTGTCCTTGTCCTATAAAACGGCTTTTGTCCTATGAAACGGTTAATCCTTTGTCTTCTGTCTGTAGGTCTTCTTTACAGGATAAAAAAAATCTTGGATTCTGTGAAATCATTTCTACTAGGCATATTCCCAAATATTCTTTATTAATTTGAGTTCCCACCAACTGCTGTGCTGAACAGCCAAAAAATCATCCAACTAATCTATTGACTGCTAAATTCTCTCTCCAATTGGAATCTCAATGCTAAAGCCATTTAGGAGAAAGGATTCCTTTGTGTGTGTTCATCACTGCTCACTGGCCGTGGAGCACCCGTGGCGCACTGAGAGCACCGTGTGTGTCCATGCAGGGCAACTCACATTCTTGTTTGGATCTTTTCATCTGTTGTGTAGCTGCAAGGCAGCGTTTTTTGAGGAGTAAACAAGCCCACTTTATAATTGCAGGGAGCAGCTGCCGAAGATGGGCGTCTCAAGAGGGGTGATCAGATCATTGCTGTCAACGGCCAGAGTCTAGAAGGGGTCACTCATGAAGAGGCTGTTGCCATCCTTAAGCGGACAAAAGGCACTGTCACTTTGACGGTTCTCTCCTGAACTTGCTGCCAGAATCGAGCCATCCTAAACTCCTTGCTCACATCCCATACTGTAAAGAGAATGAAACTGGTCCTGTGGATAACTTTTCCCATGCTGTCTTCATCGGGCTCTTTAAAACTGTAGGGGGAGAAAAGTAATATTTAAGTTTGTTTTTCTCATATGGAAATGATTTTCTTACTGACAGCCTAGCATCACCTTCCCATTCTCCTTGCATTTTGTGATGTAAACTCAAAGAGAACGACTCTGCGTTGGCAAATCCCGTCTTTTCTTCCTGAAGATACTGACGTTTTGTAGTCACGTGGGCAGAAATTAATCCTGCTGATTAGTAGATAAAGAAAAAATGAATTCAAAAGCTAACCAAAGAGAAATGGCTGCCTGACATTAAGGTGAAAAGTGAAAATATAAAATAAAGAAGAAAATCTCAAATGTTATAAACATATATTTTAATCCCCTTCTCCCTGCTTCTAAAACAGAAAAGAAAAAACATTGACTGAAAATCTTTAAAAATACTTTCAGTCTTTAAAAATTTTGAATATTATTAAAAAGTTCCATCTCCTCAGCTCCAGTATACACATACTTAGTTTCCTCCTAAGAGGGGCTTCTGAGATTGAGTAGAAAAGCAAATGCAGGAAGCGGTGTCCCCAAGTTTGTAAAGAAGCATTTACTGCACCATATTGATGTTCATTTTCACCTGCTATAAAATATTTTCACCTTCCTATAAGTAAAATGCTGCTGCTGCCCCATATTGACTGTGGTTTCCCTAGAAAGCAGCTGTGTTAACCGTGGGCGAGTGTAGCTCTCCGAGTCTTCAGTGCTTGTTGTGAGGCGTGCAACACTCAAGATGTGTCACCGTGCTGTGCAGTTGGTTTTCAATTAGTATTAATCTTAATGACAGAGAAAAAAGCAACGTGTTAGTAATTATTTTGGTTGTATGCCATTAGTAAATTGATAGAAAAATTAAGGGGATTAACATAGCTTCATTTTATTGCCCTGTATTAACATCTTATAATACAATAGTTTAAGACTAAGGGAAACAGATGGAGCTG
This sequence comes from Vicugna pacos, assembly GCF_048564905.1. NCBI lineage: Eukaryota > Metazoa > Chordata > Mammalia > Artiodactyla > Camelidae > Vicugna > Vicugna pacos. Next base: position 26,322,068 of record NC_132990.1, read on the forward strand.
TTTATTGAGACAACTGGTGAGGAATTATCATGTGTTCATTCCCATTTTAGAGCGTGAAACTCCTACATTAGAATATATAAAGGCACTCTAAGTATTATCTATATTTGTAACGAAAGTAGTGTACAGATATTTTATTACAGCACTTTTGTGTAAATGCAGAATTGAAGTGAATAAATAAGATGTTTCATGGTGCACAAAAAAGAAGCAGGCGTTTTTTTTTTTGTTGTTCATTTTACTGAGGAAAAGCTTTATTACATTGTTCAAGATTTACAGTCTAAAATTGGTCTGTATCATGTCTAACTGCACATACGGTGTCCATAGTTACAGTTAGAGGAACTTTGGACAGCATCATTATGAAAAGCTCGATGTTTTTCACGCCCAGCATTTTTACTAATGCTAAAGATTCACAGACTCCTCACATAGAGCAGAGGAAGGAAAACAACACTGAAGAAAGAGACGCGTCCTGCTTGAACGTGCTTTTCTGAGATGCGGTTAGTGAAGCAGTGTGAGAAGTTGTTCTTTAGAGTAGTCAAGAGCTAACGTGTGTGCAGGGAGAAGAAGTCATGATGAAAATTACTTATAATAGTCTTGAAAAATCCAGTTTGAACACTGAGCAAAGAAGTGGGGAGCCTTTGTTCTGCCAGTCTTCCCCCTAATTAGCTGATTGAGCACATGCGTGCCCTCTGATTCATCTTGTCTGTGAAGGGATAGGTTATTTTATCTCAAAGCTTGTATCAAGTTATAAAATAGAAGACTTCTGGGATTCTTAGACGTACAAAATGAATGGACAAAACCGCACGGTGCAACAACTCGGGAGATATTCTCCCCAACCAACTGCTGTAAACTGAGGTACTTGACGTAATAAAATACATTTTGGTCTCCCAGTGACACGTCCAGCTTCCTAGTCACCAGTTAATGGCCCTCCGTCAGGAAGGCCTGCCGAGATCCTCTCGTGGCTGGCTGCTGGCAGCTGAGCCGCCCTCTTCCGTAAGTTGTAACTAGCGAAGATTGTATGGAGGCCACTTGATGGCCGGCCCTAGGGAGGCGAGGGAACCACCCAAATTGAAGTCTGAGTAAATCTGTGCAAGTACTCCAGTGAGAACAGCCTGTGTAGCATCCTCCCCAGGGTCTACCAGGAACCTTATTCGGAAATTGGGTCTTTGTCAATGTCATCAGTTTAGTTAAAATGAGGTCATGCTGGATTACCATAGGCCCTCCATCATTAAAGGAAGGCCATGTAGAGATGGGGGCAAAAACAGACAGACAGACAGACAAACAAACGGAACCTCTGGAGCCACCAGAAGCTGGAAGAGGCAGAGGCAAGGAAGGCCTTTCCCCTGGGGTCTTCAGAGGGAGCTTGTCCCTAGTGACACCTTAATTTCAGACATCTGGCCTCCTGAACCGTGAGAATAAATTTCTGTTGTTGTAAACCACCTAGTTTGTAGTACTTTGTTATTGGAGCCCTGGGACAGACAAACATAGTAATCTTAGATGTTTTTACATCCTTAGCTACTATCGTTCTGCCTGGATAGTAGGAGAGGCTCCACTCTGTACATGTTTGTTGAGCACATAGATGATTTAATTATAAGTCATGATTAATTTCGTGGTATGACCTTGTCTTAGTTAAGCTAGCTGTAGCCTCCATGCTGCAGAAAAGCGATGGGACTGCCACAGTACAGGTACAAAAATACGGAAAAACTCCCCTCCTGAATTGCTATTAAGTGAAAAGAGGGAAGGAAGGAAGGAAAAGAATATAGACTCATCAGGACTGGAGGGAGTGGCAAAGGCTTATGCTTACTATATTACTCTCTTCTGGAATATGAGAGTTCTCCATGGGGAAGGAGGAAAGTGTGCAAGGAGTTTGAAGACTTGAACATTATAGTGTTAATGCCATGTGTGACTCAAGACCATGTGTAACTCAAATCTGTGGATTGCCTGCAGTAGATTCAGTATGATTGCTTGTGTGATGGAATCACGTTGGTGAGTACCACACATTTCTTTTGTTCTTTGTGACCCTCCAAAAGGAGGAGGAGGAGGAGGATGTGTTTAATTTCAACCCTTACTGATACGTACCAGCAGGAGTAGCGATGCAGTGTAGCAAGTCAGCAGAACCCATACATCAGAACAGTGATGGAAGCATAAAATATTAAAATTCAATGAAAGACAAGGGAAGGGATTTTTTTTTCATTTTTAAGAATCTTGATAAAGCAGAATTTGGTAGATTTGAAGAACTGAAAGAAGCTCTCCCCTACTCTGAGATGTTCTGTGCCAAGCTGCCTTAGATCTGGTCATCCAGCTGATCGTCTGAGAATGCCAGGCCGTGGTTTAATGCCTTTCCTCAGATCTCCATCAGAGTGACTAGGGATGACGAAAGGATGCCTGCAGGGAGACAGGAATAAATAGTCTCTCTTTGGGTCCAGGTGTGGGAATGGCGGAACTGTCATCACCTGATTTCAGCAGCCCTGGTGTGTTGCTTCATGTCTGTGACAACTAGTCTGGAATGCATTTGATTTGTGCAAAGATGTCCCTCAACTTTGTCTACCAGGAATTAACTTTCCCCTTTCTAAAGGGAGTTATTTGTAAGGTGGGATTGGCTTCTGTTACCTCGAGAGGAAGGAAAACATTGTTGGCAGCAAGAACATGTCTAAATAAAGAGCATGAAAACTAAGCAAAGCAAATGTTGCTAGAGTGGTTTTTGTATACTTGGCATTGCGGCTCCTTTTTCCCTTCAAAACACCAGCACTTCCTTTTATGCAAATTAGAAAAAAAATTGTATTACTTGTCTTGGAATTTTACTTCCCATTCAGGTACTGAAAGTTCAGTAGTAGACCCTTCAAAGGAATTCTGTCGAGGAGGCAAATCGATGGTAATGATCTCAGAATTGTGTCACTGAAAATGTTTCTTGAAGTTTCAGAAATTAAAAAGACTGGGCAAGTTCTAAGAGGGAGCCTTAACTTATTTGCTTAACACTGGACATTTTTCAGAAAGTTGTATTGTTTGCTGATACTCTGTGACCCTTTCCACCTCACTCCCCAATCCTCCTCCTATGTATGAATTTCCAGAAAATAGTTATCATTGGAAAAACCTACTTTTTCTCGCTTCTTTTCTTATTAATGCATTGGAAATTGTGATTTTTTCAACTGAGTCTACCTTGAAATATTTGGCATTCAAAGTTCCACTCCCTAAATTTCGTGTACCTGAAGTTACTTTGTTCCATTCAATAAAACTTACAGATTTACCTTGCTTTGGAAAATTAAATGAGATAACTATATATAAAGCACTAATACCATGCACAGGATAAGCTGTCACAAAATGGTAATAGTTATTGTATGTGTTACATCCTGGAAGACATAGCGTAATTGTAAATTCAATAGCTTTCTTTAAATAGCTTTCATTTTCCATTTCTGTATATCATATCTTTTTCTTCTGAAATTGGATGCAAATCAACTTACACCAGAATTTCAGTGGTTTTGCATACAACCTGCATGATGTGTCCCACATCCTCATATAACTACTATAAATTACTAAATATTTATCTTTAAAGTGGACTACTGTTTAACTTAAGTGTGCTTAAAAGAGGAGCTGTATCTCACTACTTTAATTGGAAAGCCAGTATCATTTGCCATAAATTTAGGGTAACGATGAGCAAAAGCAATATTTTTAAATTCTATCAAAATCCCATTGCCTACCAGGGATCAGAACTTGAAGCCTGCTCTCTTTATGAGAAAGGGAGTTGCAAACACTAGAATGGTGTTAATGACTCAATGGAAACTCTTTCCTGGACTTAAAAGAACTGAAAGAGAATACCTTTTTCATGATGTGATTTAGAATTTTCTGGTACTAGGTCAGTGCTGCTTACAAAGATGATCTCATGATAATCTCCCTCTTTGGAAAATCTCTATTATACCAAAATCAGAAAGGTCTTATTTATAGACCCCTTATTTATTTTTATTTTTATTTTTTATTGAGGTACAGTCAGTTACAATGCCAGAAATGGACACATTGTAATAGACCCCTTTTTTTGAAAGTGTAAAAGCAAGCCAGTCCTTTAGAGTATTCTTAGCTAATGAGGTTGTTCAAGATTTTGTTTATAAGACTTTCACTGAGACCAGAATTGGGTCATCGCCTCCACTGCTTTAGTTCTGGCAATCTCGGTTTGAAATAAAGGACAAATGACATAAATTAATGGAGTAAAATTAATGTTGTGGTGATATTAAATAAAGCTAATGTCTCCTGCACCTGGAGGGCGATGCAGATGGCAGGCATACCTAATTATGCACCCTGCTGCCTTTAAGTGCACTGATAAAAATCTCTCAGCTGAGTGTAAAATATGTTCGTTCACTGACTCCAGACAAGTTTGAGTAAGGAATACGACACACAAAAAACACAGCCTTAATGTACTTTTTTTCTTTTTTTTTGATGAAAGTATGAAATTCTATAAGTTAAATGAATAATTAAATAGTAACCTCATTTTAAAAATAAGTCATTATTAAAGTCATGGTTTTTGTCCTTTGTCTGAACATTAAAATATGTGTCAGTCATTACGAAAGATTTTTCTCAAGCCAGTAAGGACGTGCTTAAATTTGTCTACATTTTTACTTACTATGCCTTCATTAAAAAGATAAACTTATGAAGAAAATCCTAAATAAGTTGATTTGATTTCTCACTCTAGGTAAAAATTGGATTGACCAGGTATCAGCAGATGTTTATAAACTTGCTCAATTCTTTAACAAGTAGCTACTGTAGAAAATATGCCAGTGTCATTAAGCATAGAGATAATACATTTTACTACAGATATTTCAGAGATGTCACTGAACTTTGTAAAACTTACCGTGTATTTTCTTCCTGTATGGCATATGAATTCTCATAAACTTCATTTTGTTGCAGTTGCATACCAATGCAGTTAAAAGCACAACCAACAACTTCTAGGTTTTTAGCTTCAGAATGATTTTTTAAATGCTTTTATGATATTTATTATACACACATTATTTTTCTTATCCTTAGATATATGTTTATAGCCTATATTTTAAAAATAAAAAGGACAGACAGGTAAGATACTCTTTTCATGCATACTTTTCATCAAAATAGGAGAGCTAGTGCCAGCTATTGATTTTACAATAAAGGATGCTGGCTCACTTGAAGGAAAAGGTGTTTTTTTCTTTAAGGCTAGGGAGAATATAATGTCTTCATCTTTAACTCTTTAATTTAAGGGTTAATAAATAAAGGAACTGTGCGTTTTAAAATATACATTGCCATTTGGGTAACTAAAATTATGGGAATTATGTTCAACCCATTCGTCTACAATTATTTATAAGTACCTGACTGTTAGTCTTTCTGTTCAGTAGTTGATTTTTTTCCGTAAAGCTTTTCCTTTCTGTACCTTGCAGGTATTTATGTAATGAAGTCATCAGTGTCTCAGCACCCAGTTTGACCGCCTTGAATGGATGTAAGTCATAGCTGATCCATGTCTTGTGCTGATGGAGCTCTAGATTTGTCTGAAATGCAGTGTAGAGAGCAGGGGCCTCTGGGCCACAAGGCCCTGGGTTCCTATGCTGGCGTGGTGCCCGAGTGGAAGGCAGCCGGCCTCTCTGAGCCTCAGCCTCCTTGACTGCAAAGTGGGAATAATAACGTCTTCCTCACAGCTCTGTTAGCGTCAGATAAGAAGAAGTGTCTGCACATGGTGGCACTTGATAAATGATAGAAATAGCTCGTGTGTCTCAAGTCCCTGTAACTTCAGGGCTGGGTGGTCCCTGTCGTGGAAGTCTGGGGGTCACCTGGAGTAGACTGTGCTGTCACTCATATTCCCTTATATCCCGACTTTAAAAATAAACTTATAAAGTGCCCTCCTAGTTATTTATTCTAGAAATATCCTCATCATTTCTACTAGAATGGGAAGCAAAAGCAGAAGTGATTCCAGGAGAACTGAGACCCGCATGGTCTCATTGTTGGTGAAGCGGGTGAGTCACTCTTTAATGTTTTAAATAAGATAGAGCTGGGATAGAGTTGTTTAAACCTAGTGAGAGGTTTTAGCGTCAATCTGAGCCCCATCACTTGCATAATAAGCCAAGTATCACGTTTTAACAGTAAATGGGAAATTGAAGAATAGCCGTCACTCATATAATCTCTCCTCCCCAATCCTCTGTGTTCAGTTAATCAGGATAAATAAATTGTGCCTTCCTCTTCCTTCTTAGGTACAGTCTCTTTCCAGAAGGAAGGACATGAAAACAATTAGCTCGTTAGACTAAACAGTCTTCTAGAAGGAAGTTGGTAAGATCAGACTGTCTGCTGGTTGCTCCTTTTTTCCACGTTAGATATTATTTCTCAAGTGGCTGATACTAAATATGTTGGGGAAATGTAAGGTGGAAATTGTATGCACTACTAGGGGTTAAATTAAAAAAAAAATTTTTTTTGTCCAGGAAAGAAAATTAGCTTTTAAAGAGGACGTCTCCCAGCTGGTCATCACATTTGACTATAAAATAAGCTTCAAGGTCTGTGAAGACCTGGCCCTGACTGTTTGTCTTGTTTAAGATTAAGATGAGGGTTGAGAGAATAGACGCGTCTCTTTGGGTGTGGTGGAGGGTGAGTTTGTGTGTGCTGGAGAGCAGATAACTAGAACACACGAACCTAATTTCGAGGTTTGTACATTGGAGGGGCTAAGAGTATAAAACATTCTTAATCCCCACTCATGAATAAAATAACTTCTAGATATTTATTTTAAAAAATTATACTTTTCAATTGCCTGAATATTGTAAGCCCATGAAGGACCAAGAATCACCCCTAAACCTTGATAAAGAACTGAGATCCCAGAAGAATGTATGTGTTTATAGCCCCCTGTACAGAGTGGATCATTTGCAGATAGATGAGCTCATGTGAGAGTTATGATGAGAAGTCCTAAATTGTGAAAATCTCTGGTAAGTTTTCCTTTATGACCATAAATCAAGATTTTCTTTTTCTATTTACCATGATGTTGCTACTTTGAAAGCTTATCTGTTCTTAACTTTCAAAGAAAAACATGAAACAGTTATTTAAATACCTGAACAAGAGGATTCTGACTACTATAAAGCATAGAAATTTAGCTGCTAAAGAATTCGAATGGGATTGTGGAAAATGTTCCCAATTTGAAGAAGAAAAAGAGTGAGATGAGAGCCAGAAATCTTTACTAAGGCCAGGTACTTAGTTTCTCCAAATATATTTCTTACTGGGGATAATATCTTCCACCTGGGTTTTTGAAAGTCACAATACCTAATGGATATGGAAGTGTTTTTAAAGTTTTAAAGCACAGATCATTGTTATTATATGTTAGCGTAACCACACATGTATGGCTGTTTTGATTAAAAGTTATCGAATTGACCAAACCTGGCTAAATATGTATTCTGTCATGTTCCTGTTACATAGCTCTAGAAATGAAATATTCCATACTGATTACGGCACTTTATTAATGAATGAAATATATCCCACTCTTTTTTCCAAAAGTATGAGGTGGTATACATATTTTTAACCTTGTGTTACATAGTCTAAAAAAAATTAGCAACAGATCCATTAAAGAACCCACAGTCATTCCCAAGTATGATCTCTCCATCCTTTTTATTATTATATGTCTCGAACATACCCGTTTTATAGCAGATGGTTGCACTATGTTGCTTTATTTTGCCTATGTTATGGGCTCTATTTTTCTACTGAAAATAGTATTAGGTCAACAACATGGAGAAGGGTGAGGGAGGGAAAGAAGGAAGTGGGAGGAAGGCCAGTGTGACCAGTGCTGGTTTTCATCTTCTGTATCTTTTGTCTTTTCTTCTCAAACATTTTCTTTCACTTTGAGAAGATGAGGCTAAGAGAATGGTGATAAGCCATAGATATTTTTTGCTCTCTGAGGAAGTAGGACAAGTACAGAAGATCTCAGAAGGTTGAAGGGCAGAATGCAGCTGTCATTTTTTTCTCCAGACGTCGCCAAAGCCTGGGGCCAGTGGATGGTTTCCGTGGAAACACTTGGTATCTCGGTAGATGGTGGCAGAATGGAGTTACTCCCCAAGTTAGTCATTATAAGAAATATACATTATGTGTATCTTATTTAATGAAAGCCACTTCTCACAGCGTATCAAGCTGCATGCAGCATCTACTATACAAACAATAACTCTTCATAAACATTAGCACTTAGGCCTTGTTATCTCCGTGACTTCTCCCTTAGGTCATGTTAGTGATGATCTTAATAGTCCATCCCCGTGGTACCCCTTGATACCATGCCAAGAAAGGAGTATTTCCTCTGTCCTCCAGTCTGTAACCGTCTGAAGTCCTCTGAGAAGCATCATGACAGGTGGTATGATGGAGAAGTGAGGTAAAGCCATAATCTAGATATTTCAGCTTCTCTAGTGTCGATTTGGCTTGCAGTATAATCAAAATAAGGTAATAAAAAACTGAACACATGGAGCTATACACTTTATTTTTGATAAATAGGAGTTGATAACCAGAGCACTCTTTGGTCGGGAAATATTTTTTCACCTGTATTCTGCATGAACTCTCTAGACACTGAATGTTTCCTATGAATAGATGGTTGATTAGAAGCTCAGGGACTGGAGGGACATCTTCTGTAAGATCCTCGCCAACCTTCTCTTCTCCCCGCACCAAACCACTCTCCCCCGTTAGTAAAAGTGTTTGTGCCCCATTAGGGCGCTTCCCTTGCAATTCTTGCGTTGTTTCAATCCTTATAATTATCTTCACTGTCATTCACTGCAGTAGAAAGATGAGTTGTTGCATCTCTCAGAGAAATAGGTAAGAGCTAAATTCCTGCAAACGAAAGGATTAAGAAATCCTTGGAATAAGAAAGTGGGAAGCCTCAGTGATGGCAAGCATTTCCTCAGGGAGCGTCAGGACATTAAGGACTCTGGCTGAGATGCGCATAGACTAAGAGAGCCCATTGCCTAAGGTCCAGCTGAGAGGGAAGAGGGATCTGATTGCCACAGTCAGCTGGGGGGCCTCAGTTCCAACCCACTGTTTTACTTCAGAGGCTGAAGGACCACAGCTCATTCTCAGATTTTTTGTCACATTTCATCCAGAAGAGGTACTTGCAGCACCTTCTTGACAGATGGAGAAAACAGAATTGATGGGAGTGAAGTGATTGGAGAGTTTGATGAAGTCTTGCTTTCTTACCCACTCCCCAGTCTTCCATAGCTAAACAGGACGCCCCGGATGCCTCAGACTTTTCTGTCCGTAGCTTGCTTGTCGACTTTTCTATCTCCTTTGCTTTCTTGTGGGCCCTCTCCAAATTACCAATGCATATTATAGTGTAGGCTTGAAATCTAAAACTGATTTTCATAATGGTGCAATCAGTGGGTGAGCCATCATTTATATGTACCCCAAAGATAAATGGGCTTTATTCAAAGAAGCACCGAGTAGCCACCAAAAAGTATAACTAAAAGTAGTCTAAGTGTTTATTTTACTTATGAAACCTTGGTTTTTATAAAAGTTCATGAAACCTTTAAAATCTCTTGATTGATCTCTATCTTATCCTCATCTTCCACTTTCCATTAAGGGATTAAAATGACATCTCCTCCCTTGCTCATTTCCCAGTAGTTTCCACACACTATGCGCTGCCCTATTTCTTTCCTCCATCTTCAGCCTGGAATGGCCACGTGCGTCTGCCGGCGTGTCAGGCTGACCTAGGCACCCAGGAACTCCGTACGCCCCTTCACTGGCGTGGAGAGCAGCACAGAGCAGCCCGTAGGAAGTAGATTTCATCCCTAGCTATGACCACTTTTCTTGGCAAAATTACCATCCCATTACCTGATTTCAACACATAAATAAATGATAGCAAGCCAAAAAGAAAAAAAAATCTGTATGCTAGGGAGAATGTGTAGGGAAGGTGGTGAGGCGGGTGTATGTGAGTGTGTATAGGGTAGTGCACAAACACATAACAGGACCGTCTCTGGAACTGTGAAGATACGTGTTTTCTATGCGTTGCATGGCTCTCTCCCCACCCTGTCTGCCACCCCACCTGTCCTTCTTTCTCCTAATCAAGAAAACCGTTTCCCCTCTCCCCAACCCACAGTAAAATGTAAGCAAACTCTCAATGTAGCTTCTGGCAAAAGTGTTAGAGGAAAAAGTTAAGGTTCTTAATGCACGGTGTTTTCGTTCCCCCAAACTGTCAAAATATGCATGGTGAGGGAGAAGGAATGAAGGAATAGGAGCAATGAAAGGCCTTCACGTGGGAAGAGGGGGAGGGGTCACTCACCGTAAGGACCCGGAAGCTGAAGGGAAGGGGACTGGGTGCCCTGCTGTCCTTGAGTGATGATCCCCCGTTGACAGCTCACTTGAGTTGAGCAGCAGTGCCCTGACTCCAGCCCCCTTCCCCACCCCTCGCCTGTGGACAACCCACCATCTGACAGAACTAGACACTCCCCAAGTCTTCCAGCTGAAGGAGGGGGCGCTGGATGACTGGGATGGGTTTGGTGACATGGAGGAAAAATCTCACTTGCTGGTGAAGGGGAGTGCGTTTTCCTACCAGCTGAGATGTTCTGTGTGAGTCAGGGCTGCAAGGACCACTGCACTTCGGTTTCCCACATGCCGTCATTTGAGTCCCCATACAGAGGCTGTCTCTCACTCCCCAGTGGCTAGTGTTTCAGAGATTTTGTGGGCGGTGAATAGTTGGTGATGAAGAGGGTGGTGGTGGTTGATAGAATTTGGAACGTATTTTACCGCTGCTCTAGCCGGCGGTTAGACTGGATGCAGGCTGGTTTGTTAAACTTCCCTTACTTGAACTGCATAGTTGGTTCAGTAATGCTCTCCTCCCCAAGACTGTGCTATGTGATCACTGCCAGGGGTCTAGCCCTGTTTTCAGGGAGTGTCCTGAGCAGAGATAAGAAGGGAAAGAGTTTACTGTCATTCTGCAGTCTGCAGGTCAGCCACTTTGATGTTTGACCATTTAACTCAGAGCCCCATTTCACGTTCCTGATCTCATTTACTAAGACCTTTTACTGTTATTGTCTTTGTCCTTGGTCTTGATTGTCTACTAATGTATTTTGTTAAAATTTTAAATAATTGGCATAGAAAACCTCGTGTTTGGGATGTGTTGAATATTGGCATTTGAGGAAAACCAGACTTCATTAGAGGAAGAGGATGAGTGAAACATTTTTTGTGGAGATTTTGAAGAAAACTGTTGGGTATATTCAAGAACTCTAGACGTGAAAAGAACTGGTTCTTTATGAGTCTTGATTTTGCTTCCAAATGGGAGGCTTCTACTTTCTTTGATCTATTTATGTCACTAACTCTTCGTGAACTCAGATCTGGCTGCTCGCTGCTCAGAAGTTGATACAGGAGACAAGTGTTGGTAGGAGTGGGAACATTGCTTTAATCAGAAAGCTGGCAACTTGGGGAGAAGGCAGACTTGTGTCCCCAAGTCAACTCCGAAGATTCTGCTTCAGCACGAAAGTTCTGAAAGGGCAAAGGGGAAGTAAGCTCAGTTAACCATTGAGATAGGGGTCAGACTTGTCCCCATCTCCCTGTGGGTGCAGGCTTGTCAGCTTCTTGTGTTCTTTCTTCAGATGCGATCTTGTTCACAGTTTGTTCTGAAAATTACTGAAGGGGAAGCTGGGGAAAGGATCTGGCCATCTGTTAATTACTTATTCTTCATTTCTGTTTCCTTTGATCTAAAGAAAGAACCAACAGGTTAGGCAAGGTGCTGTGTGATGAAAAGATGTGAAAGCTGTACTTGGGCCAGAGATGAGTTGCGTGAGCATGGGGGCACCTGGTTTAAGGTTAGTTACAAAGTCACTGTATAGTTTTGCTACAGTGACAAGACGAAGGGGCCTCCTGCAGACAGCTCTGTGCTGCAAGAAGCTCCTTACAAAATGTGTCATAGGCTTCCCACCGTGGAGAAAAATATGTCCATACTTTGCCCAGTATTTGAGGCAACTACAACTTGGCCCCACATTTTCCAGTCTAATTCCTCAGCTCTGTTCTGAAGAAGAGTCTCATTCTACAATTCTTTTTATAATTTTCCAAACACATTTGGTGTATCCTTGCCTCCATGTTTCTGTTTGCACTCACCTTTTTCTGAAATGACCTTTTCCTCAGGTTGTCCCTGTGTTATCCATCCTTCAAGACCTAGCTCAAACTGTGCATTCTTCATAAAGTTTTCTATGTAACGCGTTAAAGTGCTTCTCATAGAAATTACCTGGAACACTGTTGTTGATCTCATCTTTCTTCTTCTCATGCTCATAAAATTTTATCTCTGGCATAGTGTTTTTCAAATGTTCTGTATTACTTATTAAAAACAAAAATCTTCTATGGTCCAAAAATAAACTGTTGGAACATGGGTTAAGCTCAGTCAAAGAGATTTATGTCAGACTTCTCAGAATGTCAAACCTAGCAATATATTGTAAATCTTCCCTGAGTGTAGAATACCATTTTCCAAACCAAATTGGCCAAAAATATCCGGTGAGACTCAAGTTCCAAAGAATACATTTTAAGGAAGCACATCTCCACCACTCTAGTCTTTGATCTGATAAAGTCATTTGGCTGTACATTCTCTTCCCCGGCAGATGGTGAGCTTCTGGCCAGGTTGAGTCTCTGAGTCAGCTTTTTACCCCCATAAACTAGAACGTATATCGCATAGCAGGCCATAATATATTTCTTTTTCCTTTTGAAAGAGAAAGATTTTTTTTTCCCCTAAAAGAACTAGAAAGGGAGTTGAAAGCAAGGAAGGTAGAGAGAATGTGTATATTATTTTTAAGGAATTAGAAAGTTGTGAGTGGTAAAAAGAAAACCCCCTGTGTGTTGTCCAACGTGCAGAGAGCGTGGAGCTGGAGAGGGAAATGTGGGGTCCGCTTTTGGCATGCCCACGAGGTTGTAACAAAGTAGTGTCGTTGATACAGGAAGATTAGGGTGTAGAGTACAAGGCAGTCCTTTCTTAGGAAAATGTGTTTCCAAGGCAGCTGTTCTTGGTAAATTGTTGTGCGTGGGTCTGTTTTGGTATTCCAATTATTCACCATCTCTCTTGCTTGTTAAATTTGACCAAAACCTTGACCACATATTATGGGCCTGGCATGGTATCATTCCAAAGCCAACACTATATAAGAGGGCTTTCCATAGGATTAAAACATGTTAATTTATGAAAGAATTTAATCCACTAGTGTTACACAGGAGCCATCTTCAAAGTTACCAACAATCCATGGTAAAACTGGGACTAGAACTCAGGTTTCCTGACAATGGGTGACTCTTTTAATTTAACAGAAGTATTTAAAAGTGACGTGAATTCTTCTGAAAAGAATTCAGTACTTAAAAAAAAAAAGAATACAATACTTAAATAACTTATAACAATAGTATCTTAACTATATTAACTTAATTGAAGGAAATTAGCCAAGCATTCAAGTTGCACATTTGAAGTTGGAGCAAAGGAGATGAATGGAGAATAGCTGAGTATTATCATTCATTCATTGAACTATAGTCTCAAAAGTTCAGGCGTTAAGCCATTAGGGTTCATATTCATCACAGTATACATGTTTCCAGCAGGATGCTACCTGGAAGAATTTTCAGATTCAGCTCTTTCTTTGATAGAGGAGGAAGCTGCAGGGAGCGTGGAGCTGGAGAGGGAAATGTGGGGTCCGCTTTTGGCAGTTATTAGAGTCACCGTTTCTCAGATTGTATCTGTGAGGTGGAGTGAATTTAACTTTCGCCTGCCTTCCCCATGGCAACACAAAGCGGCTCCCCCATTGGTCTGATATCATTCCAGCTACTGCGTCTTGGGACAGTTCCATAAAAACAAAACTAAACAAAATGATATTTTGATTATTATTGTGGTTACTGTTGGATACAAGTTCCCTGTATAAGCTTGATTAGAAGTCTGTTTGTATGGTAGCGACTGCAATGTTAGGTTATAAGACAAAGACACGGTGTGGTAATTTAATATGTTGATGAGCATAAAAAACATTTGTGCCTGTATAGTCAGTGGGAATAGATGTGATTATAACGCTCATTCCATAAATGGAAATGCATTGCAAATTGATAATTTTGGATTAGCAGTGAACACTATTAAGATGTTTCAGTGGAAGGTTTTAAAAGGACAAATCTCATGTAAAGGGAAAATTAAAGAATAAATACATTGAAAATTAGCCTACAACTTCTAGAGATACCCTAAATAAGTGTATGTCACAGATGAAGTAACCTTACACCCACATTGAAATGTGTGGCTCACGCCAGGAGCATCAGGTATTCGGGTTCCAGCAGCCATTGCTGCCTCCCGTGTGCACATGCAGTGCAACAGTGACACCAGTGGGCCGGATTTAACTTAGCTCCTGAGCGTCCCGGTAAAAAGAAAGTTAGATGTGTATGAGAAATGGGGGCAATTGGGGAAAATGTGTATATGGTTATGAAACTAGGCTACTGAATTTGGGGGGCGTGGGGTCGGGAGACTTTGCAGCAGTGCCTTTGGATTGCTGAGTCTGTTGTGTGCTTCCTCAATGACCTAAAAAAATAAAGGACTGGGGGATCACTATGACTGATGAAGTATAACGACTGTTACTGATACTCCAAGAAATGTTGTCAGTTGGTTAGAGACCTTTCCGTTTAGCTTAAATTCTCAAAGAGAAAAGAAACTCACTGGAGAATAAAAGAAATGCATGGAACAGTTTAATTTTTTTCCGGAGTCCAACCACTAGAGGGCAGGAGACTCCATGTTACTCTGGCTTTGTTCTGCATTACCCCCCACCCCCGCCACCCCATCCCCCGCCACCCCCCACTCTGTCTTCAGCCCATCCTTCTGATTCTGACTGAATGAATGGACTCTTCAGAAAAGGGGCTGTTTCTTATTCCTAAAATACCAGAACATTACGTTTTCTAGAAACATACCTGAGATACAAAGCAGTACAAAGGGAACATGACAAACACCTTTTTCCAGATTTAGGAGTGTGATTATATTCTTTTTGTTTCTATTAAAATGAGCTCTGTTTTGAAGTAAATGCTTAGGAACAAAAAAGGTGGGTATATCCACAGGCTTTTCTGTGGTTATTGAAAAAAATAATATCATGTTCTAAATCAATTCTTAAGTCAATTTTTAAGAAAATCTTCCATTTCTGAAAAATCTAACTTAAAGTGAGAAAATTTTAAAGTGACAAAGCCAAGCTCTTTGTATTCTTAAGAAGAAACTCTGTATGAAGAACATAAAATAATACCCAGAAGAAATACTTGAAACTTAGAAGCCTAGATTTTCCTTGATGTTATTATTGCATTTAACTGCTAGAATTTGAAAGAGAATAATAACTTTTTCATGTAATTTTTTTCACTTTCCTTTGTCTCTTCTCTGACAAAAACTTTTATTCTGGTAAAATGAAAGATTTGGTTGAAACTTTTCTTTGACTTAATTTGAAACTGATTTTGTGGGTGCTTATTTTGTGCTTTATCCAGTAAAGAAATACTGTATTGTCATACATCACTGATAAAAGTAAATCATTTTTCTGGTTTCTGCTTCCATCCCTGTCAGTGTTCGTGACTGCTGTCAACATTTTGTGCATATCAACATTTCCTCTGTAGGGAAGAAGAAAAAAAAGCAAACTTAGCTGGGATCTTTGATGTTACAATACTTAAAATTAAATTTTTCTATTAACATACTTAGACTGCTGGTCATTCTACTTGCTGAAGAATGGAATCCTATAGAGAAACATTCCGAAGAAATATGAGCTTTCCTTAGAAAACTGGATTAGATATGGTTAAACCTTCACCTATGCTTCTGAGTAACTCTTTCCCAAAACAGTGCTGAGCATAGAACAGATACTCAATTTGTTCAACAAAAATTAACGTCTGGATGTATCTGAATTCCAGACACTATGTGGGGAACTCTTAGCACTTCCTTATGGGAGTTAAAAGTCTCTAGAGTAATAAATGTTCAGTATTGTTAACTTTAAGGTAAGTTCACTTTAACACTGGTATTTGCTAATTTTTGTTGAAGTTTCCTACTCTGCTCAGAAAAGTGCTCCATGACACAATTTTTTTCCCCAATTAAAGTGAACTGAAGTATTTTGGAATAGAGTTTTTAAACAGACTTTGAGATGATTGCAAGAGAAGTGCAGTGTCTCAAAGACAGTATTATCAATTACTGGTCTAGGTGATGCATTTTCTCCAAATTCCCTGTATGTTGCCACCAGGATTTTTTCTTTTTTCTTTTCCTTTTTTCTTTTTTTTAGTGATTCCCACACATAATTTTTGTACTCTGCCCCTCCTGCACAAATTCACTTTGGATATTTGCAAAGGATTTAATTCTGGATGTGGCCTAGGGCTTGACAAGCAACTTCCTGGAAAGGCTTTGCAACAAGAGCTTTGTAGACAAAAGTCGTCCTGGCTCAGTTTAAGTTTCTCCTTGGTGTGTCAGTCGGTTATTACTCATGTAGGTTCAGTTTACATTGGCCCTTCTTAGGGAACTGCAAGGGCATGATTTTAAGGGGAGAGTGTGGGCATATCAAAGCAATCCAGTCATAATATTTTTTAAAGAGACTCCTTGGGAGACAGCCACCATGGATTCTGACACTTCTTTCTTAAAAACAAACAAACAAATGGAAACAACTTAACCTCAAATATGTTACTTTTATCTCTTTAAGCAGGAGAGAAATCCTTAGACCCTAATGCAGAACATAGGTATTTCAGGTATGAAGACCTGAATTTGTCAAGTGACTTTTCTGGAAATTATAACCTGTCAGAAGTCCTGTTTATCTCATGAAGTTACCCAATTTGAATAAGATATTTTTTACTTATTTTTAAAATTTTTAAAAATTAAAGTGTAATGGACTTACAATGTTGTGTTGATTTCTGGTGTAGAGCATTTCTATTTGGCAGCTATTACTGAGGGAGGTTTTTTTGAGGCGAGGAGAGGTCCTTTTCTTCCTTTCTATGGATCAGATTACACTTAAATGAGATACTTCATATCGTTTAGCTGGAAAGAGGATGACCTTAGTTAGCCCAGCGTTTAATCCAGTTCAGCTAACATTCCAACTTGTACTACTTTGCCAGGATTTCCTCTGTTGGACTTGAGAGCCAGCCTGCCCTGGAGAGTAGTGGTTCAGTGGTTCAGTCATCCTGTGGTATCAGTAGCGTTATTTCTGGGTGGCCTCCAACTCGGTAGCTTTTCACGACAGACTCTGATATCCTATCCAACCGTTATTTACTCAGAGCTGACGTTGACTGATTCCCTCATTACATTATAAAATTAAATACTTAACACCCTCATGTGATGGTAGCAATAAGCTCCATTTCACAGATGAGGAAAATAAAGGTCAGAGAGATACATACTTGGTCTAAGTTCTCCCAGTTTAAAAGGGGGCAGAGTGAGAATCAAAGCTACATCTTTTGACTTCATGTCCACTCTTGCTTTTGCCACAACTTTAGCTTTAGTTGCATCCCAAGGAAGGGCAGTGGTATAAACTGGACTAAATCAGGGTTTGAATATGCAGGTGAAGTGATGAGTCATTGTTATTAATGGAAACAATTGCATGAACCCCCAAGCCTTCTCGCACCTACAGACTCAACACTGCCCTCAACCACATTATTATGGCTTAGGATGCAGCTGTTCTGCTGAAGTCTTTAACCAGGAAGGTTGCGTCACGATTCATGCCTAGTAATTGCCAATGATACTGCAGCTCTTTTACAGAGCAGCAGAGCAAGTTTCAGCAACCCAGATCTTTATCATCTTCAACTGATAAGGCCAGTTACATTTTAATATCAGTTATATAAATGGTTGTTTTGAAAACAAGCTGGTACATCTCTAGAAGCTTTTTTAAAAAGAAATCTTCCTTTGATGCCCATTAGTTCTTTTCTTTTTTTTTTTTGAATAAAAGATGAATTAAACTACATGAAGTATAGAAAATGATGTAGATCTCACTATTGAATGGGTATTCTGGTCAGGGTGTTTTGTGGAGTTAGATAAACTATAGCCAAAGTCACCTTTAATAAGGCATGGTTTATATTCAGCAAAATGTACCAGATTTTAACTGTAGATCTTAATATGCTTTGATAAACATGTATGCCAGTTATTTCCAGTATCCCCAGAAGTTCAGTTGTGTAACTCTTGTCAGTCAAGTTTCCCTTCCCCGTCTACCGCACCTGGTCACAGGCAACCACTAACCTGCTTTCTGTCACTACAGCTTAGTTTTTCTTTTATTAGAATTTCATATGAGTAGAATGACATAAAGTTTGTATTCTCTTTGTATTGGCTTCTTTTCCTCAGCCTGTTTCTGAGATCTGTGTTTTATGTTTCAGTATTTTATTTCTGAGTAGCATTCATTGCATTGTTTGGATACCCAGTTTGCTTCTTCATGCCACTACAGTAGACAGACGTTTGTTTCAAGTTTTCAACTATTATGAATAAAGATACTAAGAAGATGCCTGAAAAGGTTTTTGTGCCCATATCACACCTTTAGATCTCTTGGGTAAAACCTATAATTAGAATTTGTGAGTCATAAGGAAAAAAAAAATATATACATATATATATGTATGTGTGTGTATATATATGTATACATAGACATATATATTATAAGTAACTTCCAGCTTGTACCATTTTGTATTTCCACCATCTAAATATGAGTCTTTTAGTTTCTTGATATCCTCACGAACACTTGGTATGATCAGTGTTTTTAATTGTAGTGATCCTAATAGATGTAAGGTGATTTTACATTGTGGTTTACCCAAATGAAAAATTATGTCGAGCAACTTTTCATGTGCTTATTTGCTATTTGTGTGTCTTCTTAGGTGAAGTGTTTGCCCACATCCCTTATGCACATTAAAAAAAAATTGGCTTGTTTGTTTTTCTTATTATTGAGTTTTGAGAGTTCCTTATACTTTTGGATGCAAGTCTTTTATTTTATAATATATGTGTGTGTGTGCGCGTGTATGTATGTATACACACACACATGTACACAAACACATACATACATATATATACACACACACATACACACACACAAATATATATATATTTCCTTCCAGGTTTGTGATTTCCTCTTCATTCTCTTCCCAGTGTCTTTCAAAGAGCAGGAATTTTCATTTTGATGAAATCTGGTTATTAATTTGTTGTTCTGTGGATCATACATTTGATGTGTCTCTAAAAATCTTTGCCTTACTCGAAGTCACAAAGGTTTTCTTTTGTCTTATTTTCTAAATGTTTCATAATTTTAGGTTTATGTTAAGGTCTGTGATTTATTTTGAGTTAACTTTTACATATTGTGTGAGGTATGAATCTAAATTCATTCGTTTGCATATATTCAGTTGATTCAGCACCTTTGTAAAAAGACTGTCCATTCTCCACTGAATTATCTTTACACTTTTTAGAAAAATCAGTTGTCCATTTTTGTGTGAGTTTTTTTCTGTTCTCTTGGTCTATTTGCTGGCTCTACATTTATATCACCCTTTTTATTATTCTAACTTTAAACTAAGCTTCCAAATACGATAGCATTAATCCTCCAAATTTGTTCTTAATTTTCAAAATGCTTTTGGTTATTTTGGGCACTTTATCTTTCCATATGAGTTTTAGAATCAAATTTTTAATTTCTAAAAAATAATCCTTTGAAGATTTTTAATGAGATTATGTTGAATATATAAATCAGTTTGGGGTGAAGTAATCCCTTAACCACACTGAGTCTTTTGACCCATGAACAAAGTAAGTTGCTTCTTTATTTAGGTCTCTTTGGTCTCTCTAAGCAGTCCTTTGTAATTTTCAGAGTACAGGTCTTTGGCGTCTTTGGTAGATTTAGCTTTCCTCAGTTCTTATGCTATTGTGATTGGTGTTGTTTTCTAAATTTCACTTTTTGGTGGTTTGTTGCTGGTATACAGCAATACAGTTGGTTTTGTATATTGATCTTGTGTCCTGCAAATTTACTAAGACACATATTAGTTCTAGTAGCTTCTTTGCAGATTCCATTAACTTTTCTATCTAGAAAATCATGTCATCTATGAATAAAAGAGTTTTATTTTTTTTTCTTTCCAACCTGGATAACTTTAATTTTTTTTCATGCTTTATTGCATTAGCTAGAACCTCCAGTATAATATTGAATAGAAGTGGTGAGACTTTATATCCTTGTCTTATTCCAAAGCATTTAGTTTTTCACTATGTAGTATGAAATTTGCTGTGCGTTTTTTATTTATGCTCTTTATTGGGTTGAGAAAGTTCCTTTTTTCTGGTTTCCTGGGAATATTTATCTGTGAAGTGATCTGGGCCTGGAAAGTCTTCTTTGTGAAATGTCTGGGCCATTAACTACAAATTAAGTTGCACTTCTTTGTTATAGGGCAGAGTGGTCTATCAATGTCAGTTAGGTCAAGTTGGTTGATAATGTTGTTCAGATCCTCTGTATCCTTAGTGATGTTCTGTTTACATGTTCTACTAATTTTGAGAGAAGGACATTGCAGTCTCTTACTGAAATTGTAGATTTGTCTATTTTTCTTTGTAGTTTTATCAGTTTTTGCATCGTGTATTTTGAAGTCATATTATTAGGTACAAGAAAATTTAAGATTGCTGTGTCCTCTTAACGAGGCTATATCGTTTTGCTTTTTTGTGTGTTTAGTAATTTTTATTGTATATTGGACATCTCAACATTGTGGTTTTCATTTCTAGAAGTTTGACATAGATTATTTTTACATATAATTGAATATTTGATTTTATTGTTTTTCTTTAAATCAGTGGTGAACTTGATTTTGACAGATAGTTACCCATCAACTTGATCTTTGAGAGTCTTGCTTTTAAGCACTATTGAGTTGGTGGGGGTTTTTGTGGGGTTTTTTTTGTTGTTGTTTTTTTGTTTTTACTTTTACTCCATAGCTAGTTTAAATGTAGTCCAAGGGCGTACATTTTTTTTAGGGTCAGTACTGAATACCCTGAGTTTTCAATAAGTACTCTCCACTTTGGCTGACTGTAACTTATCTCCCAGACCTGTGTGAGATCTGGGAGCTTTTCATTTTACAGGGCTCTTGTGGCTCCCTTATGATGTTTCATCCTAGGCACATGCAATGTAATATTTGAGAACATACTTAAGTAGACTTCTGTTCAAACCTCTGGAGATAGTGTCTGCATATTTCCCATTTCCCTCATTATGTGCCTGATAACTCCCTGAATTCTGACATTTGTTGTCTGTGTTCTGTTGCCCTGCACCGTGGTTCAGCAAAGATCTTAAGGTTCTTGTCACCAGGGTGAGAGTAGGCATCATCTTGATTTTTTTTTTCCTCCTGAATCACAGTTCTGCACTACTCATTTTCTACTGTCTGAATAGAGCTGTCTCTTTGTCCAGTTTCCTAGTTGTTTTCTTTTTTATTTTTTTCTTCAACAGCAAGATGGCAAGTCTAGTACCAGTTACTTCAATAGGGCCAGAAGTTGAGAGCTTGCAACTAGGATTCAGTTTTTTAAAATTTATATTTAAATTGTGTTGTGGAAGGGCAACAATTCTATAAAAGTCTGTCTTATAGTTTTGTCAGATTTCATGTTTTATTTCTAGATATCAAAATTCATCAAAATAGGAATCAGTGCTGAAATTTAAAAAGTACACTTAAGTATTCATTTAGACATGCCTAAGTTCTAGAAACTCCACATGGCTACGTATTATAATAGCCATTTGAACACATACCTGAACATGTATGTAAAGTGTACACTAAATAACAGATGACATTAATGTGAGAGGATTTGTAGAAATCTTGAAGAAAAGAAAAAGAAAAAGCAAGTTATGTTTATTTTAAGGTATGGTTTGGAAATGAATTTAAGATAAGAGTAATATATTTGGGAAGGAAAAAGAGAAACAACAAATTTACATCCTACACCACATGTGCTTTTGAATATTTACTTATATTTAAATTAAATCTAAGTGAAAGTTTTAAAATATTAAAAAAAGGAAGCATTCTTTCAACATAGCTTATATTCAAGAAAGTGTGGTGTTGTGAGTTAAAAAAAAGAAGACATAATATGTCCTGACTTCAAGAAATGTACTATTTGGTTAGCAAAATAAGACAAAAGAAAAGGCAGACAGTGACAAATGAGTGTAAGTATTAATAGTATACCTTAGTCTCTGTAGTTGGCAGAGAACTCAAAATTATTAACATGCACCATGTCTACAGGGACCCAGTGGGAGTCAGCTATGCTAGGACCTTCTCAGGACCTTAAACAACACAAAGCATGATATCCAAAATCACCCGCTCTGAATGCCATTCTCATTCTTCAGAAAGGAGTGTTGTTCTTCTCAGTGGCATCCTGTCTGCTATTCGTGGGGAAAGAGAGACAGTCAGACAGAAGCTACATCCTAAACTCTCTGTCCTAGCTTGTGCTTCAGAGGGCCATGGGCATGCGTTGGGTAACACCCTTTGTTCAGTTAATCCATTTCTAAATCACTTATCTGAGGTCTTCCTGTATGACGACTTGAGAGGCTCTCAAGGGCAACTTAAAGACTTAAGAGCTCTCTAGAAGGTGTGGCTCTACATGAACAGAAACTGTGAGAAAGAGAAGCTTATGAACAAAGGATGTGTAAGCTTGGCCCTTGGGCCATACTAAAGAGTAGAGAGGATCACTCCAAATTTGTTTTATACCTGTAATTTGTTTTCCTATAATAAGCAAAGTATCATTTGTATTCTGTAAGAAAATGTTAGTATAAGTACTATAAACTTAATTATAACCTATTTACAACACTATTTATTTCACCAGGAATAAAATGTCTAATAAATAAACAGGCATTACTGCCCTTTTCCTTACTTCCCCTGTGACCTCATGCATTTCTTTTCTTGCCACCCTTGTCTTTTCTGTCAAGTTTCTGATTCCTGGCCCCTCATCTCCCTTTTCCATTCTTTCCTTTGATGGGTATGCATGAAGGACTGGGTTAATATTTCTGGCAGATTTTATTTTTTAAAGTATTAAAATCAGTATCTGCCCAAAGGCAGTCTTCCACAATAGTTATCTGGGAAACAATACAGTATGCTAGTAAAATTGTCACCACACATCACCTCTGTAGAATCCATTTTGCACAGATAGGCTATCCATAAACATATTTAACTTTGTGTTTTTAAACCAAAATTACATTTTGTAGATTCATAAACAAAAGTTTTCACTTACAGTATCTTTTAATGACTTTAGATTTTTTTCAGAAACTCAAGAAGATAATGCTTGCTAGCATGGAAGATGCTCCGAAAGATGCACCATAGCCTCTGATGGCAGTCTGAAAAAGGATTTTCCAAAGAACTTCATGAATGATAACATCGTCACCCAAAGCTCTGGCATCTCAAAACAAATGTGATGTTTTAAACATATCTTTTACTTGAGTAGACAGCATAGAATTCCCCTGATTGCCTCCCCTGACCTACAAGTGGTATCGTTTTCCATCTTGTTAATACCGTGCATTGGTGTGCTACATTTGCTATAGTTAATGAACCTGTGCTGACACACTGTTCTTAACCAAAATCCAGTTTACATTAAGGTTCACGCTTTATATTGGACAGCTCTGTGGATTTTGACAATCAATCGTGCCTTTTATCTCCCATTACAGTATCACAAAAAATAGTTTCATCGTCCTAAAAGTCCCCTGAGCTTCAGCTGCACGTCTTTTCCCCTTCCCTCTGGCAACTACTGGTCTTTTTGCTGTTTCTAGTATTTTGTCTTTTCCAGCATGTCACATAACTGGAATCCTACAGGACGTGGCCTTTTTAGACTGCTCTGTCTTAGCAATAGGTGTTTAAGATTCCTCCATGGTTTTGATGGCTCAGCTGCATTGCTAGATATATTCCATTATAAGAGTGTACCACCGTTTGTTTATCCACCCACCAGTGGAGGGGCATCTTGGTTTTCTTCCAGTTTCTGATGATTATGAATAAAGCTACCTAACACTCCTGTGCAGGTTTTTGTGTGGGCATAAGTTTTCAACTCAGTAGAGTAAATTGTACCTAGGAGTACAAATGCTGGGGCATGTGGTAACAGTATGTTTCGTTTTGTAAGAAGTTACCAAACTTTCTTCCAAAATGGCTGTGCTCTTCTGCAGCCCCGCCAGCAGTGAGCGAGAGTTCTCGTGGCTCTATATCCTCGTTAGCGTTTGGTGTTGTTAGCATTTTCTAAGTAGGCGGTGGTGCGTCACTGTTATCTCTGATTTTCAATTTGCCTTGTGAAATACAACGTTGAGAGTATTTTCATATGTGTTTCTACCTGTATATCTTTGGTGAGATGTCTGTCCAGGTTTTTTGCCCACTTTTAAATTGTGTTGCTTATTTTCTTATTGTTGAGTTTTTAAGGGTTCTTTCTCTATTTTGGATACAAGGCACTCATCAGATACGTGTTTCGTAAATATTTTCTCCCAGCCTTTGACTTGTCTTTCGTTCTCTTTTACAGAGCAAAAGTTTTTAATTTTAATATAGTCCGACTTACCGTTTTTTTCTTATATTTTCTCATAGTTTTGGTGTCGCATCTATAAACTCATTGCCAAAAGCTGGGTCACCTAGAGGTTCTCCTGTTTTCTTCTAGGTTTAATAGTTTTGCAACTTACATTCAGGATTATGATTCATTTTGAGTTACATTTTGTGAAAGATGTAAAGTCTGTGTCTAAATTGATATTTTTGTATATGAATGTCCAGTTGTTCTAGTGCAACTTATTGAAAAGACTGTCTTCTTTCTATTTATTTGTCTTTGCATTGTTTTTTTGTTTGTTTGTTTGGGTTTTTTTTGACAAAGATCAGTTGATTATATATGAGTCGGTCTGGTGGGATTTTTCTCTATTTTCAAAAATTACACTTAATAGATTTCAAGAAATAAAATGAAATATAAATGAGAAAAACACAAATGATCTTTAAAGAGAGGGCTTCTGTTTGTTAGATGATGGAATAAAGTTGGTTTTGCTGCTTTGTTTCAGAAATTACTCCAGAGCAACAAGGATAATGGCAGACACAGATGCAGATTTTATCTTTGATGACAGTAGGAGTTTTTTGGTTTTTTTTAAACTCTAAATCACAGTATCTAAGAAAAGAGTTGTCAAATGTTGCGCTGGTTAAGTGAGGATGCCAAGAGGCATCTAGATTTCCTATGTGAAGCATTGAATCTCTAAACAGCTGGAATTCCCCCAGAGCCATCATACTTCCTAGGAACAGTGCCTTCTTTAGAAGAACAGAGATGGGTAATGGGGCTGTGCAGGACTCTCCAGAAAGCTATTTTATACCATAAGGGAGCACACACGTGTACCCACACACATGTGCACATACATGCGCATGCACACACACACACACACCCAAACACACGCAACCCTGTGCCATAAAGCACTTCAATATAAACCAGAAAGACTTTCTCCAATTTTGAATGCTGGTCCCTCATGCATGAACTTCCTTTAATTAATGATAGAGGCTGAGGATAAACTTGTCTCATTCAAAGATGACTAATTTTTTTTTATTTTGGAATATTATAAAAAGTCAGAAAAGAAATAGAGAAAGCAACAGTCCAAGGATATTGAGAATTATATTGTCCTAAAATATGTGAAAATTCTGATTATAGGCATGCGTTTAAAAATTTTAATAAAACACTTTTTTTTAAATATATACAAAGGACTCAAAACGGAGATACGAAAAAAGCAGAGCGATTGCCATGTTTATAATTTTGATCTAAATAGCCTCAAAAACATGGAAATACTTGGGACCACCAAGGAAAGAAGTACTTCCTAACTACTTCGTAGATGAGGTGTGATGCTCACTTGAATGTGATTTGTGAAATGCCGAAAGTCAGGCCTGCCCCCTTTCCTTTCTCTTCCCCTGCCAGCTTTGGCATTAATCTCTCCCTCTGCCTAGCACAAGGAGTTCAAGTAATTACACTCCGCTAGGTCAGATGGGCACGTGTGTACCAGCATAACCAAGACTGTATGGAAACAGACGCTAACTGCAAAAAAGGAGATGAGCTCTAAATGGCCGCTTTGGTGGCCTTGTCTAAGCCCGTGTCAGTTTATTACTTGAGGCTTGGTCAGTGTTGCATAGAGCCGGACTATGAAGATGAGATGTTGGTCGGATGAATTGTGGTCCAGAGGGTAACGTAGGAGTAGCAAGCCACAAGATGGTGCTAGACTAGCGACAGAGAGCAGACACAGGAGAAGGCCCCAGAGAACTGGAGGAAGTATTTTTCGTCCATTATGGAAGGAGGTTGCCAAGAAACAAACTTATTTTCTTGGGCAGACAAATATCTTTGGATCCAGTAAGTCCAACTCTGAATATGAGATTCTACTTGAAATCAGTTGTGTGACTTTAAGCAAATTATTCAAACTCTGAGAGCAAGTTTCCCTGTCTGTGAAGCTTAAAATGATGTTTGCATCATAGGTTGTTGGAAGTTTTAACTGAAATGTCTGGAAAGGACCTAGCACATAGTCGGTGGCACCCAGGCTGTGATGCGCAATTCCGCAGGGCACTGTTCTCAGTGTGGAGGCCCTCGGCAGTCAGTCAAGAGAACTGCTATCATTGCTGGCTTCTTACTTTGTCTGAAGGCAGCCCCGGCCAGTCATGTATTGGACTACCATAGGAAAATGCATTCTTTGCTCTTTCTATTTACTTCTTGTTACTTTATAGCCTTATAGACAGTGTGATGTATGTGAAAAGGGCCTAAGCCGACAGAACAGGGTCCCCAGTCAAAGCCCTTAACTAATTTGGGAATGTGAATCAGTTTATGACGCGGGTCCGCAGTTTCCTCATCTGTGAAGAGAGAGAGTTGGACCAGATCATCTATAACGCTCTTTCCAAAATTCTTTGATTTACAACCTGGGTCTCGTTCAATCCTTTCATCCTGGTACAGTTGCCCTCGGAGAGGAAATCTTGTTCTTAAAATGACAAAGAAATTCATTGAATGTGAATTCCCAGAGGGTAGGGGAAATGGGCCAGACTTCTCCTACCAATACGGGGCATCCAGTCCTTGGCAAGAAAAGGAAGTTGTCAGACTAAGCCTAAAATATTCCTCTTCCCTGACACAGTATTAATTAAATCTGCTTAATCATTACTGCAACTGTTTAGCAGAAAAAGCTTAGGCACGGTGAGCTCAGGGAGCAAGCAGATTATGGGGACGTATGAGAACAGCCAGGGCAGAGTCATGTTTATAATTAAAGTGGAACCTCCTCCCCCTTCTCTCCCTCCTCCCTCCCCTCCTCCCCTCCTCCTTCCCCATCTTCCCTTCTTCCCCCCACCCTTCCCTCCCTGCTCCTCCTCTTCCTCCTCCTCTTTTTAATTTCAAAGAATTGAGCAGTTGCTCAGAAACCTTAGAGAGTGGGCTGGGGCTCTGTCCCGTCGGAGCATCACTGCAGTCCTGTCTCCTCAGCTGTT
This sequence comes from Vicugna pacos, assembly GCF_048564905.1. Lineage (NCBI taxonomy): Eukaryota > Metazoa > Chordata > Mammalia > Artiodactyla > Camelidae > Vicugna > Vicugna pacos. The sequence continues at coordinate 26,349,332 of NC_132990.1, forward strand.
TCCTGCAGTAACGGATGCAGAGCGAGAACACACACACACAAGTCCCTTTGAAAGGAAAACTGTCACATCTACTCCCACTTTCTTAACAGGTTTTCTAAATCTTCAGTAAGTTTGTGTTAGTTAGGAATGAGTGTCTGAATTTAGGCTTCAAAAATGTTCCTCCCCCCCACCCCAATCTGTATAATTACTGTTTTTTTCCTGAAGCCTTTCAAAATACTATAATTAACAGATTGGCAGATAACCCATATAACTGCAGTTAAGGAAAATATAGTATGCAGCTGTCTTTGCATTAAGTGATTAAATCAAGTAGCATAGTTTTGAAGTACATTTATAAAGCATAAATTTACCTCCTGGCAAAACTGTCTTAAGTAACACACCCTACACCATCTGTTCACTCAGGATTGATACCATATTTCCTAGGACGATAGCTCCGGAGAGCAGAGCTAGCAGCTGTGCAGCACCAAGAGGTGCTGAGGGAGCCTTTGGAATACTCAGCAACTTTGGGACCCTCTTAAGGATGCGCACAGCGATTGTGCATCTGAAGCGTACATGCAGCATACGCATAGGCACACAGGCATGGACATACACCCATGCACACGCACACACGTACGCACACACCACCTCAAGGTACACATGCCTGTATGCTCACTTCCCATGAATAAGACAGCATACTGGTATGACTTTAAATGCATTTATTCACGTACTTGTTATTTCGTCAAATGATTCGTGCAGCAATGATTTATTCAGGGCCCCTGAGTGTCAGACTACGTAATGGGTAGAAGGGGTACACTGGTGAATGGCGATGGCCCCTTCGGTGTAGCGCTGAAATCTCATTAAGAGACTAACCACAATAAATGGTCATGATGTTAAGATAAGATAGAAACCCAAGGAAGCCGAACCTCATTTAGGGTTTATAAAATCAAAAGCTATACATATTTTGCACTTGAAGTCTATGTGTAATAAGTGAAAACTGTTCAGTAATCAAAAATGTCTCCAGAACTTGCCATGAGTGGCAGTAAACTCAGTGGACAAAACAAGGAAAAGAAGTTCCAATCTGGCCAAGAAAACTGGAGGTAGCACTGAAAAGAGGGGCTAACTTGGATGATGCAGACTGCTGTGCATTGTTTCGGAGACACTGAGCAAGTACTGAGACAAGGGAAGCCTGAGTGGGCTTCACGGAGCAGCGGCTGTCAAACCCTGCCAGGCCCCTGGCATCATCTGGGTGCCAGTGAAAACTATTCATGGCCAAGATCCACCCCAAATCAATTAATTAGCAAATCTAGGCATGGGGCTTAGATCTCTCTTGCTTTAAGTTCTTGAGGTACTTTTAATAAGCCCTATCTTGTAAGAAGTTGGATTTGAGCTAGGATGTCAAATGACGATATAATCTAGAGCTATGCTGTCCATATGTTACCCGCTGGCCACAAGTAGCTATTAGAACTTAATTAAAATGAAATGAAATTCAAGTTCTCAGTTGCCTTGCCACATTTCATGTGCTCAATAATCATGTGTGCCTAATGGTTACCACATTGGACAGCACAGGACATTTCCATCTTTGCCAAAAATTCTATTGGGATATGAATTAGATGGATCAAGAAGAGAGAATAATAATCATGAGCGAAGACAGTGTTAGGAAAAGGCATTAGCAGTGGGGATGTGGGGGAAATGTACACAAAGTGGGTGGTAGACGATGGCGGTAGTAAGGGTCCCTCCGTCAGATGGGATTTGAAGTGACAGGAAACTGAGTATGGAAAGGTCAGGTGTAGGGGAGTGATAAAAGGTAAATGATAAAGGTGATAAAAGAAAATGGTCTGGCATAATTCAGGATGAATGGAGGAAAGATGAACTGGAGTTTGCAAAGCTGACTCAAAAACATCCTCTTTTGTACCAGCCTCAGGAAGAAATAGGGAGAAATGAAGCCCTAGTTCAGTTAGCTGGAGCACACTTCGCTCCATTTCTGGTTTTCTCTGGGAAGCCACACAGAAACTAAGTCAAGCTTTTGAAAAGTCAAAAGGATGATGGTTTTAAGCTTGTCAGTTGTCTTGGAAGTGCAAAGCTAGAGCATCCAGAGTCATAGTTTACAGTTAGGAGGGGTTACGCTGACCGTCCAAGCCAATCTTCTCATGTCATAAATGGAAACCTAGAGTTACAGAGATGGTACGTGAATTGGCTGTGGTCCTGCAGCTAACGCGAGGCAGCTGCTGACCTGGAGCCTCGGTTTTCCAGTTTCCAGCCTGGGGGTCCTTTTATTACATACCGCTTTCCAGATTTTAGTATATAGTGAAAATCAAAGCCCACCACCCACAAAAATAGCTTCTTCATGAAGGTTTTCAAAGTGGGGCTACTTGAGGACGAAAGCAAAGAGCAGAAATGCAGATCACCAGCTGAAAACAAAAGATCACCTATTTGTATTTTGTGAAAAAAGTGGAAGTGGATTCTTAAATTTTGTGGCTTACATGAAACACCAAGAATGCAGGCATCTAAGGTCACCCTTTTTATTGCTTTTGTGATCTGATTGCTTCTTTGAGAGGTATCAATTATTTCACATTTGGGGGGACTTAGTTTATATAAAATCTTGTCTACCCAAGAATCTCTCTCATGTGATCAGTAGTGCCTTCCTATTAGATAGACCTGATGTTTTCTGTTATTGCTGCTTAATCTAAAAAAAATTAAAGTTTTCCTTTAGGAAATTCTGAGTAACATTGCGCTGCCAGACTGGATTGCAAGATTCCTGCTGCAAAAGAATGTATTCCGGGTTTTGTTTTCTATCAATATTTATTATTGTATCAGCAGCTACAATTTGATGTGCTTATAATTTATTAGTCTTTATCTGGAAGCAGAAATGGATTCCATAATTCTCATGAATCACATATCCTCCAGGCATTTTTTTTTATTCTAACTTTTGTTTACTGTCACTTCTACTGAACATTTCTCATTGCAATTCATAAAGAAGCTGTTCACAGAAAACTAGTATCTGGCCAACTCCAGTATTTTCCACTTTATTAGTCAATGGGAGTTGGCTTTCAACTACCAGGCTTATAATTTATAACCGGAACAGACAATTTAAACATTTTAGGATGTGTTCAAGCACAGCTCAGTGCTTTAACAAGGCTGCTGCCTTTCTTCCAGAGCCCCTCCCTGTCAAGAAGGGTCTTGTATTTTAACAAAGGAGACACTCTGTTGAGTTTTCCCTTGACTTAAAACGTGTATGGAAACTATGAAAAAAAGTATGTGGAGAAGTAAAGTAAATCCCCAAGAAGGGGGGAAAAAAAACTGGGAGTCTTTTGACGTCATGTGAAAATGAAGTAGAAGGTGGCAAAAAGCTAGTTTGACAGCAGGTGGGATCTCTAAGCTCTTCATTAAGAGACTAACCATTAAGAACCATGAAGATTGAAGTTTCTAGAGGCTCGCTGATTCTTTTCTGGTATTTTGAGAAGATGTGATTATATGGTACTATTTTTAAATGTCATTTTGTAGCTTTAAAAAATGATAGAGGAGGCGCCTTACCAGAACGATTATCCCGAGGGGACAAGAGTAAAAGCCACTGAATGCTGGATTTTCATTTGACGTAACTCCAAATTATTTACCCCAAGGACAAAAGACCATGAATCGTGAGAAGTAGGTAATATAATTAAACATGCCTATGCTAGGCCAAGTATAAATCAGGCAAGTTGGCACCACAGGCAGCAGAATGGTAACTTCATCTGTTTGGATGCATAGATGGATGGACAGATGGAAGAATGAACTGCTGGATGGATGGGCAGACAATGTTAGTATTCCTGTAAACAAGTATCACCCAGTATTAGCTGGGTCCTGTTCATGTCAGATAGAAAAAAGCGTGAAGAACCAAGAGAACTGCAATTTGGTAGATTGCCTCAGTGATGACAGTAGAAATAACTCAAGGAACACTCGTAGTTCTTACTGGCAGAAACTTTATCTTCCTTTACTTTATATCCCCAGCTTCTATCACAGTTCCTCTCATTCAGTAGTAGTTCAGTAATGTTGGATAAATGGAGGTAAAAGGAAAGAAAGATGGAAGGACCCCTAGAAGTAAATGCTATCACATTGCATTTCAATGAACAAGAATGGGATATTCCCATTAGAATTGAAAGGAATCTTAATATCACAGAAGGAAAACAACTAGAATGAAGATAATGACTTCAAAGATGCTATTCTGAAGCAGCTTGTCTAGGAAGCCCGGAGGAGGCCTGGATGAAGGGGAGGGACGTTGGAGACAAGACTGTAGAGTCGGTGGAATGTGTAGGGCCATGAAGTAGGGCAAGACCAGAAGCGAGGAGACCAAGGGAGACCTGGACATGGGGTCTCTGGCCGTGAGGTGCTGGACAAATGTGGAGGCCTCAGTCTGTCATACGAAATAGAGAATTAAACTAATTTACCCCTTAGATCCTTTCCAAGGTCTAATGTACATTTTTATAATCTTATGTTTCATTCTTGAAATCCCTTGTCTGACTCCCTGGAAATAAAGCTGATTAAATATTTTCTTATGAGGGGAAGGTAGGCAGAGAGCAGAAATATTGGTTATCATATTATTTTCCAGTTATGTTATGACTTGAAAATTTTTTCTTGTTTCTCAAGTGTGGTTTTGTAATATGAAACCGAAAATGCTAAATCTAGATAGGATTTCTTAAAAGTAACGCCTGGAAAAAAATTGGTTATGAGGCAAAAAATTGCTTTCAAAGAAACGTCTCTAAAAACATGTCAGTATTTTGATTTGTATTTGAAACTATGGATGAAACTTTTGCATTCTTTCCTTTTCAATAAAAGATACCCAGTAATATGTAGCACTGGGATACATGATAGAGCCTTATGTTTCAGTGCTTTAAGCTTTCAGGTCGGGAGTTTTTATTGCCACAGTCAAGAATCCAGTGAAGCACACCCTTCATCCCCAGATTTGGCAGTCTGCTGTCTTCATACACAGTTCATTCTCTCCCAGCAACTATAGAGTCCTTTCTAGCTTTTGATTTCTTTCTAGATATTTACAGCGATGCCCAGAGTGCAGAGGAGTGGATGCCTATAGCTGAATACTTGTTTCTAGTCTGTAGGAGGCTGACAACAAAATGTTTCTGTTAGTAGAAAACGACAACTCTAAATTGATTTCCAGAGAGGAAAAGAAGAAGAAGGGAGAAGTACCGAAAGTCAACATGAGGCATGGTGAAGCAAACACGTGGTAGCTTTGTCCCCACGTGAAAAAGCTTTGAAGAGAAATGGAACTCAAGTGAAGTCTGCTAATCCTGTGAATGGGGGTCCGTGGAAGAGAAAAGTCTCAGATGAACGACCTCGCAGGAGGATGGCGAAAAAGGCTGAAATGAGATGAGATCTGTCTTGAGTTGGTCCTCAGCAGATCAACATTATGGGGCAGTGATATCAACATGCAAAATAAGAACAGAGCACTCCATCTTGACAAGGAGAATGAATCCATAGGCTTGTAGGACTGTGTCCCATGGATTATTGGGCTGGGAGCTATGCCAAGTGCACCTAAAAAAATTGAGATCTGAATAAAGACATTTCAGGTTTGGTAAAGCTCCTGTTGGTTCTGTTAGTATTCTTAATCATAACTATTCTTTCTCATATGACCAAGGATTTTTATCTCTACTTTCCAGAGAAAGAAACTGAAAAAGAAAGAAGTAAAATGTTTCCCAAGTCACACCACTGGTATGTCACAGGGCAAAGGTTGTAAATCATGATATTAATGTGATTCTTTTAATTTTTTTCAAGGCAAACAACTTTTCATTGAAGTGTAGTTGCTTTACAATGTTGTGTTAGTTTCAGGTGTATGCCAGAGTGACTCAGTTGTACATATATATTTTTTCAGATTATTTTGCATTATAGGTTATTACAAGATACTGAATATAGTTCCCTGTGCTATATAGTAGGTCCTTGTTGTTTATCTATTTTATATATGGTAGTATATGTCTGATAACCGCAAACTTCTAATTTATCCCTCCCCCCTTTCCCCTTTGGTAACCATTAAGTTTGTTTTTTTATGTCTGTGAGACTGTTTCTGTCTTGTAAGTTAATTTGTATCATATTTTTAGATTCCACATATAAGTGACATCATATATTTGTCTTTCTCTGTCTGACTTACTTCACTTAACATGGTAATATTTAAGTCTATCCATGTTGCTGCAAATGGCTTTTTTATGGCTGAGTAGTATTCCATTGTGCACGAATCTTTTCAAATTGAGTTTTCATTTTTTCCAGATATATATGCCCATGAGTGGGATTGCTGGGTCATGTGCAAACTCTATTTTTAGTTTTTTAAGGAACCTCCACACTATTCTCCATAGTGGCTGAACCAGTTTACATTCCCACCAACAGTGTAAAGAAGTTCCCTTTTCTCCACACCCTCTCTAGCGTTTATTATTTGTAGACTCTTTGATGATGGCCATTTGAGGTAAGGTTATACCTCGAACTTCTGATTTGCATTTCTCTAATAATTAGCAATATTGAGCATCTTTTCATGTCCAACACTTGTTGACCATCTGTATGTATTCTTTGGAGAAATGTCTATTTTAGGTCTTCTGCCTATTTTTTGATTTGGTGAGGTTTTTTGTTGTTTTTATTGAGTTGTATGAGCTGTTTGTATATTTTGGAAATTAATCCCTCATTAGTCATGTCATTTGCAAATATTTTCTCCTAGTCCATAGGTTGCCTTTTTATTTTGTTTATGGTTTCCTTTGCTGTGCAAATGCTTTTAAGTTTAATTAGGCCTCATTTGTTTATTTTTACTTTTATTTCCATTATTCTAGGAGACAAAACAAAACAAAAAAATTCCTGCTATTTATGTCAAAGAATCTTCTGCCTGTGTTCTCCTCTAATAGTTTTATAGTATCTGGTCTTACATTTAGGTCTTTAATCCATTTTGGGGTTTTTTTGGTATATAGTGTATGTATCTCAAAGGGAGTTAATACTCAGCAGGACTGATCGACAAACCATTTCTTAAAACCCTTTATTAGGAAGCAATTTGAAACTTATAGAAAATGTGCAAGAGTAGTAACTAATGCCCAATAATAGCCTTTACCCAGACACCAGGTTATTATTTGTTCTGCTTGCTCTCTTTCTGTCTGTATAAACATTATTCTCTATCCCATGCTTTTGAAATGAGTTACATTCGTCATGCCCCTTTGCTTCTAAATACTTTGGTGTGTATCTCCTAAGAAAGAGACTGTGTTCTTACATATCCAGATTACAGTTACCACTTTCACTAATTTAACGTGAACACTGGGCTTCTGACTTATCCACCATCTCCATTTCAGTTTTGTCAATCCATCTACCCAGCAGTGTCCTTTCCGGCATGTTTTCCCTCCAGTACAGGATCCTTACTGTATTTCTCTCGTTTCCTTTAATTTGAAGCAGCTCCCGGGATTGCTTTGTCTTTTATGACTCTGACATTTTTGAAGAATGCAGTCGATGGGTCACATTTAGAGCCCCTTCCTCTCACCTGGAAATAGTATTCTGGAGCTTATTTTTGCTCAAACACTGAAGGGTGTTTTTAGACCTGGGAGTCCTTTGGCCTTTAAAATCCATCAGGGATACGGTTAGCCCTATATAGTAATGCCAGAGATACTAGGATGCACAGAGAGACCTTTCTGAACAGAAATGTGTTTTGCACTAAAGGGAGAGTAGGTAAGGGTGGAGCAGAGCTTGACATGGAAGTCCTTTGTGGGTAGGTGACGCTGGGGATGCTACTGATGCAGAAAGAAACGGGAAAAAAGGAGCTGTCAGCTCTGGTGAAGCTTCGTGCCATGGATGGGAAAGGTTTAGAGGTCTTGGGCATGGAGCTCCATCAGCATGAACAAAGGAGTTGAAAAAATCAAAGAAAGAAATGAGATGTGACAGTGCTTGAATTCCTCAGATTCCCTGTTAGAGTCTTAAGAATGAAGCTGTAAGTAGTGTACATCTCCTAAATGTCTCACTAACATGGGTAGATAAAACAGACATAGATACACCATGATAATAACTAATTTTTAACTTTATGAAAGTGTCATTAATAGCCAAATAACTGCATATACTTAATGTATACAATTTGACAGGTTTAAGCATATGCATACCCTTGTGAACCCATCACCACAATCAAGATAGTAAACATATCCATCACCCTTAAAAGTTGCCTCCTGCCTCTTTGATTTTTGTTCTTGTTGCTGTTACTTGTGGTAAGAACCCAACTCGAGATCTACCTTTTAAAAAAATGTAAGTGTACAACATAGCGTTATTAGCTCCAGGCACTGTGGTGTACCTCAGAGCTCTAGACTTACCTCCCAGAGGCGAACCTTTATACCCGTTAAACCACAGCCCTCCGTTTACCCCTCCTCCCTGACCCGGTAGCCATCATCATTTATTTTTAATAGGTATTTAATAAGTGTTAAAAGACTGATGAGGATTTTGGAGAAAAGTTAGCAAATACTTGGGGGAAATTAGGGAAATGTTTATATGGGAATAACCTATAGATGTGATTTGAAACAAACCAAAAAAGTATTGCTCTGTATAACTCCAGCTGCTCTTAAAAAGTTATTTGTGCAAAAAAAAAAAAAAAAAAAAACTAATTCACCCTCCAGATCAGGATATGTCTGGTTTTCCAGCTTGGGGTAGAGAGTTGGGAGAGTGGACATACTTTGTATAAAGAGAGATTTGAAGTGGGCTGCTGCTGCTGCTGCTGGTGTGGGGATCTGGAAAAGAGGAGGAGGGGCTGCAGGGTGGGGCACTGCTCAGGTAGAGGGGGAGAGTTGAGAGCCTTGAGGCAGAAAAGTTCAAAAAGCAGTTTGGATGGAAAACAATTACAAGGCAAAGAATGTAAGTTGCTCACAGTGGGATGGGCTCCCCACCCTTCATCACTCAGATAGCATTGTTAGTGGAGGGTATATTGCTCCCTTTTTTTTTTTTTTTGATGAAAGTGTCTTCTTTGGGAGATGCTTAAAAAGGACACTGAGCTCTGTGTCCAGGTGGATACAAGACCAATATAGATTATTGGAGAAGCTACCCAGAGGATGAAGATTTCAAGAGTGTAAATTTATTGAATTAGCAAAAATTCTGGGGTAAACTTCAGACTTTCAAAGCTGGAGAATTGATAGGTTCACAGCCAACATCTCCAGGGGTAAAGCTGGACCCAGCAAGCATCTGGGTTATATGAGGAATAAATAGAGAATTGTACTAATGTATGTGTATGTGATATGGTGAAGGCTAAGGGGTGGAAAACGGTAATGCCAGAGAAGAGTGAGGGATCTAGGCTCTGGGTAGTGGGTGCACGTTTCCTCGGCCTCCGGAGTGGGCGTTGTCAGCGCCCGGCACCTGTGGCTGCCGTGTGCTTCGGATGATGCAGAATGAGCTCTTCGTCCTGTGGCTGCTTTTCACGCCATGGGCAAGCCCCAGCTCCACTTCCTGGGAATTTTGCTTTGATTTTTCACATCCTTTTGGGGATGTGGCTCCTCCTTCCATTTTTATCAGTGTTGGGGGAGAAGCTCTGAATCAGGATAGGAGCTAGATCCAAAGGAGGCCGAGTCTTGTTTTATCCTGTTCTGCTCACTTTTCTAAGTCCTGTTGGAGCAGAGACGCTTGAAAACTCTCAGAAAGTAGTAGGACTCCGTCCTTCTGGGGGAACAGGTTGGGCAGGGCAGAGGTCATAGTGGAGACTGGAGCTTCTCTTCAAAACTCACAGGCCATCTGCCTGGGTGTGGGAGGGATTCCTGGGGTGAATCCCAAATACCATTACTCAGCAGTGATAAATGGGCTTTGAAGGCATCTCCAGACACGGGAGGAGAAGCGTTTCTCAAATTTTTCCTCGGCTGCCTCCTGTCCCAGCTTCCCTGGGACCATCCTCTCTGTGTGACGGCGACCCGGAGGGCAGTGCTGAGCCTCTGGTCAGATGCTAGCCCATCTGGGCTCAGGGAGCGGGACCCCACTGCATGGAGCAGAGGTGTTTCTAAAGACATGAGGATCCGTGTCCTGCTCCAGCAGGGACTGCTGGTGGGCGTGTCACCCGCAGACTTCACGTGGAGAACCTCTGTTACTTGATCTTTTCAGAGAAGAAACAATGGAGCATTCTTTTATCCGCTCTAAAAATGAGTAGCAGGAATGGAAAACTGATTTTAATGATCTCAGTCCAGGAAAGCTTATCATTCATGAATAATGAATGTGAACAAAAAATATTGCAAGCCATATTGGTAAACAAAGAATGCTGTGGTCTTCACATCACCAGCCGCTACTGCCACCCCCGACCGCCACTGAGCAGAAGAAACTCAGGACGCAGACAAGCAGGCAGCCCAGCCTCTGCAGCCGCCTCAGCGGCGCAGCCTGAGGGGCTCAGGCTGCCAAAGAGTGGATACTGGCCCTAGACAGCCAGGTGCATAGCAAAGGAATGATTTCATTGAGCCCAGTCCCTTTGCACCTGCCCATACGTAGAAAAGCTCTAAATTCCTTAACGTGAGATACCTGGTTTTCTTTAATTAACAGTAATCCTTTGATGTTCCCACTACCCAGTCTTTGTTGTAAAAACTCCTGTATATCCTGGCTTCTCCCAGCCTCTTCTGAGCAGTCTCTCAGAGTGATCTGAGAGGCTCTCATCCCCGGCTGGAAGGGGTTCGAGTCCTCAGAAATGTCCACCTAACAAAACGTAGCTCTCAGCTTTTAGGTTGTGCATTTCATTTTGGTCGACATGAATGTCTGCAGCTTGTCTAGAGAAGGGGAATGAGAATGAAGTCCCAGACTCTCCTCCTCTTGTTTCTGTCTTTCAGCATCACCGCAGGCCAGGAAGGGGCTCATGAACAGGAAGGTGGAACACTCACAGGTGTGGCTCCGCCCGTTCAACTCTGTGCTTTCCAAGGGTTAACCTTAAACTCTCTTTTCTGTCAGGAGCCAGGTTGACAACCTCCGAGGATGTCAGATATTAGAGTGAGTCCATCTCAGAAATAGGGCCCTTTCAAGGGAGGTCCAAAGCGGGGAATTAAAACCAGTTCTCAGACCATCCATAGGAATAAGAGCACGACGGGGCTGGGCAGCGGGGCTTGCCGGCTCGGTGGTGGTGTGAACTGCACTGGACGTTATCTGTCACGTTCTCCAGAGAAACAGAACCAATAGGATGTAGAGATAGAGAGGTTTCTTTAAGGACTTGACTCACATCACTGTGGAGGCTGGCGAGTCCAAGATCCACAGGCTGGGCTGGCAGACTGGAGACCAGGGAAGAGCCGATGTTGGGGTTCAGGGCTGAGGGCCATCTGCTGGAAAATTCCTTCTTGCTCAGGGAGGTCAGTCTTTTGTTCTGTTCAGGCCTTTCAGTGGTTGAATGAGGGCCACCCGCATTATGGAAGGCAATATGCTTTATGCAAGGGCACTGATTTAAATGTTAATCTTCTCCGAAAACATCCACTCTGTGTAGATTTTAACAAATGCATAGAGTCATGTATCTTATTTTTTTTTTTAGTTTTATACAACAAACAGCTATTTTTCCCCCAACAAATTTCACTTTCCATTTAATATATTTGTGACGAATCTTCTTTATTCCTTTCTTTATTGCTCCTCTTGTAATACTAAAGTTATCATTTCAACTCATATGTCTTTATTTTGAATTTTACAATTTTTCCATAATTATGTTGCTGAACTAGAAAATAGATTAATGATATTATCATTGTAAAATCATTCATTTCAATTTAATTATAAGTTAAACTTACATCAATATCATGATAACCTGTGGTATTTTCCTAAGATATTCAAAGAAACATATTATAGTGTTGTGTTGGTGCATAGAAAAAAAATTGAACTGGATTAATCCATTAGCTTGGAGTCAAGCCACGTGCTTATATATGATACTGGAAAAGATGTCCCAGCACCTCACACATAGTACAACAGAGTTACAAGATGTTACAAGATGCAACAGAGCAAAATTGCAGACTAAAATGATATTAAATTGAAAACACTCTGCACTGTCTATGGAAGGATATTTAGATTGTTCCCATGGCTATTGTGAATAACACTACAGTAAACGTGGGAGTATGTCTCTTCATGATCCTGATTTCAATTCCCTCGGATATATACCCAGAAGTAATTCTACTTTTAATTTGCTGAGAAACCTTATACTGTTTTCCATAGTGGCCACGCCAGTTTCTGTTCCCATCGACAGAGTTCAAAAGATCTTTCTCCATATCCTCACCAACACTTGTTGTCTTTTGGGTGTTTTGGTAATAGCCATCCTTCTCCAAGGAAAACATACAAATGGCCAATGGGTACATAAAAAGGTGCTCAGCATCAGAATTGGTCAGGGAAATGCAAATCCAAGCCGCATTGTGGCGCCACCATCTCAGCTTTGGGCCCAGGCCACAGGCCTTCTGGGAAGTCTCCCGCCAAGGTCTGAGCCCAGTGTGGGGGCTTCTAGAACTCGGCCATTTCAGCAGGACACGTTTAATCAGCAGTCTTCTCTCTGCAGTTTCTGTTGGGTTGGCCAAGAGTTTGTCCAGAGCTCCCCTGCCCAGTCCTGCCCAGGCCTTCCTTTCACAAGGGTCAGATCTGCACGGTCACCAGATGGCTTTCCTTAGCCAAACCTAGTGCCTCGTCCTTTGTCTTTCACAGACATCGCCACCTCCTCGCCCCCAATAAATGTTTTGTCTCCAAACTCCCTGTGCATGTCTCTTCCAAAAGATAGTTTCCTAAATTGTTTCCATTTTCCTCTGCTCTGTGATTGTTTCAAACTTTTAATGTCTCCCATCCATTCTGAGGGATGTTTTTAGATTCTCTGGCAGGAGAATCCCGCCTATTTCTACATACAACTTACTGGAATCTCCATGGCTAAAGTACATGTTATCAAGAACTCGAGGACGAGACATAAATGTTCTCATCTTCAGAAGTCTTTCATCCTTTTTTTTTTTTTTTTGCTGATAATCACATGTTTTAAATGTTACCTAAATCAAATAATTCTAGACTTACAGCCACCAGGCCCAACCCTGCTCTTTTATAGATGCTATGATTTAGCTGAGGGCCAGGGTACTTAAGTGGTTCATCTCAAATTACAAGAATTATGGAATGAATTTCCTGCATAAGTTAATTGTCTCAAGAGAATTTCCTCACGTTCATGACATTTCTAATCAGAAAGTGTCAGAGCCTAGCTGTAGACTGCTCATTTACTAATCTTATTAAATTACTTCCTAATGTGTTTAACTAAGATTATTTTACTCATCTGAGGTTTGATAGATTATCTCTATATGTGATGAGTGCCTTGTCTTTGGGGACGTATATTCCATAGATGCTGGGGAATCTTTGTCAATGGCTAGAATAGCAAGCAACAAGATGATCATGGAAAATCCATTAATTAATATATATTTAATCTAATTAGTCTGAGGCAGCAAGTTAATATAGAGCACAGTATCAAAAGACATGGAATTGTTAATTAATAGTGAAAAATGAATTTAGATACTCTATGGAATGTTTTTGAAAGTATCCTTTTCTTTCTTGTTCTTACAGCAGCTCCCCCTCCCTTCCTTCTTCTTCATCCAAATGGCTGCTGCTCTGATTGTCCATTATTCGATCAACAATTAACCCCAGGGAACAGAATCTAGAATTTCCCAGGAAAGCATTATTAGCGTCCTTTCCTGCAGACATGGTGATGCATCTTGGGAAGAGAAACTCAAATCAACTATGGAAAGGTAAGATAGAATTGGGGGTGACTACTCAGACTTGGGTAGGAGGCCGGGAGGGTGGCAGTTTATAGCAATTATACTTCACAATCCTGAAAGGATTACACACATACACACCCAGTTAATTTGACCCCAGGAGGCCTGCAAGCGATTTTCTTCCCCAAAGTAATTCTGTCAAATGTATCCGTGTTTTCATTAACTGCTGAAATAATTTTTCCTGTTCATTGTAGGGTTATAATGTACTTTTTTTGTGTTAATAAGTATTTATCCTCTTACCTTATACTATTACAATCATTAACTGCAGTGTGTAAATGTGCTAGTTATAACTGTCTAACTTTTGTTGAAAAAGAGCACACTAAGGGAGTGGAGGTGAAAGAAACATTACACAAAAAGCATGCGGCCGGAGTTTCCTGCCAGGTCGCCAGGCACTGAATTCATGACATTCAGTTTCTGTGCCCGACAGCTATGTCCTGTGGTTTTATTGAAAAAGAATGCTAATCAGCCCAGGGAACGTAATATTCTTGAGAGGTGCACATCTTGGAAGTGAAGAAAATGAGAAATTGGAGGGACAGTATCCCTGAGTTTCTTTCTTTCTCTCTCCCCTCCCTTCCTTTCTTCCTTCTCTCCTTCCTCCTTCTACTCCCCCACCCCTCCCTCCTCCTCACCACCCTTCTCCTTCCTCTTCTTCTTTTTTTTAATGGAAACAATTTAAATGCAGACCAGGGTGGCATCAGATATAAGCTACAGGTAAGTTAGGGCAGCTTCCGGTCAGCAGTATCCATCTGGAAAGTTGGTTACCACACACAAAAAGATGCACAACGGAAGAACTAACCATAAAGAAAAGTGAAATTAAAAGCTGGTAAGTGGTACCAAAAATAATAATAATAATAATAATAATAATAACCATTAAGGGGGAATAAATGCACGTGTACATGGCTCAGTTACTAGAAAAAAAAACTCTCATAGCTGTCAAAGCACTTCAGGGATGTTGTGGATAAGCAATATCTTGAATATGACTTTCTTTGGTACACAATATTTTAAATGAAACAAAATCTGGGGAGAATGTAGCAAGTGCAGCCTTTTCACTATGCAGTATGTTAATGCGTCAGATTGGCTGTGCTGTTGAACAGCTTGAGGGAATGGCAGTATTTTAATAATATTATATGGTAACCTGGCCTTTATAAATAATCTGTTTACCTGCAAGATGCTATTAGCGTAAGTACAGAAGTGTAACTTCTATACATGTTTATCCCCACTTGTTTTTTTAATTTGTATTAGCAAAGTAGCATTTCAGTCTTTTTTTTTAAGGAGAGAAGTTAGGTTAGATTCAGGGGAGAGGAATAAGGTTGTTGAATATAAAAACAGAGATGCCTATGTGTCTGTCGAGGTTGAATGGAAGGTCCAGTAATTCTCAGTTTGATAGTTTGACCATGAGAAGGTTGACTCAGTGTCTTACTGTTTGCAAACGAAAGGCAACTGTAACGGAGCATCTTGGGAATACATCTGTGGTCCTGTTTCCTTCTCTTTGGTTGCTCTAAAAGCCATTTTACACACGTTATTAAAGAAGAACTGTTGGCTCAGATGAAGAGTCTGGAGTACAGTAAGGCTGTCTGCGGTTAGCTCTAAGCTGTCCTTATTTATGCCTCTAGCACAGGGTGTATTTGAAAATTTACATGTCTTTACTCCATTTTAGTGTATTTTTCTTTCTTCCATCAAAAGATTTCTGCCTATACCTAAACGATGTATGTGGATTGATTTGAAAAATGCCTTAATCCAAATGCCTCTGGGAAGATGACCTTGCTGCCTGCTCCAAGGGGCCTCTCACCACGTTCCCTCCAGGAGAGCTGCCCTCGGTCTCCTCCACAACAATGAATTATGCCTAACTGGAGGGCGAGTTCTTGGCATGGACAAAGTGTGACCTGTTGGGTTAAAATTACATATTGAGTGGGCGTTCTCTGAGAGACATGAATGAAAGGAAGATGCTGCTTTTTCCCCAGTGAGCGTGGGCTTCCTGTTGTGATGTCTGCACACGGCAACCTGACTGTCACGACACGGCGCAGGGCACTGCAGACATCACGCCCGCCTCTGCAGCTGACTGGTGTCAGAAGGAAGTCCTGGCAGTTCTCAGAAATGACTCGGTGATCAGACTCTTTCTCTAGACTCAGCTGGTTTTTCCGTGCACGCTTTATGGCCTTTGGTTGGGTGGACCCTGTGCTTAACCCACAGGCTGTCACTAGGGGCAGTCCTGAAGCAAATTACAAGTGATGATGTCAGCTGTGACACTCAGGCTAAAACTCCCCAAACGATGCGCCTTTGCCTTTAGTCTCCTTGGCCAGCAAAGTGCTGTGAGGGGCAAGGGCCTACCGAGAGGATGTGGGAACCGCTCGGAGCCACTCTGATGGGCCTGCTACGGAAGGGAGGAAATACAATAGCCCTGAGCAAACCAGCCAACCTGCTCTGAAAATAGCAACTCCAGATTTAACTTGCATGTGTTGGTTTATTTCCTTATCAGTTCCTTCTTCCCTGTCTTTAGTAACAACTTGGAAGAGAATTAAAATACGGTCTGTACTTTCCGAAGCAAAGTAAACCAGGCACCAAAGAAGAGTTTTATTTAGGATATGTCTTTTACAGGTTTGACTCTCCCAAAGCGATCTAGTGTTTTCAAGATCTTGTATTAAATCTCCTAGGTCCTTCTCATGATATGATAGATGGCGTTAAGTCCTGAGACGTGGCTAGGGACATAATAGGTCATTTCTTCTGCAGGGATGGGCACGTAACCAGGTGTTTATTTCTCAGCCAACTAGAGGTTCCATTGCAGATATAGGACTGCTGTCTCTGACAGTGTTCCAGTGCCCCCTGAGGGCTTCTAAGTGTAATAAAAGCAAAGGAAAATGCGGCTGCATATGAAATAATTCACTTTGCGGGAGCCAAGCTGAATATGTGACTCAGAGGATCTCTGAAGTAAAGATTAACTGCCAGTCATCAGGAAACCTAAAGTCATTTGAAATAAGAGGTGCCACAAGCCAAAAGATAGAAGCCATAAACACATACAATATTAATAAAGCAATTACAGTAAGTGCTATAGCGTTCTGCTTTGCAAATCTCTTGCCACTTCAAGAAACATCTGTCTCCGCCACTAGAAATTACTGTTAAAAAAAAAAAAAAACACTAAACAAGCTGTGCTTTGTGTTTCAGCTTTTCATTCAGTATCCTGATCAGCCAGTCTGCTGCCAAAGCTTCCATACCAATTTCATAGCCTATTCCCTGGTCGGTTTTCCGACCAATGTAGCCAATTGCGCTTATAGTAAGCAGAGGAGCAATTAGCTGATCCGCTGCATCGTGCAAACTGCCTGAATCCAGTCACACACAGTGTCTCGGGAGGGTGGGGAGGAAATTCAAGTGACCAGACAAATCTTTGTTTCATATTAACTGGTTTGAGCCTTAGCACCCCCAGATCGAGAGAGTTGTTGGTTCTTTATTTTTTAAAAACTAAATCCTCAAGTTTAATTACAGTGCACATGTTTGTTTGTTGCTGGTCAGTAAGATTCAGACGTGACTGCTAGAGGAAGGAGTCTTGGGGGTGAATGCCCACCCTCCCAGAAAGCCAGATAGCCCTGGGTTCTATCCCTAATTGTTTTTTTTTTTAATATTTGTTTATTTATTTATTTGAAGTATAATTGGTTTATAATGTATTAATTTCTGGTGCATAGCACAGTGATTCAGATATATCTATATATATATTCCTTTTCACATTCTTTTTCATTATTGGCCATTACAAGGTGTTGAATGTAATTCCCTGTGCTGTATGGTAGGACCTTGTTGTTTATTTATTTTATATATAGTAGTGTGTATCTGCCAATCACAAACTCCCATTTTATCCCTCCACACCCCATTCCCCCCTGGTACCCACAAGTGTATTTTCAAGTTTATTTCCTATGTCTGTGAGTCTGTTTCTCTTTTGTAAATAAGTTCATTTATCTCATTTTTTAGGCTCTACATAGAAGTGATATCCTTCTTTGAATGGGAACGACACAAACTTTCTACAGATTTCCTTTTCCACATTTTAAAATTGGAAATTTAGTTCCTCCCCAGCTCAAATGGGATGAAACAGAAAGTTTTCAGGGAAATGCCGTGTATACT
The DNA here is from genome assembly GCF_048564905.1 of Vicugna pacos. Lineage (NCBI taxonomy): Eukaryota > Metazoa > Chordata > Mammalia > Artiodactyla > Camelidae > Vicugna > Vicugna pacos. Next base: position 26,367,109 of record NC_132990.1, read on the forward strand.
ACAGTGTGCTACGACAGTATAAGGATTTCCCACACACATACGCTGTGTAGCAGTTTATCCCGGAATAGCGCCGGTTTCTTGGAGAATGACTAAGAAGACAGGCAGTCACGTCCACTGGGGATCATGGAACTCAAATAGGACCTTGCTTTAAGAAGAGACACAACCACAAAGCCGTGTGATTTGGGGAAGAGGGAATGAAGGTTTGTTTCAGTTGTGAAGAAAAGAAAAAGATCGAGGTAATCGTGGCTTCTTCGTTGGAAGATGATGACAGAAGATGAAATGTCAAAGGTCCACTTACTTGAAGTTGTGGAGCTGAATGAGCATTGGGTTAAGAACCATTCACTCCAGTATTTAAGTCAGAAACCCATAGAGTCTACCCGGGTTCCTTTTCCACCCTTACCGCAAGGTCCTGATTTAGTTGACCACCAGATCTCTCTTCTTATCGTTTATCTCTTAGAAGGGGCCCCAGTTTTTATTCTCCTTCCCGTTGACTTTGTTCAGGCTCTTTCCTTTCTATGTCGATTTCAGTGGCCTGCTGAATGATCCTTTTGCCTCTGGTCTCTTGCCCCTTTGATCTGTTCTCCAAATCGGTAACAGTGTTTTTCTAAAATCCAGACCTGATGTGTCATTTCCCACTTAAATCTTTTCCACGATCCCTCATCACTGACTGAGCAAAGCTCGAGCTCTTTGGGTGGCCCGCCGAGCCCCTTGCCTGACTTTTTGGCCCTGTGTGTCCAGCCTAACTCCATGCGTGGTCCTTTGCTTCCAGATGACTTGCAGTTCCTGGAAGATGCCGTTCTTTGGGGCCTGGCAATGTGTCCTTCCTTAGTCTCGCCATTCTTCATTCTTCACTCTTGTCCCCGAGGCCAGTCACCTTTTATCCTCCTCTGTATGACACATTAGATAAGCTAAGTGACCGGGTGTGCCGGTCACTTCTGTCTGTACATACCATTCACAGTAAGTATGAGACACAGCATCATAACACAGTGGAAAGAGCAAAGCTTTGGAATTAAACAAACTTGGATTTAGGTTGTAGCTTACCACCTGCTGTAGCATATTATTTACACTCCTGGAACCCTAGTTTTCCCACTTGTCAAACAGGAATAAGAATGCCCCCGTTTTGTGAGGACCAGCAGTAGCATATCTGAGATACCTAAGGCTACACTTGACTCATCGTAAGGGCTTGAGATAGGACAGCTGCAGTATATTATATTGTACTTGCTTCATTAAATGTCTTCTTCATCTCCTTTAAACTGTGACCTGCTTGAAAAAAGGAAGTTAAATCTTATTTTTTGTCTCTCGTCCCTCATTCTGGCCTCAGCACCTAGCAACATGCCAGGCACATAGCAATTGTCTGATAGAGATTTGCTCAAAGTAAAGGATGCACAAGTGGTGACATCTCTGAGAATTTATCCTATAGCAGGATTAGAAATGATGACACTTAACAGTGTCTGTAAATTTCAGGTGTATTTAAAACATCATTTGCTTTTCTGATTCTTGGACTTTCTTGTGGTGACAAATTAACACATCAGGAAGCTGTGTCCTCTAAAAGGACCAACTGCTATCAACATGACATAAAGGTAGAGCATAGTGTGCGATGCAGGGCGTGGAAAGAGATAGGGGATGGCCGGTCAGTTAGAGGCCAGATGGAGGAGTGGCTTGCAGTTCACGTGTTTTAAGTTGGACATCCCCTGTAGGGGATTTATTGAAGGTTGAAACAGGCATACGACAGAACCGGGTGTTCTGGAGGGTGTGCAGAGGATGATTCCAAAGGGAGCCCACCTGAAGAAGGAACATGTTAGGAGGCTGTTGAAGAGCTGAACTGAACAGTGGTTGGGGCCAGCTTCAGGGATGTGACCTGTGCGATCACACAGGCCCCCCATCTGAGAAAGGTCCCCTGCTTGGTTCAATGTTCTGTTGTCACTCTCTTGAAACTTTTAATAATTTTTGAAAAAGGGACCCTGCAAATTGCTTAACTGGTCCTGGCGGGGGTGGTAGGAGGGAAATCCTGATAGATGGGCCAACACTTAGGACGAGGACTGTCCTGCTCCTCTTGGCTTTTCTGTGGGTGTGACTTCTGTGGTGCCCTCAGCTTAACCTCTGCCCGACTCGAGCGAGGCTAGGGTGGGGGGATGAGGGGAGTAGACAAGATTCAAGAATTTTTATTATAAAAGAGTTAATGTTTAGTCTCTGTCCTTCAGTAAGGAAATTTTGAAGTCTTATCCAGGCAGTGGAGCGTCAGGATTTATTGAGAGCGGAAAAAATTATCTATGTTCTTCTGTCTTTACCTGATTCAAAAATAAAATTGTATTCTTTGCTCAAAATAGAGGTAAAGTCGTGTAAACGGTACAGGAAGTCCAAGGATTTCTAGCCTGAAGGATTGTGAGCAAGATATCAGAGAGGGGCCTGAGGGGACGGCAGCCTCCTTGCACTGAGGCCCCCGTGCTGAGCACAAGATCACATGCCCGGGAATGACCCAGAAGCAGTGCTGCGCGGGAGAGCCTGGGGGTCTGCGTCTCAGCAGCTGCCACTGCACCCAGATGCCTGGTGCTTGCTCTTCCCCCAGGCCCCACGCCAAACCTAACTCCCAAGCTTCCCTCCAGGATTTGACTTTGGAACCAAAGAGACAAAGTCCTGATACCTCCTGAGGTTAAATTTCTTGCCAGCCTCTTGGGATGGGTGCTTAGAGTCAAACTTCAGTTAATTAAAGAAAGTCAAGTGTGCTATTTCTGTTACCTAAATAGAAGGTTGCATATTCAGACCTGCTGTAAATATATAAACCACTGTTTGGCACTAAGAAGATAGAAACATGAAGACATAATCTTCATCCCAAGAAACACATTCCCTCATCGGAGTATTTTATTTTATTATCAGTTTTTATTTAACTGGATGTACTGGGGATCGAACCCATGACCTCCTGCATGCTAAGCATGCACTCTACCACTGAGCTATACCCTTCCCCCCCCCAGTTTTTTATTTTAAAAGAAAATTTTATTTTATTTTATTTTATTTTGATTGTTTTTATTGAACTCCGGTCATTTTACAATGTTGTGTTAATTTCTGGTGTACAGCATAGTGATTCAGTTTTACATATATATATTCCTTTTCATATTCTGTTTTGGAGTAGTTTTAAGGATCTAAAATTGCAGCATTGTATTCCTTCTTTATGTGTAGGTTTAATAGACTTCTATGCGATTAGGAGTTATACCACCACAATTTACGTGAACACTTACATATTGTTAAATCTGGTATGCTTTGCCTTTCCTGGCTGCCGTAGCGTGGGGTTTAGTGTTGTAATTCTCCTCATACCTTTCTAACCATCTCTTCAGTGTAACCTTCCCTTTCATCCTTGTGTAATGTAATTAAGGCTTATTTGCTTGTATGGGATCCTGAAGGAGACAGATCCAGCATGGGAAATAGACCTCCCTGATGGGTATGCATCTGTTAGGAAACTCGAGGCTTGTGCAATTCTTAGTACCTGCAGAAGTCCAGAACATCATCTCTTGCTGAAGAAGGTATGGACCCGTCACTCTTTTTGTATTATTATTTTGTGCTTTGTCAAAACTCTGTATAGGTGGTTGCAGAAGCAGTGTCTCTCCAGCTCACGGCTCCCAGCTGCCCAGCGTTTGCAGTGGAGCGCACTACGGTTTTCACAGGCAGCTCTGATACGATTAGGACTAATGTAAGGCTGGCCGGTGAGCAGCCGCTTTTCTGACCGCTGGCCTACGGCTCCTGACGCTTGCCTTAGAGCCAGACAGCGCTTGTTGTCTTCTTGTTTTTTATAACTGCCCTGCTGGCCTGTAGGCACTAATTTTAATAGGTGTCTGTTGTTTTAATTTTTACTTTATTTCCCTGATTTTTTGAAACAAAATAGGTTTACTTTAGAAAATAGGAAATGCAAAAATCCTTAATGAAGAATTAAAATGGTTTCTCCTAAACTAACTTCTAATGTTTGGCCTAAATTATTTTATTTTTCCTATTAACTCATAAATATTTCCCATGAGAGTATAGTCTGTGTAAGCAATCATTCTAAGGGCTTCACCTGCATTTAATTTTCACAACCCTCTGAAATTTGTAATTTTCAGCATTTTGTGTTGAGGAAACAGGTTCAGAGGGGTTAACTCTCCCACTGTCATATGGAAAATAAAGGGCAGGGGTAGGCCTGATAAGTCCATTCTTCACCAGCAAACAGCAGCACCTTGGTCTCGGATTAAATGGTTCATAGGTTTTGTTGTCTTTCTGTCCCCATTCATATTATAATGATATAAATCATTCTGTTTTCATTAAACATTTTCATAAATATCCTTAATAACTGGGAAACATTCATGATAGGGATTTTTCATATTTCCTCCAGTTGATTTCTTTATAAATAGTCTCCGTTTCCATTCCCCAAACAGATCTACTCTTGCAAGATAGCTTTTTTGCTTTTTGATATCTTTTTGCACTGAATCGATTTAATTCCAGTAAACTCAGTTGTATGTTTCTTTGATTGGGGGGAGTTACTAGTCACTATGTTTTAATTTTAACATAGATTTTCCAACACATCCTGATTCTAGGAGCTATTATACTGAGGGTACACTACACTCATGATGGAAGGAATATAGGAGTCACACGGGTTTGGGCAGTGAGGGGGGTGCGAGCTCTGTCCTGTGATCCCTGAGCGTCCCAGCAGATGACACCCCCAACATGGACACTTAAGTTTCAAACTCTAGTGAGAGCGGCAGGTCTGTTTGAATCACTGTGATACCATAGACAAAAATGCCTTAATTTTTCAGCTCTTGTCACTTGGGATTTGGAAATAGGACAGTGGGCTGAAATCCAGATATGTCATGCACTGGAAATTGAGGAGAGGTTGGGATGAAGTGAATAGGAATGTCTGGGAAGGGATGGAAGTTGGATGGCTTCCTTCACCTTGCATCACTGCTAGGAAACACGATTTCTGAAAAAAATAGAGGGCTGTGATAATGAAGACTTTGTTGTTGAGTTTTTACTTTCTGATCATTCAGATAGTTCATGTGGGAAGAAACACAAACAAGACTGAGAATAACCTAAGGCTGAAAACATTTGCAAAGTAAAATCTGCCAGGTGTTTTCTTCTGTGTGGTTGACTTTTCGAACATTCTATACATATGTATTGTGAATGTATAATTAAAGTGGATAGTGGACTAAGAGAGTGAGGTGACGAGAAATAGATACATTTTTTAATTTTCAATAATTTGAATAAGCTGAATTAAAATAACTAGATAGTATACTTTTCTATTAAATCTAGTCTGGTTATGTATTTAGAAGCTAACAGTTAAATGGAATGGAAATTAATGTGCATTTTTAAAAATATAAAGCTTCCAAACATTTTGGAAGTTAAGGTTTTTACTTGTAAATATATATATACTTGTAAATATATACATATAAATATATATATATTTCTAATGTCAGAAAAAGATCTTTCCCAGACTTGAGTTATTGAGAATTTTTTAATTTTATTTTTCTCAAGGAAGAGTAGCTTAAAAGGGATTGGATGATTTCCAAGATTTCCAAAATAAATTCTGATCTGACTAAAGACTGTTTTACATATTTTTCAAAGACAAGACAATTTGGGGGAAAAGTTAAAAAGTTAGAAACTGAGGTTTTCTTAGCAAGAAATGGATTTTACAAATTAGCCATTAAAAATCCTATTTACTATATATTCAATTCAACCCAATAAAGTCCAAACAGGTTTTTTTTTTCTTGGTGGATATTTAAAAGGTAACCTTGAAATGTTATATGAAAAAGAAATGTACCTAGAATAGTCAGAATTACCCTGAAAAGAACAAAGTTGGAAGACATACACTCCCTGATTTCAAGACTTATTATAAAACCACAGTAATTAAAACAATGTGGCAAGAATAGGCCAACAGATCATTGGAACAGACCATGTGCCATCAATTTTCAACATAAAATATACAGTCAATTTTCAGACAAAGCTTTTTAGTGAAGTAACAAGAGTCTTCAACAGCGGAGTCAGAACAATTAGGTAAATGTGGGAAAAAATGAACATTGACTCTTAAACTATACAGAAATTAATTCAAGGAAAATCATAGACCTAAACGTAAAAGCTAAAACAACAAAGCTTTTGGAAGATCATATAAGATCTTTGGGACCTTGTGTTTGGGCAGTTTCTTAATGAGGATACTAACTATAAAATAAAAAGTTAAAATTAAACTTCTAGTCATCCAAAGACACCGTAGAAAATAAAAAGGAAAGCCTCAGACACTGGGAGAAAATATTTGCAATACAGTGATTTATATTCAGATGATATAAATAATCCCTAAGTATCAAAAAAGGGAACAACCTAGCTTTTCAACAGGAAAATATCTTAGAGAACTTCACCAAGAAAGATTCCTAAGTGGCCAATAAGTGTATGAAAAGATGGTCACCATCAGTAGTCATCAAGGAACTGCAAAACAAAACCAAAATGCGACGCTGCTACGTACATACTAGAATAGCTGAAGATTGAAGCACTTGATGAGACCCAGGATTGGCAAGGATGCAGAGCAACAGGAATTCTCATACATCTTGGTGGGAGGTGTAAAATTGTTCAGCCAACCAATGTACTGGGTTCAATAGTGTCTCCCCAGATTAATGTCTACCTGGAACCTCAGAATGTGACCTTACTTGAAAATAGGGTTTCTACAGGTGTATTCAAGTTAAAATGAGGTCCTAGTGGATTAAGAAGGACCCTGAATCCAATGGCTGGTGTTTTTATAACAAAAGGGAAAATGAAACACAGAGACTTAGGAGACATTCAGAGAAGAAGGCCATGTGAAGACAGAAGCAGAGATTGGAGTGATGCTGGCAGAAGCCAGGGTATGCCAAGGATGGCCAGCGACCACCATAAGCTGGAAGAAGCAAGTGAGGATTCTTCCCTGGAGCCTGCAGAGGGAGGTTTGTTCATGACAGCACCTTGATATCACGCTACCTGATTTCAGGAGTTCTGGATTCCAGAACTCAGAGAGAAGACATTTCTGTTGTTGTCATGTACTCCGCTTGTGGTGCTTTGCTATGGTAGTCCTAGGAACCAATACAACCACATTAGAAACTTCATCAGTTTCTTAAAACCTTAAACTTAACCTTATGACTCAGCAGTTCCATCCTTTGATATTTACCCAAAAGAAGTGAAAGTATATGTCTGGAAAAATACTTGGATATGAATGTTCATAGTGGCTTTAGTTATCATAGCCAAAACTGGAGACGAATCAAATGTCCAAGAAGGGAAAGAATTAAAAATTGTATTATAATCATATTATAAATACCGTTCAGCAATTAAAAAAAAAGTAAACTGCTGATACACTCTACAGCATAGATGAACATACCAAAAAAATCCAAATCAAACAGGACAGGACAGTTGAAAGAAACCAGAAACAAAAAGAGTCTTTATACCATAGATGTCCATTTATATGAAGGTCAAAGTCACGCAAAAGTATTCTCAGGTGGTAAAAATCAGACCAGTGAGGGGCAGGATTGACCTGAGAAGCCCTGAAGGAACTATTTCAGGCCCTGGAAAAGCTCTGTACCTCAGCTGTGGAGGTGTGATGTTGTTTATATTAGTGTATATACATTTGTCAAACATCACTGGAGAATGTACTTGAGTGGATACATTTTATTAAATGTAAGTCATATCTCAAGAAAAATTGTTACAGAGAAATACAAATCTTGGAGCATTTCACCATATATAACATTTACTTCAATTTAAAAAGAAGACAAAATCCTCACTTATTTTAATGAAAGACATTTAAATCCCTCTTCTGTTTTTGAAAACCACGTTAATTATCTGCTTTCTGAACTCACTTTGAATCCTTAGAAAGTAATTTTCAGGTAATTTATTTTTGTTCTTGAAGTTTTCCAGTCTACCTTGAATGTAGGACTCTATGCACCATGTTCTCTGTCAGAGTCCACTTCTTTGTAAATGTTGGCAGCACCTTAGGTCTCAATTTCCTTAGTTGAGAGGATTCTGATAACTTAGGACAGAATTTGCTCTGGTGGCTATTTTGTAAGGAATAGGTCACTTGCCAATCAAGAGCAAAATGAAAAAGACCTGTACCTCAAACTAAGCATGCACAGGGTTCGACAGCATTAAAAATGTGCTTGGGCATTTTTTTCAGACGGGAGGGACACACGGAATCTGGCCTGTCGGAGAGCAAAGAACATACTGGCTTCAGGTGGGCAGTATCCAGTTCCAGGCTGACAGCTTCTTGGCAGGTATCATATGTATCAAGCTTGACTGGGTGGAAAGGAGGACCTGAGGGGAAACCCAGCAGAAGAGTGGGGGCAGGAAGGGGAGAGAAGGAGGCCCCTGGAGGGGCCTAGGGAATCCACACTGCCCAGCTGCTCCTGGATTTATGGTGCAGCGCCAGCGCCACCATGTGGTCATCGGTGAAATTTCAGAGGAAAAAAAGAAGTTCTTTGCCCAAGACCTATGAAGGGAATAATAAACCAAAGTCGTCCAAAGGGACTGAAAAACCTTGAGAGGGACATCCTCCTAGAGTTCTTTTCCATTTAGAAGCCAATTTGATAATACATCTGGAATTCTATTTAGTAACACATCTGGAATCGTGTTGGCTAGCCAGATACCTGTTATTTGTTCCTTCGTTCATGGACGTTTACTAAACACTGTGTCAGACTGTGCTAAGCCAGAAAAAGGCAGGCATCACGGTCTAGTGGGGCGGGCAGACCTGTGAACAAAATGTTAGCTCAATCACATAAATACTCTAAGGCAGGAGTGACAGGGACACTGCTGCTAAAAGGAGCCAAACGGGAGCGTTTAGCATTTGCCAGAGAAGCCATCATGCCCCACCCTCCCCATTCTGTCCTGTAATCCTGTTCCCTGAGAAGCCTGTGTTGATTCTTTTACTACTATCACTTGCCCATACCCTTTTCAAAATCTTGCTTTAATGATTGATTGATCAATAATTATTTATTGAGATCCAGCTATGTGCCAGGCACCACAGGAGATACAGATACAGAGGGAGGAAGAGAGAAAATGTTTCTTCTTTTGTTAAGCTTATGTGTGGGAAGTGAACTGTCAAGAAAAAAAAAAGTTACATATGTCATACATACATATACATATATATATAAAACATAAGTTGTTTTCCCTTCTTTAAGCTGTTTATTTTTGTTGTCTTTATATTTCCCACCCGTATTGCCCATTCCCTGCTTACTAGCTTGTAAACAATTACTCTAAACTATTTTAAATTATTGTGAGATTTTTAAATCAGCATGACTTCTTCCTCAACGGTTCTGGGAAGTGTCCTTAACTTCCTGTTGCTCAGAAGGGCACTTTGGTTTCATTTATTAGTTGAGCTACAAAGTTGGAATTGGGGACAAGACTTCTGTTCCGGCTCAATTAACTGCTTCGTCTGTCAGCTTTATTTCCTAATCTCAATTTCTCCTGGCTGCTTCAGGGTCATGCATATAATAAACACAGATCATCTCAGAATTTCATAATCCTAATAGCAGATCCTAGGAAGCTGGCTGCACACTGTGTCCAGACCCAGCCCCTGTGCCTCAGCGCTCACAGCCGTTGGGGAGAGGACCGCCACCTCAGCCCCTTCATCACACATAGAGGTGGCTATCTGTCCACCTGCTCCAATTTTGGGAGCGAGAGCACGAAAGAGGGATTCTTCTAGTGACCAGAAATGAGGGGAAATTTGAATAAGCATACTGAACTCATTGTAGGAGGGGCCCAGGAAGCCCAGAGGCCCCCCTTCAGACTCAACTACTAGCCCCACCAAATTAGTCAGCCCAGCGCCCTGTACCTGTAAGCTTATCAGTTTCCTATTCAGCATCTTTGGAAGATTTGGAAAAGAATCTTCCATTTAGATTTTGCAGGGAGGTTTTTTTTTTTTTAAATAAAACTGAAGCTCAGTAGAGATTATGCATTATACAAAATGTATGGTCAATTCTATGTTGTGGCAACTTTCTTTTGGCTCCAGATGTTTCAAACATTAAACACCAAGCTATCTTTATGCTCTTTATGAATTTCAAGGAAAAGGTCTTTTGATTCATGGTACCAGCTAAGAGGAAAGAAGCATGATCTTTGCAAAAAAAAATTTGTGGTCAACAATGGAAAATATTCTTTGCCTAAATCTCTCTCTATTTACATGACCTGGTTATAGTTGCTAAAAAATTTATGGTCTACATGCATTTGATAACAAAGTTGAAATATTAAAAAATTCTCCTGTGTATCTCCGACTCAGACCTTTACAGATGTTAATCTAATCTACATGCATCTACATCAAATAGAACAGGTGTGTTTCATCAGAATGTTAAACAGATGTTATTGGTGACAAAGCAAGTTCAGTAAAAGAACTGAATCCTCATTGAAAGTACATATTTAAAACATTTCAGACACGAAAAAGTCACCCGAAAGCATGTCTTGCAATTTCATTTTTGAGGTCTTTGCACATAAGACACATGAACCTACCATTTTCCCTTTATGAAGAGAAACTACACCGTTCCCATCCCGGCATGCCTCTTCAGGGTATTAACTGCTTCCAGAAAACCATCATCAGTTGAACCGATGAAGCATCCTCACTGCACAACAGAACAGGATGCACTGACGAGATAATCCCTTCCTTTGTGGAGGATCACTTTGAGAGACAGGCTGGATTAACGGGCATGCGTTTTTAAAGCAGCAGTTCATGGCTAGCTTCATTAAACTCCATAATCATCTCTACAGTTTTATTGCAACAATAATTGGTGAACATTCTGACGTAAAATAAGTGGGATTTTCTATTTAAAAATGGTTACTATTCTCATAGTCATATATTTTTGGAGAACTTATTTCTCTAAAATTTCCCTAAGCCTAACTTACGGTGTCTGAGCTGAGTCTGATGATCGTCAACAGTGTAAACAATGGGAATCAAATCTTCAGGAGTAAAGTGACACTTTTTTGATACATCTCTCCGAACCTCCAGTTTTATCCCGATTTAACTGTCTTGAATTGTCTTTAAAGTGACTGCAAAATCTAGGTCTGAGCCATAGGTTACAATAATGGCCCAGTGAGTCAGCTATTACAGAGAAGATAACACTGTTTGGTACACAAGGCAGCAATGTAGTGTATCATGACTTTACAAGGCAATTTTTTCCCTGAGCCTGGATTTAAAAATCAAACTATAAACTCCAGAGCAATAACATTATTTACTCATTCTCATGAAGAATGGGGAGGCTCATACAACTCGGCACTGAGAGTAGGAAGAGAATATTTTAAGATCATTGCTCTAGTTCATTGCTTATAAAGTTTCTCATCTATGTTATTGAATAATAATAGTAACAATAAAGGTAACAAAATTGCCATGGTCCTAGGAAGCGCTGTGTGCTAGATACTGTCTTAGGTGTCTCACGTATACTAACTTACTTAACCCTTATGACAATGTTATGAGGATGGTATTATTATTGTCCCTATTTTAGTGCGGAAGACTCTGAGTCACAGGAAGGAGAAGGAACATTCAGAGTCACGTGGAGTAGGGGTGGTGGAGTCAGGGCAGAGTCTTGTCCTGTGCTCTTCTTGCTAAAGGAATCCTCTCTGCGGTCTTTACCTCTCGGCTTGAGATCCCGCTTCCACTTCAGATGAGGCTGCAGAACATCTCGTCCCAAATAGCCCACCGATCGTCAAAGTCAGCATCTTCAGGTGGAACCTGTTGCCAGGTACCTGCTACCTTCACCCTTAATTTTCCTTTCCCGTTTTCTTTTTTCTTACCTGTTTTTGTGAGGATCCTCCTTATTTTTCCAAAGTAAAAGATCTTCAGCCCACGTTCAGTAGGTAGTCTGTGTGACTCATTCTGTACGTAGATGCAGTTTTTGATGTATTCACGGGAGAGGGTGGGCGATGCGTCCTTCTACTCCAGCACCTTGGCCATCTCCTCCACCCGTAACTATCACTGTCTAACTTACCTTCCCAGTTCTGATGAAGACGCTGTCATGCTCCGCTCTCCTTCCCCATCAGTGCTTGCCTCCCCTACACTCGGTCCCATCCAGCTCTCCTATCGTCCCTGTGAGACAGCGTTCCTGGCTCTTCCTCTTTCCACTCCCCAGCCTCCATTCTCTCTTAGGCACTGCATATCTCTCACCTGGACTTTTGACATTGACCTTGAGCAGCTCTCTCTTCATTCTCTCTCTTCCAGTCAATCCTACACACACTCTTACCCCCATGAAACTTACTAAAACAGACTTCACACTGTTCCTACCAAGAAGATCCTGGTCGCTTACAGCCTATAGAATGAATAACAGAGTCCTACAGCTTCCCCTCTAGCGCATTCATATCATGACCTGTACTTTGTTTCAGTCCTTCTCACCATTTCCTCCTTCTGTCCCTTTGTTTGCTGACGGACTGTTATTTCATTTTCTTTAGCTATTCCTGTCCCACCACCCCAGTACCGACCCACGGCTTCTGACTCACTATTGAGTGTCTCTCGTGTGGCCCAGATGAGATGTCCACTGTTTGGCCAAGTCTCTTTCCTGATTTGTTATGTCTGTCCCTTTCTCTTCATCCCCATTGCTGTTTCTTGGTTCAAGCGTTCTTGCTTAGGCTAGAAAGATAGTTTCCTGACTAGTCTGCCTAGTTCTGTATTCTCCTTCGTTGAACCCACTCGGCATCTTTACTGTCAGGGAAGCAGTATCAAAACACACACTTTCACCTGGTCGGTTTTCTGCTCACGAGTTACAGTGGCTTCCTGTTCACTCGGGGTCAGACTCCAAAGGGGCCGCCACGTGGCACCACTACAGGCAGCCCTGTTCCGTTTTCTTCCACTGGAGTCTTCACTGAGCGTTAAGCAGTATTTTGAGAGTCCATGGTAGAAATGCTATTATGTTCCAACCTGCCCCTCCACTCCACCAACCCCTGCAAGGCACACGCTGCCACCAGGAAAGGGAGGACTGCGACCTCCAGGCGTGTTGGGGAACCACTGAGTCAAACAGAGTCTCCTTCCTGGAGGATTCTCGGATGTCTTTAATGTACGACAGTGTGTTACGAATCTCCAAAAAGAATCTCTATAGAAAAGGGTGGTTTTTGTTTTGTTTTCCTCAGTCACCCTTTGATATTCCCCAGGACACCAGAGTCGCACAACGTAGACGTGAGGAAGTCCTGCCTGCGCGTTTCATTCTCTGCTGCAGTCGCTGTCCCAGGTCAGGGGCCCCGCTGAACAGCCTTCCCCGACCCTCCTGGTGGGAGCCGCCAGCCCTCCCCCGTGCCGTCACTCCTTTTGTTTTCTTCGTTAATACTTGTCACAGTTTGATGTGATGGTGCTTATTGCTTGTTACTTGTTTGTTGTTTTTTCCTCTGGGATGTAAACATTTTATCTTAGCTGTTATTGTCTGCACCTGATACACTTAATCACTTAATGCAGGCTTTTTTTTTTTTTCCAGAGGAATGTATGCTCCTCCAAAGCCTTGCTTATGTTCAGCCCCACGTTTCTCTGCCTACCTAACTGCATTTAGGCTTATGCTGCAAGGTTGAAATGCAAGTTTCCTTGTCTCTGAGGTTTTCCCTGATGGCCTGACTCGTCCCAAAGTAATAGTTCTTCTACTGAACTCCTGTAGTGTTGGTATCTGAATAACCCAATTTATTTTGAACAGTTAATGTGTACTTTTTACATAGAAGTACTACTTTATTCCCCCAGCTAGAGTGTATTCGTCTTGTGACCAGGATGGGTGCCATTCTTTGGGGAATCTCTGAGGATCTAGCAGACAGGGCTTCTCAGGTAATCTGTAAACATCTATTAGTCGATTCAGTAGATAATCGCGTTCTATCCTCTCGAAGGATGCGGTGCCACGTGGTACGTGGAGCGGCTGGGTGGGCTCCATGCTCGCAGGAAACATAAGCCGTGCTGGGAAGGTGGGAAAGCAGGAGAGTCTCTGGGACTTGCTTTGGGCCCTCTCTCCTATGCATGCTTTTTGGCATTTTATGTACATTTGGTAAGTCTTCCCTGCCGGTAGTTCGTGGAACAGAAGCAGGAAAATCTCCCTCTGGCCTGCCGAAAAGGACACGAAGGAGCATGATCCGTCACAGGACGGGGCGGGGGATGGGGGTAAATATGGACCTTTCAGGGGGCAAAGGAGAATTTGCCACTTCAGTTTGCAAACAGGTAGCGTGCACATACACAGTGGTTTTTAAAAGTGTGTATGATATACTGTTTTGAAAACTTGTTTCCTTCCAAAATGCTTAATTTACAGTATTTCGAGATGTTTCTACACACATTATTTCACATAGCTTGGGACAAGGGGAAAATATGGAAAATGTAACTGATCAAATGGTTTTGCTATGGGCCAAGAGGTTTTAAATTTAAATGTCATATACACAGTGGATTCTGTTTGGGTGGAGATGCGATACGTTCTCGCCTCTAAAACTATTTCTTATTCGCAGAAGAAGTAGCTGTGATAGGAAGGAGTTGGGGTGAAAAGGTCTGATGAAGACGTTAGGGAAGGAGGGGCATTTGGGGTTATATAATACAGGATGAGTGAAAATTCTTGTCTCATGCAGATACACATGGTCTTAAATTCAACAGAGACAGCAAACCCTCTCTGGCATCAGGGACTTTGGACTGAGATGGTACTTCCTGTAACAAATCAATAGCCAGGTGCATTTTTATGTAAGTCACTCAAATGTTAATCCAGCTTTAAAATCATCGCAGCAATTCCATTACTTTTATTCAGAAATGAGATGTTCTTTGTGGAGACAGGTTAAAACGTTGGCTCTTCATCCAAGTGATATGGATTAGGAGCATCTGGAGAACCTACCCTTGTGTTTTTTAAAATTTTTTAAATTAATGGAAAGCTCGTAAGGCTTAGTGATTTATAACTTCTGTGTATTTTGACACAGTGTTGGATTTTTTTTTCTTGGTTGAACTTCATTTCATTTGGAACCTTTATATGCTGATGTATTATGCCACATATGAAACTGTTTCTAATGAAAAAAGCCAGTATATCTGCTGCATGTCAGATTACACAGCCGGGAGGGGCACAATGTGGAGCAGACTCCACCTAAATGTTTGGATCTTCTGGAATGTTGTCAGGATGCTAGTTTCAGCCTGTCTCCGGCAGTTCCATCTCAGCCTAGCCTGGAACCTTAAGATTAAAACTCCCCACAGGTGGATTCAACAGAGCTCTAGTGCTTTGAGATCCTTTGTGAAGAAAAAAAGTGTTGGGTCATGAAATACATTTGAGGAATTGCAGAATTCTGAATCTCCTTTTTGGAATCTCGCAGGCTTATGAGCCTAGCAAGGCTTTGAGGATTCCTAGAACTCTGCAAGCTTGGGTCAGTCCTGTCCCCTTTGCCTTTCTGCCCTCATCCCCCGTGTCTCTCTGTCACTGCCCGGGTAGGCACAGTCACACACCTGTGGGTCTCCCGGGTGCTGGGTGATGTAGGAGGACACCGGGGAGTGTCTCAGCTCTGTCCCATGGGCCGCTCATCCTCCAGCCAGCTAGCAGAGGCAGAGTCTCCTGACAGTCACAGAGAAGCCAGAGCCGGCGAGACGTGCAGTGTGCTCACATCAGTTTGCTAATGTCCTGTTGGCCAAAGAAGGCCACGTGGTGAAGCCCAGCCTCAGAGCTGGCAGGTGCTGCGGTGCTGCAAAGCAAAAGACGTAGACAGGGAAAGAGGTGAATAATTTGGGCTACTTCTGTAAACTCGCATACATATGTGAACTTGTAATTAATTTTTTAAAATTTTCTCTCTACTAGAATATAAACTCCACAAAGGCAGAAATTTTAAAATCTGTTTTGCTAGCTGCTTATCCTTATCACCTAGAACTCTGCCCTGCTTTTCGTGGGTACTCAAGAAATATTTGTGAATGAACGCATAAAAAAAAACCCATTTAACTCTGCTTAACTCGACATTTTCAAATACGGTTTTCAATTGATCCCATTTTTAGTGGAAAGCCAAGTTAAGATTTCCTTCGAAACTAGAGACCCTTCAGATATCTCCTGACTGTCTGAGAATGTGAACTCCAGTAATTACAGGAAAATAATGGTCTATACAAATTGAAAAATCTATCAGTATTTATTTTACCTCCTTTCATGCATCTAAGTAGATGACTTTTACGTACCATGTTCTGTGCTAGATGCTTGTGGGAGTGGAGACAAGAATACAGCCCCTGCTTCTCGGAAGCCTCACGTGAGCTGAGGAACAAACCTAGAAAACTAAACTTTGAGCCATAGGATATGCTCCATTGTAAGGTTGTTAAAAAGGTTCCCAAGAACACAAAGGAAGAAGTATTCAAATGTGCTAGAAGATATGAGATACAGCATTCTAACTTTGACCTCCATGTGTATTCGGACTGAGAAAGTCACCCTCCTTATATAGAACATGTCCATCGCCAACGCGGCTCTTCACACCATTTAATCCTTTCACCCATCCCCACGTTCACCCTTGTCCTCTCCTTCCTGAATCCTACCCACCCTTCAAGTCTGACCAGCAGTGGAACGTGGTCTGAGTTTGCTTACGGTTTTCCCCTGAAGTCATCTGGATTCCATAGCATTTATTTCTGTATCATATTAATGTGTAATGCCTGGAGAAATCTATTCTGGCTTCTTAATAGGCTGTTTCACTCTCCTCTTGTTCACCTTTTCACGTGTGGATGTCTTGCCTTTTCAAAGAGTTAACAACCATCCTGAAAACAGAGATTGTGTTTCTTTTCTGGAAGTGCTAAAAATAATGTTCGCTCTATTGGGTTCTCTGATAATTAATTAGGAGGATATGCTGAAAACCGGAAGCTTTAACCTGCATTCATCGCCTAGTTATGGCCAGGCCTGAGAATGCATGTGGCCTTCTGATGCCAGTACAGGAAGATTTCTGCTTCGGACTGGTGTTTAGGTACTGTCCTTATCTATGTTGGAAGCCAGTTACTGCTTTATGTAAAGCTGCAACCACAAGCCAGTATTTTTAACAAGTTGAAATAAAGCTGACAAATTTTAAGAGGGTTTGGAAATGAATAAGAGAAAAATTTTAAACACCAAACTATAAAGGCATAGGGGAAACAGATTTCTCTCTTGGCAAAGAAAATGTGGAAAAAAGGAACAAAGGAAGAGCCAAGATGTGTTACCTGCTGTTTGATATCAGGCCCCAGGGCAGAGCAGCGAAGCATTTGTCATCCGTCAGTTAGTTCTGCAATTTCTACCCACCTGCGTATTCTATCCATCAGCCCCAGAAAGCTGCCCTTTAGGGGGAAATTTTGCTTAACAGGCTACTTGATGTGTGGGAAACTCCCCCAAATAAATGACAGAACTAACAAGTCAATTCATTTAGGTCAAGAAGAATGTGAATCTTGGATTTGACTTGGAGGCCTTTGAAAAGGCAAAAAGGAGCTCTTCTGTATTCCAAGTATTCCCTGATAGAAAGTGCTCCAAGGTGGTGATGATGGTAAGAGAAAGATATTGTTAGTCTGCTCATAGCCAGAATAATTAAATCATAGTCATCTGTTCAGATCCCATTACAGACTGTATCCCACTCAGTACGTTGAGGCTCTAGGCCATTCAGAACTCCTTTTTCTTAAGTTCTCAAATCTCCAAGGGACTTCTTACACTCATCTGTGACCCCCTCATTTTAGGGAATGGGTGCTGTGTACAGCTGATGGACTAGCTGCTTATGAACTTATTTCCCATTTTAAATGAATACATTTGGTTGGAGGTCTCCTAGCATCTGTATGGTGTGGACTCATCTTTAGACCTGATCTTTCGGAGTGAGCTGACTGCGGATGTCTCCCAGCTGCATAACTGGGAAACCTGTTGCTGGACTCAGAACAATCTCAGAAAGGTCAGAGACATGACCTGGAATGGCTTCTTTACCTCAAAAATTGGTATTAGCTACAAACATAGGTAATCATTTGTTCTAGTTCTGTGAAAAATGCTGTTTGTATTTTGATAGGGATTGCACTGAATCTGTAGATGGCCTTGGATAGTGTGGTCATTTTAACAATATGAATTCTTCCAGTCCAAGAACATGGCATATCTTTCCACCTGTCTGTGTCTTCTTTAGTTTTGTTCATCAGTGTCTTACAGGTTTCCAAGCACAGGTCTCTTATCTCTGTAGGTAGGTTTATTCCAGGTGTTTTGTTCTTTTTGATATGATGGTAAACGGGGTTGTTTCCTTAATTTCTCTTTCTGATACTTCGTTATTGTATAGAAATGCAACATATTTCTGTATATCAATTTTAAAGCTAAAATAGAATTCATAATGATGTCAAGGAACGAGGGCTCTCATGTAGTGTTGGAACAGTTGTAAACTGACGTCCTGTTTAGCAGAGCATTTTTATACCACATTTTCCTTCCATCGGTTTCTGTTAAGATTTATTCCTGATCATTCAATCTGGGATTTTGAGGACAGAACGGAGGATAAGACGCACTGCTCAGTCTGTGGTCTTTCCTTCCTCTCTTCCCTCCTCTCCTTTTTTCCCTCCCCTTCTCTCTCTCTCTCTCTCTCTCTCCCTCCCTCTTCCCTCTGCCCCCTCTCTTATCTAAATGTTGAAAAGCTGGAGTTACTTAGTCAATGGAGACCAGTGTAGGAGTTAATACCTATCTCTTCTCTAGTATAAAATGTTGAAAATATAGAAAACTTTTTCTGGATTATTTTTCTCGCCAAATGGCAGAGTTTTTCAAGGACACTGTAAAGTCTTCCTGCCTGTCTATACAGGCTCATTCTACCTCCAAGTTTCTGGCATAAGCCATTGAAGGGCATTTTTTTTTAAAGGCTCTATTTAATTTGATAGGAACATTTGCATTTTATAGAGAGAGGATTCATACATGATATATTTGATTTCAAGTTTTCACAGGCTCCTTTTAATTTTTCACTAATATAACCAGGTGGAAACTGGGAACGTAAGGGCCATTGGGTTATGCTGCCTAGTCAGACAAACCTGGGATTCCTGGGAAGAGGGCCTATTCCAGGGGGACAAAATGGAAACACAGGTGTGAACGGGGCTGTTAGAATTACAGTGCGTATGCCTTCCAGCCTGATGTGGACTAACCGTCGGGCATCACGTCCCTAATCCCACTTGCCCAAAGGCACACTTTGACTGCCATGGATTATTATTCATTAAATGTAGGATTTCCCAATAGTAACCTAATTCCATCTTTGAAAGAGAAGCACGTTTAGGAACTCAGAATTTTCAGAACAGAAAAAAGATACCTGTTGTCAAATCCAGATTTTCTTCTCCTTAGTCAGAGTCCTTAAACTGTCATCTGTCTCGTTCTTAGATCAGTCTTTGTTGAAGTTTCCAAATTGGAGAGAAATGTGAAAATGTTGGCAGGAGAGTTATCTCTTCTCAAAGAATTTATGGTACTTTCCTCATAAAGTATATTTATAACTAACATATAAATGTCAAATTTTAATCATAAGTATTATCTTTCATGTGAGGATGTGGACGTACTTAATTAATGATAATTAAGCTTCGTGTAACATATATTTTATGATCAATTTAGAGGCAGGCAAACAGAGACCATAAAGTAATGCAGACCTCAAACGAGGCACCATCTCGACTAGACAGCAGATATTCTGTGCTGAATACCCAGGACAACTCTCACAGGGAGCACTAACCCAACTTCCCTAAAATTAATGTCTCTGCTTTTAGGGAGCGGAAGAATGTCCTGGGAAAATTTGTGAGAAGTTAAACAAAAAGGATGGAAGCATTTTAAGGAAAAGGCTGATGAGTCTCTTGGGAGAACAAAGTCCAAATTGTAAAATAGCAGGCAAAAATGCTTATAAAATGTTAAGCGGAAATGCCATAAACATTTTTTACTGAATTACTGGTTCGTTATATGTGACATTAATAACCTTCTATCTCCTGCCGATGCTCCCTTTACATGGGAGTGGGGATGGGGGAAGGAGCAGGCACAAATCAGAGAGATTTTCTTGAAGATGCAGAAGAAGGCTTTCCCAGAACCAAATATCTATAATCTCTACTTTGCTTAGAAATAAGAAGGCAATTTTTCCAAGAATCACTTTGCTAAGAAATTCACTCTTTATTTCTTTTTAAAATATATGATTAAAAATCTTATTTAAATGGCAGACTATAAGGAATGTTAAAGTATTTTGAAATATCTGAATGCTTCCAGCTGCTATCTCAATTTTAAAATATTTCTTAAAGGGGATTTCCAGGCTGTTGGCAGTGACAAAATAGAATTTCTCTGGGTTTTTTTTTTTCATGTTTGTTTCTATTATTGGATTTCACAATGCATCATGTGATGTACTTTGCAGACACGATGAAATGCATTCATTTAGAAATTAATATCATTACTTACTTACTCATTAAAAGTATATATTTATATTAGTTTGGAGCTGTTCAAACTGGTGGAGAATGATACAGTATTCTCCTATTGAGACTAGAAAATTAGAACTAGAAGGAACGTATTTTGTCAAAAGATGTCATGTATCAGAGACAGAGATTAAACGGGATAGACATCAGATGTCTTGCCCTGAGCACATAGTATCCCCCAGGTTCAGTCCTCGTGGTGCCCAGCAAATTGTACCCAGAAAAAAGAGTTCCCAGATTTCTGGAAGTGACTTGTAGGAAACAAAGGAAAGGGGTGTTATTCAGGAAATTTCCTCGAATCTAGATCCTAAAACTCTGAGTAGCCCACCTGTAGACTGAAGTTAGTCTCCTACACCAAAGATGAAAGAAGTGTCTTATCATGTGTCTCCACCATATTTGAGGTACCAGTCACATCTCCCCCTGACCCCCACTTCTTTGAGAGAGAATCTCAAAATCTGTAGTTCTGAGCTCTTCCTCCTGGTCTAAGCTGCCTTCACGAATAGTGAGTACCAGATGCAAAGGAGGGTGGTCTCTCCTGAGTTTTGGAATAAGGCCATTGAGGGAATGAATTAGTAATCTGTGGAGACCAAGGTGGAAACTTACATAGTCCCGAGGACAAAGACTGTCATTTTAGGTTGACTTGGATGGTGTACAAAGAAGTCAGACCACAGAAGAGGCAGTACGCCAGGAGAAGTAGAGAGAAGGGGCATCGCAACCAGAGAGACAGACAGATACTGCCCTCAAGGTGTTCCCAAGTACCCGCTGTGTCCTCAGGACTGTGCTCCAAGCTGGGCAAGGGTTGGGGTCTGTGGTAAGCTGATGAGGCTCCTAAAAATATGTCCAAGCCCCAATTCCTGCTACCTGTAAATGCTGCCATATTTGGAAACTGGGTCTTTGCAGATGTGCTGAGAATCTTGAGTTGGGGAGAGCATCCTGGATTATCTGGGTAGGTCCTAAATACCATCATAAGGACCCTTGTAAGAGAGAGGCAGAGGGAAATAAGACACACAAGGCAGGGAACTACGCCATGTGACCAGGGAGGCAGATTGGAGTGATGTGGCCAAAGTCAGAGAATGCCGACAGCTACTAGACGCTGAAAGGGTTGGGGGATAAATTCTCTCCTAGAGCCTACAGTGGAGGTAGGGCCTGCTGACACTGTGATTTTATCTCATGAAATTGACTTCAGACTTCTGGCCTCCACAACTTAGAATAGATTTCTGATGGTTTAAGACACTGAGTTTGTGGTATTTGTTACAATAGCTATAGGAAACGAACACAGTGATTTCCTTACCATGAAATAAAACATGCTTTCTACTTTTTTGGTTAAAAATCAAATAGTGAGAAAATCAAGCACCTAGTTTACTAAAAAAAATTATTATTATTATTAATAATAATAATAATAATAATAAAGTCCTTATTGAAGGTGTTGGTTTGCAAATGGCCTCAAATTGACAGGAGAATGAACGTACCATTTTTTCTAGTGAGTTCTAAGATGCTGTGGTAGAGATGGCATGAGAACTGGGCCATGAAGCCAAACAACTTGTTTGAACTGAGAATGTTTTAAAGTTTCAGATGACAAAGCCCATCAATGTACGATAAATACATTATATCTTCCCCTCTCCTCAAATAAAAATAATGTATATACATCAGAGATTAACATTACAGTGAAACATCCCTTACAAGATGCTAGGCAGGCTCATGAGTCCAGTGATAAAGCTCTGAATTTCTGTCAAGCTTCTCCATTTACATATGGCAAAGCAAAAATTCTCAAAATTTATCGAACAGATCAAAAGTCAGATTTCTTTTTAAAATTTGATTTTACCTTTATCCTCTTTTTTCCTCCCAAAGGTGTGAAAATGCACATTTGATATTATCAAACCTGAAAATGATATTTCCCAGCCCATGTATATCTTTTGATTTTCTGTTTTTCTTGAGGCTGATTAATTGCTCTTTCTTTCAAGAAAGGACAGCGGGCTATATACTTATTGAAAAGTAAGAACAAGTGAAAATGACCACGTTAGTGCAGGAGGAATAAAGTTCAAATTCACAATAAATTAAAGTGCATTGCTTTCTAATCTCAAGGCTGAGGAACTTTCATTGGAATGTTGGTTCTGAAATTCTGTAAGAGGTAAGCTCACACGGGTTATGACCACAGAACTCCCTTGTTTGTTACCTTCCAGAACTGCTTTCTGCTCCTATCTGTCAGTTACATCCCTACCGTATTAAGCTGATCCTTTCCAGAAAGGAATTAAGGAAGTAATATGCTTAGATTAAAAAGTGTCAACAAAACATTACACATGGAAATTCCTAAGGATTCTAAGACAAGTTTGTGTTGCGTAAGATAAAAAGATACAAGGCCAAATTCCTCAGAAACTATTACCAAGGAAAAACACTACCACTCCAAAATAAAAATTAAAAAAGAAAAGAAAAAAGAAAAAGAAAGAAAAGAACACAAAGCGTATTAGCTCTGGTAGACTTTATAATGCTTACCAATATCCAGTTCTCCCTCCTTCCTGGGTGTGAGGGACAGTGCCCTTCCCAAATCCCTTGGAATTAGGTGGGGCCATTGACTTATGCTTGTCTGTGAAATGTGAGCAGAAGAGCCTCTGTGTGATTCTCTACTATTGCTACTATACTCTGAAAGGGGTTCTGAAACTACATTTTTTTGTTATGAGCTTCTGCCAGCAGGAGACTTTGAGGGGTAGAGCAAAGTACTCTTGTATTGAACATACAGAGTTAACAGGAAATAGCCTTGGTTATGTTAAGACACTTTGCTATCAGAGTTAATTTGTTACTGCAGTATAATGAGCAATTTATCCTGACTAACTCTATACCTGTCAACCAAATAAAGAAATAGACAAATAAGAATTTATGTTTAGAAAAAACTAGAGAGAAACGTGCTTGGCTTAAAGGAGTGTGACTTTGCACATACTTTTTAGTATTTGTGTAGTTTCATATTCACTTGTATGTATACCTATGTGTACACACTACTTTTATGAATGAACAGACTGTACTTTAAAAAGCATCAGTATCTCAGAAATCCTGCTGAACACAATGTGAGGACAACCATCTTTTACTCTTAGAGATTTTCCTTTGTATTCTCTCTTCTAGTCAGGTTCCCAAATGTTTGCAAATAGAATATACTTTAAAGGCAAGCTGACTTTTATCTATTGCCAAAGTTCAGATTTCATATTGGTGGCTTCGTCCAAGTGGTTCCTTAAATGATTCCAGTCTTTAATTCAAATACACGTAGTATTTTCTAGCATGTTGACACTCATATTGTTTCATTAGCTCTAGAGTGTTGTTTTATATGAAGATTAGAGGAAATTGTTGAAACCAGTTATTGAGGCTTGTCTTAGTCCTCCCCTTAATCTTATTCTAAGTCACGAGAATCCTTCCATGGGTCCTCTGGTTCCGGACCTGGCATCATGTGAAGCTTTCCTACTTGCCTGAAGCATCAGTTTCACCTCGGGAGTAAGAATAATTAATCAGTGTGCGGTTGTCTGTGGGGGGGTGTGTGTCTGATGGTGAACCACAAATGCTGTGTGTTACTTCACCATCCCCGACTTTTCATTTCTGCCTTGTTAGGTTAGTAGAGTAAGTTGGTTGCACTAAATACTAAGTTTTGATTGTTAAATATGTAAAATACAGCATTATAGTAGCCACCATTACTCTCCCAAACTGATAGAGATCGCCTCCAAATCAATAAAAAATGACAAACAACCCCACGGAGAAATAGACAAAGAACATGAAACAAGCAATTTACGGGGGAGGAAACCAGGATGCCCATTGTATGTATAAAAAGATGTTCAATTTGATTAGTGGTCACGGGGATGCAATAGAAAAACGCTTGTTTGTAGCCATAAAATTAGACATAATTATAAAATCAAATAATGGTGAGCATGTTGAAAAAGTGAATTCTAATACATTGTTACTGGAAGCGAACATTGGTACAATGAATTTAAAGAGCAATTTGGAGTTATTTACTGCTACAGGTTGAATTGTGTCTACCCCCAAAACGATATGCTGAAGTCTTTACCCTTTACCTTGTTTGGAAGTAGGATTGGTTAAGTTAAGATGATGTCGTACTTGAGTAAAGTGGGGCCCTAATCTAACATGAATAATGTTCTTCTAAAAAGATGGCCATTTCAAGATACAAGGAGAAGCCATGTGAACATGCAGGCAGAGGCTGGAATTACGCTGCCACAGACCAAGGAATGTCTGGGGCTGAGAGAAGCTGGAAGGGGCAAGAAAGCGTCCACTCCTGCAGACTTTGTTGACAGCATGGCCCTGCCACTCCTTGCTTTCGGATTTCTAGCCTTCTGGAACTGGGAGAAAATACATTATTTGTTGTCAAGCACACCTTTCTCAGAAATCTCCAATCTGTGCTTTCTTAGTTGTGTGGCTTGGGGTCAGCTACACTGCTCAGTTTTCTGCAGGTGTAAAATGATTCTACTGAGGTTTATGAAAGTTAGAGGTGATAATGTATATAAATGTTTAGCACGGTGCATGTTTTTTTTAGTTCATGATAGCTGTCATTTCACTGAATTTTTATTTCTTGTTTATCATTCTCTACCATAACATGTAAGTTCTTTTAGACAAGAGCTGTCTTTCTTTTTAATGGTAGTAGCCCCAGAGTCTAGTAAAATGTCTGGCAAATAGTAGGTGAATGAAAGTAAAACTGAAAATTTCAGTCTTTATTTTTTCATTAGGAAAGATCTCCCACTTTTACTGAAATGCTGTGCACACTCACAGTCCTCAGGCTACCGTGGAAACAGACTCCAGGGCGGCTGACTCCCTGGCAGCAGGAAGCTGGCTCGGGGATTGGTTAGGACCCCAGCTGGTCCAGTATGTCTGTGCCTTTAGATTTTGTACTTTGGCTCAAGAGATAGTTGGCCTCATCTCTCTCTGTGTGGTTGAAACTGCAAAGTGTAAATCTTGGGAGTTCTCAGTGACCTTATTGTTTGCTACACTGGAGGGAAAAAGAGCCTATATTGTAAAAATAGTGAAGCTATTACAAGGGAGAAGTTGAAAAAGGACACTGGACGCAGGTGGGAGGGGGCTGCGGGGGGAGCTGAGGCTGTGCACTTGGACAAGAAAAGACCAAGAAGTAGTGAGACTTAGGTAATGATTTTTAATATTATCTAGTTTTCACTCATTTTGCCTCATGGTTGGTGGGGTCTGAGGACATATGGGTCATTTGAGCTTCCCCCCAACATAAGTAGAGATTTTTGTTCTTAGACACGGAATTAGTTACAGTTTTTTTAAGCCCTGTGATCACTGTTATTCCTTGTGGATGAAAACAAATTCTGCAGCTAATGCATGTTTAACCCTTTCAGTTCCCCTTATTTAGGGCCTGGTTCATAAAACAAGTACAACAGAATTCCTGTATTAATAGGGTAAGAGTTTTCACAAGCCATTGTCCATATGTCATAATCAAGTACAGAAACGTGTTTTGTTGTTGTTTTAAATACCTTTAGTTATCCACGGAAGGCAAGATACTTGGCTCAAGATAAGGAAACATTATTTATAGCCTTTCCAACTCAACTGCAGAGCCTATGGTGTTAGACAGCCATGCATAAAGCAAACATGTTGTCTGATTCAAGGTTAGCAGGTTTAAGGAAATTACAAACTGGTTAGGAAAATCCCCTAAGAAATTCAGACCTCTCTGATGGGAGTCTGACCTAGCCACTAGGCTGAGAGATTGATGCCTTTTACCCTTTAGTGTCGAGTATTTTGAAAATCTCCAAGCACCTGGCACAAATCTTAGAAGATTCTCTTGTCCCCAGGCTTGTCAACCTTTGCAAAGTGATGCCTGAAGGCCATCATCCCAAGCAGTCAGCAGTCAGCCAGGGTCTGCATCTCAAACCAGTTGAGGCTCAGCTGGGAACAACCTGCTGTATCAGAACAGAAGGATGCAGCCCCGAGAAGATTATTTCTGCTGTTATTCAGGATAAATGCACGTATGTTCCTCCCCAAATACTCGTAAAACACACACCCACTGAAGGAGGATGTAGGCCATGTCATGAAAAGAAAGAAACATCATACATCAGCCGGGGGGTGGGAAATGGTGTGATGAATTCAGAATAACAGGCTAACATGATCGTGTAAAAATTCTGAATCTCTCATTCACATTCTCTGCTTTGGCTTTTCTTACTTTTCTTCCGTGAGCCTCTGCTTCTCTGTCTGATGTTAAAAATAAAGAAACTACAGAAGAAAATGGGAATCCATTGCCAAGAAGATCTGCAAGCAGACTTTTATTCAGAAAATTCCTTTTTAAAGAAATGTTAATACAGGTAGGTCTTCTGAGCACCTGTACTAGAGTTCCACATTTAGAATCCTTGATTGGTATCTGAACATAGATCATAGTGCAGATAAACTCAGTGATGTGTAATAGGATATGGAGTGGAATTATTTTGCTATTTTGGAGTTTCAGCTAAGCCTCAGATTTAGAACAATAGATGGTAACATATCCATATTCTGGAAAGAGCTAGCTGCTAGATGCAAGCATCCAGAGCTTATTAATAAGAGAAGAACTGGTCTAGGGACTACTGTCCACGTCTAGAAATCCAAGAGGCGGATCCCTTGAAAGGAGTGTTCAGGAGTAGAGAGAGCCTTGACCTTTCTCTTCTGCTTGTAGGGGTAGGGAATGGAAGAGGTTTGGACTGATCACATGATCAGATCGTTTGGCTTGGTCCCCACTCCCATCCAGGCTAAAATCAGGGAAGCTCTAAGAGAATACAGTGTAGAAATGATCGTGTCCGTAAAAGGTAGAATCTGACTTTTTCCTGCCGGGGGGAAGGAGTAAGCTTTAGCATCTCACCGTCCAGCCTCTGTGAAGCCACTGGGGTAGAGCTTGGTGAGAGTTCTCTCAGAAGAATCTGACAAGTATATCCAGGAATTTGGAGCATATTTGAAATTGGTGTCTGCTGTTAGCTGGAGAAGTGGTACCTGGCTGAAACAGGCGTACGTGGAGAGTGAGGGACTCATAGTAGGGTAAACCGTAGATCCGTATTAGGTGTGGCAAAGATGCTTTGGGCGTTTGAGCCACTGAGAGGGTCCTGCCTGCACGTCCTTAGCTGTAAGTGGCCAGAGATGTACCCAAGTGGAGAAAGGATTTGAAGCGGTCAGCCACTGAGCACACTGCCCATGTCAGAGATGCAAAAGAGCCCACCCACCCAGGTGCCCCGTTATCCCAGCCTTAATGTCTGGGATATTGCCCTCTTTCCTCGTTCTCCACAGGAAAACAGATGGAGAACGAACGTATGAACAGACTCTGCCTTGAGTGAAATTGGAACAGACTGGGTGTGTTTTGTTTGTTTGTTTATATTTTAAAAAAAATTTTAGGGGGGAGGCCATTAGGTCTATTTATTTATTTATTAGTAGTTTTTTGTTTTTGTTTTTTAAATGGAGGTACTAGGGATTGAACCCAGGACCTTGTGCATGCTAAGCATGTGCTCTACCACTTGAGCTGTACCCTCCCCCTGAGACTGGGCGTTTTAATACCCAAATGTGTCACGGACAGAGGGGTTGTCTGTAAGGAGTGTAGAGGGGGAGCCTGCAGAGCGCCCTGAAGGCAGTGATGAGAGAAATCAAGTTGTCTCCTGTGTGTGTGTCTGGATCAGGCTAAATATTGTTGCTATTTATTTGTAGCCGCAAAGTATCACAGCAAAAATACGCAGGTTTGACAATTATGAGTTAACATTGTGACCTCAGAAATAAGATGGTAATTAGATCATGATGTCTACACTTTTTGAACTGTCTGAAACAGAAAATAAAGCCTCCTGTTCCTCCCACATCTGTAATCGGTTTGTGCAAAGTGGCACAAACACTCAGAGGCACAGAGACCCCTCTGAGGACACAAGGAGCTGCCAGTCTTCGTTTCCATCTGTTCTTCCATAAACATTTGTCTCGTGTTTCTGGCAGGCGGGTCGACGTGGCTTCTGTCTCTCCAGTTTGTCTCTTGTCCCAGTGACTCATCCTTCGGCGCGTTTCACGCGTGAGCCCTTAGAGAGCGTGCCGTAGCGGATGGGTCGGTGTTATTTTTGCCCCACGAACCAGAGCCTGAGTGACTGGTTTCCACAGCTTTACACAAGGTGCCTCGTTACAAATTGAAAAACTGGGGAATCCCATGGCCCGAGGCTGAGGAGCGCCGCTCTGTGGCCGAGGCTGGGAAGGTGGCCACGGCAGGAAGCAGACAGCACAAGCCATCCTGTTGGATTACTTATCTCTCCATTTTCTGTCTTGTTCTCTGGAATGTAAGCTCCATGTGGGTACTGTCCCATCCCCTAGGCAGTAGGTATCTGTGAGCTTTTTGTGATGAATGTATAACATCTCTTCATGGTAAACACAATCATAATCACATAAACTCACGTATCATTTATGGAATCCCTGTTAGCATCCACGCGCTATGCTAGCACCTTGCAGGTGGGGAGGGCATTACTGAGTTCACACACTCACTCTTCAGTGGGATGTGGGGTCTTATACCCCTGTTTTGGCTGAGAAAAGTGGGGTTTAGCAAGAGGAAGTGGTTCGCTTCTGATTACCCAGCAAGGAAGGAGAACAGATGAGCCCAACTACGCTTTTCCCATAGGTCGTGCTGCTTCTGTACTGCAGGCAATGGCTTGTTTATACATTTCTTTCCCATTACAAAACCGTGCTCGAAAGTCTGGCGCTTATAAGGAATTACAAATGGAAAACTCAAGCCAGGGCACGGAATTTGGGGCCATGTAGTACATGTTAACATATAGTACATCTTAACAATCATAAGAAAAGAAGAAGATACCAATATTCTTATTCACAATTTAGTTTCCTGCTTTGTGATTTAATGACATTAAATGTCTCCGTCACAGTCCGCTAAAGATGAAGCAAATATCTGATTCTTGCTAACATAACTGAGGATTACACATACATCTCCTAATGTGTCTACTGAAGGTTGTGCATTTATTAACTTGACGTACACTTGTAATTTTTGTCCAAGTCTTCAAAAGTTTAATAATCAGAGGGAGCATGTGTGGTAAATAGCCATCTGAGAGATCGCAACAAGCTTAGGTATTTCTTGCTCTATGAAAACCAAGAGTTCAACAGGGTCTTCTTTAATACCTTCATGAAGCTGCTGTCCCAGACTCCAAGAAGTATAAAACACTCAGAAGATAAAGACAATATTTAAACATGTGAAACAGACAGGAGGGGCTCTTCTCCGGTGTGCCTGCTCTGAGAAGTGGCTTAAGAAGTGAGGACTATGCAGGTTTCCCCAGCGCACGTGTACGAAACGGGAACCCTTATGAAAACTTGAGAGTTATTGTAAGAGATGAAATATGACTTCCATGTAGCCCATTTAACCAATGTATTTTCATAGAACAATAGGTCTCTTTTGATATAAATATTGAATAGGACAATCTAAGGTGGGTTTAACCTTTGTTTTATTCCAGAATCATTCATTCCCTGTGATATTGTAAGAGGGATAGTTGGGGAGGGAGGTGAAAGGCTGAATTTTTCCCTATTCCTTTTTATTAAGCAAAAAAATGGACAAATACAATTCAGAGGCTTAAAAAATCAGAGAAGTTTCTAGTAAATTCAAACCTGGGTAAACAGCTTTTGAAATGGATGAAGTAAATGCACTAGGAGATTTTTAGGCTACAAAAAAAATCTATGTGGTATCTTTAATTCATGTTACTCTTTTAGATTCTTTTAAAAGTCTTTAGATACCATGTTATAAGTTCGTGCTGTTAGAATGTATATTTCTGTAGCAAGGTAAAAATTGTCTTTTGACAAAAAGAAAAACAAGAGGTAATGCTCTTGGTGAAGGATTTTGGACTGCTCTCTTTGATGAAGAATTTTGTAATAATCTACGCCACTGCCTTTCCTTACTGATTTTTAAGCTTTCGTTCTAAACATGAAAATGCACGTAGACTGTATGTGTGTGAGAATGTCAAGTATTCAGATTTTTTCCACTGCTGCCAAAACTTCCCGTGGGTGGAAACCCTTTAATGCAGAGCTTAAGTGGGAGTGAGGGAGTAGTCCTTACTTTGTGTGCAGTCAGTGCTATGACAGATAATGAAAATCATCTTTCCAATAGGATAAAACAAGCCTTCAATTGATTCCATAAACCCTGGTACCTACTGATGGATTCTCTCCACTCATACTGTGCCATACAGGGTCAGATTAACTTTTGCATCTATTACGAAGCAGTATGAGTGGAGTAACACAAAATCACTGGGGATGCTTTTGATGCAGACCAAGATAATGTCAGTCTGACTTGCCTTCAAAGCACGGTATGCTGCACACGATAACTGGCAGCCTTGGAGTTCATAGATGGACTAGGGACCCAGCAGCCTTAAAAGGTATATATGGAGTTTAAGAAATTTATTTTCCAGGCGCAGTGCAGTCCCCATCTAACTAAATTTTTTTTTTCAGCTTGTACACGTGAAGGCTGAAAAATACCGTAACTTGGAAGTAATAATGGATCAACATTTACAAAATAAAGTACGGTTTTGATGTGGGGGGAAAAAAAGTCCTGGTCATATTAAATGGAACAATCTGAGGAGATCACAGTTCGTATCCTTTCCATCTCCACCTTCTGCCGGTCTTCTGTACCCACCTTACTTCTCTGGTCAAAAATCGCCACTTTTCACTGACTCCCAGATGTCCTCCTAACCTCTTTCTTGGCACCAAAACCTCCAGCATCTGGCTCTAGCCTTCTTAGTGTTGTAGGGGCACTTCCCGTGTCAGATTGTAGCTTTCAATAGGTCTGTAACAAGATCTCACATCCCACGTGTTATTCTTACAGTTAGACCTTGGCACCCCTCCCCTGTGAGGTGGTGAAGTCGATACTCCCCTCCCTGGAAACTGGGTCAAGCTTTGTGACTAATTTGGCCATTAGAATATTAATAGCGGAATTGACATTATGTGACTCCTGAGGTTAGACCATAAAAATGTCATGCACTTCCTTGTTCTGTTGGAATGTTCAAGCCACACGGTGAGAAAGCCCAGCCAGTCCATGCGGAGGGAACACACTCATAGGCTGTGTTTGCACGTTCCATCCGACAGCCCCTCTGTGGCCCTAGCTGACAGCAGGCACCTTTCTCCACACACGTGATGGTGACACCTGCAAGCGATTCCAGCCTCCATCTGTTGAATCATTCCTAGCCTTCAGGTCTCCCCAGCCGAGGCCCTGGCTTTGTGAAACACAGGTCAGCCGTCTTCCCTGAGTCCTGTCTTAACATCCTGGGATATAGAATCTATGAATACCGTAAGATGGCTATTTTATACCACTAGGTTTCGAGATGGTTTATTACCCAGCAGCAATAACTGGAATATTCTCTTCAATGACAAATAGCAGAACCACATTTCGAACTAACTTCATCCAAGGGGAGGAAATCCTTGCGAGGATACAAGTGCATCTCACTACAACGGCTTGAAAAGAGACACTGAAAATTCCTTGGGAACAAAGGTGAGCCTTCCATTTGCCTGTGGATCAGTCTCTCCCTCTGAGGTCTGGTCTCTGGTCGCTGTCTCTGTATGTCTGATTTCGTTTTCTCTCTTAGCAGGCCAGCCTCCTCTGCTTTTTGGTGAATGTGATAATCTGCATCACCTTAATTTTGTCTATAAGCTGAGACTGAAATTAGCATTTATCAGTCCAGTTTTATATTTCTAGGAGAGAGGTCCCTCTGGTCAGTTTGGCCAGTTGGTCAAACATTGTCTTACTAAAGTCTCCCTCTATGAAGGGGACAGTTAAAAAAGGAAGTCTTTGTCAGTGCCCAGTGGGAAGAAGAGCCTTGGACAAGAATTAGAGGGCTAGTATTTTATTTGGGAGGTGGAAACCCAGGGTGGTGAGGATGCAGGAAAAAAGGATATGAAGCTAACAAAGATGTGAAGCAATGTGATTTGATACCTGACCATTCCGCTGCTTTCACAGGAGGCTGGTAGGGACCAAGGGAGTCACTTAGCAGGTAGGTCAGCCTGCACCGGTGACTTCCCTAGAAAGATCCACTGTATAGGAGTACTCGTCACATTTCACGTTGTGTCACATGGGCCCTTGGGAGTCACTCAGGTAGCCTGACATTGGTGGCCTTGGTGTGATGTTTTATTTCAGTCCAAATGGGGAATAGGAAGGACACTGACAAAGAGAGAAAGAAGGAGGTGGCCAAGGGAATCTGAGAATGCTGCATATGGTAGACTAGATAGTGGTGTTCCAAAGATGCTCCTGGCCAAATCCCTGAAACCTGTGAATATGTTACATTGCCTGGCAAAGGGAATCTACACATGCAATTAAGGTTATGAACCTTAAAATAGGTAGATGATCCTGGATCATCTGGGTTGACCAAGTCTAATCACATGAGCTCTTAAAAGTAGAGAGATTTCTCTGGCTGGACTCAGAGGAATGTGTCAGACGGAAGAGTCAGAGGGATCCAAAGAGTGGGAAGGACTTATCCTGCCACTGTTAGGGGGAGCCACGTGGCAGGAAGGAGAAGAAATAGGGGCATACTTTAGGAGCAAAGACAGGCTCCTGACAGCCAGCAAGGGACAGGGACTCAGTTCCTCACAAAGGAACTGAATTCAGCCAATAGCTTAAATGAGCTTGGATTTTCCCCCCGAGTCTCCAGAAAAAGAACACAGCCTTTTGAACACCTTGAGTTCATGCATTGAGACTCTAAGCAGATGACTCAGTTGGGCCACACTATATGTGGACGTCTGAGCTACAGAATTTTCAGATAATGAATGGATATTGTTGGAGGCCACTGAATTTGTAGTCATGTATTGTAACAGCAATGGAAAACTCATACAGTAGATGAGGTGTAAATCCTCATCATACAGGGGTTGAATGCTCTAGAGCTGTCTCATATCTACCTAATGTAATATTCTACCATTCATCTGCCTGAATTGATTGCTACAGTCAGGTCTCTTTGCTCATCATATAAAATATCTGTTCTTACTTCCTTGTTTTCAGTCCTTTGACCACATTCTTCCTCGAACTTCAAATGACCTCCATGCCTCACATCTTCCTATAGTCAGAAATGGAAAGATTGATTAGAGGAGAGAGAAACAGAAAAAAGAGAATAAATCAAATTAGAGTTTGAATCTGAAAGTCATCGAGGAGACCAGGTAAATCTGTTTTATAAGTTTCCAAACTAGCAATCACAAATTTAACAGGCACCAACTTCCATTCTAACTCATCTCCCTTTTATTTTTTGTATTGTTGCCTTTTCCTTTTGTTATTTTTTCTCTCCTACTTTTCCTTCATCTAGAAAAACTCATGCAAGTGTATTATTAACTATCATGAGCTGACATGCCAGCTCACACTGGGAAATTTTGACAATGAAAACTACCAGGTCAACCCGATTTCTCCCTTCATGGATATTTTCCTAGTATACATTTGAATAAATGTATGAAAAATTGACAAGATTAAAATAGTTTAGTTGACACCAGTCATAACTAGGAGCTTAAGAAACTCAGTTGAGTTCTTTCAGATGCTGTTTGCCTCCTGCCTTCCTGACTGCATGTTGTTGAAAGTCCCTGAGGTAAATCACCTGCTCGCAAATTATAATGAAGAAAACAGCGCACATGCCCGTGGGCCTCTGTTAATTCTCAGTTGTTAGCCCCATTGTTATTCTAGTCTCGACAGGTTTACACTTGGAAATACTCCGAGGTTTCTGAAGAAAGGCATTATGTAATTCTAGAGCAGAGTCAGTACTTAAACGATTCTTCCAAATTGTGTTCCTACGTTTCTGAATCTTGTCAAGCATTGAATCAATATCCTCCAGGAGTTAACAAAAAGTCATTTTTTTAGTTACCTGCAATGTAATTGTGCAGCTCATGTTCTGTGACAAGGTCTGACTCTGTATTTCTTCAAAAGTTTATAATAATCCAAGGGGGTGTTAGTAAATGTCTATGGCACAACTCAGTGGATGGTGTGAAAATTAAGGTGTTTGTGCTTTAAAAAGCAACTTTATTTATGTATTGGTTTGACACTATCTGGAAGAAGCAGAACAAGTATGATGAAAGTATTTTTTGTTTCTTACAAACACTCAAACCAGACAGATCAGATTGGCAACAGAGATAAAAAGTGACTCTTGTGACGTCTGATAAGAAACATTTCTTAAACTTGTCACATAAAACATTCTGTTATGCTTCAGGCTGTTGAGAATAATTTCATGCATAGGGGCTCAGTCACCTGAGGCAATTCTGTTGTTCAGCAACAGCCTTAGGACAAATGCGCAGCTCGGAAGGTGGGAAATTTGGGTTATCATGTAATTGTCATCATTACCTAAAGTGAATCAGAGTCGGTCAGTAGAGGGAGAACTTTTACAATGTGGATTAAACTACTTTTACTTTTTACTGACTATTCCTACTACCCCAGAGATCCAAGAGTATTTGTCATTGAGGAAATTTCAAACATTCTTTAAAAAGCACATTCCTTTTTAAAAAGTTGATCTGTTCTATATTTAGTCTGTAAGATATTCAAATGAAGTATTCTGTTTTGTCAACAAGTTTGCCCAATCATCCAGGGGAGAGGCTATCAAAGAATTCAAGGACTTCAGATGCTTTTATGCGGAAAACAGTGAAGCCACCTAGGCATTGGCATAAAGATTACTCCTGATACATTGGAACCTAAGTACTTTGTTGAATATTGACCTTGAGAAAGTGAAATTGAAGGCATCGAGGAAGCCAGAGACACACACAATTACACTGTATCTCTTGCCTCAGAGATTTTGTGTTTTACCTGTGTGGACAAAAAAATACTGCCTGCCGTTTCTTGGTAAATCATCCAGCATATTTATACCATTTACAGATTTAAAAGATGGCTTTCTGTATTTATTTTAAATGGATATTAGTTTCCAGTTATTTTCTTTTGCCCAAGAGTCTAGCTTGAAGGTTTTAGTCAGTTTTATTTGTTTTGACTATATAAGTATTATATGTTCATCATAAAAATGAGGAAATTTAAATAAAAGGAGAAACTGTCACCCAGAATACAACCAAATGATGGCTGCTGTTAACTTAGTGTTTGTTCTTTTAAATATTCTTCCTCTGAATTCCCCTTCTCATGTGTGCACAACACATTTTTCTCCCCAAATTGTGTTTTATTATAAATACTACTATGTAACTTGCTTGTTTCACTATGCAAAGTATCATAAACATATATCCGTAACTTTAATTATAGACCTATAAAATACTTGTAACATTCTATTTTGTGAATGTGTCAGATCTTTTGAAGCTACTCTATTATGTTAAGCACTTAATCTGTTTTTAATGTTGCACATTATGAACAAAGCTGTGACAAATATCAAAAGGGAAAAAAAATGAGAGACTATTTTATCAATAACCCCATGACATGTGATTTCAGAGAATGGAATATAACATAACTGAAGTATTTTCCAAATGTGGATGAGTTAAATGTCCCACTTAATACATCATTTGTTAAAAACAAGTTTGTCAGAAACCTTTAAGTCATTTTAGAACATCTGATGACATTGATAAGGAATGACTTGTTAGTAATATTTATTAGTAATGACTTCTTGACTAATTCTGATACAGTAAGTTCTTTTCCTTATTATAGCTCTTTCTATGCTAAATCTAGAGACACCAAAGAAAAGAGAAACACAAATATACATCTTGTGATAAGACAGACATTATATTACAAAATATTATCTGATATATACCTACTGGTTTTGATAAACAATCCCCCAAATAGCTTGAGTGAACTGAATAAAACATCACATGTATCAAAATCTCCCTCAGGTGATCATCTTTTTCAAGGTGATCTAAAAAAGTGTATTTCACTTACATTCAGAGTTTTTTAAACCTTTTTGAAAATTATTTTTACTTACTTCAGAAAAATTTGCTCTTAATACTTCAGCTGACTTGGATACCTGCTCGGTGAATATAGTTATTTTACTAGAGTTTATCTCATATGCTCATGGATCTTCGATCTGGAAGGAGCCTCTTTAGTGATTTCACAGTTTTAATTTATATTAAAGTCAACAAGAAAAACAGATAAGGTATTTTCAGAAGAAAAAAAACAGCAAAGATGTAAAAAGTTGAGAAGGCATCTTAAAATGTCAGATAGTTTAGATAGAAATTAGCACTGGGCAGGGGGAGAGGGAGGGGAAAAGAACAATCCAGAACACAAAGAACCTGAGCTGTCAATCAACCAGAGCACAGGGAACCTGAGTTGTCAATCAATCCATCAATCACGAAACCAGGATATAAAAACAAGAAAAACGAGGGAATGGCTCCATTTTTCCTCTCTTGGATTGGCCCACTCCCAATTCTCGAGAGTGTACTATCTTTTACTTTTTTATTTCACTAATAAAAATCTTGCTTATATCATGCTTTCTCTCTCTCATCAAAAATCTTTTCTTCGAGTGACTAAGAACGGAGGTAATTCTTATTTTCCTTTTCCCCAGTAACAAAGGAGAAAGGAATTAACTCTGGGATGCGGTAAGGGCATCTATAAGCATAAATCAGCACTTCTTGGCAAGTGATGTTTTTAGTCCATCAGGTACTACTGAAAAGGAGTTCACAGTAAAGGACATGCATAATAAATTCTGCCACCTAAGCTTTTGCTGGCAGTCACATCCAGCCACATCATGTCCCTAGATAAATGCGTTCTGTTTGGATCAACTCTGATTGGAACTCGGACAGCTCACAAATGTGTAGGTGCTTTCATAATTAAGAAACCAAAGGGTCTTCCTCTAATTAGAGTATTGCAGAAAAATGTGTTACATCTCAGTGTTACAGCTCAGTTGTGACAGCAACCTGGATCCATGCGAGAGACCAAGCAGAGAGTTGGAGAACTCAGATTTATTATGCCAGCAGGCCCAGGGCCCAGAGAAATTAACATTTCAAGCTCTGGACACCGTCTGTAGGTTTACACAGGCCTTTTATAGGCTGCCAGTTTTACACTTTGCAACATCACATGCAAATAAAGTATAACAGAAGTTGACCAACCAGGAACAAGCTTTGTAGAAATAGACCAATCAGGAGTGAGCTCCATGCAAATGAAGTACTACAAATGGACCAATCAGAAGTTATGGAAGTGGACCAATCAGAAGTGAGAGTAATAACCAATCAGGAGTGAGCTCAGGGAACCAATAGAATTCTAGGTGTAAGCCGGTTTAGAGGCAGAAAGTGAGATAGAGCTTCCTGGCGAGGGAACCTGACGGTGTTGGGAGGAGAGCAGGGGGCCTGCCTAGGGGTCCTGCCGGTCTTTTTATGGGGCTTCCCGCCTCAAGAGAGCCCTGTGAGGGATTCTTAGAGCTCCGCCTCCCAGCTCCCTGTCTCAAATGCGTTGTGTGCAGCAGCCAACGTGAGGGTAAGAGCTTAGCTTACCTTTTTCCCCATAAATTAATATAAAATCAAAGACCTGTTCTGTAGGGCCAACTGCTTTCCCTTTTAAGGGCTTTCACAGGGCTTGAAAGCACATCCATTTAAAAAACTGCTTTGCTGAAACCTTCAAGGAAACACGCACAGTACCAAATTAGTCTGAGGGGCTGGGTGGAGCTTATTTTGCCCCAGGATAATGGGAAAGAACAAAGCTAAGGAAGTTTACTTCTATCTTAAACTTTTTTTCTTGCTGAGAATGTTACCAACTGGCTTCCCTGTTTTTCTGCTAATCTTTATTTCTGTAGTTTTTCTAAGCAATTGCACATCCTGGAGTGACAATTTCCTTCATTCCTTCTTCTGGGAAAAAGTAACCTATGTTAAGTTACACCTGCTTCCTCAAGTTAAGTAGACTTTGGAATCAGGATGCACCTGGTCCATTTCCAATGAGAACAAGGCTTTGACCAAGAAATTTCAGATACAGCTGGATAGTCAGCAACTTTTTACACATGGAAGAGTGCAGTTTTTTCTTTCTTTTTTCTTTTTTTCTTTTTTTTTTTTTTTGCTTACTGTTGCAGTGGATCATAACCCTGAGTGAATAGGGTTAAATACTGAAGGTTTTAATTTTTCTCTCTACTGAGGCATAATTGACACACAAAAGTCCATTTATGAGTTTGACAAATGTGTACAGGTGTAAAATGGCCACCACAATTAAGATACAGAATTCTCATCACTCTAGTTGTCCTCTGCCCCTTTTCAGTCAAGCTCCTTTCTCATCTCCAGCCACCACAGACCACTGGTCTGTTTTCTGTTCCCCTTGTCTTGATGTCTCTACAATGTTATATAACACTGTTACATAGTCTATGTCTTGCGGGTCTAGCTTTTTAAATTACTATAGCGCTTTCAGGAATTATCCATTTTGTTGCATTTATCACTAGTTTGTACCTTTTTATTACTGAATAGTATTCCACCTATGGGTGAATCAGTTAGTTTCGCCATTCACCAGTTGGATTGTTTACAGTTTGGGGCATTTAGAGCTTAGGCTGCTGCAAATGAGTCACACACAGGTTGTTGTATGGACACGTGTTTTCAATTTTCATGGGTATATGCCTGGGTTATATAGTAAATGTATGTTTACACAAAAATGTTTTTTAAAGTGACTCTGCCATTTTGCATTCCTTCTAGCACTGATGGAGAGTTTTTTCTACTCCCTTACCAAAGTTTAGTATGACCAGTTTTTCTTACATAGTAATTCTAGTAGTTGGGTAATAGTATCAGAGTGGTTTTAAAATTGCATTTCCCTAATGATTAAAAAGGAGCATCTTTTATGGGCTTGTTTACCAGTTTTATATCTTCTTTGATTTCTTTGTCTTCTTATTGAATTTTGTAAGTTATTTATGTTTTTCCCAGCAGCTGTATAGTTTTAGCTCTTTCATTTGGCTGTATAATCTATCTTGAGGTAATTTTTGTACATGTGGAGCTAAGAGTTGTGGTTCATTCACTTTGCAAATGGATATCCTCCAGTGTTGAGCTAGTGTGGGGCTTGGGATCCCAGAGAAGGGTGTTTCTCAGTGTTTCTGCTCCACCCCCACCTTCAGCGGGCCTTGCACACCTGCATCCTGGAAGGGCTCCTCCTCCGTGCTCTCACCCTCCTCTTCTGCACAACTATGTTTTGTATTATTTAGTGCAAGACTTAGGATGGCAACATGGGTGGTTTCTCATTTGTCCTGCTCCCCAGTCAGTCTCAGGCAGGTCCTGTACATCTGAGCCTCAGGAGTAGGGTTTTCTCATCATTCCTGCGTGTCTCCCGGTGTACTCAGAGATGCAAGCAGATTGCCTGCTTCCCCCATCATGTCACCTAAATTCTGTCACCTGTAGGTGGGAGATCTTGGGTGTGATCAAGTTTCTTCCCCTTGCTGTTTGGCAGCTGAGTACTGCCCTTGAAAAGGGCAGAATTTTTTGCACAAGTGGGATTTCTACCTCCTTCCCAGCTACAGCTGGTCTTTGCCCTGGATGGGGGATGGAAGTGTTTCCTGTCCTCCCCCAGAGGAAGTCAGCTTTGCCTGGCAAACAAAGGTCAGCTCTGGGACATGGATGTGTTTCTTGCCCTGTCTCCAATGGCATGTGGCTTTTGCTACATACATGGTTGAAAGCAATTCAAAACACAGGAGGTTTGGGACCTGTCTCCAGTGGCGGCCAGTCATCTCTGTACGTTCACAGAGTTCCTAGAGAATGGATGGGTTCCTGCAGGTACTCCTGCTCCACTCTCAGTATTCAGCAAGCTCGCATACTGTGTCACTGAAGGAGGCGCACCAGTCCTCTGCCCTGCCTCCAGACCTTCTCCTGAGGGCTGCATGTGCTGATGATGCAAGTTTGTGTGCCAGATGCACTGAGGCCAGAGAAAGCGGAACGTCGGGGTTTGAAGCAGAGAAAGGTTTATTGCAGGG
Source organism: Vicugna pacos (assembly GCF_048564905.1). Lineage (NCBI taxonomy): Eukaryota > Metazoa > Chordata > Mammalia > Artiodactyla > Camelidae > Vicugna > Vicugna pacos. The sequence goes on from NC_132990.1 coordinate 26,407,153, forward strand.
CTGAGCAAGGAGGACGGGGTGGCTCATGCCCAGGAAAACCCTGAGCTCTCAGAAGAGTTTCAGCAAAGCATGTTTAAAGGCCAGGTAAGGGAGCAGGGGTCCCAGGGAGTTTGATCAGCTGGTGCACAATTCTCTGGTTGATGTTGAGAGAAAAGGGCAGTCAACACTATCACCTCCTAGGCTCCAGAGGGTCTGAGGGCCACGTGCTCTCCATCATCAAGTAGTTAATTTCTTCCCTTTGGTGGTGGTTTTTAGCATCTGAAAAACTCAAGAAATATGCATGAGATACCATTCTCTGGGTACTTCAGAGAGGAGCTACAGCAGAGGCTATGGGGGAGGGGGTCTGTCCTCGGGAAGGCCCCACAGGGTCCTGCTCAGTTACAGATGGAGGCCCTTGGAAAAGATTACACTAGTGGATATAGACATTGTTTGTATCTGGGGTTCCCAGAGATCCTGGACTGTCAATCTAGCCCTCAACTGGTCTCTAGGAATTTACCGCAGTTTCAGGAGATAAAGAAAGATTGACATCTCCTGGCAGCTTCAGGTCTCCCGCCCCTTTGTCCTTCCGTCCCTGCCCTTCTCCTGCCCAGGGACTGCTCTCCCTGGTCTTTAGATGACCTGTTCTCATCTCATTGCATTTCAAACACTGCTTTGACCTCACAGTCTGCTGTTCAGGTCATTGGTTTGGGTTTTATCTTGTTCAAAATAGGAACACCTGTGCCCCTTCTCTTTTTACACAGTCTTCTTGAAAGGCTGGTACCCATCTTTAGACAGTCAGAAAACAGACCACTGAATCGTCTTCTAAAAGAGCTGGTTTTCAAGTTTTCGGGGACCTATAGGCCCATGTGTTTGGGAGAATGTGTGCTTGTCACTGTCTCATAAGTATTTTATAGTTCTTCTGAAAGAGGAGTGTATATAACAGAGGTATAAACAATGCTGGTCTCTGTAGCTTACAGTTGCCAATTTTATTGTCCCTCAAGGATGTCCCACCTAATTACTCCAATACGTAACATACACATGATTCATTTCTCTTAAAGACTAGTTTGTTGTATAACTGAATTGGGGCATTTTTCTGTAATGATACCTTCTCTTTTTAGAGGCATTTTTATGATTAAGCAGCTATTGGTGGCCTTGAAGAATTATTTGAGATTGATTTCTACAATTAATGCTTTGGAATATATTTTATTACAAAAGTGAGAAAAGAAGAGCAAGTTTTTATGTGGGAGGCATTATACTCAGTGTTTTGCGTGTTCATTTTCAGCATTTTTCTGTATCTCTTTGTGTGTTGCAATTGGCTCAAGTCTAAAAACCTTTCTACGTTCAGCTGCTGCAATGTTCAGATAATTTAAATGAACTGTTAGGAATCAGAGAATCAACAACTCTACTTAAATGACAAACAGTTGCAAAAGTCTACTTGCTGAAATTAATATTCCCAGTTCAAAAATGAAGATGCAGTTGTTATTTGCAGGAAGTTACTGAGAAGCTATTCCAAAGTCTCTAACTTATCCATTCATTCACTTGATTTTTCAAGTGTCTAAAAGTAGACAGCAAGCACCTTAAGTAATTTGTTAAACTCTTACCAGCTTTTAAATTAGTCTTCTTTTGGCTCTGTCTGATGTGATGCTGCATGTAATGCTAATTACATTAACTTTTTCATCCATTCATATTTATACATTACATACTATGTTTAGGTAGATCTTGCAGTAATTTAAAACATAAATCAGATATAAACTCTATATTCAATAGCTTATAGTTCATTAAGAGATGCTGTGATAATTACAAGATAAGTTAGAAAGCTGTAGGTTGTATTTTAAATGACTGAGATACAGTTGTTATGGGCTTTCAAGTAGAGATATGAAAAATTAATTCCAGCTGGGAAAGTGAGGAAACACGTCATGGAAAGGTGATACTTGGATTCAGAGGATGGATGGGATTTGCGTATATGGAGATAATGAAGAAAGGAATTCCAAACAAAGCAAAGAGCAGATTCCTGGAAGCTGGTAGAATCAGCTTTGGAATAAGACAGACTTATTTTCAAATGGCTGGTCTGAAGTTAATATAGACCTACGTGCACATTACTTAACATCATAGCCTATGTGACTATTTACATTGCTGTTTCCCCCCAAGCTGAGCTATAAAATTGGATTAAAATACACTGTGAAATAGAAATTTAAAAGTTTGAATTTCTTCCTATAGTTCTATTCTAAAGGCCAGTAAGTATAAAGTACATATCCTTTGAAAAGGAGAACCAGGTGATATAAAGATTCCAGAGGAGGGCAGCAAAGATAAAGACAGTAGAATCACTGCAGGTGGAAAGAACAGAGAATCCTATTTTACAAATTCTGTAATTTTCACAATAGTAAGCATCTCTGTGGTGGGTCATCTGTTAGCTTTAAATTATTAATTGGTTTGCTAAAATACGGAAAAATGAAAGCACACGTAATTAATCCTGTCTCTCTCTCGGTCTCTTTTATCCCTTTGAGAGGTTTACAGTTGTTCACACTTCTGAAGACTATTAAAAGAGCTATCCCAGCTGAAACCTATACTAATTCAAGTAGTCCTTTATCCAGCAAATCCTAACTGTCTGCTACATGCTTACAGAGCGTTGGGTGGTAGGGATATCATTGACAAAATAATGCCTGATTTCATAAAGTTCATACCCGGTTGGTGGGAAGGGATAAATTTGGGAGTTTGAGATTTGCAAATGTTAGTTACTATATATAAAAATAGATTAAAAAAAAGTTTCCTCTGTAAAAAAAAATAGCTTTTGACTCTACTTCCATCAGTCTTCAACTAGTAAAAAAAAAAAAAAGCATAGTCCAACAAATACAGCTATATTCAAATAATTAAACTTGAACCATTATACAGAGTGGCTGTAAAACCTGGAAACATAGGTGAATATATGTAACGGTGTACACACACATATACAGGCTTACTCACAGTGCATTTCAACACATACTATGTCTTGGGTATTGTATATAGTGCTGCTATGAACATTGGGGTGAATGTATCTTTTTGAATTAGAGTTACCTCTGGAAATGTACCCAGAAGTGGGATTGCTGGATCATATGATAACTCTACTTTTAGTTTTTGAGGCATCTCCATACTGTTTTCCATAATAGCTGCACCAAACTACATTCCCACCAACAGTGTAGGTGGGTTCCCTTTTCTCCACAGCCTCTCCAGCATTTATCATTTGTGGACTTTTGAATGATGGCCATTCTGACTGGTGTAAGGTGATACCTCATTGTAGTTTTGATTTGCATTTCTCTGATGATTAGTGATATTGAGCAATTTTTCATAAGCCTATTGGCTATTTGTATGTCTTCATTACAAAATTGCTTGGTTAGGTCTTCTGCCCATTTCTGGATTGGGTTGTTTGTTTTTTTGTTATTAAGTTGTATGAGCTGTTTATATATTCTGAAAACTAAGCCTTTGTTAGTCTCATCATTTGCAAATATTTTCTCCCTTTCAGTAGGTTGTCATTTGTTTTGGAAACCTATTTTTATGTGAAGTTTGTAAAATAAGAAAAGACAAAAAGAAAAAGTAAGGAACAGAGAATGATAAGCACAAGCTTCTTAGACAGTCCTTTGAAGAATGTGGTTGATTCCTGAATTTCCGAATTCATTTTCCACTTTACCATCCTTCTCTCTGATTCTCTTCCCGTACGGGGCTGCCTGCTCAGAGGCCCTAAACACTCAGTGGTCTCTCCCACTTCCCTGCTTGAGACTTCATACTTTGTCTGAAGCTCTTTCTATAGGGAAATAGTCTTGCCTCTTTTTCTCCCATTGAAATCCTTTGTATCATTCATGGCTCAGACCCAGTGTCATTCCTTTCACTATGTGTCATAGTCACAAATGTTTGAAAAATTTAATTCATCCACAAGTCAGTCATTCTCTGTGCTCCCAGGTCACTTGCCTGGTCTTTTCATCATGGGGCTTAACTAGAAGATTTTAACACTCTTGGTGGAAGGGTCCCTATGTTTGTGTTCTGTGTATCATCATTGTGCATAACAGAATTTTCAATAAAAGGGTCTTGAGCAAATGAATAGCAAAACAGAGGAGAAATCCTATTTCTTTAACCTGTGTGTTTGAAAGATTTATTTCGTGGGTGTCCATGAAAATGGCAGTTGCCTATTTGTTACAGCCAAGTCAGAGGCCAGGCAGTGAGGGCAATGACCACTTGAGGCATTGGGGTCAGAGGAATTTGAGGTCACGCCCTGGCACCGTCATTTATTTTACAAGTTACTTTACTTGTTTGAGCCTTGGTTTCCTCAGATGCAAAGTGGGTATCAAACATCCTACATGCCAGGCTTATTGTAAATATTAGAATGAAATATACAAATTTCCTAGCAATAATAATAATAATTATTCTGTCAAGGTTGACTGTCTAAAGAATAATGTGCCCTGGATAGTAGAATGTTCCTGTTAATTGAGAATTGTAAATTTTCAGGAAAATTAAGATGCCTCCTTTTCAAAGGACAAGCTCTAGAGATGCATATGAACAAGTAAATTCTTGCAGGGAAAAAACATGTTCTTCTGGGGTTAGGCTGGTATCATCTGAACTGTAGGTTGCAGCCCATTGGTGGGTTAAATAAATTTACTGTCATTAACATGAAATATAATAGATGAAGCATAATGTAATAGACAAGCATTTAATAGAAAATATTAGAGTGTATTTCACTTAATAATGATAAGAATGGTTTTATGGCTAATGTAGTTAAATTATACACATATGCACATGAGTGTTTCAGATACATAAATAAAATGCATTCCTTACTCGAGGTCATGGTTAAGATGTTTGCAGAATGCTTATCTGCAGGATATCCAAAAAGAAGCTAGTATGTGCTAGGTGCTTTTTCCCAGAAGTAATCCTTAGAGGAGAAAGGGTTAAGTTGCACTGGCTGGTTAAGACATTAGCTGGTAGAGGATGCTAGAGTATTTAAAATCACAAGGGTTTCCAAGCTAAAAATACATTGTGCATAATTCAGGGTGGTTTTTTTTTTTTAAATGATTCACTGATCTTTTATAAATTTTATGAACCACATAGTCATTATCATGGTTATCAATTATTAGTATAGAGCAGTGTCCTGGAAACATCCAGCTAATACTGTGCTTTAGCTAATAAAGGACTGAAGAGTTCCTTAGATGTGGATGTAAGCCAGGTTAAAATGAAAGGATTATTCTTTTCCTGATAGTTAATAGAGGGTGTGTTCTGCTGCCAAATACAGAGGGGGGAGCTTATTAAAATGAGAATTTAAGCCCCTTTTTGCTTCAAAAACTTTGAAAATATAATGCAAGAATAGAGGTCCTGTTTTAGAACAGAGGTTTTTAATTAGTGGTCCACAAGCTCCATTCACTTATACATATTTTTTTCTTTTGATATCTTTCTTGTTTCAGTGAAAATTATTTTTTGAAATAAATTACTTTTGTATCAAATCATGCTATGGAAGCAACTTTTTATCCAAACAATCATCCTATGGTAGGAGAAGCTACTCTATAATTTGGATACAGTTGTAATCATCATTTTATGATGTTACAATGTGGTACAATAGATTTCCGTTTATAGGAATTATACATATCCTGACATTATGCTAGGGGACATCTGTCTTCATTTGCATTTGGTCAGCTTAATTAGAAAGTGTTAAAAGGAGAAATGGGGAAGAAACTTACATATCCTATTCCTGAAGCACTGTTGTGAGGTACCACTCACAGATGGTAAGTTTCTTGACAATGGAAAAAAGAAGCCAATGGACTTGCCTACATATGACATTTTCCCACCTTGAAGGTATATTGACTTCTACATGTCTTCCCCGTGAGGCGAATTTTCAACTTGAAATGCATGAAATTTGAAAAAATCGTGGGTTGCCACATTAAAACTTTTTTTTCTGTTTTTAATTGAAGTATAGTTGATATACAATATTGTGTTAATTTCTGGTGTACAGCATAGTGATTCATTTATACATAAATACTTTTCCATATTCTTTTTCATTATAAACCATTATAGTACATTGAATATAGTTCCCTGTGGTATACAATAGGACCTTGTTGTTTATGTAATTTATATACAGTAGTTAGTATCTGCAAATCCTGAACTCCCAGTTTATCCCTCCCTCCCTCCCTTCCCCCTGGTAACCATAAAGTCTGTTTTCTATGTCTGTGAGTCTGTCTCTGTTTTGTAAATAAGTTCGTTTTATTTTGGGGGAAAAAACTTTTTTGAATGCAGCTCAGAGCACCGCTTAATAAAGGAAGCCACAATCTGAAAGAAATTGGTGAAGTAGTGGATAATTTGTAACCAGGAGCAAGAGAAAAATAAGAAGCAGTGCCTTGGTCACCAGTGTCATGAACTCGAGTTAGTGACATTTCTTTTGTAACTTAGAAGAAGGTCATAGAAGAATTGGCAACAATTGAAAGAGATTGCTCTTGTCTCTGAGTCAAGCCAGCTTCTGGTTTTCATCTGCTCTGTGCACACTAATGTCATTAAGGAGGAATTCCTATTTTTGTACATCTCTTTGGGAATATTCAAAGGTCTTCAAATGGTATAAAATTTCTTTGCCAAGCAAAATTTTGTCTGGATAAAACACTTGGTATTTTGTGTGTGGTGTAGCATCTTGAGAACTGGCCAGCCTTTATTCTTCATGATTTCCGTGAAGAAAAAAGCTTTACTCACCATTGTGATTTAAGACTTTTCTACATCGGGATACATTGTAATAAAAATAATACTGACTGCAATCCTGAAATAGCCCTCTTCTCCTTCCATGAAAGTTGCTGACGATGTGAGAACTGGGGCCATAAATCATCATCTTGTCAACGAAGGAACAAAATAAACAGTTCTTATCTAATGCACAGAAGTTTACTGACTTTTTATAGGTCATGCCTTGATGTTTCACTGATCTTTGGGTAGACGTTTCCCTCTTTGAATCCCACAAAATGCCTCTGAATAATTTGACAAGAATTATTTCATTCATAATGTGGTGTATGTGCAGATTTGGCCTCATGAATGCATTCATTCAATGTATTTTTATGAATAAAGAGATAAGGAGATAAATCTCTTATTTCAAGGCCCTACAGTCAGTGTTATGGATGTTGCTGAAACACTCAGATCTCTTTTAGCTGACTGACATTTTGAGAAAAGGGATTATAAGACCATTGTGTGGGATTTCCAGGGCTGAGAACGTACTTCCTTGGCTGGCTGGCTCAGACAGCGACACTGCCTTGGCAATTTCTTTGCCTATAGCAATCAGCAGACCTCTAGAAATAGCCATCACACTTGAGATTTACACCTGCCGAGAAGACCTGAGGTTCAAAATAAGGATTTTCATTCTTTCATCATTGATACAGTAAACTTTGAAGAGGTGGATGTCGTGAAGGACTTCATTGCAAGTTCACTGTGCTCAACCATCTGTATGCAGTGGCCTTGCCTCAGTATTTTGAGGCCAAAGGAAACAAATGTAGTTCAATGGTTTTGAAGAATTCTGGAGTCCCTTGACTTAGGCTTCCTTACATTATAAAGTGAACTGTAGGAGATGCACTTTTCTTTGCTCTCAACATCCTTTTGTGGGTCCAGAAACTGAGGACTTGTGGGCATCCATTTAAAAGACAGTATTAAAAGAATGTAAAGGATTATATAAAGGATAGTATACATATTTCCATGCAAAAGCCCATGCTATACTTTGAAATTTCTGTTCCTATTTAGAGATAAAATTTCATCTCTAACCAACACATTTTTGGTTTGTCAGGTACCTTCTAGCAGTCAGTAGCTCCATTATAGGTAATAACTGCCCCAAAACCCAACAAATGAGACACTGCAGAGAATTTTCACCAAAAAGTATATAGTAAATTATATATGGAGGCTAAATTATAGTAATACATTTTCAGAAACATTTTTTCCTTAAAAAAAAAAGAACCAGCCATAAGAAAGCAAACTTAATGGGCTTGAACTGCTAAGTTGCTTTGACTTCTATCTAGAGCGCTCAAGCTTGAGGAATCTTGACATTTGGTAAGAAAGAACACTATTTCAAATAGCATATGGAAGCTTCACAAATTTTATTACAAATTTTTGTGTCCGTTGTTACTAGAACAACTAGTAGGTCGATTGCAAAAATGACCCTGACAGTCTGCCCCTCTCTGTATCTTTGCTATTTGGAGTTTAACTTCGCAGCTCTTCTACACAAAGGTGAGGTCTCGTTCCGCATCACTTGAATCTAGGCCAGTCTTAACATTTCCTTAGGCCAAAGCAGATGGTGGAGAAGTTGGCATGTCAACTCTAAATTGAGGCCTCAAGAGGTCTTCCAAGTTTCTACTCAATCTCTTCGACCCTTGCTTTTGCCATGAGAGAGACTGCCATGGTGGAGCAGAGTCTCGTCACATGGCTTATGCCATCTTAGAGCACTGAGCCTCCAGCTAACCTGTGAGCTGAATGCCGATGCAGGGACAAGCCCAGCTTATAAACGAGCAGGACCCTGTGGGACCTTCCCCGAACAGACCCTTCCCTCATATCCTTTGCTGAAGCTTCTCTCTGAAGTACCCAGCTAATAGTATCTCATGTATAGTCCCTGAGTTTTCCAGATGCTAAAATCCACCATCAAAGGGAGGAAGTTGACTACTTGAGCAGGTGGCCCCAGACCTTCTGGCACCTAGGGGTTGCTAGTGTTGACTGCCCTGTTCCCTCACTATCAATCAGTCAGAGAATTGTGCACCAGCTGGGCACCTAACTTGCAACCCCCTCTTGCCTCACCTGGCCGTTATTTTTGGTTTTGTTCTCTTTTTTTTTTATTGAAGTATAGTCAGTCACAATGTTGTGGCAGTTTCTAGTGTACAGCATAATAGTTCAGTCATGTATTTACATACATATATTCATTTTCATATTCTTTATCATTGTAGGTTATTACAAGCTATTGAATATAGTTCTCTGTGCTATACAGTAGGACCTTGTTGATCTATTATGTTTATATTAGTATCTGCAAATCTCAAACTCCCAGTTTATCCCTTCCCACCTCCTTTCACCCCATTGTTTTCTATGTCTGTGAACTGTTTCTGTTTTGTGACTAAGTTCATTTGTCTTTCTTTTTCTTTCTTTCTTTTATTTATTTTTTTTTTAGTTTCCACATATAAATGATATCATACGGTATTTTTCTTTCTCTTTCTGGCATACTTCGCTTAGAATGACATTCTCTAGGTCCATCCATATTGCTGCAAATGGCATTTTTTTTATTATTTTTTATTCCACTGTGTATATATTCCACAACTTCTTTATCCTTACCTGGCCTTTAAATATGCTTTGCTGGAAATCTTCACGGAGTTTGGGGTTTTCTTGGGCATAAACCACCCTGTCCTCCTTGCTTGGCCTTGCAATAAACCTTTCTCTGCTCCAGACTTCGACAGTTAGGTTTGTTCAGCCTCATGGTGCCTCAAACACATTAACTTGCATTCAGCAACAAGTTGAGATCAGCTGGGCCCAGCGTAGGTTAGCAGAACAGCACATCTGGGCCACAGACTCATGGAAAATAAGAAATGACTGGTATTTTAAGTCACTGAGTTTTGGAGTGATTAGTTATTCAGCTGTAGCTAAGTAATTCAAAAATCTAAATAGATTGTATCTAGTTTTAAAAACTAAGAGAGAGCTGGTAATCATAATAAATGGTGACAGAAGGTAACTAGGTTTATTGTGGTGATCATTTTGTAACATATGTAAATACTGAATCACTGTGTTGTACATCTGAATCCATGTAATATTGTATATCAATTATCCTTCAATTAAAAAATAATAGATGCCATGTAAGGTAGACCATCTACAAGGTGCTTTGTATAAATTTTTAACTCTTACACAGGATATTCTTTCCTGTGTACTACAGTGCATCTCTATATTACATACCTGAGTTCTTAAGATCTATCTGGACATTTCCCACAAGTGTATTTTTTTTTAAGAAAAGAATCCTGTCCAGAGACATCTACTGAATTTGTCAAGAAACCTATAGTAAGTTGAAAGATGTGAGGAAAGTGCTCATTAAATGTTTGATCCATCTTGTACATCCTCTATAAACTTTTTTCACCTTTAACAGTATTTCCAGTGATACACGTAGAATTGTTTCTCACTTTCTATACACATGCGAATGAAAAGCAAGATAAAACTAAATCCCCAAAGAGAAAATGACTCTGGAAATGTTTCTATACACTTATCAATCTTTGGAGAATGTTAGTAATTTCCCTTAGCAAATTTTGATTGCTCTAAACACATAGAATAGCTCACATAATGAATTAGGCAGGAAATACTTCACTCCCATTTTGCCTGATATACAGAGAACAGAGGACCATGAGCACCTTGAAGATGCCCCAATATAGAATGAACAGAGATACAGCACTGGATAGAGATGACACAGTAGGTTGCATTTTCCAAACTCTTTGTGGAACTACCACAAGTGGTTTTGGAAGATGATGTAAATAATCTAGTCATTTACAGAAATCACATGTTCACTGTTTTTGTATAACTGTCCCCTCAGATTGTCCCCAAAATATTTCCTTGATTTAGTATGATATTTTGAGAATTGTAACAAGAGTTTGGAAGTAGAGAGTGGAAAGTGAAGATAATGGAGGGGAGAGATGGGAGGGGAAACCAAGTGAAACAGTTCTTTAAAAATGGCCTGAAAAAAAAAAATGCTTGCCTTGACAGAGGAGCCATAATGATGAATTAGAGAGTTCAGAGAGAAAAGGATTCTTTCTCTTTATACAGCCAAATGTTAAGGCCACAGGCTCCACTCTAAGTTGGATGTCAAACAAAGGTGTTGGCTGGTATAGCTATTTAAAAAGTCAAGTCTTACGTGCTTTATTCGTTCTCTTAGCAGATTGAGACTGAGTTCTTGCCAATGTGGAAGCCACCCAGATTCAGGAGATAAATGTCCTGAGTACTCATGTTTTCTCTGAGGTCTGAAAGTCTGCTGAGCATGTGGTGCACTGGATATCAGTCAGAGTGCATTCAGCCTGGATGATCATAGTTTACTTGGGTGCAAGGAATTCCCAGGTTATATATGTGCATGTATATATATGTGTGTATGTGTGTGTGTGTGTGCATGTATGTATGTAAATAAAATGCCTAGGGCCTGTGAATTTAGTTCTCTGTTTTGTTTCATTAAACTTCTTGAACAACTTCCCTTCCTCCTAGACAGGAAAGAAAAAAAAATTAAAATTTTAACTCGACTTTGTAACCACATCTGTAGAATTATTGAATCTGAACTGTGTATGTGTTTTTTGGATTTGGATGTTGCTTTTGACTCCAGACAGCTCAAATGAATGGGGATTCTGTCTGGGGTAACCAGATTCTACTTAATGCCCATGCTTTTGTAGCTCCTTTAGGCTGACTCAGATATTGGAGTTACCTTATAGCAGGAACCAGACCAACAAGTTCAAGTCCAGACTGGTTGAATATTTTCCTCTGGAAATTCAAGTCCAAGTTGAGGATTAGACCTCAAGTTGATAGTTATTCCATCCCCTGCTCAGGGTTTTGAATCGCATTTCTTCTGCAGAACTTCATTTTGGAGCAGGCAGAGTAGAGACACATTTGTCAGGTGGTGAATCAACTACTTAGATTTTAAATTCCCCAAGAACTGTGGAGGGAGAGGACCGTCACACTGAAGAACAGAGAGAGGGAAGGCACACTTTGAGGGATGATCTTAGAATTGGGCTCTCTTAATCTGGGAGAGCCGTATAGTTACGGAAACATCACATTTTACACAAAGCAGCCTAGGCCATCTCTTCCAAAACTGAATTTTTCTCTTCTGAACAGTCCCTCCCTGTGGGTATTTGCGCTAACATTTTATGCAATATTTTAATTAGATTTTTAATGTTCACTCTCTTCTTATCTATTTGTTCCTTAAGGTTGGCTCTGTGTTCCATCCAAACACTACCTCATTTAAAGTGGATCAAAAACATGTATACTTGGCATAGGCTGGTGTTTTCAGAATTCCATTTCTTTTAGGTTAAGGAATGGAATCATAGACTTATTAAAAGAAAGTTAAAAGCTAATAGAAACAGATTCTCAAGTTGTGGTTCTGCATTTTACAACTCAGATTTGCTGTGTTTCTTACAAAGGTTCCTGAAATTGTCCTGCTTTATTATTATTATTATTTATTATTTTTTGTATGTATATTTTTATTGAAGTATAAGGACACGAATGACAGTCAAAAAGCTGTATATATTTAATGTATATAATTTGATGAATTTGGAGATAAGTATACATTCATGAAACCATCATTACAATCTATGCCATAAACATGTCCATCGTGTCCAGAAATTTCTTTCTTTTTATTATCATTATTTTGTGATAATAGCATTTAAGATAAGATCTACCCTGTCAGTAGATTTTTTGAGTATTCAGTGCAGGATTGTTAAGATAGACACCATGCTGTATATTAGATTTAGGACATACTCAATTCCTATAACCGAAATTTTGTACCCTTTGACTAATAATTGTTTTGGTTTAACTATAAGATAGAATTAGAGCTATTTCATAATACTGTTGTGTGATTCACAAGATAAGCTACTTGGAAAGTCCTGGGCTCTTCTTAAGTAGTACTAGAAAAAACAATGTAAACCTTTTTAAAATTGTCTTCAAATATAATTAACCAATGTATTCTATATATGAAATTTATATATTTGAGCTGATTTGGACATAGGTGTTTGACTTTTTGTTCCAATGTTGAATATCTTTTAAGAGTAAGCTTCAGCTCTGAAAAATGCTAACTTTGTGGTCTACTCTGAGAAGTCCTTGCTATTGGCAATGAAAACTGTATGAAATCTGACAGCCTCACTCCAGAGTGAATTTGGGCAGAGGTTTTTATTTGATGTAGCCCTCATGGGTACAAACCCATTGAAATGGGTGCCAAAATAGCGATTTTAACCCTATCTTGCAAATATAGTATAATTCAGTGGAAATCACTCATGTTTGCATAGATTTTATCCAAATTCATATATAGGCTTAATATTGCTTTAAAGTTAGCCTTTGGTTTTACTGTAAGTTCATGACCTCAGAGAACAAAAATTGAATTTATGAAACTGGAATTAGCTTTAACTTGGAAGCCAAGCCCATATTTATGCAAGTTCCTCATTTCCCTGGAAATATTCTATTCTGCTTACCGGCTGGAATTTCTCTGAAGGCAATGTAATTTGATTGTTAAAAATGGAAAGATTGCTACTGTAAAAAAAAAAAAAAGACACTGTCTTGTAATAAGGCATATTTATAAAACCTAGTTCTGATTTTAGGACTTATAACTGATTTCTGATTTTTAAGAACTGATCCAGTAGAAAGCATGCAACAGCATTATCAACAACAAAAACAACAGAAACCACCTGTGGAGGGGTCTGTTCGTGCATGTCCATTAAAAATTGTTTGATAGGATAATACATGGGAAATAATTTATACTGATTAAATTATATTTCCCACATTAATAATGAGTTAATGTTACAAATTTAAAACTAAATAATCAGCTTCCAAAATTGTATAAAATGTTAAGTTGTTTTATGGAAGCAACAATGGACTGTTCGAATTTGTTACTGGAATTCTGTGATAAAATGGCCACGCCTTGAAGAAAGCTGGTGAGGTGCTAATGTACGTGCACTTAAGCACTCGCTGGGCAAAACCTCTGATCGAATAAGCACCTGTCATAGAGCAATTACTGGGGTTCTTCTCTGTTTCTTTCTCTGCTTAATGCTCTCAGGTGAATCTCTTTGGCCCACTGCTGGCTTTCAGGACTGAGGAGGGACTGAAGCTTCTGGAATAAGGGAGATTATTAGCATATGTGTGTAAATCCCTCATGGGTTTTTGTAAATTGCTCATGTGTTTGACTCTCAATGCATTATAATCACAGCAATGGTAAATCTAGTGGTTTAGTCCTGATGAAAAAGGCAGATACAACAGTATATTTTGGAAGAAAGAACAATGAGACCCATATGATTTCAATCTTGGGTAAAAATCACCAATTTACCAAATAAAGTATTTTCAAGCAGGTTTCCATCTCCCCTCCTATGCAAATTCCCTTGGAAAATGGTGTTTTATATTTTTATTGTCTATCTCAGCTGATACTGATATAAAAACAGTTGAAGATTCTGTTGGTATCTACACAACAGTCCCAATCAATTTGAAATAGAAATATAACTGCATAACATAATTGCTTTCATAATACGTGCCTCAGTAAGCGTCCCTTTCTATCACAGTGTGTGCTCTTATTTAAATTTACCTTATTAAATATTTAAATTGCAAAAGCAATACATATATCTTTTGTCAGAAGCAAACAAAAATGTGTACTTGGGAAAAGGTAATGCATTATACACAATGCAGCTTGCTTTGAACTCTTCCGTCTTTTAATGAGTTAAAATGTTTTCATATTTGTAACAAATTTATGGTCATGCAATATGCTTTATTTTCATGACTTTTACTCAGTCTTTCTATGGATGAATGTTCCATAACTTATTCAATCTGCCCCTTACCAGTGATTTTCATTTTTCTCTTTTCTATTCTTTGCCTCCCCACTCCCCATTAGTAATGTTCACACAGTCATTTTTGTACAACTATCTTTACACAGAACTGTATTTCGTTAGAGTTCCCTAACTGAGATTTCTAGATCAGAAGGTTTGCACATTTTAAGCGTTAATATATTCTGAAATGTTACTTTTATATAATACATTACATTTTAATATTTATTTTGTTTTGCATGACTGCTTCCTTCGCTAGACTGAATTCCTAGAGGACAGGGATATATCAGTGTTGTTAGCTATAAATACTTAATTCTTTTTATTCTGCAAATAAAAGATTTGACTATTAGGCCATATTAACATGACTATGTTTTTCCTTCCCTGCCCTCTTACAGTCCATCTTAATGCTAAACACCTTCCATAGGACTGAAGCTATCATTGATTTCCACCCTCCCTCAGTACCAGCATTTCCTAGAGTATGTCACAGATCATTGATTTGTTAAATCCAACCCTATAACCTTGGCTGATTGTTAACATCTTTGTTATATTGAATTTTTATTTAGAATAGATGATCAGCAATTTGGGGCCATCAGTCTAATGCCATACATATGCATATGGGTTTATATATTTTGTATACTCTCTCTCTCTATATATAGTATAATGTATACTATATATAGTATAATGTGTCCTATATATATAACGAAGTATACAGTTATTAGTACTTTTTATATACTCATAGAATGTATTTTATATGTTAATTATATGGACTAAGTTTATGTGTTTTCTTACTGTTGTGAATCTACATTGACCACATTTCCTGAATGATAATTCTGTTCATTTGTATTGGAGACACAATTAAAGTATTGGATAGTGGCTTTTAACCTCAGCTGTACATTAGAATCAAATAGGGTGGTGGGCTCTTGAAGATTCCTAGGCCCCATCTCCACCCGACAGAATCAGAGTCTGGGAGGTCAGAGTGAAGCAGGCAACTGTGTTCTTAAAATATCACCAGGTTAATTCTGATGCATGGTGAGCGATAAGACTCACTAGTTAAAAAAAAAAAAAAAGAGTGTTGTCTCTTTCTTAAAGTGGCATTTTTCTGACCCTGATATGCAAATGTGAGAACTTCCATCCAGATATAGGGTCACAATCCAGGCTGTTGTAAATAATACAAGTGTAGGTGATCTTACTGAATAAGTTGAGGTTAGATGGAAACTGAGAGCAAGTTTCAAAGACAAGAGATTTGATTGATATACATGAAAATAGGTGGAATTGAAGCAGGCTAGGGATTTTTTTTTAAATTGAGATAATTGACATATAATATCATATTTGTTTAGGTGTATAAATTAATGATTTGATATATGTATATATTGTCAAATGATTACCTCAGTACATTCAGTTAACATTCATTACCACACATAGTTACAAGAATTTTTTTCTTGTGATACAAACTTTTAAGATCTATTCCCAGCAACTTTTAAATATACAATATTGTTAACTATAGTCACCATGCTGTACATTACATCCCCAGGACTTATTTATCTTATAACTGGAAATGTGTGCCTTTTTGACCACCACCTAGGAATGCTTTCTGTACTGGGTTGCATACTGTTCCCCTGCCAAATTCAGATTCACCAAAAACCTATGGATGGGACCTTATTTGGAAATAGGGTCTTTGCAGATGCAATCATGTTAAGATGGGAATCATACTAAATTGGGAAGGGCCTTAAACCCAAAAGACAGGTGTCCTTATAAGGGGAGGTGTAGAGACACAGACACACACAAGAGGGAAGAAAGCCACGTGAAGATGAAGGCAGAAACTGGAGTGAAGCCACTAAAGGCCAATGAATGCCAAGGATTACTGGCAGAATCCCAGAAGCTAGAGGAGGAAGGAAGGAGTCTTCCCTAGAGACTTGATGGGGAGCAAGGTCCTGCTTCAGACTTTTAGCCTCCTGAACTGTAAGAGAATAAATCTGTGTTGTGTTAAGTCACCAACTATGTAGTATTTGTATGGCAGCTCTAGGAAACTAATCAAGTTTCCTAATTTTTGTATGTGTCCCAGGCAACAATTTGTTGTAGCCTCCCCCACATCTATGCATATTTTAATAAGCAGGCCCTGTTGAAAGGAGAAAATTTAAAGCAGAAATGTATTGGAGTTTTTTTAAGTTTGGAAAGGACTGCTCTGTCTCCTTGCTGAATTTGTTTATTTAATTCTAACAGATTTTAGTTATTATCTTTGGGTTTTCTAGAGATGTAGTCAAACCATATGCAGATGTTTACATATAATTATATTTCTCCCTCTCAATAATTTATGCTTTTTAATTTTGTATCATGCCTTGTTAATCATATCATCAAAGCAGTATTATCTACAAAAGATATAGAGAACATATCTATTCTATTTCTTATTATATGGGGAATAAGTCTAATAAATTTTATACATATAATGTTATTTTGAATAGATTTTTGATGTTGAGAAAATAACCTATCCCAATTTTTAATAGTATTATTAGGAATGGATCTTGACTCTTGTGAATGGAATTTTTATTTACACAAGTCTGCTTTTTTTCCTTATTAGCCTATAAATTATTTTCCTGTTTCACTTTATATGGACTTTTGAGGTTTAACTGATACATGCCCTGGATATTGTGAATACCCATTTTATTTTATTTTATTTTTTCCATATGTACTTTTCCCACATGAGATTCTTCTATCTCTTTTATGACAGATTCTTATATTAGTATTTTCTTATAACTTTAAAATTGTTCTTTTTACTCTTCAGTTCTCCTTTTGTGTCTTTTATAAATTCTTGGTTTTCTTTTAGGTTAGTTTTACTAGGACTTTATTTATTATGTTAGTGTTCTCCCCAGTTCCTAGATTAATTTATAAATCCCGCTTCTACTTTTTTGGTAATTGATTTCTTTCTCTTTTTATCTTTTATTATTGCCTTTTTCACATTTTTCTCAGGTTGACCTTTTGTCCTTTGTGTAAGTCTCTGTCTTTTGGTCTAAGTCGGACAATAAAAAGGAATTTCTTTATTTTTGTAATAAAAGCATTTCAGGGCATAAATTTGTTTGTGGATATAGTCAACAATAGCCCTGGTTTGCATTGTAATATTCCTTTTGATTATTTTCTAATCTTCTTGAGTTATCTTCTGGAGATTATTTACGAGTGTTCAGTCTTTAGCAAAATTCTGTCTTTTTCCTCTTTTATGTGCATTACTGACTGCCATCATTATTAGTTGTGATATGAGAATGTCATAAATAAATTATTTGGAGATAAATTTTAAAACATATTTTATAGTATCTTATATAATCAGTATTTGTAGATGATACAAAATATTTCCAAAAAGAGGAATATTGTCTGCAAGATAAACAATTTGATATCACTCCATTATTTAAACATCCTGATATTCTATGTATTTTACCTGTATGACTTACTGTGATTTTAACATGATAAAATTCTGCTGTATTCCTGTTTATTTCCCTTTGCTTTAAGTTTCAAGGGACTTTATCAACATAAAACAGATTTTTCCAGGTTTAAGCTTTTTTATTGTAATTCTACTTTGATAATAATATATCCATGCTTGCTTGACCTTATCTATTCTTCTGTTAGTGCAAGCCTTTTAGTGTCATTATGTTCTGAGGGTCCCTCTGTTTCAAATTACTGGATGCAGTTTTAAGCCTGTCTGACCTAGCCGGTCTTATTTTTGTCAACCTATGTTGTAATTTATTTTATTGTTGTCATGTAAATTTACTTAATATGTATCTTGCTAGAAAATGCTTTATCTGCTTTTATTTTTCTCAGTGGTTTGGAAGATAAATATTTGTTCTAATTTTATTATTGAAGTGAAAATATAGTCTCTTTTTCTTTAATACAAATGAATGATTTCAGGATGTATTCGTAATCCTCAAAATGTAAACTTTCATTAGATTGTGTGTTGGAATTAATCTCTATTTGGTTATTTTTCTTAAATATTGTGAGCCCTCTCAATTTCCAATTTGAGGTCTCTTTCTCAAATTGGGAGTTTTCCTTATTAGATTTTCATTATTTCTTCCTTTCTGGGGCACGCACCTGCTACTTGTAGATTGGCTGTCGTCTTTATCAGTCTGTACTAATAGCATCGCCCTTCTCTGTGTTCTCTTTCTTCTTATCCTCTTCAATCTCCATTTGAAGTTTCACAGTCTCAGGTTATTTACTGTTTTCAACACTGATTTTAAGTTCTGTTAACTGTAATTTTGTTTTATTGTTTTTGGATTGCTTTGTTTTTCTCTTATTTATTCCAATATCTGTTTTTAGTCTTATTTGTATCCAAAGTAGATATTTTCCTGCCTTTTCTAAAAGTTAGCATGTTTGGGTGGAAAGGGTTTCATCTCAGCACTTGGCTCCATTTCTCCTGCATTGCTACATTTTTTTAACGCCCTTGTGGGTTTTTGAATGCAAAATATTCTATTCCAATAGTTTGAGCAAGACAGTTTTTGAGGATTTACATCAAACTTCCTTGTAATTGCCCTGACTGCTGTCTCCTAGACCTGGAGCTGGGTTGTCATGTGACAAGCTTAACAGAGATCCTGCATAACAAGTTTTTAGCAGATTTGGGGACTTGCTTCTAGGTGTGTTCTTGAATAGGTTCTCCAGGCCATACAGGAGTCCAGTGACTCATTTCAGTGGTTACTGCATCTGAGGCTTTCAACACTGAAAAACAAGGCTACCTAGGGGAGAATTTTTCTTTGGCGTTTGGGCCGTAAAATGTGAATTGGGCCCAACACAGTCCACAGAACTAAAATTCCAAATCCAGTGCTTAGGGAGGGTCTAAATGCCTCCAAAGAGATGGCCAAATGAAAATGATGGAGAAGGCCTCAGAAAAGAATGATTCATAAACCTTATCCATAATGTGTAGCATCATATCTATTCCTATCAAAATTTGGCATTTTACTATTTTTTTCCTCCCTGCTATTTCTTAGCAAATTGGTTCGATTTCTTTAAAAGTTTACAAGGGTTTCTTGATGCTTCTCTTGCCACTGTTTTCCAGAAGTCCCAGAATCATATATTTTTCCATTTATAGAAATGGTATATTCTTCAAAAAGTTGTTTGCCTTGGGCAAATTCATCCTTTTTCACTTAATACAGAGGAAAGGGAAGATCATCTGGCCAAAATATGTCCTTTCATGAAGCTGCATAGCAATAACAATAATCGGCCCAAGTTTATGCATAACTCTGTCGGCAGTTTATACACACGTGCACACGTACACTGTGTAAGCCCTGTTAGTTTTCTAAAGATCCCAAATTTCCTGTTTTCTTAGATGTCTTGGTGGTTCTTTATTTCCTCACATTTGTGTTGTTAAAATCCCATCCATTGAAAAGTTTAAATGCCGTATTTGTCCTTGTGGTGGTTTTATGGAGTCTGTTTTCCTCATCATGGAAAGGGGTTGTTGGTCTTTGTAAAATGAAGTGAAAGTGACTGTGAGTTTTGGGGGTAGAGAAAAAAATAGACAATATAATGTCTGCCTGGTTCTCAGCCTCTTGAGACTCTTGCTCCTGGGATCTAGCCTCCACGTTGCAAAGCCCAGACCACGTGGAGGGCCACGTGGAGGTGCTGAGGTGTATGCGCCAGCTGAAGGCACAGCAGCAGCCAGCCTCAGTCCCCAGACAGGGGAGTGAGAGAAGCCATTTAGATGAATTCGGCCTCACCGCTATATGACAGCAACTACGTGATGGGAAGCTGCTTTGCTGAGTCCACTTTCGTATCTGTGGAAGAGAATACTAATAAATGACTGTCGCTGTTCTATGCCACTAACTTTTGGGTTGGTTTGCTGTGCAGCTGGACGTAACTGTAACAGTAGGATATTTGACTTTGTATTAAACTCAGTCAGCAGGTATCTGATTCTACTTAGCGTGTACTCAGAATCTCACTGTGCTAATTTTCTCTTCCATCCTTTCTGAAGATTGGGAGAATAGATCTATTTAATTTATGTAATGAAAGCAAAGCCAAATATGGTTGAAAATAGGAAAGGTCTAAAGAGACAGAGACTAACTCATATGCACCCAAATGCATCTGACCCTTGTCTCAGGCACATCCCAACCTTGGAAAGGTCTAAATGAAGGCCCTGGGAAGAGAGAAGGGGATCGCCAGAAGTTCCGGCATAGTATTCCCCTTCTCCGTGGTAATTTCCATGTATTGCCACACACTGTAGACATTTAGGCATATAATTTAATCTTCTATCCAGCCAAAACAGCTTAGTGTCAGGAAAGGGTAATTTTTCAAGTCTACACCAAATCCTACCAAACGTGAAATGGAGACTCAAATTTAATAAATCAGTTTCACATTTTTGTAGTACATAGAAAGCTGAGGCACTGAAAGCTTAAATAACTTCTCTGAGGCCGCTCAGATGAAAGATGGCAGAGCGAGGATTCAAAACCAGGCTGTCTGGCTGTAGAGGCTCTTTTCTTAGCCCTGGGTCCCCCAGGTCATATGCTGTACTACTTTTCAAGGAAGAGTTCCTTTTCTGGCTTTGGGTTATTGTGTTAATGTGGAGTGTTCCACCTTCTGTCTCTTCTGGGATGTCAACCTTTTGCTTTAGACCCTTCTTTGTAACCCCAGGAGTTCCTTTTTTTTTTTTCCGACTGTGCGACTGCTCTAAGTACAGTCTTTATTTAAGAAGGCTTTATTTAAAGAGTGATGTCTCTTAGAGGATAGTCTTCTTTTCAGTACATTCTGCCGAATAGTGACTGCCTGCTAAATTTGTTAGTAGTAATGTCTGGGGGGTGGGGTGGGGGCTGCAGCTCTCTGGCCTCTCAACCTTATTAGAGAGCTGTGTGTGTTTCCGCTTTCGGATGAAGACGAGTTCCCAACAGGGTTTGCTGTTCTCTGAATCCTCTGGTGATGGGGTCATGGGGGCTTATTTGGGTGGGAAGAGCAAATCCCCACCGGGAACTTGAGTTAAAAATAACACTCAGCCATTATACAGGATCAGAGTTCTTGCCTATGAGAAATCAGTGTAGCACAAATGTTTGTTCTATAGCTGGCCTTCCTGAAAATGAACGCAGGACCTCCGCGGAGGAGGCCACAAATGTGTGAGCACAGATGATTCTGTTAGCTGCAGGCATGTACTTGTATCCTTCCTCTTCTTTCCCTTTTGCTCCAGTTTCCATTAGTCCCTGTCCTTTACCTGTAAAGTTACTTAGAAAAGCCTTGTCAGTTATGACAGTGCCAGGGTTCAGGTCACAGTGCTGTTTCTCCACATTCCCAAACTTCCTCTCTCCACGATGCCCACGGGGTTCCTGCTTCCATTCAGAGGTACAAGAGAGGCCCTTCTTCCCTCTCTGTGCCAGTCATCTCATCTGCTCCCTTTTTATGCCTAGGGAATCCACATTTTTTATTGAAGTGTTTCAAAAACGTATGCATTTCAGCACTTAATACTTGTCAAGCTCTGACCAGAGGCTGAAGAGGGAACAGGTAACAGAGCCTTCTACTCATTCTCCCTTTTCTTTTTTTCTGGGCCTTTCCTTTTTTTTGTTTTTTTCTTTTCTCAGTTACAAAAGAAAAAGTTTCCAGGACCTATGAAGGGAGGTTGGATTGCTGGAAGAGGAGGTGTGATCTAATACTGCCAGCATTTAGCTAGAAATGTCTGGTTATAGCCCTCATCCTTCAATTTCCTCAGTAACAGTAGCTGGCAATAGAGTTTTTAACCACTTGACTTCAGGCCCAGTCTCACGTGGACTGTGTCATGAGATAACAGAGGACCCCAGGAGAAGAAAGAAAGAGGGAAAGGCAGGAAGAAGAGGCCTTTTACTAATGGCGTTTTGTAGTAAATGGTGTTGGTGATGATTTTCGAAAAATGGCTGAAATTTAGCTAGATGTAGAACTGAAAAATGAAAGCACAGAAATATGCTTTTCCTCTTTTCCTTTTTTTTTTCTTATTCCTCTTTCTTCCCGTCCTTTATTTTTTACTACTAAAGTAAAAGCTTAATACTCCTGCTATAAATAACAATATAAAGTAAGACCACCCCAAGGCATAGGGGAATTTAGCCCATTTGCGCAGAAACCCAACACTGTTGCACCTTCATCAAATTTCCAAGTATTATTGATAATTTATACAAAATTAGTAGAAAGCAAATCAAATTAATAGTTCATAAAATAACCTTATTGTGGTGGTGTTTCTATTTTCTTTTTACCATACTCTTTATGTTGAAAGATTTCAAACCAACAGAAAAGTTGAAAGAGTAGTACCAAAAACACCCATAAATCATCCTTCACCTGGACTCCTTTGCTGCCTTTTTGCCACATTTGCTTTCTCTCTCTCTCTCCCCGTGCGCGCACACACACACACACTTACGTCTGTCTGTATATCTGGGTATACTTGTATAATTTTCACTGTAATGAACCATTGTAAGTAATTTGCAGATATCGTGAAGCTTCACTTCTATATACTTCATCATCTGGCTTTTAAGGGCCTTCTGCTACTTTTCATCGTCACTCTCAAGCAAATTTACATCACTGCAGTGTCAAATGTGAAGTCCCTATTCAAATGTCTCCCAGTTGTTCCAACAGTGTTTTCTTCCTACCTAATTCAGGGCCTAGACATGCATTGCATTTAAGTTGCCATATTTCTTTTCCTTTATTAATCCAAAACATTCACCTCCTCTTGGAATCTTTAATGACACTGACAGTTTTGATGCATCCAGGCCAGCTGTTTTGAAAACTTACGATTATGAGTCACAGTTAGGAAAGAACAGTGCATAAGATGTGGTGCTTTATGGTGGTTTTCATTTTAAGTTGAGAATTTTGATTTAGTTTTTGCGTCTCTGATCTTGAAATGAGTGATGTAATCAAAACACGAAATTATTACTTAAAGGGTTATTTCTCAAAGGATAAGGAGGAAGAAATCTGAGATATGCCCTTTCTACTAACTTACAATTTAAGCCAAGCAAGTAACTAAACCCTCAGGATCAGAGAGGGCCCGGGAGAATGAAATTAGCACAGTTTGAGAAGAGGTGTCTTGAGCGAGGTATAGATTCTTCTGCCACTTAGTCATTATTTCATCTTGGATAACTTGGTGTGGGTTCACTTTCTCTGTCTGTATCTGCTGGAATTATCCCTAGTCTTCCTGTCCCATGGGGTTATCATAATGGCCAAAGGAGATAAATATGTGAAAGTGCCTCACGGGCTGTAAAGCACCATGCATATAAGCGTGGCTCTGCCTTTATGCCCATGTGATGAAAAACATCTCCAGAAAGGACCTTGATTTCCTGGTAGTTGACCAGGAATACACTCAGTGCTTCAGAAGATCATGCAAATATTTCTTCCTATTCATTTCTGGCTGCCTTGCAATCAAAGACTTGCCTATGTCCTTGACTGACTGCCCACACCACTCCCCTTCTGATAGTCTTCCATTTTTTGAAGTTATGTGTGCAAGTTCTCTTTCCTTGGCACATTGTAGCTTCAGAATGCAATACTCTAAGACAAATTACAGTCCTGCTCATAAACCAATACAGACAGCTTCGCATAGTATAACTTTGAGGTCAGTGATGTTAACAAATCGTAAATCTGGAGAGGAACAAACCTAAGAACCTTGTTCTGACATGTACGGTATTATTATTAATAAATGTAAAGCAAGCAGGTCATTTGTCAAGATATTCCAACTAGGGTCATGCTTTGGTTCAAGTTATGAGAAAAAGTCTGAGAAAGTAAACTTGCTGGCATTGTTACTTTTTTGCTCAGAATGTTGAAATACCCCATTTCTTACCATTTAGAAAGCAGTTTTTAAAGATTGCTGAGTATCACAGCATTTCGAAGTAAAGCAGAGATGGAGTTATAGGAAGTTATGTCAGCACATCCTGGACTAAAAGCAGAATCAGGAGACGGAAGAATTCATTAAGTGCTCTGTAAGATTACACTGCGTAGCTACCAAATGTCTTTAGAGGTTGGTCTTCCAAGGGAACAGGCAAAAGTCATATTAATTTAAATAAAGTTTAGCTAAATAGAAATGAGGAGTTACATAATTATGAGATCAACTGTTTCAGCATCCTGCCGACAGAAACATTTTCTGCCTGGAGTGAATTCTCTAACGTTCATTCTAACTTCAATGACTCAAGTAATGGTTTTTCTACTTCTCAGATAATTGAGGAACAATATGAAAATCATCACATCTTATTGCTTATTCCAAACTGTCAAATATATTGTTCCTAGAAGGCTATTTCTATGCAAATCCCTTTCTTACAAGGCAGCCAGACGCTCAGCTCTTTTTTTGCTGCTATTAAAGAAGTGTGCAATGTACATAACGTACAGGGGAAGAGGAAATAGAGAAGGTAAAAGTATTGGAAACATCTTTAAAATATATAATGATGTGTTATCAACTGAAATTGAGCCATCATTAGACTAAATTTGAAAATATCAGAAAAATGTTTTATGTCATCTTTAACTCAAAAACATTTCCTATTGACAGCTAAATAGAGCCCAGACTCTTTCCTCTGATAACCATAGCCCTTCACAAGTTGGTCCAATTGCCTTATTTCTAACTATACACACTAAACTTCTGGTATATTTCACATATACCCTTTAATTGTTTTTTTTTTTTGAGGTATAGTCAGTTTACAATGTTGTGTCAGTTTCTGGTGTACAGCATAATGCTTCAGTCATTTGTGAATATACGTATATTCATTTTCATATTCTTTTTCACCGGAAGCTACTACAAGATATTGAATACAGTTTCCTGTGCTATAGAATATATAAATTTGTTTATCTATTTTATATATATTAGTCAGTATATACAAATCTTGAACTCCCAGTTTATCCCTTCCCACCCTCTTCCATCTGGTAACCATAGTTTGTTTTCTATGTCTCTGAGTCTGTTTCTGTTTTGTAAATAAGTTCATTTGTCTTCTTTTACATTCCACATATGAGTGATATCATATGGTATTTGTTTTTCTCTTTCTGGCTTACTTCATTTAGAATGATGATCTCCAGGGCCATTCAAAACATCCAGAGAAGTTTTCAGTCATCATTTCTTCAAATACCTTTTCAATCCCCTTTGCTCTTTCTTCTCCTTCTGGGACCCCTATTATGCATAGGTTGGCACACTTTATATTATCCCATAGGTTGCTTGTGCTGTTTTCATTGTTTTTTATTTGTTTTCCTCTCAGCTGTTCTGATTGGATGATTTCTGTTGTACTGTCTTCTAAGTCACTTATTTGTTCCTCCCATTATCTAGTCTGCTTTTACAGCCTTTAAGCTCAGCTCTCATCTCAGCAAATGAGTTTTCCAATTTTAATTGGCTCCTCTTAATAGTTTCAGTTTCCTTTTTGACTTGTTCTCTGTCTATTCACAATCTCTTTTAGTTCCTTCAGTATTTTGATCACTCCTTTTTTGAAATCATGATCTAGTAGATTATCAAGGTCTATTTCATTGATCATTCTTTCAGAGGATTTCTCTTGTTCTTTTAACTGGGAGTGGTTCCTCTTCTTCATTTTGCTTATATCTCTCTGGCACTGTGGATTATGGAGTATTAGTTACTACTGTGGTCCTGAAGGGGTTGGTTGGTCTGTCTGTCTGTCTATCTATCTATCTAAAGCAGATGCAGAACTAAAAGTTAAAAAAAATTAAAAGAAAAAAGATTTGAAAACAGTATAATCAATATCAGAAGAAAAAAATGAAGAGAAACAAAAAATCAAATTGAGACAAATTATAAAAAAATTAAAGAAAAAATATTTGAAAACAGTATAATCAATAACAGAAGAACAGAAGAAAGAAATAATCAAATTCAGACAAATTTTTAAAAATTAATAAAAAAATTTAAAATAAAAATGAATTTATAAAAAAAGAAAAAGGTGGATGTGTTCCCATGGAGACACTGCATTCTTAATTTTTTTGAGAGGTCCTTTTTAAGCATGGGTGGTTGCCAAGTCTTCCTTCTGTGCCTTTTGTCTGTTATCCCTTTGGTTGGGGGTGTGACTGGTGGTGTGGTGGCCAGAGCCTGCCCTCGCTGTTGAGCGGGGCCTCCTTTCTGTTCTGTGGTTGTCGCTGCTCCTGCCCTCACTCTGCTGCGTGAACTCCACTGGATGGTTCCAGAGGCCCTCCAGTCACGCCCCCAGTCTGTGCTGCTCCCAGCGCCCATAGGCGGGCGGGTCGCGCCCCCTCCCAAAGCCGCCTCTCAGGCAGTGGTAGGCAGGCGGGTCACGCCCCCTGACGTCGCAGCGTCTCGGTGCCGTCCTGCGTGGTAGGTGGGCGGGGCACTCCCCCGTTCAGTGCTGCTCCCTCGCTGCATCAGGTCTGTGCTCTGTAGGCGGGCTCGCAGAAAAGGGCCGCATCTGCCCTCGCCCCTGCCGTGTTCCAGAACTCCGCTCTTCGTTCATTTGTCTTAGCGGCATGGGTTCATAGAGGCACCCGGGCAGACCGGGGCTGTAACAAATTTCAGTCCCGCCTGTGAGGTTGCGGAGCCCCTAGGTAAGGATTCAGGTTTCGACCCCACCTCCGCCTGGGAGCCGCGCACCAGAGAATGTGTCAGCTGTGGCTGCGCCCCAACTCTCTTCTCCTGAGAAGCGCCAGTAATGGCGCCGAGGGTCTGAGGAGACAAAGGCTACAGCGCCCCTCCCCCCAGGGCACACCATCAGTATTGCTTTGCTTTTTTTGTTTTTTCTGTAATTTATGGGGGACCGAGGTTGTTCTGTTCCGTATCCCGTCCCAGCCACAATGCGCAGCACCCTGCAGTCACCCAGGGCCGCCTCAGGGCAGCCTATGCCGGGCTCCGGTGGCCTGTCCTGGCTCCTGGCTCGCGTCTAGGGCTGGGTGTTGCGGGGACCCTTTGTGCCCATTTAACTCAGTTCTGTCAGTCAAGGGGTGCTAGGGGCAGATCTGAGCCTTAGAGGCTCCCCCTCCTTCCCATTGGCCCCTGCGTTGGAGGAGGGAGACCCAGCAAACAAGCTCTGTTCCTCTCTTGCTGCTCCCTCCCTGCGGGACTGGTCCTGCACTATTTTCCTTTTTCTTCTTTCTTTTTTCCTTTTCTCCTACCAGATTTGTGGCAAATTTTGTCTTTTGAAGAGGGTGATGTTCTGTCAAAGTTCAGCAGGTGTTCTGAGTGGATGGGGGCGGTCCGTGGAGATCACTCTTGTTGGAGAGGGTGAGCTAGGAGCTTCTTTTTACTCTGCCATCTTGGCCCTATGGCTTCAATTGCTTTTTAAATTCCAGTCTAAATGAACTATTCATTCTTACCAAAAAACTTTTCTATGTAGCTTTTCTACATCTATGCTACATTATCCTTTATTTACAAAGCTTCCTTATTCCCTTCTTAACTTCTATGATACTTAAATTGTGTCCATTACAGGGAGCTCAGCATAGTTTACCCAGATCTGTCTCCTCCCTCCTCCCGCCAAAGGGCTCTCATTCACGCACCTGCTTGCTGTATTGGCTAAAGACAGAACACAGGTGATTCCCTCTTCAGGAATTCTCTCCTTAAGGAACCCCCTAAGCCCATGGTTGCGCCCCTTGCAGAGACAGGTCAGCCCACAGCAATGACTCTTTGAAACAGGGGTGCAGACTGGGCTCTCTTGCCTCAGTTCAGAACAATTTAGAAACACCTATTCCAGCTCCAGAGCTTCCTGGTGGGGTAGACACAGTCTCTGTTGCAATTGCCTTGCAGTTCAAACTTCCCTCTGCTCAGTCCTGCTTCTCTCATTCCCTTGCAGGTAGTGTTCCTGACAGAACTCCAAGAAACCACATGTATCCACTTCTCTGTTTCAGAGTCGGTTTCTGAGGGGACCTTGACACAAGACACTTGGCACCAGAGGTTGTCTGAAGAAGCACATTATAAAAGCATACTGGGGCTGGGTTGCCCACTGGTTGGATGAAAGTCAGAATCACAGCCCCTGTGCTGCACCAGCTCTCCTCAGTGCCGCAGAGTGACGGGATACAAGTGTCAGTGAATGCACTGGCAGGTGGGATGTCTTACCTGTGATAGGTTTGGGGTCAGTGGTAGTTATAAGGACTGTGAGGGTGCACAGTTGTGGCTGAAGGCAATCAAGCACTGAAAGAAGCTAATGATGGCCTGAGGGTGATTAATCACCAATCAGCAAAGGCTGTGCAAGCCAGAGGACCTCTTGGACCGCACAAAGAGTTTCTCATCTTCTGCAACCCAGAAGAAAACGCTAAGTACCTGGCCCAGGACTTACTTAAAAGAGAAGAGATTTGAGGAGATGTGAAGCATGAAGAGAATTCATGTCTGTTCTGTCATAGTCAGGACCTTTTTTGGGCATGAATGGCCCCCTGAGAGCTGGGATGGAGCTGTCTGGGTTGATGTGTTGAAAAGTTAAAGTCCCCATCTTCCCATGAATCCTCTGGGCCTACGAAAGTAGCCCATCCTTCCCAAATTAAACCTAATTCTCCTCCCTCACCTGAAGAGGATGCAGAGGCCTCTGCCTTGTGAGACAACATCTAACGCCTCAGGACCTCCTCTCCGCCCTGCTCCTGCCACCACGCCAGTAACTGAGGTAAAGTCACAAAAATTACTTGGCGAGGGACGCCATGGGGACGCGAAGGGGTGGAAAGGGCTCTTCTGCTGACGGAGATTGAGACCTAACATGAAGCCAGAGTTCAGAATGTGTATGAGTCTGAATTTTAAGAATGTTGGATCAAGGAAAACAAAATTAAATTAGAGAGAGTTTATCATTGTGGAGACGCTTTACAGTGATATGGGACTTAATGTCCTGACCAGAACTCTGAAGAATACAGCTGACATGCTGTTACGATGAACTGGGAAGACTCGGAGTTCTTGGATGCTTGGAACAAGTAAAGGCCTACGCTAGCCCTAGTAGAAAAGCCCAAACAGTGGCAAATAGAGGAGGAAGGGATTGAGCGTCTTAGAGAATTTAACATGTTAGAGGGGAGATACCACACCAAGATGAGAAAAGCCACCAGCCAGTTATGTTGTGCAGAGGGTCTGGAGGAGATGCTATTCAGAACTAAGCTCCCTGATACTGTAGGGGATGGAAAGACCTGAGACAACAGAGTATAGGTGGAAAGCAGAACTTGTGCAGTTGCCCTTATGGGTGGCAAAGGTCGGAGTTTCTACCGGGATCCCGACCTGCAGGGAGCTTAGAAATGGTTAAAAGAAAAATGTCCTCAGGGGCAAGATAAATGCATGGCCAGCAAGCAGGTTTCTTAATTTGTATGCCCAAAATAAATTAAGGACAGCTGAAACGCAGCCCAAGAAATTCTAGCATCCTCCCCTTCTGTTGGGTATATCAGCTGAAATCTTGGTTCCTATGGAAGGGAGAGGAGCAGGGGAAAGGAAAGAAGATAGAACATGAGAAGGAGGGAGGAGGAAATGATAGTTTAAAATCTTTACTTCGAACGTACTTCTTCCCTGCAACCAGAAATAGTGGGAAGTCTCATTCAGGTTACTTTTTATTTGTTGTGTATTTACTGTCAAGTAATTGAATCTCATACAGATATTTTAAACTGCAAAGTAAGAGAGGAGCATAGAGGATTGAATGGATTTGATGCTGTTTTTAGTCTGAGGATAAAGAGTAAACAGCTATGGTACTTTTTCCCCCCTTATCACTCAATGCAAACAGAGGCAGAAACATGCTTAGAAGTGTATTCAAAATGCCATTTTGAAGTCTATCTTCCCATAGAATGCATGTTATCACTTGATGGTTTCATTCTAAAAGCAGACTTCATGATACTGAAATATCGTGTGTTAATCTTAAGTAAAAAACAATATTGCTTTAATATTAACCATATGTGCTGGTCTTAAAATATGTATACAAATTCTTTGATACTCCTCTTTTCAAAATGGGGAGCTTAATTCTTCTCCCTTTGTGTATAGAATGGTCTGACTGACCTGCTTCTCATGAACAGACTCTTATCAGAAATGACTATATGCCATTTTCTAAAATTGGTCATTAAAGGTTTTGTGTTTCCTCTTTGTTCTCTCTCCTGCGTCACTGACTCTCAGGAGTGTGGTAAGGATACTCAGCCCCGTGAAGAGGTCCATGTGGCAAAGAACTGAGGCCTCTTGCCAAAAGCATGTGAGTGAATCATCTCTGTGGTGGACCTTCCAGCCTCAATCAGGCCTTCAGATACCTGCAGCCCAAGCCACTGCTGCCGGGCGGCCTCAGGAGAGATGCTGAGCCGGAACCTCTCAGGTAGGCTGCTTCCAATTCTCCAATGCACAGAAACCGCATGGTAAAAATGTTTGTTGTTTTGAGCTGTAAGTTTGGGGTAGTTGTTTAGAGCAATGGATATCTACTATATTACAATAACGGACTAAATTTTTTCACATTTTTGTCATCCAAGCTGGTCCTTAAGAGTAAATTTAATCAGAAATAATTGAAGTAGAATACAGGTGGAACTTCTGGGCATCGTTAGGGTGTTTATAATTAGCCGGAACATTTTTTTTCCTGAAAAATCTTTTTTTAATCATTTTGGGAAATTGTGTGTTATTATCCTTAATTGATTGGCTGATATTCTTGTTATTAAGGAAATGAGGCAGATTTGGGGATACTGACTGCTGTTTTCCTAATAGCGTCTTGTACCCCTTTAGAACGGTGGTTGGTAGAGGAACAGCTGGGGCACAGGCAAGTCCATGGTTGTGCAGGGTTGTGCCAGCCCAGGGCTCTTTTCCTGGGGTGTTGGTCTGCCGTTAGACCTTGTCTTTTCCGAAGCACTTTGCAACAGGGACTATATTAGCATCACTTACGAATGGTAGTGGTCTTTTCATTGGGTAGGAGAATTGGATTTGGTGGTCTGAGGTGGTATTTTGCAGAGAATCTTCCAGCCTGGAGGAAGAGTACTTCGTTCCACTCTTCATATCAGAATTAATTCCTGTGGGTCCTTTCTGTTTCACACCCTAGGAAATCAAGGCTTTCCCAGGTGCAGGGCAAGATTATAACTCCAGATACTTAACAACCCAGGAGCTTTACACAAACTCATTTTTCCTCTCTCCCTTCCTTTTTTTCTTCCTTTCAGAACATTTGAATGCCTATATATGTATCAGGTTCTATGCTTGATGATTTATTTGTATGTGAAGTTCAACAGACAGTTTCTGCTCATAAGAAACTTGCAGTTAAGAATGGAAATGGACAAGTAAACAGATGGTTATCAGTGTAAAAAATGCTAATAGGAGAGCCACTGTGTGCTATACCACCTAGCTCAGACTTAGGTCAAAAAAGGATTTTGGGAAGGAGTACTTGGGTTTTGAATGATAAAAATGAATGAGGCAGAGAAGGTTGGGGAAGAGCAAGCTAAGAAGAGAGAAATTCATATGTAAAAGCCTAGAAGCAGGAGAACTTGGTCCATTCAGAGAAATACAAAGAGCCCAGGATAGCTGGATGGCTGAGACAAACAGCTTGAGTGCACTATGATGAGAGATGAGATGGGAGAGACAGGCTTCATGAAAGGTCCTTTATGTTACTCTAGGAAGAATGGACCAATTTATTCTGTAGGTTATAGGGAGCTATGTAAGAATATTCAGTTAATAAGGGGGTGGAGTTAACATCACCAGATTTGCTTTTATAATAAGCTTGCTGTGTTGTCAATCAAGAATGCATCGGAGGAAGCAATCTGGGACAAAGGTTGGGCATTGCCTTAATAATAATAACAGTCACATTTTAATAAGGACTTTGAGCAAGAGATGCACTGGTAGTGCTTCCAAATCTGTAGGCCTGAGCCACTGGGTGAGGGTTGGTGCCATTTACAGAGCAGGGGAACACTGTAGAGGAGCAGGGCCTTTGAATAAGATATGAGTAAATTCTATAAGCTGATATGCTTGTGCCTAGGTGCTTAAGTTCCAAAAAAGTCTGTTTATATCATATTGTTTACTTATGTGAAATAAATATTTTTAACATGAAATTAATTTTGTACAAATTCAGGTAACTTCGTGAGGCAGAGGAAAAGTTATAAGCCAAAAAGGAAATTGTGACTAGAATAATCAAAAATAACTCACTCCAATTAATTAGAAAAAAGAAGCTCTGAGAATAGGATCACTGTTGAAAATTTTTGATAAATGTAATAGTCTACCCTATGATGTTCCATGTTTTAAAATCCCATTTGATTGATCACTTTTAGTTATTTAAAAAATGAGAAGGAAATCTCAGTAGAAATACAAAGAAGTTCAAGTCTTATCACATTGACAAAGATGAATAATAATTCATTCTTTGGCCAAAATTTGTGCTACAAATATTGTACAAAATTGACTCCAATTTAAAAAACTTACTCTTAGCCACCCCTTGCCATACTGATCCAATTATACTTAAAATGCAATAATGCAATCAAGCAAATAGAAAAGGAGGATTAAAATTATCACTAGTCACCAAAGCTTTTTCTGTATTATGAAATTCTGTGAAACAGGCCATTTATTGAAAATACTCTACCACGTACTGCCACTGCATGATAAAGTAGCTGTTGTGAAAAGAGAAAAAATATAAAACTTTCAACATATGTGCCATTTAATCAGTGATGTCAAGAGAAAATAATTCCATGGTTAATATCTTTATTCCAGGATTGGATTTAAAGTTGAAAGTAGGTAGGGGTAGGTAGAGATACTGATATCTGTATGTTTAATTGGTAGTGAACTTTGATCTGAACACTGACTTGAGCAAGCAGTGAAAAGTTTGATAGTATTTGCCAGAGATGATTTTGTTCATTGGTGGTTACTTAGAGAAACTGAAAAAACACTCAGAATACAGTATTGTGTACTATAGCAGCATATAGAGATGGCATCTTCTTGAGAACAAATAATTCATTAGTTTAAAGGAAAAGAAAGTAACTTTTAAAAAACTAACCAACTTAAGATGAGTATTTTTAAAAACTATATTTTCCTCTTATTAAGTATCAGTGAATAATCATTCTATTTTACTTTGACATAAAAATCTCTGACAATATCTATACTACCGATTAAGATCCATGGGTCATTAATGCTGAGATTTTATAAAAATGAGTTGTTTAGAAAAACTCAGAACTTCTAACAATGCTGATTCATCAAACGTTAATTTATTGCCTTCATGTAATTAAGCTCAAACCTGCAGGAGATTGTGTGTAGGCAAGGATATAAACTGCAGTTTTCCTTTGAGGGGAATACTTATTTTGATTGATACTTGAGTTTATCTAGAAGTTAACGTATGAAAATAGAAACAATCATTTGTTGAAATATCATCCGTTAACTTGGTATTAAAAGATGCCTGATTTCTAATAGTTACTTCTTTTGTAATTAGTAAAGGCTATTAGGAGGTTGTTGATCTGTAACATATTTTGTGATCATGTTTATTTGGATCCAGAGAAAGTACGTAAAATGGCTTAAGAATTTGTTCTGAGTTAAAAGTTACTAAAGCTGTGCTTGAATTATAACAGAGGCCACATGATTCAGAGCTAATTCAAGGGCCAATTGTAAAGAAAGGGGAAATTTCTTTGATGCTTTGCACAGGGGGAGTTCCACAAGTTTTGTTTTGATACCACTGGGCAAACATGGATGTGCATTCTAGTTTTGGGTTTTTTCCGCTTGCTCACCATTGCCACCACTCTACCATAGCCAGTTATTGGGCTTTTTGTGTCCCAAAGACTCAGATACTAATAGCTGTCTACCTAGAGGTTTCAAGCAAAATTGTGCTGTATAAAGGAATGAATGACTTAGTCACATATTCAAGTAATTTGCTCTTGGTTCTAACAGCTAATAAGGGCATTATCTGTCACTATAAATGGTTTTATGTCACAAGTGCAAGAAATTTAAAAGTAGTGTTGTGTAAATTGATTTGCCACCCTATGACCATTTCATGGTCTTCACTGTAAAACCCCCATGCCCTTTAAGTGGAGTTGCTGCTGGCTTAGCTTCTGAGATGACGTTGGTTTGTTGATTCAATCAATGTAAAGCTATCTTCCTTGACACTGTGATTACTTTAGGGGTTACATTATCTAAGTGGTTCCAATCAGAGAGAAAGTCAGGAATGCTGCTTTTTCATACTGCTTGGGAATGAACTTGAAACAGCATGTGGCCTTGGTAGCTGCTGGGAACCACTTTGCAGTCAGTAGGGAAACCAGGTAGAAGGTAAACCACAGTCCACAAAAGCAGACTGAAAAATAACTGCAGGGAGCAGCAGCAGAAGCCCTGGTTAACACCTTGTTGGAAACGTGATATCCACCTCTGGATTTTAAAGTTAGGTGAACAGAAAAATTCCCTTCATCGTTTAAGTCTGTTGGAGTTGCTTTTTTGTTACTTGCAACTGAAAATGTTTTAAATGATGAAATCAGCCTTTGAACTGGCCTGAAGCAAAATGAGGCAGCTGACCTGAATGTGAAGGGAGAAAATGCACGGTCCTTTATTAGGTTTGAAGAAAACTCAGCGCAAAAGAATAAGGAATATGTAATATCAACATCTTTTTAAACCTTTTTAATGCACAGTATGACTCAATACAGAAAAATGAACAAAAATTACCGCTTAATGGATAATCACAGGGAAACCATGCAAGTCAAGGAGAAGAACATTCCCAGAAAACTTACTCCTTCTTCCTGTCGCTGTCTATTCCAGTCTCTATTCTGAAGAATATTTTTAAAGTAGCAAAAGATTCCAAATGAAATTATATTATGTATACACGTATTTTTATAGTCCCTAATTCTATCAGAAACTCTGGGAGCATACAGTTACATGGAATTTTATGCACTACCACAAACAGAGAACAAAATTAGACAAAGAGTTATAGATGAAGTGAGACTAAAGGCAGAAGAATAAGTAGAAAGTTTTATATCCAGTCACAAAATGTCAGAAAGGCAATGCATTTGGCTTTACTCTTCTTAGAAGTCAATAAAGAGAAAACAGAATCAATTACAAAATATGTTATTCTCCTAAGAATCGTAGCTAACAGGAAGTGCCTACTCTTATATTTTTGTAAATGCCTTTTGTGTTTAATATAATTTAACATTTTCAATAATCCTATCAGGTAAGACCTACCTTTCCACTTGTTTGACAAAGGAGGCAAAAAAGACATCAGCATATCTGTATTGGCCACAAGATTTGGACCCAGGCTGTCAATTGCAAAGCATCTACCCTTGACCATTGGACTTCCTGCCTCTGAGTGATAACATTTGCTCCTTAGAAGAAACACAGATTTACTGATAGATGGGATACTGCTGCCTTCTGTCCTCATAAAAGATAGTAGAACAGTGTCCAACCTTCCATGTTATCTATAAAGCATGTTAAAAGGCAGTCTCTCCAATTTTCCTATTAAGTGAGGCCAATGATAAAGCATAGTTCACATAAAGGACATTTTAGAGTTCTGTTTGGCTTTCCCAAGGATAAAAATCAGTACTAGATAATTACATATTCTTTAGAAAATCTTCCAGGAATAACACATCTCGCTTTTAAGTGACTGATAATTCAAAGTTACTCATGTTGTCAAGAAACTGAAGAAATTCTGTAGAACCACCTAAGAGCAGATGGCTAAGGTTATAACTCATTCATGTGGTGGCAAGACTTAATGAAGTATCAGTATTTCTTAAAGTGCTTAATCAGGACCTGAACCAGAAGATTCAGTGTCCTCATGGTGGTAGACTGAAACAGGATTGAAGCCCTAGTACTTTTTGAGCAGTGACTTGTATTACACTCAAGGAGTACAAGTCACTTGTACAAGATGAAGAATTCCAAGATAAAAAGTAGTACATTGTTGCCTGTGCTCAGACGGATTGTCTAAGAAGTGGCAGCACAAATACTATAAATGGAGGGAAAGACTGGACTCAAAGAACACAATCAATGCGGTTTGAATTGGAAGAAAAGTAAAACAGGCACAAATATTCTAGACCACTACACATTTTATGAGACAGGTGAATTTTTTAATTTACCTGCAAAAATACTTTAAACCCTGACTTAAATTTTGTAAAATACCCTGCTTTGTCCTAAAATCAAATAGCAAGCATATTAAAATGCAAGCGTACCAACATTTCTAAGGGGAAGACTGCTGAAATCTGTTCCTCGCTATTGCAACATTAAAAAAAAAAAGGCCATACAAGTATTCGAATGTTGTCGAATGTTTTCAAGTTCAGGACAGTATACTGGGACATTGCTTGGGATGCAAAATCTAGTACTGAATGCCCTATGACAAAATAATTCAACAAATTAATAATAATAGAATGGATTACATGGCCAGGCTTTATGTATAAGTTCCTTTAGAAGTTGATTTTGAGAAATGTTTAATATTTTTGTTGCTGAAATGGGGCAAGGGAGGGCTACTTGGAAGAGAGAAAAAATGTATCACATTATGTTGCAACTTGCTTCTTCTTTGTTTGAAATTTCCACTAAAATATTAGAGTAAAATTTTTGAATTCCTGATGCTGAAACACAGCCTCTGTACCCGGCTTACTGAATTGAGACTCGAGGACAGAGTTTTGGATGAAGTAGAAAAGGCAGCTTTATTTCTTTGCTAAACAAAGGAGGGAGGTCACAGTGGGCTAATGCCTCCAGATCTGTGAGCCTGCTGGGGAGAGAAGGCAGGGGGTTTTATAGTAAAAGTTCAAGAGTTCAAGGAGCTCGTTCCATAGAGATCATATACAGGCTAGCAAATTGTTTTTCAGGTGCAATGGTCCCTTTCCTTCTGCTGAGTATGAAGTTCACCTCTGGCTTTGGGACTCTCTTAATATTCTTGTTCCTAGAGCAAAGGGTGCATAGGAAGGGGGCCTGTGAAAAAGAGCTCTACAGAAAGACTTGTGCAGTTTAAAGTCAGATTGATAAATGCTTTTAGCCTTTAAAGCAGGCTGAGGTCTGGCACCTCCTGCTGCAGGCTGAGGCCTGCAGCTCAGACAGAACACAAGGAAACCACAACGGGCCAAAAACAACTGCAGACATGTGCAGTTGGGGCAAGTTATGAACAACAAGATGTGCAGAACACCCAACTGCCTTTTCTAAGGTGTTGGGGTCAAGAGGAGATCACTGGGATCAAAGGAAGGACACTGAGCATGATCCCCTCACACAGCACCACAAGGGGATTCGGGGGGCCACTCGAGCCTCCCTCTTCTCCAGCCTAACCCTGGTCAGCAGGAGCATGAGAAAAACCCTTTAAACCATTATGCAGTTAGGCAGTTAGAAACACCATTGCAGACATCAGGTGGTCACCGAGGACAATAGGGTCCTACTCGGTTACATTCCTTGCTCCTTACTGCTGCTCCAGCAATGAACACAATACTTGGTACTTAAAAAAATGAATAACGACTGAATGAACAAAGGTCCATGTAAGGAGGAAATCATGAAGCAAGATCAGAGAATGAGTTAGCCAGTTACATGGAGGGAAATGTACACACAACAGGAGAAATGAAAGCTCAGGCTTGAACATGAGGTGAGCTGGACTTTATGGCCTTTAATGCTAGCCGGAGTTGTTAATAATCGGTTCATTATGGGTAGAGCCACTGCTAGATGGATTACATGTGACCAGGGGTAGATACTGGGGGAGTAGCTTCAGTTTGATAGTTTAAACAAGTGGTCTAAGACGTCAGATTGGTAGAACTGTTGAATTTATCTTTTCTTTTTCAACCATCCGCTGTAACTGTAAATCTAAAGTTGGTAATAACTTTAAAACACCTGGGCAATCAATAATCATGCCAAGAAAAGAGAAAATAGAACATCAAAGTTAGACAATGTGAAGAGACTGCTGTAATTCTGTCAACTTAGAACCGCTAGGAAATTAGTGACCTAGGCTTATTTATAAGCGTAGTTGAAGTGCTCGTAAATCTCATTCAACCTTGAGTTTACAGCCTCATTTTTGGGTTGAGCATGGGACTCAGATGAATTACTGTGAGGATTCCTCTGGGAAATTAGAGTTTAGGTGATGTTTTCTTGGGGAAAAATAACTCATATTTTTGGTCTATTATGACCTAGGGTTAGAGCCAAGGCTTATTAGCATTAATCACATAAGCTCTTTATGTGGAAGAGGGAAAACAAGACAACTAGGCGATTTCATTCTTTTGTAGTTCAATATTGCATAGCCTATTCTGTGACAATAAAATGAACTCAGGATTGTTATTCTCTTACTGGTCAGTTCTGGAACTCAAATGCCCTAGAAAAGTCAGACAGAAAAACAGATGTACTGTGACAGCTCGTTGTATTTAATAACATAACCATATTCAGTTTGACAAGCAGTAATTTATTCGGGCACTCAGTATTTTACAGGAATCTTGGGAAGAGAATTACCACTATTTCTCAGACAAATCTTGTCTCAAAAGATTATAGGTTATTTACAGTTTATTATTATAATAGAACTATTCTGTTTCTATGATAACCATGGCAGATCTCTGCCTTTGCTGTCATGACTAATGGAAAATAAATTCTCATTTTGATAGAATATCTAACTAGTACCAGTGTTTATCGTTCAAATCTAATTATTGTGGTATCACATACATATTTATTACTTTAATGATGTTACTATTTGTTTCAACTTGTCTGTCCTTTTCTGTTATATTTGTACTTCATTAATTTCATGATATTAATCATTTTACTATCAATAAAGTTATTTTTATAAGTAAATAAGCTCTTATTAACAGTATAAGTCAAATATGTCAGATTTAATTTTATGATCAATTTCTGTCATGGGCACATTATCATTGGTAACGTGATCCATTTAGTAGTCTTTTTAGAGACATTTAATACCAAAGGCCAAGATCTAAAAGAAATCATTATGAATCATTATCTCTCCCCTGGCTTTACTGGTGCCACATCCCATAGCTTCAGTGTTTATTGTTAAGATCTCCAATGACCACCTTGTCATTAGCTTCATAACTTCACAGGGTGTTTTCCATTTATCGCCTCATTTTCCATTTGTCATTTCTATGCCAAAATAAATGACATGTAAGTCAAAAAGATTAATATTTAAAAGTCAGTCATGTTAAAATGAGAAGATAGATTTGAATATGAAGTCTCTGAAGGCATGGGTACCACTCAATAAACATAGAAGAAATGAGAAAGAAGATGGAAAGATGTAAAGCCATAAATGACATACTTTAATCAGTTAATGTTTGCTTTATCTTACTCTTAAGAATATATGAATTAACTGTTGAAGATACACTTAGAAATTTCTAAAAATATGTGTCTCTAGTTACTGACTTGGAAAAATGGGCCTGGAAATATATTTGAGTGAAAAATGTTCAGACTAATGAGTTTAGATAGTATAATCTAACTTCTGAGGGGGAAAAAACTAGAAAAAAATTCCTCTCTGTATGTTTTTAAATAGGTGGAAAAAATATATACAAATTAAAAGGAGGATAGGGGTATGTATTTAATGAAAGTTCAAGGTCAATTAAAAAATCTCTTAGTCCATTCAGGCAACTATAACAAAAATAACCATAAACTGAGTGGCTTATATCAAAAACGTTTATTTGTCACAGTTGTAGAGGCTGCGAAGTCCAAGATCATGGTGCCAGTGGACACATGTGAGCACCTTGCTTCCTCATTGACTGCTTCTTACTGTAACCTCGCAAAGTGGGAGGGCAGGGGAGTTTTCTTGGCCTCCTTTGTAAGGGCACTAATTCCATTCACAAGGATTAAAAATCACCTCCTGAAGCCCCCACCTTCTAATACCATCACCTGGGGGGCTAGGAGTTCAACGTAGGAATTTTGGGGGGACACAAACATTCAGAACATAGCAGAGTCCCTTACACTTACCATTGAGTCTTGGTGGTGTAACTGCCTTCTGTGAGTCAACCACAAATAGGGGTGTAGGAGCCTAGCATTCAGTGTCATAAGGAAAACCTGGACTGTTATCCAGTTTCTAGTTTTTGAGATTTAGAAGCATATTGAGGACTCAAGTGAAGTACACATGTTCCTCCCAAGACCAGAAAAGAATTTTCCCCGAGGGCTTGCGCTAAGGAGGACACTCTGTAATGTCCTTGAACAGTGTCCTCAATAATTTCCTTTCAGCCAGCACAACGTGAGTCTCAGATCAGTTTTTCGCATGGCTGCTTAATGCAGGCCAATAGCACCCCAACGAGGCAAATTCCAAAAGAACGATTCCCTTTATCTCACGGAGAATTTTGAAGAGGCAGGGCCTAAATGAAATCTTTTCCTCCCAGTTAGTGTTTTCCTTAGAACCTCCTGTAATTAAAAGGGTATTTTTAAAATTTAAGCACATTGTGTGTAAATAAAGTCTAAGAGGCAACATGAAGATGAATTTTCAATAAGAACTGCATTGTAAATCAGTAGGTTGGGAAGATTCTAAAGTAGTACACCTACTGACATCTCAGGTTTAATGTAAAGTGATGTAAAAATCTATCCGTAGCGCCGTCTTCTAAAATATTCCTGTTATTTTTCTCTTGCCACAACAAGTATATTTCAAGAGAAGGGGCAACTGATGATTTGTTATGTCCTGACTAGGTGGCTGGAAACTTGTAGATGCTAATTCTTTTTAATTATTGAAAGAACCCTATAATGTTCTTAAAAGATGCAACTATAAGCCCTAGTAGTTCATTTAAGTGATGTGAGTGGAACGTGGCAAGCTCTGGTTCACCCCAAGGTGTAAGATTAGGAAATCTCTGCTCTTCCCAGTTCGCCAAGCAGCCCATGAGTGGTTTAACCAAAATTGTTCTCAGGGCCCCCTGTTGTTTGCTAGTCGCCAGCTTCCCATTTTTCACAATGTTTGACCTAAATTAATCCATGAGTGAATGTAAGTCCCTATGTTTGAGAAGTATAAGGCGTTTCTTCACTTCGCTGGTGCATTCATTTACTTATTTTAAAGGATGTATTAAGCACTGACCTGTTCTAGAAGCTGTTCTTGTTTGTTCCAGAGCAAACTAAAAAAATCCCTCAGGGAGCTTATGGTCTAAGTAGGGATTATTACTCTTTTTTTTATTGAAGTGTAATTGGCATATGACATTGTATTAGTTTGGAGTGTACACCGTAATGATTTTGATATTTGTATATATTGCAAAATGATCACCACAAGTCTAGTTAATATCTGGCACCACAGTTCTAAATGGTTTGTGTGTGTGTGTGTGTGTGTGTGTGTGTGTGTGTGTGATGAAAGCTTTTAAGATTTACATTTTTAGCAACTTTCAAATATAGTCACTGTGCTGTGTGGAATTGTTAATATTGATCATGTTTTGACTGTTTATTGATCATTTACTACATGCAAATTCCCATGCTAAGCACTTTACCTACCTTATTGCTTTTAATCTTGAAGTCTGTAAATTGTGTATTACTATTATTGTTTGCACTTGACAGAGAGGAAGATGGTGGTGTAGAGAGTTTGAGGATCTCTTCTAAGATTTACAGTTAGTAGGTATATTGGTGAGCTTTTAGCTGCAGCAAAACAAACAAACAAAAACCCCAGAAACCCTCACAAATTTATTGATAAACTTTGAGTGAGCTGCTTTGACTGGACTTGTCTGGGTTCAGCTGGGCTGGGCTCCAGACTGCCCGTTGGATTCAGGTCTTCTCTGAGTATCTTTTCGGACTAAAATGAAGATCCATTATCTGAGGCAAGCTCTTCTGAGGGAGAAAGAAAGCAGCTCAAGGGGAGAGAATTGCATAATGAGAACTGGAAAACTGTCACTTGAACTTACATTCCAGGGTCATAGCAAGTCACAGGTCAAGCCCAAGGTCCATTATCAGGGAAGTATTCTCTGCCCACACTAGGGCAGGGCAAGGATGGAGAGAGAAGGAAGAATTGACCACAGTAGGCAACAGCACTGGAATTCATACCCAGGACTACCCGAGCTTGGGCCCTGTTGTTTTAACTACTATCCTATTCCAAATAAACAGGAACCTACTTTATCTTCCTTTGGATTGATGGCGAGTATATATATATTTTTTAAGGTTAGTATTTTCTGAATGAAGTTTCTGGTCAGGAGTAAATTTGTTGACTTCTTTTCTCAGTAATTGATAAAATTTCAGAAACCATGTGATTTCAGTTATTGATGTACGGAAAATGATCATCTGTAGCTATGGTAATAAAATTCTTGTTAATCATTTAGCAGATACCTAATGATTTCCTGTAGTGTATAACCTTTCTCTGTTTTCTGCAACTTTCCAGAAATCTGTAGTCATATTTTCAGAGATACACACTGCTCAGTAATATATTCTGATGCTTTAAATCAATGTCATAGTTCTATGTTAAATCTAGGTGGTTATCACTTTAAAGCATTGGGTCACCATAGTGAGTAATGATATCAGAGAACATTCCCACTAGCTTTGGAGAATACCCTTGGAAATTTATAGTAGTGGAGCACTCTCACATACTTCTGGGGGTTATGCAAAGTGTTATAACTCTTGTATGTAGCAATTCAGCAATATCTATGCTAGTTGCCTAACCCTTTAATCCAGTCATCCTGTTTCTATGAATTCATGTTTCATATGTATAACAGAACAAATGCAAAAGATGATTGTATAAAATTTTTATTATATAAGACAATCTTTTATATTATTATTGTATATATAATAATATACAACTGTATATTATATACAAAATAATATATGGCATATATTATATACATACTATATATAATAGATATGCTATATATTGAGTATTTCTAATATTCTATATATAGAATATAGATACAATATTGTATCTATAATATGTTGTATACTATGTATATATAATATATATATAAACACTATTTGAAATGGCATAAGCTTAGAAATGACATGAACATACATCAAAAGGGTATATAGGTTAAATAATTATTACAAATAATGCAAAAATAGTAAGAAACTACTCTAAGTTCTAGTATGGAAAAAATCTCAAGATACAATTTTAAGTATAAAAAGCAAGGGACAGAACAATGTATGCAACTTATGTAAGAAGGGAGAGAAATCAGAAAATATGTTTGATTTGTTTGGGAAAGATACACAGGAAAATAATAAAAATATTTATAGAATAAATAGGGACAGGATTGAGAGGGAGATTTCTTACTGTGTACCTTTTTGTGTTGTTCAGATTTTAGAACCATGTAAATGAAAGAAAGGACTACTTCCTTATCTGAATGTACCCAATATCAAAACAATATAATGTATATATCATTGGCTTCATGGGGACTTTCTATATAATAAACTGAGTTGAAAAATGTATCCTAGCTCTATCATCATGAAGGAAAAACCTGTTCCATATACTTACCTATTTTTCTTTTTAGAAATTTCACTGCATATTCTTGTTTAGTTGTATAAAGCTTTCTAAACCACAACAACTTTTCACTTCCTTTTT
This sequence comes from Vicugna pacos, assembly GCF_048564905.1. NCBI lineage: Eukaryota > Metazoa > Chordata > Mammalia > Artiodactyla > Camelidae > Vicugna > Vicugna pacos. The sequence continues at coordinate 26,450,768 of NC_132990.1, forward strand.
GGTCTTTGTCTATTTTTGTAAAAACTGTGGAAGTGTTTCATCTTTCCTTGCATTTGGATTTATGTGTATTTTTCTAATCAGTCTGTCATTGTCTAAAATTAAGCAGAGGGAGAAGGTGAGTCCTTGAATTCCAGATACGTGAAGGAATTTGAGAATGAGTAGGGGGAGCAGGGCCCTTATCCCAGAAATCCGTGCACCAGCAGTTGCTCAGACCCAGCTTCGGCAACTTCAAGCCAGCACCAGACCTTATTTTTGAGGGTTAAGATTGTAGTTTTAAGACCAAGCAGCCCATTCTAGCCTAAGAGTGGAACTGATAAATAACAAAGGTCATGGACAGAATTCACCCAAGGTGAAATACAGTTCTTAAATGAATACATTTAAAGTGGCAAAGTCAATACTAATCAAAAGAATATTCCTTGAAAGAGAATGTTTGAGGACTATTAATAAATCTGTGTAATTGAATCACTCCCAAACTCTAAGAAATTCATCCACTGCATGGATGAATAAAGTGATGTATCCAGTTGAAGGAGAAATCAGATAAACAAAGGCTGATTTCCCATTGTTGTTAGAAGACAACTTTCCATGTAGCTCTCCTGTTTCTGCATCTTGTGTACCAAGACCCTGACTACCTTTGTTCTGGACTATCTTTTCAAGGATATTTGAATGGTGAATAGCCTTGGATGGCAAAGACAATCTCCCTCTCCAGAGCAAAGGGGTGAGCAGAATTCCAGGTTTGCTCAAGAGGCAAGGTGCCCCCTAATTACAGGAATGTCCAGTTAAAGCTCTGTTTGTGCCTGGAGTTCCTCCTTGAACTAACTTTTCTCCCATGCATGAAGTTGGTGTCTAATGCAGGTTTCTTTTCCATAGTAAGACCCTTGACTTCCATATGCTCCTGTGGTTCAGCTCACCCTCTCTCCATCAAGACAGCTCTGCTTTCAACTGGGCCTGCTTTGTGCAAAGAACCTTCCTGCTCTTTGACGTTATTCATCCAACAAAGTTACTGAAACGGGTGCCTCTTTTGAAATTACTTTTTGGAAGAGCTTGTGTTTCCCTGTCAAGTACTGGGACCCAGTTGTGCAGGAGGGGCTCCGCTGACCCTGGGCCCTGGGCAGGGTGGCTCTTCATTCTGGTGCGGGATGATCTCAAACCTGTGTCGGCTCCCTGAGGCTCTCCTGATTCGGGACTCCTGGGGCCTCTCTTCTGTCAGTTGGATCTCAGTTCTGGCTCTTTCATGATGCCTGGAACGGAGGACTCCAGGGCCTCTGGTGTTGATCAGTACTCCTTCCATCCTCCATGCAAGCATATGCCAATCTGGGAAACTGCCAAGTCCCCGTGGGCACAGTCAGGAGGGACACCGAGAGACTGGAAGCAGAGTTACCTAAAACAGGGGGATCTCTTCAAAGGTATGGATGGTGGGTGTCTGTCCAGATGGACCTCTAAAGACAGCTTTAACTTCTCAGCAAGATGTTCTGTAAGAGATGGCTTTGCTGAATCTTTAGGGTAGAAGGAAGTTCATTCTTTGAACTCTCGACTCACTGGACTATTCAGATTTCCTTTTAGATTTTTGAGAGTTTCCTGGCTCACTGGCTCTCAGGATGTCTCTTAATTGTGGTTGAGGGGCTGGGAATTCCTCAGCCTTGACTATCTCCTTGGATCCTTTGACCCTTGAAGGAATTCTTAGTTTCATCTCTCACATCCTTTTCCCCTGAGAACGTTGCTATGCTATTGCCAGATTCTCCTGGGATGTATCTGACTCTCATCCTTTGGCTCATTTCCTGTTACTGCTTGACTTGGAAACAGCTCTGGGAGCTGCCTCTGTTGCCCCCCAACATAGTCCCAGTGTGTCTGTGTTTTGGCAACAATGATAGATTTGAGGGTGTGAAAAACCTGCTTTCGTTCCCTGTCTGAGAAAGGCCTGTGACTCTGGGGCCATTTTCAAAGACGGACCATTTCAGGGGCTTTGCCCTCCTCTCTTACAGGTGAGGGGCAGATGGAGGACTATCTAGGGCAGGGAATACATTTTTTGTGATCACCTGTCTTTCTGATTTGCTGGAGGGTTTCTTCCAAGGTGCTTGGTGACTCAGCTGCAGAGTCAACCCTTAACAAATGATGACTGAGGAAGAAATGGCAGAAAAGGGCAGAAATTAGGATTGGGCCTCCCTGACCAAAACAGTTTATGGATTCATGACCCTTTGGTAAGGACGCTTGTGACTGAATTTAGGATTCACCCAGGTAATTCTGGATAATCTCTTCTTCTCAAGATCTTTAATTTTATCATACCAGCAGAGTGCCTCTTTGCCATGTGAGAAAACATTCACAAATTCCAGGAATTGGGACCTGGTTATATTTGGCCTGGGGCGGGGTGGGGGTCATTATGCGACCTACTATACACATAATTGTCAACTTAAATTTCAGTACCTCAGGGGCCCATCTTGTGGCTCTAGGCCAGTAGGGAAGACGTGGACATCTTTGGTTTTATTTGGACAGTCAGCATATCTTCAACCTTCTGGAAGAGTCCCTCTGTTTTCCTCTTCAGCCTCAGCCCAGGTGCAGACGGAGCTGTAGTCCCCAAACATCCTGCTCGCAGGATATCCAGGGGACTCAGTTCTAAACAAAAGAACATCCTAGTCAGAGTGATTGGTTCAGGGACCCAACTGAAGCTGTTGAGGCTTTTGCTGGAGGTATTGAGAGAGAAGTGCCCCATTTTCAACTGCCCTTGAACCTGGAAAACTGCAGTCCTGACCTGGATGGCAGCCATTACACCTCCGCGTAACACCTGAGAATAAAGTTGGAACAGAAGACAGGGGACCTTGCAGGAGAGAGGAACTCATTTCTGACAACACCCGTTGAGTCCCTCTGCCAGCAGCCAGTGGCCAGCTTTGCTCCCAGACTTCTCAGTCACATCACTCAACCCATCCCCTTTTTAGAGCTTTGTTTATTTGTTTGTTTTTAGTCTTTAGTGAGAGTTTATTGTGCATATCAGAACACCTGTTGAACTGGGAGCTTTTAGATTCAAAGATGACGAGGAAGCTCAGGGGGTTGACATTACAGGACAGCTAATAAAATGAAAATGAGCAAGTTGTTTCACTTTGTAATGCTTGGTTATTACAGTGGGGGTTTCCAGATGGCAGGGGTCTGGTTAAATTTTACTATACCATTTTTAGGAAGATGGCTTAAGTTTCTTTTATGATTATAGGAGGCATTTATGAGAAGCAGCCTAAGAAGCAGCCCAAGTTACACTCCTCTTCTTTTGCTAAAAGGACTAAATTAAGTTTGACTTCTCTGGCTTAAACGGTTTTGTCTACTTGGGAATTTTCGAGTCTCGTTTCTTCTGTATTTAATTTTAATACCAAGAAGGCATAGGGCACAGTTGGGTAATGCAGGCATTGCAGGGTGCTCTGTGAGGCTTCAAGTGTATGGGGGCAGTAAGTGTGGCTCCAGGTGGAGGGGCAGGGAGAGGATGGGCTGGGTGGGATTGGCTGAGCCTCATCTCGTGGGATCTCCTGAGTTTTATGGGGCTGCAGGTGCATCCTGAGTTGAGAAACTTGAATGTTCCAGGTGCCGGGGTTTGCATGTCCCAGGCTTGTCCATAAGAAGTCTGATTAATGCCACCAATCCGGCTCTAACCCTTGCTCCCCAACTCAGGGTCACAGTGTTTCCATGCCTCCCAGGAAGATGCAGGGATGGGCTATGGCCCAAAGGCTGTGGTGTGTGGGACCCCCAAGGCCTGAATAGGGGCGAGTCACCTGCACAAGCTATAGTCAAAAATCTAGCATCTTCCAGGAGGCCAAATGCCACAGACAGTGACTGGGGCTTCTGGCGAGTGACCCTAGGGGCCAACCCAACATCTGCCCAGATCCAAGATCGGGTGCATTGTGCATCCCCAGGTTAGTGTTGATTTGTATTTTTTGTTACTTGCAACCAAATGATTCTTCCCAGTACACGTGGATCCTGCTTATGGTTCTTTCCTCTACGCTAGCCCACTAAATAAATATATTAACCTCACCGTGATTCAGTTTTCCCTTCTGTCAAGAGGATTTAACTCCATTAAATACTTCAAACATTTGAAAATATTAAATAGGATAATCAATATTAAAGCAGGACTTTGTTCTAAAAATGTGAGATGTGAGTAAAATGAAACATTCTTATAAATTAATTTTTATAAATTAATTACATCCAACTCTAATCCCCCACTTACAAGGGTGGAAAGATAGGTATTATAATTTACTGCTGGAGCCCCTTTTCCTTCTTTAGTGTGATATACATTCTCAGAGGGGAAAAAACAAACAAACTTAGGAAACAGCCTCTGGTCTTTGATTCTTCCAGATTGCAACCCAGAGGCTCACTGTGCAAGACACTGTGGTCCATTCAAAGGCAGGTAATGCGACAGCCTCTCCACCAGTGTGGCCCCGGCATCTTTGGCTGAAACTCTCCAGACTATGGTATTGAATATTTAGCAGCCCCTCACCTCTGGAAACACATCTGCTCTCCTCATCAGAAGTCCTGCTGCTTCCCTGGGGACTTCCACATAAGACACAGCCCTGTATAGAACCCATGACTCCATGGCTTTCCTCCAGTCCCAGCAACCACTGCTACGTTTGGGCAACTCTCACTTTCAACCCAGTCCCCCTCTCTTTGCTCTGAGTTACACAGCTGAGTTCTCCTGTTGCAGAAGAACCTTGATAAGGTTGGACAACAGGTATACCTAGCAGGTTTTTGTGTTAGGCCAGGCAGCACAAAATCCATTACCACCCCTTGCTAAAAATCAGAAACTCTGAACTTCTTGGATAGGTGAGGGGCTATCAACTTTCTTTTCAACTCTCTGCTAGTCTCTTCAAATTGCTCGGTAAATTTTATCCTGCAGCAAACGTCTGGTATCTAGCAGAGAGTGAGTAGATAGAGCAGGAGTGTCTTTAGGGAGAAATCAGCTTTCCTGTCTTGTCATTACAAACTCCCAGACTAAAGCATGGCCAACTGTCTAAACTTGCATGAAGGCTGGTTCTTTCCTTGGGTACCCAATAGAATGAAGGAACAGACCTGAGTTTGGGGAGAAGGTCTGGTGAGGAGGAGGCTGCCCCAAGTTTCTGAAATGCCCCCCTTAGCCCCTGTAATGGTGTGAAATTAACTGCCTGCATTTGTATCCTTCATCCACTGCTTACTCGTCATGTGATCCTGGGCTATTTCTCTGAGTGTCAGTTTTCCATCTGTTACATAGGACATAAATGCATCAATTTCATGAGGCTATGATGAGAATTATGTGAAATAATTTATTTAAGGTTTATAGCTTAGTGCCTGGCACTTAGTCCTTGGTGAAAGTTATTATATCACTGTTATTAACCACTGACCCATCATATATTTTACGTCTCAAATTGTAGCTGATATTTCCATTTGTGGTCTAGTCTCACTGCCAGATCTGGTGCTTGGAACACTTTTACAGCCATAGCCTTTTGCCAAACTGCTATATGGACTCTCTCCCTGGCTGTGTTGCTCTCTTTGAGTTCTGGATAAATCTCTGTCACTTACTCTGACTTCACAGACTATGGCGGGTGCACTTTCACCTCATCTAGTCCAACTCTCCACGTGAAACTCAGACTCAGGTAATTCTCTGTGGCTCATTCTGTAAGGATGAATGTATTCCTACTGACCAGAAGATTAAAGATAGGAGAGAAACTGGAGACTGGGACCCTACCAGAGAATGTATAGATTTGTTCTTAGCATCATAAATTACATTTCTCTCCTCTAACATCCCACACTCTCACGTCCAAGGGAAACTTCACTCAGCTCCAGCCAAGAGCTGGAAAATCCGATGAGCAAATGGAATAGGGAGAGGTATGGAGAGGGGTAGTAAAGTAAGCAAAGAAATTACCTCCTTGTTACAAATCAAAAGGACTCCAGTTGGTCTTCCAGTCCAAGTGACAGCTCAGAGATGAAACTTACAAAGTACAGAACTGCTTCTTTCCTGTTTATCCCTTCCCTCATCAACACAGAATAATACCACTTTAGTGTGATTCTCATATTTTCCTACCCTTTTCTGTTTTATCTCATTCCCGGAACTCATGATAGACTATTTTAGGGTTTGCTTGTGCAAAACTAGTTTCTGTGAGTACACACTGAGTTAAATCAGTTCTACCATCATTACAGGCATGATAGTTAAATAAAGGATTATGAATGATTATTCTATATATTAGAGTGTTTTCTATCTACCAAGTCCTTAAGTCCTTTAATGTACTTGCCCTGAAAATGGAAATCTGGCAATGCAGGATGCATCAGATGTGATGTAGAGAAGAGGGATGTTTTTGAGCTTCAACTTTCTGATACATAAATGGAAATAACATCTACCTTGCTTACCTTTGAGTGTTGGTGAAAAAAATTGTACAGATTTTTAGAAAACTAAACATTGATTTAAAGATGTATTATGTTGCCAATCTTGTTAAATGGTATTCTGTGTTCCGGGATTGTTTTGTTAGGTGTTCAGTGGTTGGTCCCATTATTTGACTTCCCTGTAGTAGTTGGCATCTCAGCCATGGCTGCACAGTAGAATCACTTGGGTAGCTTTTTAGACATAGTAATACTCAAGAAATTCCCCAGATTAATTAAGCTATAATCATGATGAGTAGGGCCCAGATACTGCTTGAATTGGTCCCCCTAGACCCCAGTCTTGGAAATGAGTTGGATATTCCAGAGAGAGGTTTTATTCTTTCCTAATTTGAGGGATTGGTTTGAGGGCAAATGCTCTGCCATGAACTATCCTGTTGTCTGACTTTAAAGAAGGTCATGTGACAATGTGGCTGTTGTTGCTGCAATCATCTGCAACCCTGAGAAGAATGTCAAGAGGACCATTCAAGACACCTGGAGCTCTGCCATGGCTGAATGGCTCAACCAAAGCCAGAAATCTGCCGACTTCCAGAATTCTTTGTCATGTGAGAATGTTAGTTTAAATCATGGTTAACTGAATTTTTTTGGTATTTGTAGGCGTAAGCTCTCTGCATCCATAACCGTCAAAGCTGCATGCAATCAGACATTTGTTCTTCATCCCAGAAATGTCTCCAGATCCTGTTAACCACTGTTGGCTTCAAACCTTCATCTTTGTTAGCTGTCCTGGTTTTCTGTTATGTTTGGCTTGTTATCCCCATACCCCTTAACCGCTACCACCATCCGCCCTTAATTGGAATGCAGACTGTTTTCCCAACTCTGATCAGCATGCCCTGAGAGAATGACACGTCCTGGAACTCACGCCTTGGCACCACACCCTGACACTTGCAGGCAGCAGCCCCACCCCTGTTGGTCTCAGGGGCACTGTGCTCAGTCAGGCCTCCAGTTTGTCCATCACCTTCTTGTCTGAGAAGAAGAAAGTAATCAAAGAACTTTGAAATCACTTTCACTGAATCTGTGCTCCTTACAGGATGCCAATGTGTTGTTGATTAAAACTTAACCAAATGAAAACAAACTCAAAATGACATTGTGCCTTAGAATTCAGGGGTGTTAACCATGCTGATTCTCTTTCATTAGGACCCCATTATGCAGAAATGCATATTTCACTTGATAATCTCTCTGATGGGTCCTCAGTGACTTTGCTGAAAAATCACAGCATCCCAGACTCTAACGCCAAAGGATCTAGTGAAGTCTGTGAAACCCAGTGTTTTAAAGAGAATAGGAATGTTCATGCCGAAAAACTTGCTTGGCTGTTTTTCCATTGGCTCTTACCAAGAGCATATGTGGCTTTCTGAGAGCCAGAGCTGCACATATGGGTCCTGGGGAAACTGTTCTTTGTGCCGAACTCATGGGCGGCTCCACGGGGCTCAGCCTTCTCTGGAATGTTCTCACCTGGTCACTCTGCCAACTGCCTTTCTTTCTATTATTAAGTGAGTCAAGTTGGCAGTGACAACCACACTTGCTTCAATATTGAAATCATTCTTTCCACTACTGCATCATTCCTCTAGCATTTTGTAGACTGCGCTTAACACCCATAGGCTGGTAAAAACAACTGTCAGTCTATAGGGGATTATTTTATTCACTTTATTTGGAGCTTATACTATTGAAATCCATGTAGATGCCATGAAACGGTTACAGTGAGAGCAGGAAAGATGTCTGGCCTCCATGCATGTAGAGGACATACATGAGAACCTTATTCTTTGTGGGGAAGTTCAACACTGAGGAAGTAGCTTTTCTATCTTTCCTGAGGACTTCACACCCTGGCTATGGCCGTAATGTTTGGAAGGATGGAGAAATGGTGTTTATTATGAAAATATCTTATTAACTAGTCATCAAGCTTACTTCTGGAAGCCAGCAATTGGTACAAACAAATTTTTTGTTTTCCTTTTGATTCAAAAATGAGGCTATGCCAAACATACACGAGATGAGCATAAGGGGCTCTCTTTTCTGAGCTTGCTCTGTCTTTGTTTCTTCATCTGTATTTCTTGTTCTATATCCTCTTTTTCTTTCCCATTCTTCCTCTTGAATCCTTGCCCTGACTATTGTAGTTTATTTCCATCCAGTTTTTTTTTTTCCTTACTAGTGAAGGGACACTTTTTTTCGTTTAGTAGGGTAACTCCTCTTCTCTGCCAGCAGACTGTGTTCCTGCTCTCTGGAGCCCAGCTCGACGTCTTGCCTTACTTCAGAAGCACGTTTTGGTCCCTGAAAAGGCTAGAAGTCTTCTGTGCTTCCCTAAGACTTACTGTGTGATATTTTCTAATCATTCCTCTTTGGTTTGTCTTCCCCAGAAAACTGAGAAAATTGAGGGCAAGTACAATATCATATCTCTGAATCTTTAGCATGGTCAGCAGTGCCCACAAATAGTAAGCGCTCGACAAAGGTTTGTTAAGTTAAGTTGGGGTACCAAGAGAACATTATTACATGATTTCCTTGCCAATACGGCAAACATAATATATAAGTATATAAACATAAATATTTATATAATTCTCAGGGTAGTTAAAGTGAAACTGATGTATGTATTACATGAGGAATAGGCATATTGAATGAGCAAATGGGCAGTAAAATAGTACTTTTATATCCATGCCTCTCCCATCCTTCTTTACTGTGATTTGGTGGAGAATCTGTTTGCAGAATGGAGGTGAATATAATAAAAAGTGAGGCCAGAGAAAATTATGCTGTTTGACCCAGAGTTCATACCATTAAGAGCATCTGTGTTAGCAATTATGTGAAATTATCTGTATAGACTTGTAGAAAAAATGAAAATTCAGAATGATTGAGAGCAAATTAGAAATGGCAAAAACTTTTGAAAGTCACTTTGTTAGTGTCTTTCATAAAAAAATTCCCTGTTTTCAAAATACTATTTCCTAGATGACTTTATTTCTGTTCCCTTCTGTATTTATTATTGAATATTAAAGATGATTTATCGATGCTAATATTCCTTCTTAGTTTATCTAATTACTTTAAAGTACATAGTTGGCAATATGGTAGTCTAACCTTATAACCAAGATGTGGTCAGAGCAATAATTTTGGTTTTACACTGTCATATAGGATTAGAATAATTGGATATTGTTGATACATTATTTTATGAGTTTGTATTTTTTAAATTGAGATGAAGAGAGCTTTAAGTGTTTTCAGTTTTTGGTGTATGCATAGAGCCACATAGAAAGCTGTTCTTTTTAACATTCTTTCTCAATAAATGTCTCGTTATTATAGTGGAATGGAAGTCTAGCCAGACCCTTGCTCTCCAGATGGTTTATAAAAATTTGGAATATTCATAAATGGAAAAACTGACCAACTTCAGTGAAATCTCCTGCAATTCCCATCTTATTTCTAATGTTGCAGAAATGGAGCCTTTTTGAGAGTTTTTTCCTTTATGTTGCACCATCTAGAGTTACCTTTATTACTGATAAGTGTTTTTCATTCCATAATAGAACTAGAGTTGTTTCTTGTCCTTTGTTTTTCACCTTGTTATTATGACACATTTCAAACATCATTCAGATTAGAAGTATAGAGTCTACTTACCACTCACTTTGACATGATCAGCTTGTGACTAACCAGTCTTTTCCCCTAAACTTCCATCTCCTACTCTCAGTCCTCTCTTAATAGCATATCATTTCATCCACAAGTATTTCCGTATACTTGTCTGGAAGATAAAAATTCTTTTTAAATTCATCGCTACATTAGTGATCAGTCTCCCTTCATGTCAAATATTTAGTCAGACTTCACATTTGCACATTGTTTTTTTTTTAACATTTTTTATTAATTTATAATCATTTTACAGTGTTGTGTCAAATTCCAGTGTTCAGCACAATTTTTCAGTCATACATGGACATATACACACTCATTGTCACATTTTTTCTCTGTGAGCTACCATAACGTTTTGTGTATATTTCCCTGTGCTATACAGTATTATCTTGTTTATCTATTCTACAATTTTGAAATCTCAGTCTATCCCTTCCCACCCTCCACCCCCCTGGCAACCACAAGTCTGTATTCTCTGTCTATGAGTCTATTTCTGTCCTGTATTTATGCTGTTTTTGTTTGTTTGTTTTTTAGATTCCACATATGAGTGATCTCATATGGTATTTTTCTTTCTCTTTCTGGCTTACTTCGCTTAGAATGACATTCTCCAGGAGCATCCATGTTGCTGCAAATGGTGTTATGTTGTCGGTTTTTATGGCTGAGTAGTATTCCATTGTATAAATATACCACCTCTTCTTTATCCAGTCACCTGTTGATGGACATTTAGGCTGTTTCCATGTTTTGGCTATTGTAAATAGTGCTGCTATGAACATTGGGGTGCAGGTGTCATCCTGAAGTAGGGCTCCTTCTGGGTACAAGCCCAGGAGTGGGATTCCTGAGTCATACGGTAAGTCTATTCCTAGTCTTTTGAGGAATCTCCACACTGTTTTCCATAGTGGCTGCACCAGACTGCATTCCCACCAGCAGTGTAGGAGGGTTCCCCTTTCTCCACAGCCTCTCCAGCATTTGTCATTTTTGGATTTTTGAATGACGGCCATTCTGACTGGTGTGAGGTGATACCTCATTGTAGTTTTGATCTGCATTTCTCTGATAATTAGTGATATTGAGCATTTTTTCATGTGCCTTTTGATCATTTGTATGTCTTCCTTGGAGAGTTGCTTGTTTAGGTCTTCTGCCCATTTTTGGATTGGGTTGTTTATTTTTTTCTTATTGAGTCGTATGAGCTGCTTATATATTTTGGAGATCAAGCCTTTGTCGGTTTCACTTGCAAAAATTTTCTCCCATTCCGTAGGTTGCCTTCTTGTTTTACTTCTGGTTTCCTTTGCTCTGCAGAAGCTTGTAAGTTTCATTAGATCCCATTTGTTTATTCTTGCTTTTATTTCTTCTAGGAGAAAATTTTTGAAATGTATGTCAGATAATGTTTTGCCTATGTTTTCCTCTAGGAGGTTTATTGTATCTTGTCTTATGTTTAAGTCTTTGATCCATTTTGAGTTGATTTTTGTGTATGGTGTAAAGGTGTGTTCTAGCTTCATTGTTTTACATGCTGCTGTCCAGTTTTCCCAACACCATTTGCTGAAGAGACTGTCTTTATTCCATTGTATATTCTTGCCTCCTTTGTCGAAGATGAGTTGACCAAAAGTTTGTGGGTTCATTTCTGGGCTCTCTATTCTGTTCCATTGGTCTATATGTCTGTTTTTGTACCAATACCATGCTGTCTTGATGACTGTAGCTCTATAGCTGCACATTGTTTTTAAGTGATCTTTATTTGTAATGTGACCCAAACATGGTCCATACAATATTACTGATCAGCGTTATCTTATACTGCTTGAATTCTGTGGGCTTTCACTGTGTCACTCTGTTTTCTTGCACTTCTACTCTCTTAGAATTAAGCACACACACATAACTTTATATTTTCCAGTGGCACCATTTTTTAAAAAGAGAAATAGGTGAAATTAATTTCGATGTTTTATTTTTCTCAATATATGTATGCGATTCTCATCTGAATATCATATAAAATTATTAATCGAGGAGGTTGTCAGCTTGGACACCATCATTAGTGCTACCTCTCCATAATTTTGTTTTCTAGTGTCCTGGGTTCTCTGTTGTGACTTGTATGATGGGAATGCTGCCCTTACATCTTTCAGCAAAACCCGAGGGCTGCCTCATCCCTTCCCTCAGGCAGAAGATAGAGACTTTTAATTTCCTCGGGACCATGTGACTAGAGATCATGTTCATTTACTTACTCACTCATTTGTTCATTCACTTATGATTTTTAATTTATTTGTAAATTTCGTGTTATTCATTTACTAATATTTATTAAATAAAATAATATACATAATAATATTAAACATAAAAAATGGAAATAATTGTGCAGAGCACTCTGAAATATACTAATTAGCAAAAATAGGCACTTTCCTGCTCTCAGAAGATTAAAGTTTCTTGGTGGGGGGGAGATATTAATATAAAGAAGACACATGCTAGTAGATTATTCAAAAGATATAGTTGTGATGGGTTCGGAGGAAGCTTCCTTTAAAAACGGCTAAGGGGGAGAGGCATATAAGGACCCATCCTGTCCAAATACTAATGGTACGGACCTCCAATCTCATCTGGTCCTTGGAACTACCTGGAATCTGGTGCCACTGACTCAGACGTTCTTCTTTGAGTCCATGTGTGAGACAGAATTGCTGCATCCTGATGCTCGAATGTTCACAGTCACTGTGAAGGAAAGTTTTGATAAAATGTGTTCAAGGAACCTCTAAATAAGAGAAAGCTGAGACCTTACTGAGCTGATAGAACAGGCTGTAGAACCATCTTGTGACTGTGACTTTTGTTAATGAATGACTCTAATTGTGACTGTGACTATTGTTAATGAATGACTCTAAAGTAAAATAACAAAATTGAGATCTATCATGGGCTTGTGGGTGAGGCACCTGTAGACCTTGCCTGCTTCTCATCACTTGAGGGTATCTATACTTAGCAAAATATTCTGATCATTGTGCATTACTGATTCGTCTTAGATCAAGTTGTAAAAGAAGTGTTCTGTAACGACTTCAGTACTCCTTTTTCGCTAGGTGATACTCTAGTTAGCCTACTTGTAGGTTCTTATGCATTTATAGTCCATATTGGAATAGCTGTAGAGTAGCCTAACCCCACCTCAGATCGGCTTCACCTGTTCTGGAACTTCTATAAATGAAATCATGCAGTACACACATATGCATGTCTGTTGTGATCTGATACCTCTTATCACAGCCTCTTCTTTCCCTGGCCACGGACCTATTCCCTTTCTGCTGCATAAGCATCCTGGAGAGGTCGTTCGGTTTTATCCTCAGCCGAAGTCAGCTTCAGACTCTTCAAAAAGAATCTGTGCCCTGCTTCTGCCTTCTCTTTCTTTTCCCCCCATCTCTCAAGATCTGCCTTTCCCTTTTCATCTGCCCTGGACCACTGCCATCGCTGCTCTTTCTTAACTCCCAGCATTACCACTGGGAAGTGATCCAGTTGTACCCAAGTCACTTGGTAGGTACATATATGCATTTCAAATGGAGCTCTTCTTAGCTTCCAGAGCACTAAGAATAAATTTAAGACCTTTGATGCATACTAAGCTAAAGCTTTTGAGATTTTGCTCCTTCCAGTTTAAGTCATCTGTATTCCTTTGAGTATGAGGTGATATGATAGATGTGTGGAGGTAATGTTTAAATCCAGGCTTATAGATGAGATCTAGTTTCTTTAGATAGGACTGTATTTTCACTTTCCAGCATCACTACACCTAACAGCAGAGTTTTGGTAAGGCAATCACCTGCCTCCTTTTTCTCTCCCTTAATTTTTGACTCATTTTATTTAAGTTTCCCTGCTACTTCCTCTGCTGGGTTGGAACAAGATAAGTGAGTTCTGTTTTTCATCTTGCAGTGAGCTAATCCAAATTCTTTTGACAGGCACCGGTTGGCAGAATATTCAGCCTTGGGAAAATAAGTGTTCACACACAAGTCCTGCTCCAATGGCATCTCTGGTATTTTACAGTTTACAGAGTGAATGTTTCTGTTTCTGCATACCTCTAAAATATGGAGTAATATTTAAAATTTGATTTGATCTTGTGGGCCAAGAGGTTTTGTTATGAAAATCTTAAAGAGACTGTTTTTCACTTAGAGGGATTAAAGAAAGTTGGGAAATGAAAGTGAGCTTTTCTTCCTGTGACCATTGTGTCACTTCCGTGCTGAGAACAGCGGAGTAAACATATGACAACAAGTCCACAGTGTTGCACAGTATGCTATAAGACATTGGAGTGTATTTGTTTCGTTTTTAATGCTGCTTTGGAATGGCCAGTGAATGCCAGCTTCAGTGATATGAATCTTTACACGTAATTCAGTCTCCTGAACAGTTGACTCAGGACTGAGATAATGGGTGTTCCCTATAGTGAACAACCTTTTCACATCCTCGCTAAGGATCTAGGTTCAAATGACATGTCATGCCAAGAAGGATGCCGAAGTTTGTGAATTGGGAGTTCAGTGGAACTTGGGTGAGAGGGTGAGAGGCTAGAAAGAAGTAAATTGGATTTCTTTCCCTAGATCAAGGAACTCTCACTTTTTGAAATGATGATCAGAGTCAGGCTTGGACCCACTTCAGAAAGGCGCCTCCCATCCCCTCTTAGATTGGATTCAGTGTCTCTCTTAGGTGCTGCCCGAGCCCACTTCACCTTCAGTATCACCACGCGTTAGAAGCTGTATTAAAACTGCCTCCATTGTCTTTCTCCTGTACCCTCTGTGCTTCTTGAGGTCAGAGATTATGTCTTTATCCTCATTACAGAGCCTAACCTAAAATAGCTTCTCAGTGTGTGTGTGTGTGTGTATATATATATATAAAATTAACTAAATAAATACATATGTTATATAAACTAGCAAAACATAATTATAAGCAAAATGACTTAGGCCATTACCATGTAATCTCTTCTTGCATGGTATCTTACTGGTAGGTGAAGTTTTCTGATGATGTGATATGTTTATCATATGCTTAATGGCACCATCCTACAGCAAAATGATTCCAAAGAATGAACAACTTTGACAAGGCTGCAGAGTACTAAGGTGAGAGCAGCAGGGACCGTTGCGGGGGGTGTTCATTTCCAGGGATTGTGAACTCTGGCTAGATTCCAACTTGCTGATTATAGGGGTTGTGGAGTAAGTTGTGATGATACCAATGCAGACCTGAAGCATGCATGACAAAAACACAGGACACAGCAAGGAGGATCCAGATTACTCTGCATGCTACCATGGCTGCAGAGAAGTGAACTAAGTCACAAGAGATGATTCCGTTGAGGTGATTTAAAGATATTTTAACCCTTTTGGTCTGGAGTTCTCAGTCCTGTCCAGACCAGCATGGCTGGTCTCTGATTCACTGCCAACCTTTGCTGCCTCCTGCTCACTTCTCCAGCCACTTTCCAGTCATTTAAATACATCCATTGCCAAGATAGTTTCAGTTAGTGTGGTAGGCAGTACTTCTAGAAAGGTCCCTGGAGATGTCACATGCCCTCATTCCCAGAACCTGCGATTGTTCTATCACCTCATGATGGTCTTACCTTCAGTGGTGGAGTTGACCTCAAGAAGGGGAGATTGTTAAATGAAACTTAAAAAACAGAGAACTTTTTCCAGTTGGTGTCAGAAGAGGAAGGCCAGGGAAGATCAGATTGTAAGCAGGTGAAGGATTTCATGCACTTTGTTGACTTGAAGGTAGAGGTGTCAGATGATGAGGGATGTGGGTGTTGTCTGGGAGCCAAAAGGGGCCCCCAGCTGACCACCAGCCAGGAAATGGGAGCCAGACCCACAGCCACAATAAACTGAACTCTCCCCGTAAACCAAGGGAATGGGTTTTTCTCAGAGCCTCCAAGTAAGAGCTCTGCAGGTCCACTCTTTGGTTCGGGCCTTCCGAGACTTTGAGCAGAGGCCTCAGCTGACCCCACCCGAGCCTAAGCCTGACTTAAAGAACTGTGAGAGAATAGTTTGTGGTGATTCGTTACATTGCAATAGAAAACTAACATCATTAGTTTTAAGTATATGGACTTTCACTGGGCAGGTAACCAAGAAACTAATGATAGCATAACTACTCCACATGAGAAAGGAACAAAAGATTATTATATTCTACAACAGGGATGAGTCTCAGAAGCTTTTCTGTTGTTCCAGAGAAGCCAGCATTAAAAGAGGTCATATTCTATGATCTTATTTATATCAAGTCCAAGAACACACACAATTAATATACGGTGATAGAAGTCAGAAAACAGCTGCCCCTGAAGACAGGATGGGAGACGCAGGGGTGGCTGGGAGGGGCCATGAGAGAGATCTTTCCAGGGGGATGGAAATACTTGATGTCTAGTTTGCTGGTGATTCCGTGGGTGTGTGCAACTGTCAAAACTCATCCAACTGAATTCTTACGATATGAGCATCTTTCTATATCTGTATGATACTTCAATACAAATAATTGAAATGAAAATTAATTAAATTCTTCTGCCGTCCAAGGTTGAAGTGATCGCTGGCGCCTCTGTATTGCTAGGTATCAACATGTAAAAAATTTCTCAGGCAATGAAACAGGAGCCGCCTTGTGACATTTCACCTGCTGTTTTGAACATCTCAGATCTTGCTTAGCCACTCATTTTTTACATATTTATTTTCTCCCACTTCTCAACCTCAGAAGTGCTGTGAGCTCTTTGACAGCAGGGTATCACAGTTCCTAGCAAAAGGCCTTTGTCTAGGAAAAGCATTCAATAAATAATGGATGATTTGGTTAATTTATACAGAGAAAATAGGGGGAAAATGCATGATAGAAACAGGAAAGGAAAGAATAACAAACAATAAATTGCACATGTCTACTTGATTTTTGATAAGTTTTAACCTTACCTGCTTTTCAAATATCCAGATGTTTTTAGCTGCTAGAGTGCCCGCATTTAAATACCATGTTCATAATATGTGATTAAATGTTGATCATTAAGTGAAATCCTGAATCTTGTCTCTTAATGCAGCTAGACCCTTTTTACCATCTTCACAAAGTGCTTTTTTTATTTTGGGAAAACCGGTGTGACCTTTTCCTTCTTTCCTAAGCAGCGTCCCTCCTTTTCTAAGCAGTCTCCTCTCCTATTGTTGCTTTGAGATAATCTGAATTCGTGATTTTAAGTCCTCTTTGAAGTGTTATCTTTGCTTAAGTAGATAGTAGATCTTCTACAATACTGTTGAGTTTTGTTAATAGTAATATGCTATCAAGATTTAAATATACATAACATCTTTGTTTAATAGAGACGTCTCACAAAATCATTTAAATGTCTTTAATGATAGGAAGGGTTCATAAAATATATTTATGATCATACATATATTACATTAAAAGTACAAGATAATAAAAATAGGGCTGAGCCATAGAGAAATGTGAAGACATGGAATTATAAGGAAATATCAAGGAATTACTGACTTTATTAAACATCGATAGGCACTCTGCTTCACTTTCCAGTCCACTCATCTATTCAGTCTAGTTTTAATTAAAACTCACTGTCTGCTGTAATCTTAAACTAATCCTTGAAAATTGGAGACATGAAAAAGCAGAAAGGAAAGTGGTTCTTGTTGACAGATGATAGAGAACCGTATCTGGACTTTTCAGTTTATCGCCTGATAACTTCCGAAGTCTGACTTATCCTCTGGTGGCTCTCTGGTATTTTGTTTCATCCTCAAATAGGGGCCTGTGAATTTCCATAGTGGTGCCTGCAGTTTAGAACTTTCCCTGTCTCAGATAGAAGTAACTGAGGATCCAGTTGAAGGCTGAATAATAGAATTATTGATCATGCTGATGACTTAAAAACTAAGATGGTTGATGCTCTGAGACTTCAAAAGACCTGGATTTCACATGCCTGCTAGATCATTGTTCTTAGAAATAAGCCACAGTTGTGCTGATGCAATATCTTCTTTCCTGGGTCAGAGTCTAGATACCAGTACTCTGCATACATGATCTATAGTTTGCTTATCTTTCTTCCACAGCAATTAGCTGGAGGTATCTGTGCTCATGTCTTGTAGGAAGAATAGAGATAATATAAAATTACCATTTTAAAAAACGTGAGTTTCTATAAAGCTCCATCCATAACATAATGTGGCAGTTTTCTTCAACATGATGACCTGTGGTTTTCCCATAAGATATTTGAGGATTAAATACAACATATATTCTTTTTGTTTGTTTAATTAATTTTTATCAAGATCCAGTTTACACACCTAGTACTCATTCTGATGAGTTTTAACAGCCTGTATAACTGTCCAGGCGAGATTGCCTGAAAAGCCCAATTCCATGATGTTGAGACTTCAGAAGACCTGGATTCCAAATGCCTATTGGGTCTGTGGCCGGTGCATTGGATTCCATGGCCTTCTTGGCCTTTCAAGTTCTAAGTCCATCTGAACTGCTTGCTTTCCACACACCATTGCCAACACAGTGAGAAACTCAGCCCTTCTTTTGACTTTGAAATTTAATGCATTTTTAAATTCAGGAGTCTTTTTTCCTGAAGATTTGTAGATGTTTGTGGCAGAGAAGCCTGGCTATCCACCAAAGCCTTGTGCTTCCCCTTCCTTGGAGTAGCCGTTTCTGGAAGTGGCTGCCTACGCAGGACGTGGTTCCTGGCAGAGATTACTTCTGCAGTTCCTCGTCTCTCCTCTGACCCTACGTGTTAATTTGGGGTGGGGCTGTCCTTATAGCTCTTTATGAGTTTTCCTAGCTTTTGTGCCATTGTCCTCACTGACCCTACTTCCATCTGACAAACCCTTTTCTCCAGAGCAGTATTGTTCACTAGAACTTTCAGTGCTGATGGAAATACTGTACTACACCCAGAACTACAACCACTGGTCTCACGTGGCTTTGAGTCTCTGAAATGTGGATAGTATGCCTGATAAACTGGATATTTACAAGTTATGTTAATTGTTTTAAATTTAATTAGACACACGATAGTGACAGAGACTCTCCTTGACCAGACTTGAGTCAGGCTCCTCTAAGTTCGCCTGTCAACTAGGCTTTGAGCTGGATATTTGTCCTTGTCAGGCCTGCATTGCCTGTTTTAGCTAGGATCCTGCTAAGTCCATTTAAAGGGGTTTCCCACCCTTAATAGCTGATCACCCTTAATATCTGTTCAAATTTCTCATCCCCCACCCTTGATAGTTGGTCATCCTGGCCTGACTTTGGAAAAATCCTGCTAGTTCTGTTTTGCCAAAATCCATGTTACCCCTGATATTTCCTTTTAGCAATTTTTTATCCACTGACCTCCATCCTACTCCTGCTATAAACCCTGACTTGTCCATGCTGTATTCAGAACTGAGCATAGTTCTATACTGAGGTCTCTTTTCTCCTGTTGTAATAATTCCTGACTGAAATCTGTTTTTATAGCTTTAACTACTGTCTGGCTCTGGTCTAGTGTATTACAGCCAAAGCTCCTGTGATTAAATACTTAAGAAGCTCCTCTGACTCTTGTTTTCCTTTAATAGTAGATCAAAAACTTTTCCAGTCCTGAAAAAAAAACCTTTTATTAGTATCCATGCACAATTTTGTCCTCTTTTCAGTCTGTGGCACACAAACTTAATGTGCAAAAAATAATTTGGAGATTTGGGGTTTTGTACACAGAAATTGTGATTCAGTAAAGCAGGGAAGTGCCCTCCCCCGAATATGATTTTTAAAGAAGCATTCAGGTAATTCTGGTGCAGGTGGTCTGTAGACCAGGTTTGGAGAAACACTGTCATAAATGGTCTGAACTCCTGGGGTAAAGATTTGGTGGCAGAGATTAGGAATAAAGTTATGGACAACAATAAGAGGTTATGGAATAATTTAAAACATAATTGTTGTATTAAACAACTCTATAAGAATTTAAGATTGTGTGCTAGAACCAGCGGTGTTGGGCTAGGTTTTGTTTTCCCAGGCAGTGCTCATTCTTCTTCTTTGGGGTTCTTTGGTGGAAAAGGACAAAAGACACTGGGACTCAGTTTTGAAAAGGAAGAGGAAGCCAGGTGAGAGGGTGTTTCGAGTCTTCATTCCTCTCATTATTCATTTATTCCTTAAACCACTATTTTTGACCACTGGCCATCTTCTAGGCATGATGTTAAGTGCTGGAAATACAAATATCACTTTCATAGTACCTATTGTTTAGTGTGTGAGAAAGGAAGAGGATTATTGCACACTTAATATTTTTCCAGTACCCTGTTAAATTATTTCCATGTATTGTATCATTTTAACCCCCTCCCAAGACAACTATATGGAGGTAGATGCTACTGTTATGTGAATAAAAATACTCTGGAAGAAATCAAACCATTCTGTACAAAAATCTCTAGATGAGGCCACAGTGGACAAGGAGAGAGAAAAATTTTGACTAGGAATCATAAAGAGCAATGAAAAGGGAGACAGGTAAATCAAATCCTGGTTGGAAGTCTAGAGACTAGTAGCCCTGTTCTTTTTTCAGTGTGGAATCAGACCTGGCTGCCACCATAACTGGCCAGCTGGGTTTGCTAGGAGCATTTGGAGGGACAGAGGACCAAGGTTTCTAGCATTTTAGATTCAACTCTGAAGCATTTTCCTGTAGAAAATTAATACGTGTCGGTCACTTATTTCTGTGGCGACTTACACTTCAGATGCATCATGGGTTTAACTGACCTGTTAAGAAGTATATTCCCAATACACATGGTCGGAGTAATACTGAGTTGATCTTAGCTGTAAGAAACCAATCAGCCCGAATCCCTGTGCATTGGATGCGATCAGTCACCAGCAAATACAACTCCGAGTACCAATGTGTTGAAGCTTGAGCTCCCAAGGAAGAGCACTGAGCAGGATTAAAGATTAACTTACACAAGGTGTGCACTAGTGAAGTGTATTTCATCCTGCCTGAAAAAGGAGAGAGGAGAAGAAATACTAAAGAAAGAAAAACACACACAGTTTAAGAAAAGGAGAGATAAAAGGAAGAAAGAACAAGTGGCAATGGAAGGGAGTTGATCAACTTGGAGAATAGAAAAAGGGGATGGTAAGATCCGTTGGCAGTGGTCGCCCGCAGCATCTAGGTGACAGGAAGTTCCAGCTCCCCTGTGTAGCACCTTGTCCTTATGATCCATATGGTAAGTTAATTCTGAGAGTGGCTATGCCTCAGCTTAACAAGGTGTGGTAACACTCATCTTTAAGGTCGGCCAGCTTCCTACCTTGATTCTCATTTCACTTGCTTATGAACCTCAGTTTAGCCTCATTTTTCCTGCTGAATTAAATTGTGAATACTCTGATTCACAATTGTGTGTGATAAGTGTATTTCTTACTGTAAATTGTTACATCTCTTGTTGGTGAGTTTGGTGCTTGTGAATCCTTCCCTAGTAGTGACTAGCACTGTGTTTACTGAGCCAACGTACTAGGGCCAGACTCCGCACTATGATGGTTTGACCAGTGTCCTGCTCCCAGGTTTCCAGTCTGACCTCTAGTCTCATCACATTTAGATTATGACCCCGATTTTTGCATCGCAGCTTGTTAGCATTGTTGCAGGTGTTAGCATCATGAGGATGCCAGGTTAACATTAACTAAGAGCTCCCTGTGTATAGACAGACTGAAAGGTTCCAAATCTGTACGTTCTTTCTTGTACTTCATAGCAGCCTTGCTAAGTGGTATTGTAATCTTCAGAGAATGATCTTCTAAGCTGGAAAGTTGTTTTCATCAAGTTTCATGGAACCATAGGTGGCGAAAGAGACGCCTGCCTTTTTATCCTGACCAGCGAAATCAGCTCTGTCTGTGTGTTGATAAATGTCACTTCTAGAATCCCCTCGCATCTAAGTGGTCAGAATCATTTCCCATTTTATAGAAGAGAAAAATAAAGTCCACAATGTTAAATGGCTAAACTAAACATCTTCATATTAAAATACCTAGTGAGTAACAGAGCTGGGAGGTTTACCCTAACATCATTTCGCACTTATTTCCTTAGAGACATGTTTACTGCCTAACTTTTGGTGAGAAAGGTGTCAGTTTGCATATAATTAATTAACTGACTAGACAAGCAAGCATTCCTAAGCCATTAAGTATAGTGGAGCAGGCCTCTGAGAAACATGGGAGATCTGCCTTTGGTTGTGAATTCTGAAAATGCCACCTGTAATTTAAATATTTGCACATGTAGAAAGTGAGTCATGACTGTGGGAAGATTCTCCCCCTTTCACTGTTCTGTCGACCTAGCATTAGAACTCTTGTGGCTTCCTCATAACCTCATCCATCCGCACTCTGGTGTAACTTGCTTTTCTTCCTCTGCAAATAAAAGGATGAAGTGTCTGAAAGCTTAGAGAGGAACTTCAGAGGAGAGAGGGTTTGGAGGGATAGAGGACAGAAAAGAGAAACTTGACCAGCTAAACAGTAGCCTAAACAAAATTATGGGCCAACGATGGCAGATTCCTTCATATAATAAAATAGTGTTCAGGACTAGGAAAGTCGAGTCTGTATAAATGACAATTTCTGTGCCAGATAAACTGCTGATGCTAAATCAGTCTAGAATGACAAGTCTGTGCCAGATCAGGGGCTTGACATTTCTTGTGAACCACAAAAATGTCTCACTATAAAGATGGGAGCAGAAACAATGGTTCCCTTGCCAGCCTCCACATTTTTTCCTGCTCTGACTGAGTCAACAGGACAGTGCATGGATTCAGTGAGGGCAGAGCCCCAGGAATTGCTCATAGCCAGTGGTCACTGAGCTCCTCAGTAAAACCTGCCATTGTCGTGCTCTCTGAAGGTACCTTGTTGAACACAATCCTGTTGGATGAGAGGCTATACCAATGCCTTACCAAAAAAAAAAAAAAAAAAAAAAGAAACTAATGAAATGACGTACGTGTTGGAGGTTGACCCAAAATTAGAATTTAATTTTTCTGCAAGATAGAAATAATGGCAAGTGTCTCTTTCTCTAAGCCTTACATCCTGAACCTAAAGAAATTATGCATTTCCTTTGACTGAATCCTTGAACAATATCAAAACAAAGTCAGGCAATGTTAAACTTTCAATTAAAAAATATTAGAAGCCCTGTGTTCAGCAAGGCTAAATACTTCAACTTGCTCTAAATAGCAGGGGCTAGTTTGACTAACATCAAATGTAAAATGGTAAATAATCATTTTTTTAAGAGTATGTTCTCTTCAAAATAAACCAATAAATAAAATCCCAGGCATCGCCTTATAAGGTTCTCAGAGATGTCAGGAGCTAAGGATAAACATGTGCTGGACCACCAATCCCATGGGAAGTGGAAAACATGTACCCACTAAAACAGAAAGCAGTGACCTCACAGAAAGTTACTTCCTTTTGCTTTAACCTTGATTGAAGTCTCTTCATTTTACGAGGCTGCTTAGATCTGGCAGTCACCTCAAGGCTACACCAGAGTTATATGTGAGCCAAAATCAAAGAGGAAAAAATTATATAGGATACAGTCAGATTTGTCTGTTTTCCTACGCTGTCAGTAACCCAGATCATGACTGTGAACTTATTAAAGTTGAAGCACTCTCAAGAAATCATCCATTCTTCTGAAGAATACAGAAAATCTTACAGATAAGAATTAAATCTAGTTATTAGTACTGACACTAAGGTGAAAGTGACTTATGAAAATGTGTGTTTTTCCTGAATTTTTTTTATGTGAGAAAATCAGGCCAAGAACATAGTTCTTTCTGAAATTGTGTATTCTGTATTCTCCCACTTTAAAAAACTAAATTGAAAATTCCTGGTCTTAGTACTAGATTTCTAGCACTGCCCCAAGTTATATTTGTCCTATGAGGTAGTATGCAAATTATATTAATAACTGGTAATTATTTCACATTTCTCACTTACCTTAAAATACGGTGCATTCTCTTTCATTCTGAATTGCAGTTCCATCCATACTGCTTACACAAGCAAAATCATACAACTGTATGTTCACTTAGTAAGTATTTAGTGAGTATCTACATAGTAGATATGTATTTAGCAATATACTAGGTATTGGGAACATATCTAAACAGCATGAGGGAGAAGACAGTTACATAAGCAAGTAGAATTGATGAGGTATGTTCTGTACTATAGAAAGTATAGGTCTCAGTGAGCTTACCTTTTGGAAAGCGTGTCACCTAAGCTTCAATAGCCCTTATTGCTTCTTAGAGCCACAGGAAGAAAATCTAAGGAAGAGTTTGTACTATCCTAAAGAATCTAAAAAATAAAAAGTTTGTTCTTTCCATTAGGTGGCAACACAGTGTCCAGCTGATGTATGAAAGATGTCCCAAGAAGTCTATCTCACCATCACCGAAAAATGATACGCTCCGTCTTCTCTAGTTTCATTCTTTTATATCTCTTTCCCATCATTATTCTTTCTGTTTTTATAAACATTAATCCAGAAAACTAGTTGAGATGATCCACGACAGCAGCATATCTCAGATCTCCCTTTTCTGAGAACATTATCTGGGAGGGACACAGAGTGAGGAACAAAGAACAGGAGGTCAGTTAGCCAAGTCGAGATGTTAAGCCCTTGAGGGGAGGGTATAGCTCAGTGGTAGAGTGTGTGCTTAGCATGGTCCTGGGATCAATCCCCAGGTCCTCCATTTAAAACATAAATAAATAAACCTGATTACCTGCCCCCCTCCAAAACAAACAAACAAACCAAGTTCAAGATCTTAAGCCCATGTAATCAATAGAGTCCTAAATGTCAAAATAAGATCACCTTTGGTCCCTTATCAAGTATATGTTTGTCCATCCATCATTTTATTATTCCTTGCAAAAGGCTCTGTTGCAGCTACTTCTAATTTTTTATTAAGGTCAAAAGAAGGGTCACCTTTTAAGAGTGAGGAGAGGCATAAAGATGACAGAGGATTAAAAAGAGGTAGAACAACTGTCTCATTTGATTAAAAAAAATAGGTGATTCTCAGAGGCTTTTGACATTTGTAGTCATAAATTTAAAGGTTTTTTTAATTTAGTGGTAAACTTGCCCTAGTATTCTTTGCAAATACCTGGATTTTTCCTCCAGCTTCGCTATTCAGTTGCTGTTACACATCATGAGAAAGGTAGGAACATTTGGGAGCTAGCTTTCTCATGTGCTCATATAGCTGTGTAATATCCTCAAGGAGTTTTTGTAGCCTTGAGCAAACCACTTTTACTTTTGGAATACACTTCATCTCTTAAATACAATTAATAGTCCCTGCTGTGTCGCCTCACCAACATTCATGGGTTTTGTAATCCTTTATTATGCATTTATTGTATTCTAGGTACTGTGTTAGGACACAATGACAAATCCAATAGGCACGTGGAGAGATAAGATAAAATGCGATACAGGCTACACATACACAGTGCTATGGAAGCATGTTGCTCTGACTGGAAGACTTCCAAGTTCACATTACTTTTAAGTCTTGGAAGTAGCATAGGTGATACTTGAGTTGAGCCTTAAAGGAGAAATGGAATTCCAGCCATCAGTGAAGAAGAGATTAATAGAAGCAAAGGCATGGAAAGCAAAAATCATATTCAAGTGACAGCAAATAATTTAGTATTATTGAATATCTGGGTGATGGGCAAAGTCAAGGAGTAAATGTATGTTGAAAATTGAATGCCTTACTTGGCATTATGATGGTAATGTTATATGTAGTATAATCTAAGAATTATATATACATTGGTTATATATACATATTTTATATAGTATATGAAATTATGAGTCAGTAAATCTTAAATATTAAAAAAATTAAACTCAAAGTACTTGGGAAGTATTCAAACTTTCCAAAAAAGACATTCCAGTATAAATTTTGCATTTTTGGAAGACATACTGACATTGCAAAAGATGTATTAAAGGAGGAAAATAAGCAACAGGAATAGTAATAAGGAAATTATCCCAGTAGAATTGCTATGAGGATACAGAGATACACTGGATGTGTTTTTCAACATAAGATGTCATTATTTTTAGAGGTTAGGGTTATTGATTTTCTGTAACTGTCAATGCTTTTTTAAACAAATAATATTTTCAAAGATAAAGTGGAAACATGAATTTCATTGTTACTGATGCACAGGAGCATCGGTGGGTGCTCCCCTATTCAAACCTGTTCTTAATAAGTTATTTCTTAGGCTGTCCAAAGTGATTCTGAGAATAATGTCAATTCTGACTTTGGACAGTTGATGAAGATATAAGAAAAATTAAAGAAATATATGTCTATGCAAATGCTAGATGGGTACAGGTATAAATTATAATAGTTGTGTTAGGGTAGAAATGCTAAAAATGAAATCTCACCTCTGCTTTCCAAGTGTTACTCATGGAGCCTCAGTTTCCTTATCTTTCAAAGGAGGCTACAAATAGCACCTCCCTCCTAGTGTTCCATGAGAAATAACTTTGCTAATATTTTGGAAGCGCTCGGAAGAATGTGAAAGTGCTCCAGAAAAACTTGTTAAAGTATTTTGCAAGGTTTTAATAATAGTCTTATTAATTTATATGAATATATAAAAAAATCCTCAACTCCCCATTTTATGGATATGATAAATTTTATTTCACTGTATTTGCCTAAAGAAATTCTATCATTGTTATCTTTTAGGGGATGAACAGGGAAACTAGACAAAATGGTACCTGAATGAGGAGAGTACTTCTTACTTTAACTTTTATGTTTGATTTTTTAACATTACCTATTCAAAAAAAGTAATAATGATAGTAGTGCTTAGCATTTTTGAGCTTCTGACATTGCACCATTTACACAGAATTGGACGCTTATGTATATTGTTTTATATTTAATTATTTCAAGTTTTATATGTATGTGTTGATTTCCATTTTGATTTGCATTCTGACATGTGGAGAGAGGTCTTGGGCTTCAGTGGGCTGGTGGACAGGACTGAGGGATGGATGACTTGGTATAACCTTTATAACCTGTGGACAGTGATGCCGCAATATAGGGACCTCAGTGACTGCCACTGTGGACAGCAGTTGTTGAGGGCTTGATCCCTACTGGATTCCCATGGCATTGACACTTTGTAAACCCCAGAACTTAGGCTCATCTTAGGGAAGAGAGGAGGAGAAACCTCATAGTGACTGAGAATAAATTTATGCTATCCAGATAGAATGAAGTACAAAATAGAAGCTGTTCAATTATAAACAATACTACTAATGTTTATACTAGTAATGAAGTGAGAAGACGTATGCTGTGAAAAATATACATCTTAAAAGTTAAAATTTTAAATAAAAATACACTATAAAAATCAGTATGAATGTCCTTACAATGTAAAAATGGGGTGAAATTTTAAAAAAGAAGCATGCTTCTTAGGTGTTTGAATTGTGGTCTAGGGCTTGTATCTGCTACATGCATTCAACAATCTATAGGTAATAATTTAACCATCTAATAACACTCTTCTAACACCAATTGAATTGAGAAATGATAGGTTTACACGTGTTGAACATTTATATTTAGAAAGATTCCTCAGTGATCTAGTATTTCATTTTATAGGAAGGAGTCTAAAGTCTTCAGAGGAAATTTACTTTCCCAAGGTTACATAGAGGATATTGTGGCAAATTTGGACATGAAATACTTTTCATTTATGTTAAGGGAACTGAACTTTCCCCTGCCTGTACACAGCTGCTTCATCCATCCTCAGACACTTGAAGTTTAGTTTTTCATAAGAATACATAGATGGGTAGAAGAAGTCTAAAATACACTTAAATCTAATCAGTTATTTTCCATAGATTTATGAATATTCTAACTGAAAGGGAAATCAGAGAAAAGAGAAAAAAATTAACTAAGCATTCATTCCGTTATTGTCAACAATAAATGAGTATCAGTGGCTTTAGCCACAGTACACTTATCAGTATGCTTAATCAGTCAGCCGTTTTTGAGATTAAACAAACACAAAGGAAAGAAACGCTAAAATATTTATGGATGGTGGAATAAGAGTATTCTAGAGTTTCAGAGATGATAAAAGTAATGTTTCCTGGAGTAATTAGAGAAGACAGTGGGCTTTTACCTGGGCCTAAAGCGTTCCGCCTGAATGGGCCAGGAAGGTTGGAAGAGGCTTCTGGGTGAGAAAGCTAACTGAAGGAGGAAACAGAGTATTGTGAAAGCAGGGAAGACATGTATCAGTCACCAGGAAGCTACCCCGTGAACACGTACTCAGTGTCGTGCTCACGTTATTCTTTTAGATGGCAAGCAACAGAAACATACCCGGTCTCCTGTAATGGCATTTGTGTTGTTATAAGCAAGCTGTTCTGCTCTAGATTTCTCCTGATGTCATTATTCTCTCTGTAAACATTTATGTTATTTTTGTGTCTGCTTTTCTTGCTTTCTCTCTCCACCCACTTCCATCCTGGAAGGTGGAGGTGGGGAGCAACAGAGAGATGGATAAAACATCGGTGAACACATTTGCCTTTGACCTTAAGAAATTCATAGTCTCCCAGGAAGGAAAGAGGAAGAAAACCCTCTATGATCCATCCATTCTATAATGGAAGACAGCAGAGGGAGATATGGGATCAACAAGAAGGGCCCATTGTTCAGTCTGAGGTGTTCAGGGAGGGTTCATGGGTTCCATGAGCTGAGTCTTGTAATGGGTCAGCAAGGTCAACATTTGTAAGATGGCAGGCAAAGGAAACGTAATGGATAACAGCATGCGTGACTCATCATGATGTGTGTTGAGGAACTGTAGTGATCTGGTACTTCTAGGTTATAAAGTGAAAAGTGGAGAAGATGAGTAACAATTAGGTAATAGTTGAGCTTGTGTGCCCTGCAGTGGATTTGTACTTGCATCACAGGAAGTGTGTTACCTTTGGAAGGTTTTAAGCAGCAGAGCATAGAACTGATTTGGAAGGATTATACTTTGGTCTGAGTGGAAGATGAATATTAGAAAAGAAAAGATGAAGAACTGAGTAATGTAAACATGCTCGATAATATTTCTTAATTCTATAGAGGTCGTACTGTTTTCCCTTATATATATAGTCTGTGTCCTGGAATCATCTTCCAGGACATGCTATGTTGCATTAGGCAAGATGGTGAGAAAAATACTGTTAGAGAAGAGAGAGTAAGATAGAGATATGGGACAGAGAAAATCTCTTTTCTCTTGACCCCTGGGTGATGTACTACGGACTGAACCAGAGAGCTTTCAGTAATAGACTTAGGGTATCTGGCCCTTCTTTCATCACAATATTCTCATTCCTGAAAAAAGCTACAGTCAACACCCCTACGTTATTGAAAAGGATGAGCTTCCTGTACAACTTGTGCAAATGCACAATTTAGTTTTATTTGGCTGCACTAGAGTTTATCATCACAGAATACAAAACTCAGCAATACTGCATAGATCTCAATGCCCAAATCTTGTCATATTCTACAACTGATAATATACAAATACCAAATAATCATCTCAGGAGAAATATATCAAGATCCTGTTTAGACTTGCTTACTTGAGTGGTAGCATTTTTAGAGGAGTGAAAGTAGCTATAATTGACAAAATGCTGATGAAATAGCTAGCCATTAGCAAATCTTTGAAGGTTTGTGAGACTGAGGATTTCCTCAGCATTACTTCTCACCTTATTTGACACAACTTTTGAGATGATTGAACTTGTTTAGTTTGCAAATTAGGAGTATCTAAGTGTAGGTCACTCATTAAAAAACTCCAAAATGAGTTTACTGAGACAGGAAAACAGGCTATTAAATTTTATTCTTCATAGCAAAAATATGACTTGGTACACTTAGATTTTGACATATTCTGATCCTGATAAAAGAGATGTTAAGATATTGCAGCCAACATCAACTTGTTAATGGGAAAAAACAGTGGTAATGGTATTTTTTTTTACTTGAATTATTCAGGTTGTTTATTTTCTTAGGATGAATTGACTGGATAACTTTGGAACATTCCATTCAACGTTGCTTTTCACTGGCTGCTTTATATAGTGCAGGGAACAGAAGGCTTCCAAGTATCACTAGACAAAAAGTGAAGAAAAAGATCATCTGATTCCTGTAGATAGAATCGTGGGGATAGTCAGTAATGCTGATTCAAGATACAGATTTTGATTCTCTGAACAGGATGCTAATGCACATTCCTCATACTTCCATGTTAGAATGTTTTTCTTTTTTTGTATATTTTCCAAGGTGAAAGCTGAGATTGTTCTCACGATGAGAGGGTGTCTACTTGGCCAACAGTTCCTACTCCTCAGGGAAAGGGTGGGCTGATATTGTGTAAAACTCCATAAGCTCCCCCTCCAGCTCTTGTCTCATTCCCACACTGAACTCCAAATAGCCCCCTCCTGACTGCAGCTGATGATAGATAGCACAAGAGGCTTTGCAAAACTGCAAATTCAAGGACCAGAGTGGGGATTTGGAGAAGGGGAGCCCTTGGACTCATCATAAGCAGTGTTGCACTCTAGTTCACAGAACTAATTGAAGTTGATTTATTATTTTTAGGTCAAAGTAGGAGCAGACTCATTCGACACAGAAGGAGACCAAATCAATAGTATTTGCCTCGTTTTTTTTTTTTAACCAAATATTTGGAAAGAGAATGCACAATCTAATTACCTGTACCTTTAGCAGAATTCTCCATTTTCCCTTCTCTGCTTCACTGCACAAAGGAATACCTTCCTCTGAGGTGTGTATTTGGCCCGTGAATCTTAAACATCACAAGTTTTAGGTGAATAAGGTCATTGCTTTTAGAACGTTTGTTTTCAACCCTTGGGTCCCACTTTTTACGTTTTCTTATTTAAAATAATTTCCTTTTTCGGTTATATTTGTTTATATGCATTGTATGTGTATATAAACATACATTTAAATTTATAATTGTTTCCAACATTGGTCTGAAATGTCATAGATGCTCAATAATTAATTAATTGCTTAATTAGACAAGAGACAATTGAAGCAAGTACCACTATAAAAAGCCTAAATCCCCTACTTTCTTTGACTCTTACAAGTACTTCGCTTAACTTTCTTAGTGTGTGTCTGATCTACACACGTTTCTGAAATATAAATATGTGTCTCTGCTTATTAAGCTTTACATAAGGGAATGTTTCTTCTCTTGAAATCTTGAATGCTACAGTGAATCCAGGAGAATAATATTTAAAGCAAACATATATGGCTAAAAAAAGAAACTTTAAATAGTTGTATTATTATTTTTTTTTAACATTCTCATGTTTTAGTGGGGAATTTGTCTTAATCTTTTATACGTGCTTGCATTGTTTAGATAAGCACACATGGTTTGCCTGAGTAGATTTATTTGGGGTTGGGTCATAGAATGGGTGGGGTATAAAATATTCATAGGGAAGGAAATAAGTGATGGTAATATTATGATACGGAGGAAAAGTGCCAAAGTTCATTTCTAATATTCACAGATGTGTGGCCATCTCCATGAAAATGATCCCCCAAGGTTTATTAGAGGATGAAACTATGTACTTTTTTTCTTTGCATTTTTACATTCAGGAGAGGGAAAGGCTGCAAAAATCCCTTGGATTGATCTGTTTCTTCTTGGCTGTGGAAACTTACATGAAATATTATCAACAGGCAGCCAAATCCCACAAAGCTATTACCTTTCAGGATGTGTCTCGGGGTGGTACTGCTCCTGGCAGAATTTCTCCTTGTCTAGTTGCCATTCGCAGAGCCTATGCAATTTTTATCACGTTGTTTCAATAAGAACAAGATGATCATATTCGTGAATGTGTGTGAGAGAAAAGGGCAGCTTCAGAAACCTCAAATGTAATCCTTCTAGACACAGTCAGGGGGAAAGATAGCAGTTGCACTTAAGATGGTTTTGTTTGAGTCAAATGATCAGGGCTCTGCTGTTTTATCTTAAACTTGTGGAGACGGTTTATGTTTCTGATGAGGGCAGCCAAATAATGCACTGGTAACCCAAGCCTGTTTATCCTCCGGCTATGGGGCATGTTATACTATACTTTACCTTTTGACCCCAGGGAATGATCTAAGTTATAAGGTGTTATGTGCTTCCCCTGAACCGAGGTCCATCTTCTAGATTAGTATTGGAAACGCTCCTTTGAAGTGGGTCTTCCATCCAGTGTTTGGAGGAGGTGTGTTTGTGGTAGGGTTCAGTGAGGTGCCATAGGCACTCATGCTTCCCTTCTCTTTTTTTCAGTTGCTTAATGCGTGGTATCACCACTGTTCAGCTTGTTATTTTTTCTCTTCAAACTTGTTATCCCTTTTGTAGCCTGTATTTTACTTGGTGGCACCAATTTCCATTAGCTTCTCAAACTACGAAACTAGGAGTCATCGATTCTTCCCATTCACTAAGAGTTTCAACTCCTAGTTTCATTATCTGTCTCTGACTCTGTTCCCACCATTTGTCTCTGTTAGCTTGTTCAAGATAAAATTCATTAGAAGAGGAGTAAGTCCTCTTCCAGATATTTCTCATATAAACTGAGGGAAAAAGTAAAACAAAAGGGAAAGGAACCTCAAATCTTCGCAAACATTTGTCTAATAAATTTTAACATTACAAAAGTACATATTTTTTAAAGTTATTAAAAAAGAATATTTAAAACAATGAATTATAATCCAGTACATTCTTTAAAAATTTTTAATAGACTTTATTCCTTTAGAGCAGTTTCAGATTCACAGCCGAATTGAGCAGAAAATACAGAGTTCCCACATAGCCCTCCCCACCCACATGTATATACTCCCCTACCCTCAACATCTCTCATCAGTGCAGCATATTTGGTACAATTGATGAACCAACATGGGCACGTTATTATCAACTAAAGTCCATAGTTTACATTAGGGTTCACTCTTGATGTTGTATATTCTGTGGGTTTTGACAAATGCATAATGACATATAGCCACAACTAGCCACAACTATAGTATCATACAGAATGATTCCATGGCCCTAAAAATCCTTTGTGGTCAGTACATTGTTTATTCTTTTGATTTATAATGCATACTTTCTCCCTTTCTAAAAATAGCTACTGCATATTGTAATGACAGTGCCTATATTACACAGAATTTCAAGAGGGAGATCAGAAATAATAAATATTTTTAATAAAAACACAGAAACCAGGAAAGGGACTTAATTTTACCTTTAATCAGGGTTAATTTTACCTATAATCCAGAGGTGATGCAATTAAAAAATAAATTATATTGAGTTTCTTGGTAGCAAAAAGATGATGGGAAAAAGCATACCATTTTTCAAAAAATATCCACTTAGATCTATTCATGTAACTTATCACAAGTAAATGGACAAGCTTCAGAGATTTAAGAAAAACTCTCCTTTTATTTTTTATTGAAATATAGTCAATTAAAATGTGTCAATTTCTGGTGTACAGCACAATGCTCCAGTCATGTGTGTACATATATTCTTTTTCATATTTTTTTTCTCCTTTTAAATTCTTTGCAGTTGTGAAATCTGAAACCCTTCATTTGTCTGAGACGATCTCTCTCCTATGGTGCTGTCCCATCCCTGAATCACACAGTTAACGGACCCTCACAGTAAACTACTGATTCTTTCTAAAATTCAGCCAGGATGATGACACTGGGTTTATTTGTAGAATCAGGTTTTTCCAGAGCTTAAGAATCATTTTGAGCTGTGAATAGTTTTAGAAACCATGTATTTCCCTTAGGAAACTAAAGTGTCATTAATTATCATATTGGTATACCAAATAATAAGATAATAGAATAAAAGTGATAGATACACTTAACAAGAGCTTAGCATAAATATCTATAAAATTAAATATCTTGAGCTGTACAGACTTTCAGTTATCGATTTATATCCTTTTGAATTCAGCACTTTAAAAAATCCTAAAATAACTGTGGACTACAGTAGTATAAATTCACATAAATATCTCTAACAGAAAATGTGTGATGTGCTAGTTACAAAAAGAGAAATCAGAATTCTAGATAACAAAGGTAAAAATCTTTGTCGTTCTCTACCCCTGACTTCCACATTTCCTCTGAAGCCTGACTTGTGATTTAGTTCATGTAACTATTGTATTCCCTTAGCATTTAAAATCTTAGAAATTTCTTTTTTTTTTCCTACTGAGCCCTTTGGGTGGCTTGGCATACACTTCTTTGAGGTTTATCCAATAATTGAACCTGTGATAAGCAAAGAAAAACATAGCCTTTTACTCCAGTAGTTCAGTAGACATTAGGTACTTCCTATCTGGATTAGTACTTAGAGCTGAGATTACTCTGAAACAAATCAAGTGATCCTTCTCTACAGAAACACAAAATGTATGCATTGACCAGCCTCTTCTCCCATGCCTCCAAAATGTCTATAAGCAGGTTCTTTAGAATAGGGAATATCCCTTCTATTTGGTGAATGGTACCAAATATACAGACTGCAAAAGAGCATAGCTGGGCCAAAGTTCACAATAGTTTGATGAATAAACAAAGGTCACAAAAGCTGGAAATACAGGGAGTCTTACCAGGCTTCATATTTCTGCTGACTCAAGTCTAAGAAAAACAAAGAGCTAGGTGTTGGTAACCAAACATGATATTCTTGTTACTTTTTTTAATGTAAGTTAACCATATTGTGAAAGACACATTTCTGTGCTTGCATTTATTTAAAAAGTATAAAAAATTATAAAATTTATGAGAAAGAAAATAATGCTTTAGGTCAGTTTCATTTGGTGCCATTCAATTAACCCAGCCTCTGTGGTAGATGCAGACATATGCAAGGGACTAAAAGTGTAATTGGGGGAAATATTACAGTTTACTTACAAGTATGTTGAGTATAAAGTCAAAGGTGACAATTATAACATAGGAAAAAGTGATCTAAATACACAGAAAGAGACAGATTAATTCTTCTTGAGGAGATCAGATACATTGTGTGAAACCTCACAAATGGGTACAGTTTCCACATGCATTCCTCCAGATGCTGGATATACTATTAACAATGTCTTTTGTTGTTGTTTTCTGTCCTTGCATTTAGTTGAGATTGCAGAAAAGATGGGATAAATTCTGACCTGGGACTTTCTCTGTGTTTCCAATAGATACCTTAACTTGGACCTTAAATTCCTTTACAGTCTGATGACCGTATGTTCTCTGTTCCTCTCTTACTTATGTCTTGTACTCCAGACTTTCAGAACTTCTTACAAATGCCCTAATTAGACAGGTGTTTTCATGTTTTTTCATCTTTGTACCTGCTGCTTCCTCTGCCTAAAATGCCCTTTTTACCTTTTGATTGGATACTGTTTCCTTAAAACTCAATATGCATAGATGTAAAGCCTTTGGTGGGTGACCCCCTCAAGACATTGATAGTTACCTGTTGCTCTAATCTTTCTGTTCCTCTAACACTTACAGTGACATATTTTTGCAGTTAATAGATATTGTCTGGCTCCTCATTAGACTGTG
The DNA here is from genome assembly GCF_048564905.1 of Vicugna pacos. Lineage (NCBI taxonomy): Eukaryota > Metazoa > Chordata > Mammalia > Artiodactyla > Camelidae > Vicugna > Vicugna pacos. The sequence goes on from NC_132990.1 coordinate 26,485,909, forward strand.
AGCCTGTGTTCATCCTCAGGGTGTCCAGTAGTTCCTAACTATCTCTGATGCGGGAAGGAATGAAGACCTACATCTCCCATTAAGTCTTTATGTGACTTTCTTTGAGTTCCTGGTGGATTTACAGCTTTATCGAGTTCTGAAAATCAACCTTTCAAGTGAATTCTAAAAAATAAATACCCAGGAACGTTTGGAAAATTGTAATAGAATTGTCCTTTACAAATGCATAAATGTGTCTGTTCAACAAGTATTTGTTGAATGTCTTCTGTTCTCAAAGCCCCGCACTAGGTAATATGAGAGACAGAGAAAAATATACTCAGAGAGTTTGATCAATATTTATAAAACGAAGGTATAGTAAAATAGTAATGAGACGCCAGGAGGAATGAAATAGATATTGTCTCGAGAATTGAGTGGAGAGAGGAGCACACATCTCAGTGTGTGTTCAGTTGTTTGAGAGTTGAGGAAGAATCAGTGTTAATTCTTCTTTAAACGTTTGGTAGAATTCACCAGTGAAGCCATCTGCCCTTGGGCTTTTCTTTGTTAGAATGTCTTTGATTACACATTCAATCTCTTTATTATAGTTCTGTTCAGATTTTCTATTTCTTCATGGTGCAGTATTAGTAGGTTTCATCTTTCTAGGAAGTTACCTATATTTTCCTGCATTATACAGTTTGTTGATACATAATTGTTTGTAGTAGTCTATCATAATCCTTTTTATTTTTGTGTCATAAGCTGTAATTTTTCCTATTTTATTTCTGATGTTATTTATTTGAGTCCTGTTTATTTTTTTCTCAGTTAGTTTTTAAAAAGTATGTGATGAGTTGCTTTTCTTTTGCTGCTTTAAAGTTCTCTATGTGTCTTCAACTTCTGACAGTTTGATTATAATGTGCCTTGGTGTAGGCGTCTTTGAGATCAGCCTATTTGAGATTTGTTGGGCTTCTCGTATCTGTATGCCAATATTCTTTTCCAAATTTGGGGAGTTTGGGGCCATTATTTCTTTAAATAACATTTCTGCTCTTTTCTCTCTTTCTTCTCCTTCTGGGACTCCATTATATATATATGTATATACGTATATATATATATATATATATATATATACACACACACACACACACACATATATACACATACACACACACACACACAAACACATATATATATATATTTTTTTATTCTCCACATGGTGGTATCCCATTAGTCCTTTAGCCTTTCTTCACTCTTTTTTTTTTTTTAACTCTTACTGGATACTTTAAAATGACTTTACCTTCAAGTTCACTGGTGTGTCTTTCTGCTTGATCAAGTCTGCTGTTGAACCCCTCTAGTCAATTTTTCAGATCAATTATTATAATCTTCTACTCCAAGATCTCTGTATGGTTCTTTTAAAAAGAACCATGTATCTCTTTGTTGAAATTCTCATTTTGTTCATGTATTATTTTCCAGAGTTCCTTCAATGTCTTTACAGCAGTTATTTTGAGTCCTTGTTCAGGTAGTTCATTTATGTCCATTTCTTTCAGGTTTGTTTCTGGAAATTTATTTTGTTCCCTTGATTGAGCTCTTTTCCCCAGTTTCTTTGTGTTCCTTGGAGTTTTGAAAAAACAGCCACCTCTTCCAGTCCTCATGGACAGACTTCATACACAGAAAGAACATGACTAGTCAGGCCAGCTGTTGATCCTGAGGCTTCTCTAACCTTTCTGTGAATGTGTCTTCCCTGTTCTTTTGTGTGTAGATTTCTAATTACAAGTATTTGCTAGTTTCTTTTTCTTTTTTTCAGGAACTTACAGTCTCTTGCTCCTTCGAGTATCTGTCAATTTTACTGTGGATCCTCTGAGCAGAAGTGCATCCCCTTGTTCTTTTTTTGTTTTCAGTGGTCCCGGGCGTCTAGGGTATGTCAGATCCCATCAGCATTCCAATACCAGAGAATCAGAAACCAGTCACTTGGGCAGTGTCCTGAAAAGTCAGAACCTTGGACACATGCTCTATACTCTTGTCCACAGAAGGAGGGCCTTCTGAGCAGTTTTGGCCCCTGTCTACTGCTCTGCAGGTACCTCAGAGCATCATCACACCACCCAGCTCTTTTTCTGTTGTTCTCAGCAGCCCCCAGGCATCAAGAGCATGTTGGGTTCCGTCAGCACTCTGAGGCAGGCAAGTCAGAGGCCAGTCCCTTAGGCAGCCCCTTCTGTTTAGTCAGAATGTTGGAAATACTGTCTTCCCTTTGCTTCACCGAAAAGGAGCTGAGAGTTTCCTCCCAGTTACATGGTGCTGTCTTGGGATGCCAGGGGAAACTGTGCGAAAGTGTCCCAAATTTTCCTGCTGGTTTTGATGTATCTGATGTTGTACTTGGCTAGAGTGCAAGAGCCCCTTAACTGGTCTCCAGATGTGTCACAAAGAGAATTGATTTATTCATTGTTGTTGAATTGGTATGTACAAGGGAGAAAAGATGGTCTGGTGCCTCCTGCCATCTTGCTGATGTCACCTGAAGCACCATCATTCTTTTCATTGTCTTTGAGTTTAGGAAAAACTGTGAACTTTGAAATCTTGTCTGAATTTAAGTCCTACTGTGCATTTATCAGCCTATGAGCAAGTGGCTTGACTTTCTGAGTTTCAGGGTTCTCCTTTGTAAATGGTGATAATATGAAGTCACTCCTAGAACTTGTAGAAGGAAAGTCCCTCACAGAGAGAGTGTCCTTTTTTTTGTTTTAATCCTCCTCCCCAAATAAATGTCTAGAAGGTCAAAATATTAATAAATAGGTAACTCTGAGGGTAGTCACAGTGATTATTTATGATTTTTATTTCTTTCTGTACATTCTCATTTTCCAACAATGACTATATATCATAGGTATTGTGAAAAATTTTTAACTTGTTTTGTGATATTTGGTTCATTTTTTATTTGAAAATCCTTCCTGTCCTTATCCAGCCCGTGTACTGACTCCCTGCAGTTATTTCACACACATTTCTAGAGTGAAGAAACTTGTTCAACCCTAATCTAATACCACTGAAAGAGGTTTCTTTTTTACGATCAAGAGGTAAACTCATCTCAACAGTAAAGGGCTTGTGGCTCTTTGTTTTGTAGAAAAGGACTGATTTTCATCATCAGTGGGGACAATAGGCGTTTTTATTTTTGGCAGTAAGTAAATAACCAGGGCACATCGATACCATCATTTCACTGATGGATCAAATCAGGGGCTCTTTGGAACAGGTCACATTGAAAAGAATATTGATTTTAGCCCCAGAACTTAAAGTATATTGAAACTGTACAACTGACTGCCACAGAATAACCAGTACAGTTTACTTTTCTCTCCCTGACACGATCTGCTACATGTACGCACGTTTTTGTATCCGTGAAACCCTAATAAGCTGCTTGCTCGCTAAGGCTAGTTTTCTGCTAGGCACAGCCTTCGTCCTGGGGGTTTTAGCTCTTGCGTCGTCCTTTGTGTCCCCACGTATCTGGGCCTCGCTAGTTCACAAAGCTTTGCTTCGTCTCATTGCTCCTTGCTGTGAACAAGTAAGGTGCTCAGGCCTACCTGCTGGTGACCCCACTTTAGAAGTGACGAAGTGTTCTGATTTCACAGTGATGCACCATGAAGAGAAGTAGGAGTGGAATCCAGTTTTTTTACTTCCACAGATGCCAAGCCTAGTACTTTCTCTAGTGTCCATATGCCTCCCTGACCGTTTACCATGTCGTAACTGCCGCGTCCTTAATCATCACCCTCACCAGACCAGCCTGCTTGACCAACTCATGGAGACCAGGCCCGTATCCTGTCCGTTCATATATCTAGTCCCTGTACTGTGTGTTCCAGTCCAGGTTCTGTTTTACCCCTTACCCAGCAGGGCAGTGGCTTGCTTATGGGAGTAAATGAAGAAAGCTTGTTCTGACAGTATCTGGGATTCATATAAAAACAGTCATCACATTTACCTCGTTTGAACCTCATTTTTCTTCAAAGGCTATCTTTGAGGTTCACCTTAGATCGTTTTCATCAGTCAGGAGAGCAGGCCTTGCAGGGAAACATTATTGTTCCTGACTAAACTCAGCCAGTTATCGCTCTGCATAGAACAGAGGAGGTGATGCTCCCAGAACTGGGAGACCCTCAGCCTGTGAAGGATCGTAAAGTTTCCCAGATCTCTGGTGTCTGTCCAGGCAGAAAAGAACCTTGCACAGAGCGTACAGAGGCTGATCACCCAGCTTTCCCTGCTGTTCTTCCTGTCCATTCTGATGCCCGATGAAGAACAAAGCAAAATGTTCTGAAGTTCTAAGAATGCTCCCAAAACCACACTGTTGTCCGTTTCACTTAGTTCAAAGTAAAATATTTGGGATATTTGTTTGATAGTTGTCTAGAATAACTTTTAATTCCAAAGACTTTATTTTCCATAATTAGATTTCTTTTATTTCCAGTTTATTTCCTTTAGAATCTGAAATTACACTTTTTTTTGGCATGGAATATAGATCCAGAGTTAAATCTCTTTGAAATATGTAATAGTATTATTATCAACATGCCATTATTGCATCAAACAATAGTAGCAATTTACATTATTAAACACAAATTTAGCTTGTATTCCAGACCCTTTACATACTGATTTTAATCCACACACTACCACTTCTTGTTTGTTATTATCTACCACTGAAAAATGAGGAAAGTTTTTATTTTAAACTACGTGTCAGATGTGTATGTTCATGTTGTCAAAGGGCTGTTACATACAATGTCCTTTTTTACTTTCATAATGTAGACCACATTCCATTGGCCAGAACTTAATCAGTAGCCCCACATAACTGTGAGGAGTTAGAAAATGGTAGTCTAGCTGTGTGCCTTGCAGAAAAGGGAAGACTTGTATATCACATGTCATTGTGACTGCCGCAGTATTGTGCTATGTCCTAAATAAAGAATTTCAATATTTGAAAACATAGAAAAAGATAGAGATATTCTCCTCTACCCATTCATTTTTAAAAGTTAGCCTACCAAACACTAATACCAAAGTAAGTAAGGAGAGCATGAATAAGAAAATTAAAGTCAGATTCATTAATGAACATAAATGCAAAATGCCTAAATGAAATATTGACAAACTAAATTGAGCAATGTGGAAAAAGGGTAATAATAAATCATGACCAAGCTGTATTTTTTCCTAATACAAAGTTTGTTTAAAACTAGAAAATAAATATGAACAGATTGAATGTAAAAAAATACATAATATCATCTTAATATAAGCTCCCCAAAGCCTTTCATTTAGTTCAACATCCTTTCATACACAAACATGATATTCAATAGCAACTAACCAAAACCCTTCCCTTTAGAATCTGAAAAAGACAAAAGATGCCTTTTATTACTATTTCTATTCAGTACTGTATTGGAGCTGTGAGCCAGCTCTGTAAGGCAAGGTAAATAAAAAGCGTAAAAATTAGGAAAGAAAAATAAAATTGTCATTAATTACAAATAACTTACAGAATAATCCAAAAGAATATAAAATCCCAAAAGTGTAAATTGTTAGAAATAAGAGTATAGATATAAAATCAACGTACAGTAATCTGTTGCACTTGTAGTGTAGTAGCAACAAAAGTTTAAAAATGAACATTTTTAAAAGGGTATCACTTAGTGGGGAGGGTGTAGCTCAAGTGGTAGAGCACATGCTTAGCATACACAAGGTCCTGGGTTCAAGCCCCAGTGCCTCCTCTAAAAATAAATAAGTAAGTAATTATAATAAGTATTAATAATTACCTCCCCCTAAAATAAAAAAAAAATAAGAAAATAAGAGTATCATTTATATTAGCATAAAAACATAAAGTAACTAGAAATAAATCCAACACAGTTTGTCCCAAATCTATATGGAATGACTGGTAGAATTCTACTGAAATACATTTTTTGAAAACAGGTAGATTCATGGCATGGAGGACTCAATATTGTGAATGCATCAGTTTTCCCCTATTGATCTGTAGAGCTAATGCATTAAAAATGTTTGTCTTTTTAATGAAATTTGGCAAAATGAATGAAAAATTTATAGGAAACTACAAAAGGCCCAAACCATGAAGGTGCTCTTAAAGAGCAAGTGGGGTGTACGGGCCCTACCAGACATGAATACTTGAAAAGCTCTACTGATGAGGGCAGTGTGTATTGCTGCAGGGATATAAACATTGTCAAAGGAATAGAACATCACAGCTAGTAACAATTACATGCGAAAAAAGACATTTGAAATTTTACTGAGGAGATATTGTAGATCCATTGAGAAAACCTAGGCTTTTCAGTAAATGGAACTGGGACAACTGGAAAAAATGAAATTGGATCATTACCTCAGAAAAAATCCATTCCAGGTGACTTTCAGTTACAAATGTAAAAAGCAAAATTATAAAGATTTCAGAAGTTAATATGAAGAATATTTTTATATCCTCAGAATTAGGCAGAATTATGCCCAATATTTTTTTCTTTACTATCTGAAATTAAAAAAAAAAGATTCTCTTATTTAGATCTAGTTTTATTCTCAATGAATTTAAGAATAGTTTTCTGTTGATAGTATTCATAAGAATGTATGCCACAAGAATCTAATAATGAAATAAACATTTATCTGCATGTAAAATTACAGCATTTAAAATTATGTGTCCCAACCTTTACTCTGGAAGTGATTAATATATAGAAACTTTATATTTGATTTGATGTTTTTGATTTATTATTTAAATATCACATAGCAAATGATAGTATATCTGTACAGGACATTTTTGAGTACAGAGCACTCTAATGAGGTAGTAACAACACATATTTATTGAGGAGGTAGGATGTGTATACATGATATTGTTCAAGTCTCATACACTATTATTATCAGTATATTTCAATGTGGAAACGTAATGTTATAATGTTATCATTCGGGGTAAATTGAGACTTAAAGAAATCAAGTAACTTCCCAGGTCGAAGACAAATCCTGTATGATAACGAATCCTGTATGGTAACACTTACGTGAGGAATCTAAGAAAGACAAACTCAGTCAAACAGAGAGCAGAATGGTGTGGTGTTACCAGGGACGGGTGGGTTGGGGTGGAGGAAGAGTGAGAGATATTGGTCAAAGGGTACAATCCAGTTATAAGATGAACACGTTTGAACATGTAATGTGCAGCATGGAGGTGGTAGCTAATTACACAGTTAACATATACTTGAAAGTGGCTAAGAGAGTAGATCTTAAATGTCCTCACCACATACACACACACACAAAAGGTAAATATGCGATGGGATGTAACTGGTAGCTAATGCTTTGATGATAACCATTTTGTCCTTTGTAAGTGTATCAAATCAACATGTTTGTACATCTTAAACTTACACCATGTTATGTGCATATTATATCTCAATAAAGCTTGGGGAGGGGGAGAAATTAAGTAACCTTCCTAAATTATTTAAGAACCAGGTAGAGTCTATACTTTGAGGTGATTTCAAATTCTTATGCTGTCTCAAACCAGAGCCCATTCTTTGATTCCAATAGGGGCTGCAAACTGTTATTTGGGAGCTGTCAAAGACTTGTGGTTTGTTTTGCTATTTTGGTTTTTGGTTTTTGCCTGGCACAGGGTTAACTTTTTTTTTCTTTTAAGAAATGAAATGAAATGCTTTTGTCAGTGTCTTTGCTCATCCCAGATCCTACGGAGCCCACCCTCCTCTCACCTGGGTGATCCTATTTCGTTGACCTGCTGAACTCCTGCCGGTGTTTGGATTTCCCTCTCTTGCACCAGGTCGTCTTCTCCCAGCAGCTGAGCTTTATGATTATGCTGTGAGGCAGGCAAAGATACCCACACTTCACAGTTGGGGAAACCAATTCTCAATGACGTTCTGATGGACCCGAGTCAAACAATTAAGCAACTATTTTAATTGAAATTGCTTTATTTCTAAATGCAAGGATACTCAAAATACAGGGGAATTTTTAATCAAAAAATGAAACTGCTCCCTCCCCTTCATTAGACTTAATTTGTCAGATTTCTCTCTCCACCTAGGGGAAAATAAATAAATGAACTTCACTGCTGTCACAGGCATCCTGGGTTTGCTTTCATCTTAGTTACTGGATCTTTTGCCCTCTCTGGAAAAAGAAACTTAACACCATCCCAGAAGAAGAGATTTTTACTCCCTAGATTTTCTGATGTGAAACCCAGTCCTCTCGTGTTTTCCATCATCTTAGTGTGGGATAGTTCTAAGTGACATTTGTTCTCCTACAACTCCAAGGAACAGAGAAAAAAGAACGATGACTTTTATTTTAGTTTTTGAAAATGATGACTTTATTACTACTAGGTTTTTAACCTCAGATAATGGAGGCAAAATATTCCTCTGTCTGTGAAAGAACCACAGTTATTTTCTGTGTACCTTTGAGGTAGGGTGTGGGAGGAGGGTTTGAGTGGGGGGGGGGAGGGAAGAGGATTTAGTGGAGAAAAGTAATGGAAAAGAGCAAATTACTGACATTCTGAAGGGTAAAACTGAAAAGAACCTAACATAATTTTTGTTAAAATACTGAGACATTCTTTATTCCTCCAACCTGTAGATCATGATTTGAACTTTTAAGCTTTATGTAAGACATAAAAATTTCCAGTGCTGGCACAGAGCTCTGCCTAGCTGCACAGGCATAAGGTTTCTCTGTCCTTAGAAAACTAAGGAGTGCAGCTCTCAGCATGATCAAAGGACTGCTCTCCTATCAGCCTGAGAAAATGCAGGAAAAAATTACCGATAGGTCATTTTCCCAGGGGATTCATTTGAAAACACTTGGCAAACTTACAAAGAAACTGGAAATAGCAAATGAAGGCAAACATGCTAAGCAGGTGCCATTGAGTATTTTAATATTAACAGTGTCTCTAAGAGAGGATCGCCAAATGACTGTGACTCAGTCTGATTTATCTGCAGTGGATGACTGTGAACCAGGTACTGGATTTCAGTTTGAACCAGTGACTTAGAATGGTTAATACAGATTTACAGGCTGGTGAAACCAAATATTTCCTCTAAGGGAATGACATTTTCTGGCAATTTGATTAGCACAACTACCAGAAGTTGATCACAATGTGGTAACAATTTTAATAATGGCAATTTGCCAGCTTTGGTGGTTTTGGGAGGGTTCTGCTTCGTTGAATTTTCCCAAAGAAACTTTTAACAGAAATGAGCTGAGATCTTTTCAAAAGTATGTCCAGTCACCATCGTCAATAAAGAAGAAAGGAATTTGTTTATTTGAGTCACTAGAGTCATTACTGACATGAATTCATGGTAAGCTGGTTGATGAATGCAAACGTTATAAGGCACTGTATCGGGAATACAGATGGAGACCCTGAGCTGTCCCTCCCGTCTCTGCAGAATGCACCATTATTATGAAGTTGATGGATTACCCCTGAGTTCTGACTGTGATAGTTTTATTGCATGAAATACATTGAGTTAATTTGTAGGTTTTCAAAACACCCACAAATGTTCTCATTTTGGAATTTGACCTTTTCTGCCATTACAAACCATAGATCTGTGCCAGTAGGCATATTGAATGGATAGTTGTAGATTGTTCATTATTTTTCCACAATGTGTCTATCCCCCTGTTGATAAGACAAAATTATTTCATGATACTTGCTATTGCTAGTAGTACTGTGTTTAGCATTCTTACATTTAACATTTACACGTGTCAGCATTAATCTCTTTCTCTTGGTTCTGCACAATAGATACAGAAAAATTGCTCTTCAAAGTGTCTGTACCAATTTTTCCTTCTACCAGGAGGAGAGATACAATTTCTTTACATCCTTCCCAACACCTGGGGTTTCTAGGATTTTTATAAAGTTTCATAAAATCAGAGGGGTAGGACATGGTCTTTCATTATCAATTTACTTCTGTTTCCCTCACTACCAGTGAAGTTGAGCATCGTTTCACAAGTTTATTACTCATTTTGATTTCCTCTTCTGTCAAGGGGCTATTCACATCCTGTGACCATTTTTCTTGTCTGTTGCTTGTCTTTATGTTCGTTAGTAAGAATTCTGGTTGTGATTCTTTGTCTGTTGTGTGGGACCCACCCTGTTGTTTGACTTTTAATTTTGCTTATGGGTCTTTTACTTTGAAACTTGAAGTACATGTTATTAAATATATTAATCTTTAAATTTATGATCACTGGTTTTTGTTTTTATGGAAGGAAAAAATAGAATATTTTTATAAGCTTGGTTAGGAAGAGATTACTCATGTAAGTTTTAAAGTTCTGCTTCATATAGGAAGTCTTTTTTTCCATAATTTATTTTAAAAGTCAGCACTTCATAACGCCATTCTTTTCTATGTTAAGTTTCCACTTGTGTAGGTGTTTATTTCTGGGCTCTTTATTCTGAACCATTGGTCTATCTGATTATACCTACAGTTTTAATTTATATAATTAAACTCCTCCTCCTCCAAATTTTCTTACATTCCTTGTTTCTGTATTTTTCCATGAATTTAAGATTTTAAGTTGTTACAGTATGTGAAAAGCCCTGTTGAGATGTTGATTGGTGTTGCTTTATATTTATCAATTAACTAAATTCACAGATTGACATAAATATTGTATATATATCTCCACCACTTTCTTAGGTCCTCATTTTCATGCTTTAGTTAATTACAAATCTTACCTACATACAGATCTTCTACCTTTTTTTAGCTGCATCTCAAAGTAGTTCATAGTTTTTGAGGCAATTTTATATAAGATATATATTTAATTACTTTTTTCTTTATTGGTTCTTGCTGGCATGTAGTTAAAATCTTCATGTTGAATATTCTTATTTACTAAATGAATGTTTAGGATTATGTATGTTATCTTCCAAATTGCCTGCAGATAAAGACAGATTTTTTTTTCTCTTTAGTTTTTTTAAACCTCATCTTTCTTTTACTTTTTAACTTTTCTATTTAAGGTCTTAAATTATAAAACAGAAGTGAGAATTCTCATTTTGGTCCAGCCTTCACAGTGAATGTGAATGCCATTGTACAATTAAGAGTATGGATCATTGGTTCTCAAAGTACAGTCAGTATCCTGGACTAGTGCCATCAGCATCATCTGGGAACTTGGTAGAAATTCAGATTCTTAACAACACCCCAGACCTGCTGAATCAGAAACTCTGAGATACAGGAGTTTGTCTTAGAAATCAGCGTTCTAATAAGACTCCTAGGTGATTCTCGCATAAACTAAAATTTAAGAACCACTTCTCTAGGTAGTTCTGTGAACACCTTGCATTAGGCTAAGAGATGTCTCTTACTGAAAAGCAGCTTTAAGTTTTTATCATGTACAGATGATACATTTTAAGGATTTTTTGAATCTATTAAGACCATATAGTGTTTCTTTTTAACCCATCGATACTATGCAATATATTAATGGATTTTTAAAAATATCATTTTACTTACGGGACAGTCTCTCCTGATTCATGATGTATTTTTTGTTGTTGTGAAAAGCAGTTACTATATTTAAAGAATATATGCGAAAATCAGAAAACCACAAGGACTGCTTCTTGACTGCCTGAAGTTGTAACCAAGGCTCTGTCTCAGTATCCCATTTGCTTTCCTCCGAGGATATATCCCAGTCTGCAGTAATTTTATTTGTCTATCTTGTGTCTGTTTCGCTCTTCCTCCGTTAGTTCCCCGAGGACAGCTAGCAGCACTGCTAACTCACCCATCTTTGGCTGATTGCAACACAGCGCTTGGTACAAAGCTGGTACTCAGCGAATGTGCTGGAGGAATGGGTCCCCTCAGGTGGTTTGTGCTGTGGGGGCAGGCTGGCTCCTCCTCTGGTTTCACTGCAGTTTCTGCAGCCTGTGTTCTGTGTGCTGCTGACGGCACTTCCCCAAATAGGAAAGTCCGCGTTCTTCTGTCTGCATCAGACTTAAAGGACTTTATGCCACATGTCGGATGTGAGCTTCTGTGTTTTCAGGGCACATAGTTTTTGATGAGCCACAAAATCTGTACCAGGAATGTTCTGGCATTGCGTGCAGTGAGGAGTGGCAGCAGGAGAGGAGATGAACCTGATCTCAGGCACAAGCTGGCTGGGTGGCTTTGGGCATTTACTTCACTCTTCACTTCACTGAGCCCTGGGTCCTTGTCATGGTGTGGGATAATAAAACCTACCTCATTAGATACTGTTAGATCTGTGCAGACTGAATGAGAAATTCATAGCCGATATTTATGGAGTGCTTACTCCATGCTTAGCATTGTGTTTAGAATGTGTATCAGGACTCATTTAACCAAAGAGATTGTGTGAATGTGGTACCTGGCCCAGTGTCTGACACAAGGTAAATGATGAATAAAAATGGATATTTAAAATTATTCAATGAGAAAATAGGCTGAAAATAGGAAACCACAAGTGTTTTGGGCACATTAAAAATAGATTTTGAATAGTTTAAATATGCATAACCTAGTTCTTGCTTTCAGAAGCTCCTTGTCTATTTGTTATTACATGTACTGGGCTTCATCAAAGCAATGATGAAAAATATTGCAATATTTATAAAAAATCTAGTGGTATTTATGATTTGTTACATGTGAAAGGCAAAGAATACAACTTCATAAAATAAATATTCAAAATTATATTATGTTCACTCAGTAGCAGCAGGATTTGATGGTTAAAACAGGAAATTCTCATTTGGGTGATTATGAAGTATAAAGGTGCAAACAATCATTTAAGTAAGGTTCCAATGTTCTTTTCCTTTGTCTTGCAAGGACTGAGGTCACTCTTGGAGAGAATTGACTCTGTGGGTGGGGCCACCCTGCACTGGAAACAGTGGACTCATAGAAAAGAAAGGGGTGAAGTCCTGAGTTCCTCCCCACAGCTGAGTCTGTGTTAAGCCTTACATTTCTGTCCAAATCAAACAATCCAGCAAAATGACTTAAGAATTAGGCAATGAAAACCCTCTGTCTTGGTCAGTGGTCAGCCTAGCTTAGACTGAAAGGAAATAAAAGAGAAGCAGTTCTCTTCAAGTCTTAATTGCTCATAAGCAGCGCATGAGAGTTTACTCAAAGGTCTGTAAAATTACTAGGGTTGAGCTGGTTTCTATAAAGGATGATCCATTCCTCAGGATTGTGTAACATATGTGTAGGCAGTGCGGCTTTCTTAACTGTGGACTTCCTTAATGGATGGCTTGTGAAAAAGTGCTGGTCTCTGAGGATTGTGATTCTGAACTGAGTGATTCAAGCTCTTTTAGATCTTGATGCTTATTTAGTGGTACTTTTCCCCCACTGTTTCCTGAATCTGTTTTCACATCTGCTTGTTAGTGGCTGCAATCTGCTTGCTCTTACAAGGGTTACTTTGATCACAATCCCATTGACTGAGGGCTTTTCAAACTTTAGTGCTTTCCTAAAACAACATATCATTCATTCATTCATTCATTCATCCTGTAAATATTGACTGAGCATCTGCTATGTGTCAGGTACTGCCTAGGTAGTTCAGGTACAGCGGGGAACAAAAGAAAGGCAAATATCTCTGCTCTGGGGTCTTTGGAACTCACATATTTTGCTACAGTAGCTGTGTGCCTGAAACATTCCCATAATTCCTTCACCTCGTGCTTTGCTGACTCCTACTCATGCAAATCTCGATTTACATGCTATGTCTTCAGGAATGGTCTCACATTCCCTTCCTCATACTAGATGAGGCTTCCTATGTATAAATTTTTATAACTCATTATATTTTCTTCGAAGCACCAATTACTTTTAATAATGTAGTTGTGTGAGTTGGCTCACTCAGCTGTAAGCTCTCTTAGGACCTGGATTCATGCTCCTTCCTATTTACTACCAGATTTCCAGCATCTCAAACAGTCCCTGTGACAAAGAAAATACTATCATATGATCCTATCTGTAAGGAAAATTTCTTTGAGGCAGATTCATTTCAGGTTGGATTTTTGACATTTTAATGTGTCAGCATTATATGGTATAGAGCCACTTTGATTTGTTGTCTTGCTCCTCCTCTATACTCTTGCAGGTCACAGATTCCAGTGTCCTGTAGATGCCCCAGGTCTCATCCTTCGAAGGAGGAAGCACTGAACTCCACCCCTGCCAACCCTCACACATGCACATGGACTTGTCCAGCTTCGGTGTTCACATTATTCCCTTTATCACGTTTGCATATTTGTTTAGCCTTTTCTCTCTGCCTCTGGGTCTACAGAAACTAAGAGGATGCCACACATAAACTTCATTGAGCACTGAAATGAATGAAGTGAAATAGCATCAATTATTTTGTATGCCCCACTTTCTCCCCATGCCACTGAACTCAGTATAGTGCCATGTTTACCAAGCACCTGGCTATGTAAAGCCCATCTCCCACATCTCAACTGGAGAAAAATAATACTTCTCTTTCTTGATTTCCATTTCAGGTTTTCTTCCTTTATCTCTCTGCCTCAGGACTGGCTACACTACTTGCACAAAATTCAAACAGGGCCACTTCATTAATATCTTAAGAATTTTAAGATGCTGACAAAAGGGCATTAAACCCAAATTGGAATCTTTCTAAGTGCAGGGCCCTGGGCAGCTGCATGAGACACCCTTCCATGAAGCTGGCCTTGTCCGCCTTTAGTTTTACCCTTCCCTTCTTTTCCTCAGTCTCCTCGTCTCTAACCCCGATTTCCTTCTCTCTGACAAACACCACTGTGTATCTTTGCTTCTCCCCTGGATGTGTTCACCTCCTGGATTAGGCAAATTGGGACCAAAAACTGAAAGTTAAAAATGGAAGTGAGCACTTTTGTGATCCTGTCTGATTTTATGGGTAAAATCAACATCAGTTTCATGGAGTGCGTGTTAATTTTAAGACTGTATTCTTCAAATGAACTTCCAAATTACAATGATTTGCCTAGCCCCATTTACAGGGGGTCTAGCTTTAATTTTTAAAATAAATTGCTGCAGAAAATTCTTCCAGGATGGCTGCTGAACATTTCTGATCTTACTTGACAAATCTGGCAGAGGGGCGACAGGCAACATGGTGATAAATAAGTAATCTGAGGAGTGCCATCTTTTCTGGCACCTAGTTTCCTCGTGTTACTCCCTGGCCATCAACTCAAGCTGGGTTTCTTCATCCTGACCCCCACATAGCACACACTGACACTGGCTCACCTAACATTTCACAGTCCTGGGCTCTGCAACCAGTAGCCTCCCCCATGATGTCAGCACACTCAGGGATCTGGGTGCACTTGTCCTCAGCCCCAGTCCTACCTCCTGGGACAGCCCACAGCCCCTCTTCCACCTCTGCAAGTCTCTTACTTCTCAGCTTCTGCACGTCTGCGTCGTTGAGTGCCATCTCTCCTTTGCAACAAACTGAGCTGGTTCTAGAACTTGGTCCGTCTTCATTGTCTTCAATCTATTCCCATGCAGCCTTGTGGCACTCAGAGCCATGACTGGTAGGTTTCAAGGAAAAGGTCACATCGCACTCCGTGGCTTCACCCTTCTTCCTTCTCTCTCAGACTCGTCTTATCTCTGCCACCTAACCCTTGATATCCACTTCTTCCTCTGATCAAGAAGAAAATTCCTCCTCTTCTCACACCAAACAAAAGCCAGTCCACCTCCCTACTAGACCCTTAGAGTCTTACATGCTATCCTCAAATCTTCATTGATTTGTCTAAATATGGTTCACTTCCTAAGATGTATTTCTTTGACAAATGTAATATAATCATGTTTTCAATCTAGTTGTGCCTGTATCATCATTTCCCATTACTAAAATTAGCTTCTCCTGTATTTCATAACTCCAAAGACTAGGAATTCAGGACTTTTTCAAATTGCAAGTATTTTGTCCCATGGTCTTCATTAGTATCCTCTGGACTCTCAGATATTATCTAAATTTTAATTAGAAAATACATTTCTCAGACATACCTCTGTTAGATATTGATGGTAGGTTTTCTCTAATAGGTGATACGTCTGTTACCCAGACATATTAGAAGAGATCTCAGCCCCCAGATAAGATTATCACTGTGAGCTATTCTGGAGCTTATCTTCCTTGGCACCTTTGTTAGCTTCTGATATTTGCTTGATTTGGACTTGCATACTTGTTTCCCATGAAATTTACTTTGTACCTGGCCATGATCATGCCCTTAGATCCCTTTTGATTACAGAAACCTGCTGATAGTTTTTCCCATAGAAAACTTTTTTTCAGGATTTGCAGATAACATATGTTCAATGTAAGAAGTTTGGAGACTATACAATATAAAGTAAATAAATCACCATTTCTAATTTTGTTCCCAAGAAATAACACTTGTTAATACTGTGTAATACATTATTCTTAACATTTTTTCCTAGACATCAGTTTTACAAAGCAAGCCATTCTGATAGATAATTTTGTATTCTGTTTTTGGTCACATAGGTTTATGTCATAATGATTTTTTCATGTGTCTCAACTTAGTTTTCAAGAAATCACAGTTGGGGTCTTTATTTTGAAACATAACCTAGGGAGCAGGGCAGGGAGGGATAAGCAAAGTAGCGAAAGAATGGTGGAGAAGCTAATACCAAGCTGTGATAGCAAGGTGACTGATGGCAGTGGTGCTGGTTACTTGGGCTTGGGGTCCATCCAGTGAGAAACTTCACAGACTGTGTTGGGACCTCTTATCTGGGGGATGAAGGAAGAAAACGTATCCATTAGCTCCATTTCCTACTGGCCAGTTTCTCACAGGATATCAATTCCCTGTACTTCTGCATTAAGTGTGCTTAGGTTACAAAATGGGGTTCAGTGGGCTCTGATTGTGTCTCAAACCTTGGCATCAACAAGAAAATTCTGGGGAGGAGGTGACAGGGCACAGTACAGGCATGAAGCTCTCGGTCTGCACCAGCCTTGTCATCACAGTGGCATCTGGAACAAGAGACAGTTGTGACTGAGGGGTCAGAAGCACTTCTTGTGTCCAGTACGGTAAACCCTCTGCACTGCCCAGATCTCCTAGTGTTCTCCCATATTTCCTCGTCCCTGATTTGCCAACCTTTTCTCCCTACTGGCCCTTTCCCAACCACCTGAGCACCGATCACAACCCAGGAGCCCTTGTATGTTTGGACCTCAGGTCGCTTTTCCCACCATACCAAGTGGATTATCGCATGTAGCTTACAGTTTCCTGCTGTTCCTGAGGGCCTCCTTTGTGGAGCTCTAACATGGCAGCAATTCTCAATCCATTTTCATACTGTGGAAACTCGCCTGTGAACCAGGCTCATTTCTTCTCTATTGATTGTATAAAAAAAAAATCTCATATGGCCATGGATGTGAGTTGAAATCAAGATGTCAGTGCAAGAGAGGTAACTGATGAGGAAGTCTGATCACCTGTTACCACTCTCTCTCTCTCTCACTACTGAGGCTTATTCCCCAAAATATAATGAAATACAACTATGCTCTGCCACCTTGCATTGTGACTCAGATTTGGTAATACCGAGTTCATGATGGGCTGTTCCTAAAACAATTAGTCACTTCCTAAACCACAGTTACTCAGTCCCTTTGAGGGCTTAGGAATCCTGGGAACTGTTGATCAGACAGACAGCGGTTTTCAGCCATGAAGGCACGGTTTTGCTCCACGATTCTAGGGGGTTGTGCTGTGTATTTCTCGGTGGGGCTTGCCAGAGACTGCATGGAACACCCCATTCCATTAGAGACAACTCTAGCACTCTTGGAATAACTAGTCTGAGGGTCCAGCTGGCACGGGAGCACACAGCTCAGCTTGTGTCTACTATAGATCCCCTTTGTGCTCTGACTTCCAATCAAGAGTCTTCAAATACATGAGTTTGAGCAACGCTATAATGCAAGCTTGCTCCGAAATCCTGAGTGCATGTGTTTTGCCTCTTTTCTTGGTATAAGGTGCAAAGTGCCACCACATCCTTTAACTGAAAGGCCCCAGGCCACTAGGTCCAGAAGAACTTCACCAGTGTGGCAGACCTGCGGAATCATGGATCTTACTTCTAATCGTCTGACACGCATGTGTCTTACTAGGACGTCTAGCCTATTGCCACTTCTTGCTCACCAAGTAAGATTAGAAGGATATCCTCAATTAATGGACCAGTTTGTTTACTCAGATGTCAAGATGATCAAAGATTCTACAAAGTATAACAGGGATCTTGAAAGTATACAAATGCTGTCCGCACCATTTAAAGCCAAAATGTTTGCTGCCATCCCCAAACTGGATATTTTAGCTCCAAAATCCTGGCCTGAAAGTCTTCCTTTTAGGACATTCTAAACGTCTTTCTGGGTTTCTCTAGAAAGCAGAGCTCGAGGCAAAATCTTAAGGGCTATTACTTTATTAGGAACTGCAATTCCAGGGAGTAGGAAAAAAGAAAAGGAAAGTGAAACAGGTAGAACCAGTGTGAAGTTTTCAGCTCAGTCTCATGGAAACATTCTCCAAGAAGGCTTATGAGCTACATCATAGAATCGTCAGTCGTGGAGGAGAAAAAGGGAAAGAATTTATCCACCAGCTACTCTTTCCTCCAGATCCATAGTTTGCCTGTAGTATATTAACTCCCTCAGTGTGAGTGTGGGTGTGAGCAGGTCTTGTAATGAACCACACCTCAGTGTCAACAGGGAAGCGCTGGGGGTGGAAGGCAAGAGGCTCTTCATTACGAGATGAAGCAAGCTGTGTTAACTTGGGCTTATGCAAATCAGAACTTAGGCAAAGCTGGTCACCGCCTCAGAGCTAGAATAAGAAAAAGGCAAAGTTTATAGGTGAATAGGTATTCTGAAACGTGGCACAAGGTAGTTTGATAGAGCATGCTATTGAAGACGCTTTAAAACCAGTATTTTCATGGATTTACAATGTATTTCATTGCTTCATTGATGTGCCCTGATCTATGGAAACATTCCCTGGTTGTTAGGTTATTTCCCTTTTATTATTGATATATTTCCACAGTAGTCAAGCTTAGTTTTAAATGCTCTATGAATCATTTATTCATATTTAATCCAGACTTAACTCTTGGGATTTTGGCATTAGGTATCCTTGTAAGTGTGATATTTTCTGGTGGTCTTGATTTGTGACTGAAAGAGAAATATTCAAACTCAGTTCAAACTGGATTTTATCTTTCTCAGTGGTGTTAATCTCTAATGGGAAAGAAATGAACGTTTGATGCTTCATTTGAAGTCCATTTGTTCCTTCAGTATTTGTTGAGCTCTTACTGTGTGCCAAGTGCTGAGCAAGAAGCTGGGGGTAATAAATGAGAAATAACTGTCCCTCCCAAAAAACTCCTAATCCAGTCCAGAAACCAGGTATTACAAATACCAATGTAGTTTTCCAGGAACCATTTCTCCGTACTTCCCATCCGCATAATAATTTGCATTTGAGGAAAATAGAACATATTATTTGCAACTGAAATAGTGGTATAGTCTGTAACAGGGATTCTAGTTCTAAAAAAAAAAAATCAGGTCAGGCAGGAAGATAATACAGCTTCTGTAGCAGAATGTTTTTCAGAGCTTGGGAAGATTGGATCCAATGTGATCTCCCAGCAGTAATAACACCACATAGAGGAAAGATAAAACGTGATTGTCCAAACCTCTCATTTTACCATCATGTCGCTGAAAATTAGTTCTCTGTGCTTGGATGGAGCTGAGTCAGTTCTCCTGTACATCGTCCTGGAGTGAGGTTGTTGGGATGTGAGGGGAGGAAATTAGCTTCTTTATGCTGGGTATTAAAATATTTCAACGTTGTCCTTGATGTGAAGCTGAAAATCCTATGTGCTGAAAAATCAGTATCTTTTACCTCAGTGGTTACAGTGACAGAATTTTAGGATAAAAGACATGGATAAAATGTAATCTGAATTAAGGATCCTCATTTGAGTCTGCATGACTGCCAAAGCACATATTAAACACTGTTCATTTTGTGATTTAGCACCTTGATACTGGCTGGCACAAAGTGAATGCTGGTTATAATAATCAAAGTAACAAATGAGCTCTCTTTAGTGGATACTTTTCATAAAGTAGTCATAATCTCTATTCCAGAATCCTGACAGGGACCTCATAGGAATTACTGGAGTGTATGTATTTAGAAAATCACAGTACTCTTTTATTGCACTTCCTTCCCTAAAGGGATGAAAGCCATAAAACCTTGTAAAATGGGACAGAGTAAAGGAAGGAGCAGCCAAATTGATATTGGTTGTGGGACTTCTCAAAGCAATAATGTAAGATTCTCACTGTTTGTCCTCTCTCTCCCTCTCTGTCTCTCTTTCCCCTTTATTCTCTCTCTTTAAAGTATTGTAGTACTGTGATCTTCTTTTCCTATTGGTAAAATTTCAGTGTTTCTGACTTTCAGTTTTCTTTTACTGCCATCCACCCCCATGTCTTAAGTGGTGTTATGAGAGTTCTTTGCTGAGAAATGTCTTGTCATTTTAGAATCATAGCAAAGGAGATGATTTTCTTAAATTGATCCAGTTGCTCGTGTGACAGAAAATTTTGAACCCCATCAAAGTGTATTTGCGTTGTTAAATATGCACCAGTGCATTTCAGCCATACATACAAAACTGAGCTTTTTTCTGTGGGAGTACTTGGCTGTGCTGACAACATGACCTCATCTTTCTGAATCTTCTGCCTCTAAGTTACAGATTTTATAAAAAATCAGAACAAAAAGTTTAAGAGGATAATATTTCTCATGCCCATTTTCTGCAGTGTATGTCTTGTCAATATCTCATCCACTAACTAAATTCATCTCTGACTTTGCTCTAAGTCTTAGTTTTCTGTTACTGCTCAAATGCCTTCTTGTCTTTTTGGGCTCATAAGGAAATCCTCTGTAGTTTCAGATCAGATAATCTGAGACTGATGGAACTGTATGTTCTCTTTCCAGGTTGCTTTGTGAGAAAGCTCTGCTGAAAAAGCCTTGTGTTTATTTCTAAGACAGTGGCACCTGTCCAATAATGTGTCCAATTTGTCAAGAGAGTCTGACTGAAGCCCTTCATTATCATGCATTGGTGAAATAATTTGCCTAGAGGGGGAAATGGCTCATTAATAAAAGAATAAATTGCACATTGTTTTTGCCTAATACCCACACAGCTTCTTCCTGATAACACACATTCCTGGCATTTGCTTCAAATTGTCTACCTGCTTAGCTAGCCTTTGTGTGAGAATTGAGGCAGTAGCCTTGAATAGCTACGCGTCATAGATGCCAAAGTTACCTGAGGGAGGTGAATCACAGGGTAGATCAAAAAGCCTTTTGTATTTTCTCTTAAAGGGACTAATTATTATGAAATTTATCTGTTTGGATTCATAGGCCTCTTCTCAGACTCTGGGCCTGAATTCAAATTGAGGCCAAAGGTAGTACTCACAGTGCAGATACAGTGCGGATATATATTTCAAGAAACAAAAAGGCTGGTTTGGGATAAGACAGCTTAGAGTAGACATATGTAAAGTATTTGACCTGCTTGCCAAACCATTTTCCATACCTGTCTAATGTTGCTTTCCAGCAGCTGGGTTTGTTTCCACTCCTTGTAATGAGAAACTTTTTATACCATGGTGGGATTGGGGCAACCTCTTTCCCTCTCTTGCAACTTGAGAAGAGACCAAGAAACAATACGTTGGATTCTACATATATTTAGAAGTTTAACTTAACAACTGAGGAGCATGGGGCATTCATATTTCGCTGTGGGCACTGTGAAGCTGGGAAAGCCAGTTTTCACGGAGGGATGTGCATAAAGAAAGTTGAGCGAATTCTACCAAGGTTCCTCATGTCTCTCCTGTCGTGTGAGGACTGTCTGAATTCCTTCTTTTTCCCCTCTGCTTGAGCTAGCTTGAGTAACTGCCCATTATTTGCAGTCAAAGAGTCTTGACTGATAGTAATGCATAAGTAAACACAGGTAGATATTCTTTTATATTCCCATTAATAAATTGGAATTGACTTATGTTTTTTCACAGAAAACAGAGGGAAAACACTGTATTTTAATAGAGGGAAAACATTGTATTTTAATAGAATGCCACACATGAAACAATAATTGAGGGGCGACCAATCCTTGAATTGCACACTGGCTCTTGGAACAGTCAAGGAACCACAGAATAGAGACATGTCAAAAACTGATGTTTCTAAGCATTACATATCCACAGCAGCTTCCGTGGGAGTAACGTGGGATAAGTAGGATTGAAACAAATATTTACACAGAAGAAAATTTAGTAATGCAATGTTATTGTAATCATTATTTGTGAAAACAGATGTAGCACTACAAATCATAGTCTCTAGAGGGATAATTTATAACCAAAACTATTTTAATTGCTTTGTGCCACCCTCTTTTATGATTGTTTTATTGGGAAAATATTATATAGAAACAAAATATCTGGAAACAAAGGCTCTTCATTTTTTTTAAACCAAGAACTGTTTATTTAGCTAAAAGATGAACACTCAAGACTAAAAAAATGTATTCATGTGTTTTTACTGTGGAGACTTCATTCTTAAGAGAAAGGAAAATGAACAGAATGAACTCAACTAATGAACAGAAGAACATCATAGGCCATTAGAAATTACTATTGGATTTTTCTCATTTCTAATTAAGCAGTTTTTTGCAATGATATATTTTAAAGATAATTTTTATTAAATGTCTAAGCAAATATAATTTAATTTTTCATAAAAAATGAATACAGACTTTTTTTTTAACAATCTATACTTGATAAGCGCAACATATTTGTTCAGTTTTTTCATCCTTTCTGGGAATAGTGACGTCATTTTAGCATAAAAGTGGCATAGAAATAAACTATTAATTCTTTGCATATGTAGCAGTTGATTTTCAGCGCCATTAATTTGCTGGACGACAAGTATCATTCTGTTCTTTAAGTTGGAGATGGAGGTGCAAAATCATTATAGGACTTGTCCACACTTCTTACAGCCGGGCTTACTGAGGAGAGGTTCTAAACACACCCTGGAGAGCAGCCTAGAGTACAGGGGCCATTAGGGAGATGGGCACCCAGACTGCCGAAAGGCAAACTGTGCTCAGACCGGTTTCCAAGTGTGGTTTCCCCTCTGGGCAGATGGAACACAGAGGCAGGGAACCTGAATTGTGTAGCTGTAACCTGAAAGGCTCAACCACTTTAGAGCTGTCTCTGGAACAGGAACTAACAAAGCAACATGCATGAGAACCAGAGTGGAACGTTAGTCTCAGAGACCAGGATGAATAGGCATTGATGGATTTAAAACTCCATGGTATTGGAAAGTGGATATATTAAACTGCTCTCAGTCCTGGAAGGATAAAATTGCTAAAGATTTTTCAGCCCTGCCTGTTCTGTGTCCCAGTGGTTCAGGGTTTTGGGATGATACTGATTTTGCGGGTAGGGCATAGGGAAAGCAAAGGAATAATCCAGATCTGTCACTCAGGAAAAATACCACTACCTTTATCTCACCATTGTAAACAGTTTGCTTAGTGTTCAGGGTCTTCTTTTGCCTGTAATGTTGTAGCTTAATTTCCCTTTTTTCTCCTCCATACACTCATCGCTACAGCCAAGCTTGTCTGTTTGGTACCCTACATCTTTCCTTTGGGCCATGCAGTTTCATATCTTTGGAAATTCCTTCCATTCCATCTTTACTTGTGTTGATTCTATCTGTTCTTCAAGTCCCAGGTCAATTTTTATTTGCTGCTAATCCTCCAGAGTTGGAAAAAATGAGGTGTTCTGAATCCTTTAAAAAACACTTATTGTAAAACACATCACATCATATATAAAAGTACAGAAAACAATTAATTTTTGAAGAATCATCTATGTAACCACCACTCAGGTGAAGAAACAAGACACTTAACATTCTAAAAGCCTTTGTATGGTTTGCCTCCTTGGTGATATCCTCTTTGTTCTTCTTTGGAGGTGATCACTGCCTTGACCTTGTAATGATCATGCCTGGTTTTTGTTTTTGCTTTTTTTAACATATTTATTTGGACTTGTCCTGCCTATGCATATCTCTTGAAGTAACATTGTTTTTTAACTTTATGTAATTGCATCTTACTATATATTTGTGTTTCTTTTGGTCAACGTTATTTTAATAAGTTTTATCTATTTTATTGCTTGTGGCCATAGTTCAGTCACATTTTGTGTAGGATTCCCTTTGTCTAAAAATCCCATTATTTATTCATTGCACTGTTCATCAACATTTGAGCTGTTGCCAGTCGAAGGCTATTAACAATATTCTCGTGTAGGTATCATGGTGCACATGTGGGTGGGTTCTTTAACTATTTAACTGTAATTTATTTAACTTTATGAGCAAATATTCATCCTATATTTTAAAAAGTTATTATAAAAATAAGTTCGGTTGTTATGTAGTATTCTAGCTTGTGCTCTTAGCCAAATGTATGTAATTGTTGCTCTGTTTTAGGGCTTTTTCTAGTTTCTTTGTTTCTATTATAGATAACACTAATGAATACTCTAAGAATGGATTTTTCTCTCTGTATAAGGTTATTTCTACAGCAAACATTTACTTGTTGGAATTCTCAGCTGAAAGGGTGTGAATCTTTAAAGATTCTTGATTTAACAAAGACAGATGACTTGCCAAGGTTGTGGCATGCATTTATATTGGCTGCTTGTTTTTTAGTAGAAAATTGTTTTTGGAAGGGAGACTCAATATATTCGTTGACTCTAGGATCCAATGATCTTCACATTATAACCGTTGATCCATGTGTTCTCTGTTACATCAGTCAGGAAGGAGCGAGCCCTTTCTTCTCCTTGGTTGCTAGAGATTGTCTAATTCTCTCTCTCTGACCAGAATTTTGGCAGGCTGTCCTCTAATTTTATCACAGTCAGCTTTTTGATAAAAGGTAAAGATATTAGATTGATCAGAAATTGTAGCCATCCAATAATTTAATCTTCTGAGTGAAGAAGAAATACATTAGGTTAAATATGTATGGTAATTGTTAAATAACTAAATATACTCCGGTAATACCTCCAAAGCATAATTTTTGCAAAAGATTGCTGTACGCACACATGTGAAATTATACATAAAGGGGATAAATGCTTTAAAATGAGTATAAAGATGGAGAACTTATTTGGTCCATTTTACCAACTGATTGCATTTTCCCAAATCCATTTTCCAGTTTACAGCATAATATACCAGGCTTCTCGGACTGAGTATGACTGTACTTCTTGTTTACTTCTCTCAGTGATTGAAACCAATGGTGAGAAATATGTGAAAATAAAAGATGACGAATGGCACTGCTTGTTCTCCAAAGTTAAACAATTGCAAATACCAGGAGTTTGTGCAATTGTGATATTTGCGGAAAGGAGCAATGAGACGATGATTGTAAGTGCCAAGTCCACTCCTAATAGGGCAAACTGGGTGAGTTCAGCAGTTCTGCCCGTAAGTGCTCTGTAGGATTCACGCAGGAAGAGTCCATTTATCTCCTGTTTGTCCCTCCCAATTAAAACATGCCCTACTTTCTGTATCAGCCTGCAACTCTGTCTTTTGCTTGTTGTAGCAAAGGGAGATTTTATATATATATATATATTTCACAGTGTTTAATAATACAGGTTTGGATTCATGTTTTTAAAAATTGGAAATGTGGTTTTTGTATATTTTGACCATAACATTATGCATCCTACATTCTTTTTTTTTTTCAATTGAAGTATAATCAATTTACAGTATTGTGTTAGTCTCCAGGGTACAACATAGTAATTCAGATTTACACACACACACACACACACATGTGTGTGTGTGTGTGTGTGTGTATATATATATATATTATATATATATTTTATATTCTTTTTCATTATAGGTTATTACAAGGTATTGAATATAGTACCCTGTGCTACACAGTGGCACCTTGTTGTTTACCTGTTTTATATATAGTAGTTAGTATCTGCAAATCCCAAATCCCCAGTTTATTCCTCCTTTCCCTTTCGCCCTAGTAATCATGTTAAAAGATATTAATGATTCTGATCCAAGAGCATGGGATATCTTTCCATTTCTTTGAATCATCTTCAGTTTCCTTTCTCAGTGTTTTATAGTTTTTAGCATGTAGGTTTCCACCTCTTTGGTTAAGTTTATTCCAAGGTATTTTATTTTTTGATGCAATTTTAGACGGGATTTTTTTTTTTACTTATTTTTCCTGATATTTCATTGTTAGTGTAAAAAATGCAACAGATTTCTGTGTTAATCTTGTATCCTGCTACCTTGCTGAATTCATTTATTAGGTTTTTTTTTTTTTTTACAGTTTTATGTGTGTCTTATTGTTGTCTATATAGAGTATCATGTCATTGCCAAATGTGAGTGACAGTGTTACCTCTTCATTTCCTACCTGGATTCCTTTACTTCTTTTTCTTGTCTGATTGCTGTAGCCAGGACTTCCAATACTGTGTTGAATAGCAGTAGTGAGAGTGAACATCCTTGTCTTGCTCCTGAATTTAGCAGGAAGGCTTTCAGCTTTTTACCATTGAGCATTATGTTGGTTGTGGGTTTGTCATAAATGGCTTTTACTGTGTTGATATATGTTCCCTCTATACCCACTTTGGTGGGGGTTTTTCATCATTAATGGATGTTGGATTTTCTCATTTGCTTTCTCTGCATCTGTTGAGAAGATCATGGGGCTTTTGTCTTTGTTGATGTGGTGTATCATGTTAATTGACTTGCCTGTGTTGACAGTGATGAACTTGGTACACAGATGATGAACCTGTGTTACTGAGTAGACTTCCAGTTAGTGGTGCAGGCAACAGTATAGTAGTGTTATATCTTGGCTGGCATCATAATATAACTGTGAAGGACAGAAAAGGCTTTCACGCTAAACTGAGCTGACCTATTTCCAGCTCTGTTGCCTGCTGGCTGTATGATTTTGATTACACATTGATATACTTTCCCCTCGATAATTACTTCATCTGTAAAATGAGGCAGTGATATCTAAGTTGTAAATGCATGTCAAGAATTAGAGGAAATAAATATCTCTCATATGGTTTCTAATATGCAATTAGTGTTTACTAATTATAGCTATTAAAATTAGTATAATTATTTTATTTATAGTGGGTGGAACTTAAAATCAATCCATGTCATGTAGAGAAAGTGCAGAGAGAAGGGTTAACAACAATGTGTGTCATACAAGTCTATAGTTACTTAATAGTTACTTACTATATGTTAGATTTTATCCTGTCCTCCAGATTTTACATATATATATATATATATATATACACACCTATATATACACATATACATATAATTTTTTTCATTCTGTATATCCACGACCCATTTTTTGTGATTGTATTTCTTTCCAGAGGTAAACCGTTCTTTTTTATTATTTATTTTTAAAGCTACATGCTGAAGCTTATTTTAAGTAAAGGTTAATAAAAGCAATAATTATTTCATTTTTTTTTTATCCCTAGCCATTTGTTGAATGGCTGTTTTGTGGGAGGATGTTTGCAGCCCACTGCTGCTATAGTAAATCCAAAACTATCTTGAGAAAGCCATACTTATAGTATCTCAATGACGTTTAGTTTGTTTTTTAAAAAGACAAAATTTCTTTCTAATAAATAGCAGTTTATCCCCAGGCTCATTATTGATAGCCCCATTGGCTTGGAAGGTGCATTTTTTCTCTTTGCTTGCTTAAAAATATAAACATGGATCATGAAAAATAACTGTTTATAAAAATGTACAAATTTACACTGTATATAAATTTAACTCTTTTTTTGAGGTATAATTGACATAAAACGTTGTATTAGTTTTAGATAAACAACATAATGATTTGATATTTGTGTACATTGTGAAAGGATCACCAAAGGACTATGTTTCTATTTAAAAAATACATCACATAATTTTTTTGGCTTCTTCAAAGCTTCTCCCAGTGAACTCTAGTTATTATATGAATAGCTTTCCCATTGCCCATGAGGATTCCTTTCCTTTCTTATCTATAAGAAAAATTTCAAATATCTCAGCATGTTGCATGAAGCTTATCACAGTTTGATACTAACCCATTTTATCAAATTTATTTTTAGCTACTCTCTAATATCCCCACCCACTAAGCCATGTATTGGCAGCCTTAGAATACTGAATGTATTATTATTTATTACTAATAACTTACCTGTAACAAATAAGAATATACCATATTTTCCTTTCTTTCCACATCTTTCTTCACCACTACAATGATCTTTTCATTTATTATGGTTTTTAGTTCTTATAATGGTATTCTTACACCTTTTAATATTTGTATAGTCTCATTACTTGATTTCAGCCTTGAGTAATTGTGTGCTTGTGTGTGAGTGTGAGTGTGTGTGTCTGTGTCTGCAGTATGCCAAGTAAAGTTCCAAGCAAACCCAGCTTACCCATGTATAACACCAATAAATGAATACAAAATTTTTAAATGCTGTGAAGCACTGGACAGAAAATAAAAACAGGCAGATTTTAGAGGTAAATTAACATTTACAAGAAGGAAATGGCAGTATATGGAGATTTTGCCATTTTTATGACAGTTATCCTTGAATGCAGGCTGAAGTTATTATTTCTAAAGTGGCTAAAATTCTAGTAAGAACCTTGTAGGCGTTCAGGCCTGAAGAACCAGAATACAGAGTTGAGCACAACCAAGTCACTAAAAGGTGAAGCAGGATCCTAGAAAGGGGAGAGTTAGAGAGGAGGATTCCCAAATACCGTGTAAAACCAGGCCCAAGTGTTTGTCTGAACCGGCTGACATAAGATTTGAGCAGCTCAAAAGACAAAATTTACTTTTTGAATCCAAATAAAGTGTTTAATAAAACTAACAATGGATTTGCCACAAGAATATAACTGAATCTGGAATCTTTACCATGTAATATTGACAAAGCCAAGCATAAAATTCAAAATTACCTGACATATAGATAACGAGAAAATGTGACCCATTCTCAAGAGAAAAAAGCAAAATGATGGAGACCAATTCTGAGATAATCCAGATGTTGGACTTGTCAAACCAGCATTTTAAAACAGCAAGTCATTTGGTGTTCACAGTGAATGAAATGATGGAAAATATTATTAGCAGAGGAAAAGAAAATATTAAAAAAAAAAGGAAGTTCTGGCACTGTGATTTTAGAGAGCTAGAATGGGGCAGGGAAACCTTTACTCCCCTATCATTATTTTTCATTTTTTACTATGAAAAATTTAAAAACTACGTAAAAGGTAAAAAGTATATAATCAGTATCCATGTACACATCATCCAATTTCAAAAACATTATCTAGTTTTTTTCTTTTATTCTTGTGTCCTGCATTTTTTCTTCCTGCAAGTATATCTTGAGATATACTTGACATACAACTCAAAATAAGTTTAAGGTATAGAGCATAGTGATTTGATCATGAAATGACTAGCCTCCTACATTTTTAGCTATTTTAAAGTAAACTGTAGTCATCATGTCAGTTCATTCATAAGGACTTGAGTATACGTGTCTGCTAAAGAATTTTTAAAACATATCTTTGTTTACATCTAAGAGAATTACCATTCATTTTTAATACTGTCTAATACTCATATTTCCTTAATTTTGTCAAAAAAAAAGCTTTTATCTAGTTGGTTTGTTTCAATCTGGCTTTATCAAGATCTACATATTTTATTATTGTATCTGACTGTTATGTGTCTTAAGTCTTTTTTTCTTCTTTGACAATTCTCTTTCCTTGTTTTGTTTGGAGAAACCTGCCTTTTTGTCTTGTAGAATGTCCATTTCCTGGTTTTGGTGATTGCAGTTTCATGTGCGTTAACTTACTCTTCGTCCTTTTTAGATTTCCTTTAATCAGGCAGTAAAATCTAGAGATTCGTATCAGAATGCACTGATTCCTGCTTTTCTAGGTACTAAAATTTAGGTGATATTATTCTCTTCCTATTGCTCATAATGTCTGTGTCCTTTTTTTTTTTAGATTCCACATATAAGTGTTATCATATGTTATTTTTCTTTCTCTTTTTAGCTTACTTTACTTGGTATGATAATCTCCAGGTCCATCCGTGTAGCTGCAAATGGCATTATTTTATCCCTTGTTGTGGCTCAGTAGTATTCTATTGTATGTATCTCTCACAACTTCTCATTTCCCCAATTTCACCCAATATGTTTAAGCTGGAAATTCATCAGCCTTCCTTTATGTAAGTCCTCTTTTGTGAACATCTTTTAAGTTTCTATTCAAAGACAACATTTGTGAAGTCTTTCCCTAATATCACCTATTTTCAGAATAAGCAGCTCGTTCCTCTCTTTTCTCATAATACTTCAGACAGAACTTCCAACCAAACTTTGTAGGCCGTGTTGAATCACTCAGCTAACCTCAAGTTCAGTCTGAAACGTAGATGCGTCTGGAGAAGGACACAAATCCTTCTAAAAAAAAGGATTGAAGAGCAAACTTCATTTTTATGGAAGGATTTTTGATAGCACAGAGGAAGAATTGTAACACATAGAACTCAGCCATGCTTCCTAAAATAGATTTCCTCTTTCTTTACCAATTAATGATTTACTCTTTACAGCTGCTTTGTCTTCTAGTCTTTCTCTGATTCTCTGTTGCATTGCAGTTTGGCAATTCTTTTCTGATGTCTCCCTCGTCATTGTCACCTGTCCTCCAATCGTCTCACCAATTCTTAAATAGTTTTCCCAGGAACTTGTATCTTAACCTTAAAGCTAGTAAATGCCTCTTTGGGCTTACTAATTTTGCAGCTCTTGCCACGACTCTTCTTAGAATAACAATAGCCATTTGATCAGGCTTTGCTTACAACTGATACTCCTTAGAAGGTGGAGAGAAAGTCAAACATCTGTATTTTTATTATTGTGATTTCTGCCAGCTTCATTCTAGCACTTATCATACTTTATCATTGTTCTTATGACTGTGAAGTATTTAAAATCAAATTATGCCTTTTCCTTTTTAGCTTCACCTTCAACACAGCACCCACCTCAGTTAGAGCACATCATAAATTTCTACGTTGAGTGAATGACCACTTGAAAGATTAGATTTGTTTTTATAAAAGCGGTTTCTCATCTTCCTGTGTTTTCTTGCTATTCTTCCAAAGATGTGAGTGTTGATCTAGAATAAATTAGTTGCATATTCTATGTTTTGTCAGAAATCTTAAAATAGTGTAACATTTTAATTCATAAAACCACACATAGATCAGCTTCCTACTGTTTCTTTTATCTGAATCTAAATGTATTTTCCTCTTCACAAGTTACTGGAATTCTGCTAGCTCTTGGGGTGAAAGTGAGGTTTTCAGTTCTTTTGTGAGAATTTGACTTAGACTGAAATGGCAGTTCACTTGGTAAGTCAAGAGAAGAAAGAAAGCATGCATAAACAGTTGGACATAAACACTCTCAACTGAGCGCAGGTTCATGAAAGCCACTTGACTGAGTTTAATTATAAAGCCAAGCAGAGCCACGCGTGAAACTGTAAAATCAAACGTGAAGTTACGCCGGTCCGAGAAGTAAAATGCATTATTGCAAAATCAAATTATACAAAATCAAGTTATAAACTTGCTTTTAAACTAGCCAAACAATATTAAAAGACTTTGATGGAAAATGACTTGTCAGTGGAGTATTTTTATGGTATAAATCATATAATAAGTACTTACTGAGTATCTACAATGTGTTTAGCCCTAAGTTAAATAGACTCAATCATTCTTAGTGCAGGTAGGAACGTAATTCTTAGGGCTGTAACTTTTGAATAGTTTTTTTAAAAGTTTTTAAAAAGGTAGGGATCAGATACTCTTTTGTGACAATCTCATAGCATGAAACTTAAACGAATCAACCTTAGGTTTCAGTAATAACTCTTTATCTTGTCTAGTTTTTTCTGGAGCTACAGAATATTCAAGGTAGTCTTACTTTATAGAATATTTCATTTGAAAGTATTTGAAATGAATCATAAACACCATAACCACCAAATGATAAAAAATAATTGACAAGAGCTTCCCTATAGAAGCAATGTTTTCTGCTTTCCATGGAGTACTACAGAACCATCAGTAATGCAGGAGGTGCAGTCCCTAACATTTGTAGAGGATTTGACAGTTAAATAATGCTGTCTGATTTACTCTTTACACGGCCGGCAAAGATGCATTTTTAATTTAATGCATGAGAAAAGTTTTGCAGATGATCATACAGCTTATAAGCGGAATTTTCAGCTTTAAACGCAGAACAGTTGACACTCAGTCTAAAAAACTTACTAGAGCACAGGAACCTCACATTTAAAATAAGGTAAATTTGATATTTCTAATAATAAACAGCCTAAAATTCAATCCATGCAGTCTAGTCTGTAAAAATAAAATGAAGCAGTGTATCTAAGAGAGCTTTTTAAACTGTAAAACAACGGAGACATACATTTCTATCTGTGAATCAGTAATCAAGGTATCAACATAATGACATTAAGAATCTAAGACTCTACACACTCAATTAGATTTAAAAATATAATGCATCGTATTTTTACCTTTTATACAGAAAATCATCTAGTTAACCATAAGGAAAATATTAGTAAAAATGGACCAAAAATTAACAGTCTAGTCATGGAAGAAAAGTAAATTGGCCAATTAGGATGAACAGTAGCTTAACCTCACTAAAGATTGAGGAAAACAATAAAAAATAACACTGGGAAATAATTTTTAACCTAAACCAGTAAAGTTTAAAAAGAAATGTAGCATCCAGAGGTGGTGAAGATGCTGAAAAATGGACTCTTTAATGAATACTTATTAATTGGTGCAACCTGGTTAGAAGTTAATTTGTCAAATCTTTTGAAGTTATATTTAATTTAAAAATGTAACTGCTATGTATAGTATTTCATACACTATACAAGTGAGAAAAATACCACAATGATGCGTATGATGAATTTCACAAGGCACATTTTTTTTTTACAAAGTTAGTCATTCTTCATAAAAATTATGAATACTTGTCACTGTATATTTCATGAAAGTATTTTCTCTTTCTGTGTGAAGTTCATAATTATCATTATTAATGACTGCATTAACAACATTAGTTCTAATGCATGTAGAACAGTATAATTAACTTCTCCCTTTGCGAGATATTTAGCTTATTTCTACTGCACTAGTTTACCTAATGTCATGGTAAACATCTTGGTACTTAGGGCTTTCTACCCACCTTGGGATTAAATTTGTAATTTTTGCTCTCAAAACTTAAAAATCTAGATGCTTTCAAATTGTGAAGAATAATACACATTTGCTTAAACATTAGCATGATGTCATGTATTTCTTGAGATTTGGGGAATTAATAAGAAAAATGGAACTTTCTTTTTGGTCATTATTTAATTACTACTGAAGTTCTTTCCTATATTATTTTATTAAGCTTCTCTTTTTTGGAAAATTTTAGTCATTTCTTTATTGGGATGTTGATAATTTTCTTTCTAATTATATTCTTTTTATTCTGTTTTCTACAATTATTTTTCTCAAGCTATTTATCTTTTTATGAAATTTCAGAGTTTTAGATTTTACATATACAATTTTTTATATTGTTTTAATATCTGATTTTTATCCCAAAATGTTTAAAATTTAAAACATTTTCTTCTCTAGTTCCTTTATGATTATTTTAAAAACTAACACTCTAATGCACATTGGATAAATTTGACTTATAGTGTGAGCTGTAGCTCTTAAAAACATATTTTTGTCTTCAAATTCCTAACATTATCTCATTGCTATTGATTAAATAAACTATTTTCCATTATTTTCAGATACTTCTTTTATAAATATTAAATATTTATGTATTATTTTATCTATTTTCTTCCAGATTTTTTTCTTTTTTGTACCAACAGCACATTGTCTTAATTATTATAGGTCCAAAGTGGTTTATTATCTGGTAGATAATTTCTTCCTTTGCTGAATATATTCTTTTGTATTTTTGCCCAGTATTTCTTACTCAGTTTAGATCTTATTCTTTTAATTTGCTTTTTTCTTCTATAGCTGTCTGTATTGTCTGCTTATTTAGTTCCATAAAAATAAATTAATTGGAAAAAAATTACACATTTATATCTTCCCATTTTTCAAGTTTTATATTACCTTTCTGAAAGGTTCATAGTTTGTTTTTTCAGTGGGTCAAATAATTTGTCATTAAAATTATTCTTAAATATTTTATATATTCTTACTGTGAATGCTACCTCCTGGCATATCTCTCAAATGACTCTGGCATGTAACAAAATAATACCTCTAAAACATCTTTCATCTAGTCATTCGTTTTATTAACTTCTTTATTAATTAAAATTTTTATTTGGTAGTTTTGACTTTTCTAATCACAGTATTATATAACTTTCCAGTGTTTCTTTTTTGATATCTTTATTTTGGTTTTCATTTATTTCTTCCAGTTTTATTGAGATATAATTGACATACAGCACTGTATAAGTTTAACGTATACAGCTTAATGGTTTGACATGCTGAGATAGTGAAATGATTTTTACAATAAGTTCAATAGCATCCATCATCTCATACAGACACAAAATTAAAGAGATAGACAATTTTTTCTTGAGATGAGAACCCTTAAGATTTAACTCTCTTAACAACTTTCATATGTAACATACAGCAGAGATAATTATAGTTATCATGTTGTACGTTACATCCCTATTGCTTATTTATCTTATTACTGAAAGTTTGTACCTTTTGACTGCCTTCATCCAGTTCCCCCTCCATTAACCGCTGGCCTCTGGTGACCACAAATCTGATCTTTTTCTGTGAGTTTGTTTGTTTGTTTTGAAATGTAACTGACTGACAACACTGTGCTAGTTTCTATTACAAAACATTATGATTTTGTGTTTCTGTACATTTTTAAATGAACACCATGATAAATCTAGTTATCATATGTCACCATACAAAGATGTTACATAGTATTGACTATATTCCTCACACTGTACACTTCATACCCATGACATTTATTTTGCAACCAGAAGTTTGTACCTCATAATTTCCTTCACCTGCTTCTTCTGTCCCTACCTGCTTCCCCTCTGGCAACCCCCTATTTGTTCTCTGTATCTGTAACTGTTTCTGTTTTGTTATGTTTGTTCATGTGTTTCTTTTTTTTTTTTTCAGATTCCACATATAAGTGAAATCATACAGTATTTGTTTTTACTTGTCTCACTTATTTCACTTAGCATAATATGTTCTAGGTCCATCCATGTTGTCACAAATGGCAAGATTTCATTGTTTTTTATGATTAATATTCCGCTTATAAATATATCACATCTTCTTTATCCATTTGTCTATTAATAGCTACTTAGGTTGCTTCCTTATCTTGGCTGTTGTAAATCATGTTGCAATGAACATAGGGGTGATGTATCTTTTTAATTAGTGTTTTTGTTTTCCTCAATTAAATACCCAGGAGTAGAATTGCTAGATTGCGTGGTAATTCTATTTTTAATTTTTTGAGGAACCTTCACATTTTTTTCCATAATGGCTGCCCCAGTTTATGTTTCTAACAAGAGTTATGAGGGTTCCTTTTCTCCACATCCTCCCCAACAGTTGTTATTTGTTGATTTTTTGATAACAGCCATTCTAAGAGGTGCAAGGTGATACCTCATTATGAATTTGATTTGCATTTCCCTAATGATTATTGATGTTTAGTATCTTTTCATATGTCAGTTGGTAATCTGTATGTTTTCTTTCGAAAAAATGTCTATTCAGATCCTCTGTCCATTTTTTTAATAGTATTGTTTGTTTTTTGATGTTGAGTTGTATATGTTCTTTGTATATTTTGGATATTAACCCTTATGAGACATAGATAGTTTGCAAATATCTTCTCCTATTAAATAGATGGCCTTTTCATTTTGTTCATAGTTCCCTTTGCTGTGCAAAAGCTTTTTAGTTTAATGTAGTCCCATTTGTTTATTTTTACTTTTGTTTCTCTTGCCTGATTAGATATAGCCAAAAATATTACTAAGAATCATGTCAAAGAGCTTACTTCCTCTGTTTTCTCTAGAAGTTTTGTGGTTTCAGATCTTACATTTAAGTCTTTAATCCATTTTGAATTTTGAATCCATTTTGAATTTAAATTAATATTTATAAAACTTCCCATTGTTTCTGTCTTTCATATCTTTTCTTTCTGTTCTCATACTTTTACCATATATTAAAGACAATTTAAGTAATGATATGTTGATGATATGAATATTTTTTCTAATGATTTTAATGGCAGTGAAATTTTATTTATTTGGTAGTGCTTACAAATAAATTCAACTGATTTGATTTTAGAAATATCGGTTGAACATATGCTGAGAATGAATATTATGAAATACTTAACATTGTAGGCAATGAGGAGCTAAAAATTTGTGATTCTACCATCTAATTGCTTGCATATATGTACATTCACATACACAAATACTGATAACATATTCTAGCAAATTCTTAACTACCAAAGTCCATGGTACAGTCAGTGAATACTGCAGGTTTACAGAAAACCTGCTGCTACCTGGAAAAGAGAGATCTTCAAAGATGAACAGATGTGCATGAATGGAGAGCAGAGGGAAAGCATTCTTGAGTGTGGAGAAGTAAAAGCAAAGACAGGGATATAGTATTCTCAGGGTATATTTAAAGAATAGGCAGACCATTGTTCAAGGTGAGACCAGTGAGCATTGCCTTTCCCTGGTTCATTTATCAAGCATCACTCATTCATCAGGCACACTTTGCTGGTCTTTACAACTGCCCAATGTTTTGGATAGTGGATGAGAGCTTATTTCTTTTCCCCATTTGAACCCAAATCTCTTTCCCTGCTATCTGTTGTCAGGATTGCACACTTTTGGCTTTGTATCCCTATTTACCCTCTAAGGTGGTCTTTTTTGAATATCTCCCTGGCCCTTGCACTTTGGCTGTTGAGCATGATTTGTGGCTTTGCAATTTTTTATTATCGGGTTTACTGTTGACTTTTATTATTAAGAAAATCTTCAGTAAAGATGTTACTGTCTGGTTCATCCCTTAGATCTTTGGGATCCTTCTAGTCTCTTTGCCCTTCTCACTGGGGAGGAAGAATCTTCTTACACTGTAAAGCTCTTAGGGACAGATAGATCCGTAGGTGTGAGTGCTAAGGTAAGGCAATTATTTCACAATAGAAAGCTCTTAAAGGGAATATTTTAAGAGTATATAGCTATAGAATAACAGTGAATTAAGGGAGGTTTTACATTAGAAATGTTTTATAGTTACTTCTTCAAAATGAATCTCAATGTAATGTGAAATAGGATAAGCTCTTGTTATTAGGAACACAAGCCTCTGCAAAAATATGGAAGTATTTGCATCACTAAAAGAAAGAATGGATCACAATATGTATTTAAAAGTGAATTGTTTAACTTAAAAGAAAATCAAATAATTACCAGTTGCCAGATCATGGTGACTCCAGCAATTAGTAATTTGGATTTCCTGCAGAACTCATAAGATACAATCTTGTGGTGAAAACTACC
This sequence comes from Vicugna pacos, assembly GCF_048564905.1. Taxonomy (NCBI): domain Eukaryota; kingdom Metazoa; phylum Chordata; class Mammalia; order Artiodactyla; family Camelidae; genus Vicugna; species Vicugna pacos. Next base: position 26,523,026 of record NC_132990.1, read on the forward strand.
TATTGTTTATTTTTCTGTTCTGAATTTCTGAGCAAAATCTTGAAATTGAGCTTTTAAGACTTTCAAAGCCTGTTAAGTTCATATGTATTTCTCATCAAATGTAAGGACTTCATATAGGAAGAGACAGATTTTTTATGTTGATATTTTCATTTTTTTCCAAGATAGCATTCATACACAACTTGTCTAACTTTGCAAGTTCATCGAGAGACCCTGGGTTTTTAACATTTCCTAATTAGTCAGCTGTCATTGAATGCACTCTGTGAAATTTTTGCCGGTCTTTTGGAATTTAGGCATATTTGCCTTGTGCCTCTCATTAACTCAAGAGGGAGCCCCTAGTCATCAATTTAATGAGTACTTTCCCCCAAACTGTTGGCAAATATTTAATCCCAGAACCATGCTAGTGAAAATCCACAAGAATTTTAATGTTCCAAAGTTCTATAGGTAGTAAAAATTTGGAAGAAGATACAGTCATGATAGTTTTTTTTTAAATAAATCATTGAACTTCAGTTGAAATAAAATGTACTCTATGACAAATGATATATGTGACTATAAATGATACCACTAGCCATCATGTTGTCACCTATTATTTTCTCACTGGTTGGTTGATATGACAAACCTAGTAGGAAAAGTAGGTCAAGTATAGCTGCCTTTTAAGCTCTATTCATATTTATGCTGGCTTTGTTTTTCAGTCTTTGATATATCTACCAAAATAAGTCATCATTTATCTGGTATCGTATCTGTAAGGGCCCTAAAAGAAGAAAGTGACATATAAATATTTCTTTTCCATTTTTTTAAAACACAGCTCCACGTGAAGTTTGAGACAGCAGATTAACAGTTTCAGAAAATCTTGATGTCTAAAGAATTCTCTATGCACCTTGGTTGCTTTCTAGAAACTAAATTTGAGAAAACACAATCAATTTCAGCATCTTCTCATCATTCTGAAGACTTGCCTGTTACTCTAAAGCATGAAAGCTTGTTTTGCTTAAAAAAAGAAATAAAACCCAGATTTATTAGCTGTACTATAGTGACCCTGAGGACAAAGGAAAAACAACTGTGTTTAGTTCGTTTAATTCACTGCTGGCATTGTGTGTTAACAGTCCTGAAATGCTAGTTGTACTTTTAGTGCCTCTTCTTGCAAGAGTTTTACAACTGTCCTAGGAAATAAGGATGTGAGAAGCTTGCAGCATTCTGAGTTCAGGAATGGTTTATATAAACAGCTCAGAGTCAGCTAAAGGTTTTCCAGAAACCCTTGTCAGATTTCTGCTTACAACTTAGCGGCCAAAATTTTGTCCCATAGCCGTGGCTAGCTGCAAGAGTGGCTATTTAACTTCTGTAGCCTCTGTGAAGGAGATCGTCAATAGAGAAATTAGTTGGGAATGACTATTGGATAGGTCATACAGCAGTATACATACCATATTGTGTGCCCCATGATAAGTAATCCTTAATTTCTTCCTTCTTTGTGATAAACAGATTCCTTTCTTAATTAGTTATTGTAATGGCAATAATATAATTTCATCAAGCATTTCTGTTTACTAGGTCATATTTTAAGCACTTTCCAAATATTAACTAATTCTCTAACAATTCTTTGAGGCGGGTTTAATTATGCCCATTTTACAACTGAGAAAACTGAAGCACAAAGAAATACTGTTAGCTATTACAGAGTTCATGCATCTAGTAATTAGCAGAACAGAAATGTTCTGAAACCAGGGTCTTTCTGCTTTATACCACTCCTTAATTGTCAGTTAGCGAATATGCCCGTTCACTCCTTAAATGTCTTTCTTTTCTCCTTTTATATTACATTATTCATATTTTAACTAGAATTCATTAGTTTTGTTTGTTTTTGCCTCAGAAAACCTTGAGCCAGTCATTCTTTGCAGCAAGTGTGTGGATCAGATCATTTTCTAAAACATAATTCAGAAAGACAACTTGGCCACACTCTCTGTCATATGGTACAAGTTGCCCAAGAATGCTTCATTTTTCTTATTTACAAAATGATGGATTATTCTATGTGCCCTCTAGCAGCCCTTCAAGATTAGAATTTTAAAAAAAATCAGATCTTTGAGGGTCCAGCAGAATACAGTCACCTCAGTTCACTTTTTATGAGGGCCAAACTTTCCAGTTGATTTGAGAGTCATTGCTAGTAAATTTGCAAAGAATCTGCAATAAAAAGCACGAAAATGATGCTTTGAGGGGAGGGCAAAGTGACAAGGAGCTGGAACGCATCAGCGATAAAGGAGTAAGAGGCTTTTTGACTTCTCAATATATTCCTCTACATGCAAGGGAAAAATGCAGAGTTAATAGCTAAAACTATACTTGATTTATAGGTGGATTTGGCTGATGTAAATATAATTGTAGTAAATTACTGTGAGAATAATCTAAAAACATCAAGAATGCAATATTTCCTTATTGGTACGTGATTCCTCATTAGTAAAGAATGAAATAATGCAGGCTCTGACAGTTGTTTCTCCCACATTGGACAAACAGGCATGATGTAAATGATCTGAAAGAATGCCAACTTTAGGCAACGTTTGGAATTGAGCTAGCACTCGGAAATACAGGTAGATGCAGTGGGTCTGGTTTGGCTTGACCAAGCCTTTGGTTAAGCATGCTACACAGTAATCCAGAATACTAGGTAAGAAGATTTGAAAGAGTGTTGTTTAGCATGTATGGGAATGTTCTAAACATTTATACAATGGTAACTGTGATTTGTGAATGGTAACTAGAAATTGTGTGAGATTGATGTACCAGTCAACAAAATCCGGAAACTCTATCTTGCTGTGCAAGGTATTAAAACCTGTGCAAATTCAGTTCTGTCTAATTCCTTCTCTCTCTTTTCATCATACCACTATCATGTTTCCATCCTTGCTGTGAGAATTCCTTCTTGTGCTTTGCAAAACTGGATTTAAGTCTTCTGGACTTAAATAGATAGCATGATGCTGGACCATGGCAAAAGCATGTTAGCTATAAATATAACCATATTCAGACAAATCTTATTTTGGTACATTTCAGGCTGAGAAAAGACACTTTGAGTTAAACATAATTTTGTGCTATAATCTGCATGCTGTAAGAAGTTTTAAAGTCTGTAGTACTTAACTTAGAATCTTAGATCTAACAATTAGTATTTGAATGAACTTAAGTAAATGGTTCCGAGGTTTACCTGGGATGGACATAGCATGGGTTTGTTACTGTACCCAAGGTCATTAAACAACTCACAGCAGAAGAATAATCTCAATTCCATGAGATGCAGTTTCTTTTATTCAATATCTGGTAGTCATCATGGAAATAAATATTTTCATTCCCTTTTGTTTTTATTCTGCTTCTGTTCAATAAATCCATCTCCTTGGAATAGTTAACAAATAAGTGCTGTGTTAGCAAGAAATCTGTTGACAAACTCTAAACCACTAATTTATTAGCATTATCATAAATAGTTCTCTTGGAAAATGACCCAGGATTAAACACAATTTAATGGTGGAAAGATTTATACAGAGATAATTTAATTATACAATGTCTCTCTTACTAATAAAATAATGAAGACAGTAAATCTCCTTTGGATATACTTTTGCTATTTCCCAAGGATATATTTTGCAGATTTTGCATTAGTTCAACAATACCACTTTCCACATTAGACCCTGTTTCTTACTCGGCAACTGTCATACTGTATTGTAATTGTCTGCATTCCTATTTAGATTATAAGCTCTTACATAAGCAAGACAAGTAACTAAAAATTCTTTAGAAACCTTTTTTTATTTTTTTGGCTGTGGTTCAGGTGATATTTAAAATATGGAGAAATGGAGTCAGTGTTATTGGCTACAAATGCATTTACTGAAACTAGTAAGCATTATTAAAATACCCATTTTGACAATACAGAAGATGTGTTTGAAGCTCAATAGCTCCTCAAACAAATGGCCATCAAACAATAAACACTTCAAGGTGAAGAATAACTGTGTATGAGTCATACAAATCATTGAGGAAATAAGCGCATAACAATTATCCTGTTGAAATTAAAAACCCAATTTTAAAAGATGTCTTATCTACTTAACCAGTATACTTAGCGGGGAGATTACAGAGCGCACAGCTGATTGGTTCACGTAATACGGTTCAGGTAAGGCTCCTAAGGGTTCTACATGCTTCTTAGGAAGACCTGGCTTTCAGGGCTTCTCCCCAGAGTGGATGGAATAACCTGAGCTGTTAGGAACCCAGGTAAAGTCGTGGCATTCATCATGTTTATTCACGAAGTCAGAAGGAATTGGAGTTTGGTCTTTAAGACAATTCCCGTGAATTGTCTTAAAACATGATTTGTGAAAATTGTGAGCAGTTTGCCAAATCCTGTTGTATCCTCTCTTATAATTTAGCCCAGAACTGTTTCTTGTTGAGGTATCTACTTTCTTCTTTGGTAATTAAAAAAAGAAAAAACCCACAAAACTAGAGCAGATAAAGATTTAGGTAGAGGTACTGTATTAGTAAGATAACATTAAGTAACATATTCATAAGTTTTGGAGATTAGGAGGTAGACATCTTTGGGGTGTCATTAGACTATAACTAAGTTTGCTCTCTGGCCTCCCCCCCAAAATGTATGTCCGTCTCATATGTGCATTACATTCAGTCCATCTCAGCATTCCCAAATGTCTCAACATAGCATCTCATCACCTCAAAAGTCTCACATTTCTTCAATTACATCATCTAAATCAGGTATGGGTGTGGCTCTGGATATAATCTATTCCAAGGCACGGTTCCTCTCCTTGTGCAAACCTGTGAAACTCAAGAAACAAATTATCTGCTACCAAAATATAATGGTGGGACAGGTATAAGATAACAGTTACAGACATTACAATTCAAAAAGGGAGAAAAGGAAAACAAAGGGGAAAAAAAAGAGGGGAGTCACCAGTCTCAAGCAATCTGAAAATGCAGCGGAGACACCAGCATTAGGTTTCAAGGCCTGAGAATAATCCTCTGTGGTCTTCAGCTCTGTCCCCTGGGCTTATGACTCCTCCCTGTGAAGCCAAGGTTCCACCCTTGGAGCCGTCCTCCCTCCCACTCTCATCAAGGGTAGCATGTATTACAGCTGGGCAGTTTTATCACCAGTCTCCTCCCTGTGGAATGTTGTGGTTCCTACAGTTCTCTTTCATTTTGACCTCTCTGTCCTTTCAGTCCAAGCTGGCAATGATTTTGCTGGTATGAAACTATCAAGAACCTTATGAGTCTCCTGTGTATGTCACAGGAATTTCCTCCATTAGATAAGAAGCCCCTCCACAGGCCTTTCTCGGAGAATTCCATCTCTGTTTTTGGCTTCTGCTGACATGGTTGAAGGGATTCATGAGTCACATGCCTAATCTCTTTGGAGGGGCCTCTCTGTGACTCAGTTCTCTGATCTTTTGATCCTTCTGCAGTATTAGAAAAAGGTTGTCCAGACACAATGTTGTCTCTCCTTCCAGAACACTCTCTCTCAACAGTGCATCTCCTAATTGTAGTGTCTTTTGCAATCTAGATCGCTAAGAATTTCCTATTTCATCAAATCCTGGTTCCTTTTTGATTAAATTCTTCCCTCTTGCTTCCCTCTTTTCACTTGCATTTTGCTGTAGGGAGCAAGAAGAAACCAAGTCACATCTTCAGTGTCTTCAACACTTTTCTTGGGACTCTCTTCCCTGAAAAATATCCAAGTTCATCACTTTCAAGCTCTACTTCACATTTAACTGTAGGATACACTTCTGTTAATCTTCCTGCCACTATGTAATGTGAGTTTTCTTTCTGCCAATTTCTAGCAAGATTTCTCATTTCCTTCTGAGCCCTTACCAGCAATGCTTTTACTGTCCTTTCTACCAAGAGTCAGTTTATGGCGATTTAAGTTTTCTCCAAGACAATACAGGTCTCTACTGTTCTTCCCCTTCCTTCTGAGTCTTTACAAGCAGAGTCATTAAAATCTACATTTCTACTAACAGTCTATTCAGAACAATCTGGGCTTTCTCTCTCATACTCAGAATTCATCTGGTATCTGTCCTTTATTCAATTCCAAAGCTACTAGCACATTTTTAGGTATTTTGTTACAGCAGCATCCTACTGTCAGGTACCACAGTTTGTATTAGTTTCCTGTTGCTGCTTTAACAAATTACTGTGAACTTAGTGGCTTAAAATAATTTATTGTCTTACAATTCTGGAGGTCAGAAGTCCAAAATTGGTCTTACTTGGCTAAATCCAAGGTGTTAAGAAGGTTCTAGGAAATATGTATTCCTTTGCCTTTTTCAGCCTCTGGAAGCCTCTTACATTTCTTTTCTCATTGCTCTCTCTCCTCTTTCACAGCCGGCAGTATAACGTATCACACCTCTCTCTGACAGTACTGCCTCTCCCTTATAAGGACTCTTATAAAGCCACTGGGCCCACCTGGATAATACGGGGACATCTTCCCATCTCAACATCCCTACCTTCGTCACATCAGCAAAGTCACTTTTGCCATGTAAGGTGTTCGCAGGCTCCAGGGATTAGGGTATGATTTCTTTGGGGAGGGGAGAGAGAAGACGGATGAGGGCATTATTTTTCCTACCAGAAAAACGTACTACACAAATAAGTTTCTTGAGAAGAGAGTTTGTACCTTCCTCCCTTTTTTTTTTTTTTTTTTTTTTTTAGTTTTAATCACCAGATCCCAGCACAGTCATTGCCTGCTACCTAGAAGGAACGCAGCAAACTAATAATTTGCTTTAGTCCAAAAAAAATGTATCTGGTAGCTACTATAAGACAGACACTCTTCTAGGTGTCAGGAAATAATGGTGGTGAAGAAAACACGGTCCTTGTTCTCATAGACCTTATATTCCAGTGTGGGGAAGCAGAGAGTACATGCAAAAAATATGTATCAGGTGATGAGATGAGGAAAAATAAACCAGGGTAAAGACAGAACATTCTAGGTGTGCTGTGTAAGGAGTCCTCTTGCCATTTGGCTGGAGACCAGAAATAACTGGGAGATCAAGACTTAGGAATATTTGGGAGATGAATAATTCATAAAAAGGAAATGATGAGTGCCAAGATTATGAGGTGGGAACATGCATAGATTTTGAGGCTTTTTAAGAGAATAGTAAGGATGCCAATGAGGCTCACAATGAGAGAGAGGGGAGAATGGTGTTAGATGAGGTCAGACAGGTAGAAGGTAAGACTACATATAATTTTGTAGTCTAGGGTAAAGAATTGGATTATACCCGGAGATGGAAGTGCATTACAGGGTTAACAGAGGCTGGCAAAAATCTGACTTGTATTTTAAGATTATCCTGGTTGTTATTTTGAATATTCACTGTGGGATGGTAAGGGCAGAGCAAAGAGACAAGACAGGGCTTTTGCAATAGTCCCAGGGAGATGTAACACTGATTTGGATTAGTGTGGTAGAAATGGTAGTGTGAAAACTTGTAGCTCATTCTGGATCTGTTTCTAAGGTGGAGCTCATATGATCTGCATGATGGATTGAATGTGGTATGAGAGAGCTATTAAGACTTACTTTAAGGACTTGGGCTGAACAGTTGATAATTGGAGGCATCATTTACTGAGCTGGGGAGAATTATAGAACAAGAGCAAAATTTCAATTTTGGTTGTGTTTAGATTGAGGTGCTTATCAGACATCAAGTAGAAATGTAGGGTCAGATAGGAGAGGATTTCAGGGCAGAGACCAGGGCTAGAGATACACTTGGAGGAATCTCAGCATGTAGATGACATGTGAAGCCATGAAACTAGGTGAAATCCCCAGGGGAACCATTCTGGAAAAGAAGTGGTGTCAGAATTGAACCAAGAAACACTCCTGTGTGTAGAGGTCAGGGTATGAAGAGGAACCAGCACAGAGTATGGCTAACAAGCAGGCAGTGGGGAAGGAGGGGGTCCAAGGGTAAGTGATGTTTTAGAAGCCAGAGGAAGACAGTCTTTCAAGAAAAGAGTGCTCAAATATGTTACCTGCTGCTGAGACATCAGTAAGATGAGGACCTCAGAAGAACCATTTATTTTGTCATCATGAAGGTGATTGTGTTTTGATGGAGTTGGGGATAAAAATGCCTGATTGACGTTATTCTTGGAGCTCCAAGTACCTTTATAATTCATGATAGAGCAAAGAATCATTATTGCATTTCTGAAGGTTGACAAATACCTTGAACTTGATGCTATGCAGTTTTGGACTGACAGAGTATAAATACTGGAGTTTCTTTGAAGTTGAGACTTCTAAGTTGATTATCTAGAGTCCTTTTACTTGTAAACCGCCAAAAACATGCTAGGTTTAAATTGTTTAAATTCCTCACCTCCAATTATCTTGTTATTTTCTTCCCAGTATAAGACAGACAAGTTCCTAAAGTGGAAAGGCTACAGCAACTGAGGAAAATTCCATTTCCCTGGGAAGACACAGCTTAATGCAAGTGGAGTAGTCTAAGGCAGTTTAACTTTTTACCCCGTTTCCTCCTGGTGCTGACAGAGGTCAAATGTCAGATGCTCCAGGTCATAGACTGGTTATAGGAATTCTTTAGTTGAAAATGCATTCATTCTCTTGAGACCAATGAATATGTCAGAATTAGTGTTGTTTAACTGCATATTTCCCTCCTCTTGGTAAAATCAATTATCCGAACATTGTTGGCTTATAAATATGACTTCATATATCTAAATCATAGACTTTACATTTGGTATCTTTTCCAGGGAAAAAAAAGGAATAACCATAAAATATTGAAACTCATAGAGTCAAATTCTCTTCCAGTGTCCTGCCAATGTTCATTATCAGTCCGTTTAAATAACATGAATAAATGAAAATTATTCTACGCACTTCACTCACATTATACGCATGCTTTTTCATTTCCTTTCTATAGAGGGGAATTTTATAGCAAGCATGGGATGGACAGATAGCAAGGGAAGCTGACTGGGAAAAAGTACTGTGTGAAAAACCACCCACAGCATGAGATTGTTGTTGATGAGGACTATAGCAGCAATTTATGAAAAAGGACTCATGTCAAATAAAGATCCTGTACATTTTAATTGGAAATTGTATAATATATGTCCTGGAAACAGTACATTTGAAAAGTGTGTAATAAGTATAATGACGAAGGAAATTTGGGGGAAAAGTATTGCTTGAGTGTGGACATTTTTCAGTAATAAATACACTTTTTGATTCATATTGTCAAGTGTTTAGTGCAGAAACATATATCATTACAAAGATCTAAATCTCAATTAGATCTACTTACTAGGAATCACCAAGGTAAAAGAAATGTAGAGGATTAATAATATCACATCAAAAATAAATAAGTACATTTATGAGTGCTATCTTCAGATGTCATTTTAGAAAACTAAGAGATTATTTATCCAGAATTACTTATCCCAGGATGAAAGGATCTATTACACTTCATAAGTTAATAGTGATTTTGCTTCTCTCTCTCTGTATTCATCTATCCAACCATCATATGCATTTATGTTTTTATATATCCTATCAGAATTGCAAAATGCATACAAGTAAACATTAACAGAATCTCAGAATACAATTACATGTAGGACACTTTAACCTTTAATCCCCTTCATACTTAATCTCAACTGTTCTTTGAAATTTGGAAGAATCATATATATATATATAATTACACAACTAAGTCTGCAGTTGGAAGTCAGAATCATGGATGACAAAATGCTGATCCACAGAATGAACATAAAGTTGAACTAAACAGATTGCATAGATTTGGGGCTTTCAAATGATTGTCATGAGAAGTTACTGATTTTACAGTAGGAAGTTGTGGCCTAGAAATAAGGCCTTTGTCCCAGGCATTTTGTTCAGCGCAACATGCAAATGGTAACAAACCTCAGTAGCTTCTGGAGAGTGAATTTTGAATCATTTAAGAATACAAGCAACAAAATTAACTATTATCAGACTTTGGTTTATTGTAAAATTTAGCAAAGTTTTTCTCATAATCCCTGAACCCCTGCTCTGAAAACAAAAGGAAATACACAATTATTGCTTATTCTTTCCCCCCTGCTTTATGTGTGCCATTCTGAAAGGAGGGAGAAAAATCACTGTAATAAATAAAAACAGAGGTGGAAGAGGCAAAGATAAATCAGTCGAGAGGAGAAATATCAGGAGCAACAGAAATATCATCAAGCAGTTCAAAATAAGCTTTTTTTTTTAAAAGGTTGTCATAAAAAAAATCACACCAAAAATATAGCAGCGGAAGAGGATAAATACAAGCTGATTGCACACCAACCCCATGCAAAGCACCGGGTCATTAGCCAAAGCAGTAGTACTCAGCATCCAATTTGGGACGCTTGTGCCGTGCCTGTGAGTCCTCGATGGCTGAGTTGTCACTGAACTGGTCCAAGTCCGATGGGGTCTGGTGGCCTGGGACATCGTCTGCCAGGGTGTCCAGGTAGCTGCCCACGGAGATGCCGTCCAGCCCATCACTGCCGTCGTGCAGGCTGTTGCAGCTGCCGCGTAAGGAGGCGCTCTGGCTCTCCAGCAGACTGCACAGGCTGCCGCTGAGGCTGCTGCCTCGGCTGGTGATGGTGGCTTTCTCCTCGATCATCCACTTGATGGACTCAATGTTCTCATTGATGAGGAGAAGCTGGCGCATGAGCCTGACGTCTGTGGCTCTGAGGTTAACCTGTGCGGGGGTGGGGGGGGGGGGTGGGGGAGGAGCAAAGACGTTCCCGTTATTGTCCGTTCTTGAAAAAGCCCAGTTTTACCTGAGTTCTGCCTTCTGCAGTCCTTACCTTTAAATTCACAGAATAAAATACAAATTCACTGGAGCTCAGCATCTTTTGGAAAACTGCTACTGACAAATGGTAGGAGTCGTAATCAAAAAACTCACTTCCTGCCAGACCCAGCAGGCTCCAAAAGGGGCAGGGAGATGCCAACTACATCCCTGACCCTAACCAGGCAGCCTGAAAATTGCCTATTGAATGTCAGACCCTGTCAAAGAACTTAGTCTCTCTCTGGCCAGATCAATAGTTTATCGATGCTAACTGGGAATATGTATGTAGACACTGAGAGGTGGGGGAAGAGGATGGTGTAGAAATTAAGGAACCATCATAATCGTCATTGTGGCAGCTCCTATTTTTTGAGTGATGATGTGCCCGGCACTATTTTAAAAGCTCAAATAGTCATTGTAATAAATAGTAACCCTGTACCATGGGTATGATTGTTTTTATCCCCATTTTACAGATGAAGAAACTAAAATCTACAAAAAAAGTGTTAAGAGTACAGAAAAGATCTGCACTTTTTAATGACAATAGATAGTGCTGGGTGATGGTTTTATTTTTAAGAAGAACCGGACTGTTTCCCTGAATCCATAAAGGTACTGATACCAGGCTGATCGACGTTACACAGCAAAGTGTACAGATATTTGCTGAAGGTCTGATTATTTGCTTCATATGTGTCAAGAGCAACGCCAATTGAAATCTGGATATGAGACTCTGAGAAGGTTCTAGAACTCCCCTAAGTGCCTACTAGGTTTGTGTCTTTCTGATCGTTTTAAGTTACTTCAGAGGAATCTGTTTTCACAGCCACAAAGCAGAATTTCTTTGTAGGCCCTATAGTTGGAATGGGAACGTTTGCTAACATCAAGGGTGTGATGATTCTGGGGAAGGTGGGGATGGGGTGGCTGTGAGAACTCTCACGATAGCCCTTGTTCTTGTTGGAACTGAAGGAACATGGCTCCTGTCAAGATTCCAGTGCTTGGACTGGGAGGCAGGGATAGATTTGGCCACCAGAGGTCCTAGTCACACTCATTACAATTTAAAAGGGGTTCCGGTTTTTTCAGTTGAAGGCTTTAACCCAAGAGGCTGGGCCTTGCTAATTCTGTCTTTAAGACTCAGGACTGATTCAGCTTTGTGAGTTTCTAGAATGATCAAAGACACTCAGTCATGAGTGACTCAAGCCATAAGGGAGAAAAAAGCCTACTGTCTTCAAATGTATGCATTCATATTGTAAAGATATTTCCTAGGTAGCAGTTAATCCGTAATTGAAGGTGAACTTTGGAGTGAGTGAATATGATGAGTAAATATTACGAGAGCTGGAATTTCTTCAATGACTTCAAAGATGTAAGATTACAGGTTAAAAAGTGTGTGTGTGTGATTACATGCACACATATGTATGTATAAATATAAAAAGCATGACGTACAGTTTAAAAACCCTTAATTTTGCTAGGACATTAAATAAAGTGACTTGGGTAACTACCGTTATCTTCTCTGAGAAATGCACCGAAAATTCATAGAGGGGTAAACAATGAAAAAAACCACTTCTCTCTGAGGTGTTTGTTCATGAGCGGAACTTAGTAAGAACTTGAGATGTTTTTCTATTTGTGGTCTCATCTCAATGACCTTGCAATGACGTTGTGTGGGGAAGGAGGGATTTTGGCAGTCTTTATGTTCACACTTACCCACATACCCCATGAGCCATTAAGATACTAAGTTACAAGTAATACAACAAATATTTACAAATCACCAGTAATTTGCTTACGTCCACTGAGGAGCCTAGAAAATCAATAGGGACCAAAGTCTTACGAAATTCTTCAGTTTGGCATCTGTAGCTGATGAAACTTGTGGTGCCCATTGTAGGCATGGTGCGTACCAGTGTGACCGTTTCCTGACAGCTTCCCAAATGAACCACAGCTGCATTTGTCCACATCCCCACCTGGTCCCTGAAAACGTTCCTGCTCATGCCCAGCTCTGGATGTGTTCCTCCTCTCACTTGAAATGCTTGACTCTTTTCCTCTGCAAACCCTCCCCATTCTTGAAGTCCTGCTTCTATCAAGTACGGCTTGCTGGCTCTAGCCTCTTCTGCTGGCCCCCTTAACTTCTTAGATTGCTACCTATTATTGTGTAGTGTCACTTAGCTGGTTCTTCAACTAAACTTTAAATTCCTTAAAGAAAGAAGCCACATCTTAGATTTTTCCCAGTTCTTAAGGTCTTGTCTTAAGCATTGACTGTTTTTTTTTTTAACAAATAGTCAAAATTTTAGCATCTGTGAAAATTCAGCTCTTAAAACAATAATCGTACCGATTCCCAGCACCTGTGTCACATGGGGTTAAAACATACTTTTTATTTTTTCCAGCATTTTTTTTTTTGTCTCAGCTGCCCAGTGGCTGCATCACATAAAAATTGTTGGGTTTTATTGAGCAATATGAATGAGAGGGAAGTAGATCCTGAAGTAACAAAAGCTTCCTTTGAGCATGAAATGATTTATTTAAATAAAAAAATTCTTTTCTTCTGAAAGCAAACACTCGCAGGCCATTGAACCACTGTTGGGGGAAAAAATGACGAAAGCTAGTCAGTTAGAATGTGTTGATCTGGCCGATAATGATTACAGACTTAGCTGTGTCTAACCCTGCGTCCTCCGTGTGGGAGAGTCAACAGCTTCCCACGGTGGGAGCCTGGGGCCGTGCGGTTCACACTGCTGCCTGCCCATCACCTGAGCTCCAGGCCGCTCACGCTGCTTCCTCCTGGAACTAAGGTGTGGTTGTGCTACTGCTGATGAACCTCCCAAGGGTGAACAGTCCACCATGGGACTTAACCACAGGGTTGCTTCTGTCTCCAGGAGCTACCCTGCCTCTCCTCAATGCCACTCCTGTCGGTCCTTATGAAGTCTGGCCATCCACTGAGAAGAGAGTAGACCTGCCCCTCGGGCAAGAAACCGTGTGGTTTTCTCACTTGGGATCTTAAAAGGTCCCATGACTGTTCTCTGAGGGTACTGGGATTTGGGAGGCTCACCTTACGGTCTGAGTTTAAGTGCCCCCTCTGTGGAGAGCCCTTTCCTGATCAATCATAGTATCCAATCCCCATGCATAGTTTTACACGGTATTTCCATGTTTTTATATCCACTTCACAATCTGTGTGACTAGTGGAAGTCATCCTGCTTGTTATTTGTTTCCTTTTCATTTTCTGTCTTCCCCATGAGCTTGTAAGCATCACAGAGTGCAGGGGACTTGGTTTGTGCTGTTCACCACTCTGTGCCCAAGCCCCATGAGAGTGCTTGACATATAGTAAGTATACAGTGAATATTTGTCCAAAGGCTGAACGACTGCTTCATGTTGAACCATCTGTCAGGGAACACCCCTCCCTTGGGTTTTGCTTTGGGGCAGTGATGTGTGACTTGAGAGGAAAGAACAAGGTAGCTTCAGGAAAGAGCATTTCAGTATTGAAGCATTCGCAGCATGAAATCCCATGCGCACTCATTCAGAGAATTCCAGCACTCAGTAACTGGGGCAGGGTTACTCCTGGCTTCAGTGTACCGGTTACAAGAGAGTATCTCTGAAAGGAAGTGGACTTCCAGGGGTGAATCACACTCCAAACATGATTCTGTTTGTTCTGAGGTGACAACTGGTATTAGCACGGCACCGTTGTTCTGTAAACACTTGGTGAAACGAGTTTAACAGAGGGAACAAGTAGGACATTACAAAAAAGAAAAAACTTTTTTTAAGGTTTGCATTGATTGATCCAAAGAGTTGTGATTGCCCATGCCTCTTTTCCTCTTTACTCTCCCCTACTCTGGCCCTTATAGTTACTGCAACTCTTCTTCATATGGAATAAGTCTCTCATGCTTCAGGATGGTAGGGTCCCAGGTTTCTCAACCCTAGACTGAATGAAGACTGACATTTCATGTCATTTTTAAACAGACCATAAACTGGGTCTCTGGCAGACCTTGAAATGGAGGGGTCTTGAAAGAGCAAACATTTTTAATAATAAACTTTTCCAAATATATGTTTTTACCCAGACAGTGATTTTAACACTGCAAGAGTACAGAGGTTATGAATTGGCTCAGTGGAATCCAAGGAAGAGAGGATGTGGTTACATTTTTCAATTAATTAGGGAGTTGTCAAACAGGTTGACATCCTTGGTAGTGGTGTGAAAAACACAGTACAGGGTTCTGACCTGCCACTGCCGCCATCTATGTGACCTTTGGGCAAGGTAGCTTGGCATACACAACTTCTGTTACATGAAGACAAATCATGGCATTTTATCTGATCTCCTGTCAACCACAGGACCCAGTGGAGGTAGTAAAGCAGTCTGTGAACAAAGACTAATTTCTGCCCAATAATGAAGATTTCATTTGAATTAAATAAAAGGAACCCACCTATCACTTCTTTCTGCTTTTTGTATTGAGGTTTCATTTAAAATGTTATTTGGGAAGAAGATTCTGTGTATCAGATCATCTCAGGATTTCCCTTCCTTTTAATATAGTCCTCGATTGTTTGCCATTTCTGTGGCCATTTAATTACTAAATTGTTTCCATTATGAGAATTCTGAGAGCTGCAGAGAACAATCAATTTGCTGCTCTACTGCTGGCAAATTATTTAGCTCATAAAAACTCATGGCTAAAGCCAGAAGTTTGAGCTCTATGTGAATTTTAATCACCTTGTCAGAAATTGTGCAGTGATAGTAATTTTCACTCTTGCCATTTGGGTTTAAATAAAAAGTATGTGTTGTGCTGCAGGATAAACACACACATCATCTTTAGTATGTCTGTATATTAACTGAAATAGGCACATGACCTGTGGATGTATCTGCCCAATAGGGATGTTGCTCTCTGTCTGGTCATACTGCAGGCCTGGGGAGCATCACGTGCTCATCTAGCTCACAAAGCTCTCCTGCACTACTTTTATCCTTTTTTCTATGAGAATTGACTAATTAGATGAAAACAAACCCTCTCCTCATTATGCATTCCTACTGTAAAAGTCCACAGTCTCTGACTCAAATCCCAAATGTCCAGCAAGCCATTAAGTGAATTAGAAGAAAGAAAGACTACTTTACAAGCAAATTTGTAATCATGTTCATGAAGACGGGAAAATAGATGAGATTTGCCTTTTAATGTGAAGTCTCAAAGTGTAAGACACCAATCAGCACCTTTTTTAGATTGCTAATTGGTGGAAGCCCTCTTTTCTAGCCATATTTATTTCTTAATATGCAAAAAATGTCAAAAACATATCCATGTACTAAATTAAAGAGCTGCATACAACTTAACAACAACAAAAAAACCCCCAAACAACTGAATCTAAAAATGGGCAGAAGACCTAAATAAGCAATTCTCCAATGAAGACATACAAATGACCAATAGGCACATGAAAAAATGCTCAACAAAATTGCTAATTATCGGAGAAATGCAGATCAAAACTATAATAAGATATCACCTCACACGAGTCAGAATGGCCATCATTAAAAAGTCCACAAATGATAAATGCTCAGAGAGGGTGTGGAAAAAAGGGAACCCTCCTACGCTGCTGGTGGGAATGTAATGTAGTTTGGTGCAGCCATTATGGAAACCAGTATGGAGATTCCTTAAAAAACTAAGAATAGACTTAACGTATGATTTAGCAATCCTACTCCTGGGTATATATCCAGAGGGAACCCTAATTTAAAAAGATACATGCACCCCCAATGTTCATAGCAGCACTAATTACAATAGCCAAGACATGGAAGCAACCTAAATGTCCATTGACGGATGACTGGATCAAGCAGTTATGGTATATTTATATAATGGAATACTACTCAGCCATAAAAAATAATAAAATGACATTTGCAGCAACAAGGACCTGCAGATCATCATTTTAAGTGAAGTAAGCCAGAAAGAGAAAGCAAAATATATGAAATCACTCATATGTAGAATCTAAAAAAAGACACAAATGAACTTATTTACAAAACAGAAACAGACTGACAGACATAGAAAACAAATTTATGGTTGCTAGGGGAAAAGGGGGTGGGAATGGATAAATTGGGACTTTGAGATTTGCAGATACTGACTACTGTATATAAAACAGATAAACAGTAAGTTTCTACTGTACAGCACAGAGAACTATATTCAATATCTTGTAACCTATAATGAAAAAGAATTTGAAAAGGAACATATGTATACATATATGTATGACTTAAACATTATGCTATACATGAGAAATAGATGCAACATTGTAAACTGACGATGCTTCAATTAAAACATTAATTAATTAAAGAGCTGTTGTAAGTGTGCTTAGAATATTGTTGTTCAAGTAGATGCTCCCAGTGCATCTGTGTGTTCCCTTTGCATAACCTTCTTGGTTCCAAATTTGCACCCTCTTCAAATCTACCACATCCTCAGTTTGATGAATACAGATTTTCTGCCCACATGTCCTTAACATTTCCAATTGTTACTAGTAGGTGTATTTGTAAAGCACTCCCCTAACTATTTCGTCAGAGGATCCATAAAGATATCATTGTCTCTTTGCAGTCTTAGAGGACATTGTACAATATTTTCACCTACTACTTTTGGTTTAGATTGCTTTGGGAGGAAAGCCTGGAGCATTGACAAGTCAGTACTATTCTGCCAAAGCTTTCCTGTGCTTTCTTAGCCAGTTCAAAATTTACAACAGAATTTGTTTCAAATTGAGCAACAGAGGATTCCATTTTTATATCAGTCCGCTTTGTTTTCCTCCATTTGAGTTGTTTTTATGTGGAACTGAACAATAACTAAAACAGTTCACTCTTTCCCCCAAAACCTCACAGAAGAGTAATTTCCCCAAAGACTAAATTAGATACATAAAAACACAATCAACAGCACAGCTGACTGACTGATGTTGTTTTGATAAATTAGAAAGCTGCATCTGGCTCATTAGAAAGGGGCACATGTGACTCCCCTGAATCTTGAACATAAACTCCTACCACCAGGCCTGCTCATGAGATCTGTATAGTGTCTGCTGGTGAGTCCTCTGACTTCCAAAGTGAGACAGAGAGCTTTTCAGCTTTATTCCATCAGGTTTGGGGTCCAGTTGATAACTAGATGCTCATGGTGCCAATTCCTTTTCTGTATCCTAATACAGTGAAAAATGCTTTTCCTGAGAGCTTTCAGCATGTATATGCAACGTGTAATTTTGGCTAATGATAGAGACTGTAAATCACCTGAGCTGAATGAAAATCATTTGCAATGATGTAACAAAAACGTGTACTCCCCACGTTTGTAGCAGAAAAGCTCATGCACACAGATCACAGACTAGGCAAGATGTGTTTCCACTAATTTATAATAAATTTTCTTCCGGCATGTGCATTTTTCTGATTTAGAACTTAAGATAGTATTTTTCCATGGAACACGTGGTGTTATGGTGATGTGCTCCTCTGTGATATGTAGTGGCCGTGCTTCCACTGGGAGGGAAGGAGGAGGCAGGATGGTGAGCTGGTGAGCAGTGGGAGAACTACGCACACACGTACACATATACATCCACGTGATAGAAACTGTGCTGATAGAAAAGATGTGCAGCACACACTTCACAAATAACACTAAGATGTACAGTACCTTTAATTGTACATTCCGTATACTGTAACTGATTCTCAGAGACTGTGTTCCTTTTTGCTGAATTCTTGCATGTGCTGCAGCTTGTGGTTTCAGCTCAACCATAATTGAACAAATAGAACTGATCCCAATCCACTAACTCTTTTCTAAATAATTTTTCGTCCTTAAATCTGACATGGGATCTATTGTTAAACTATTTTTCATCATAGTACAAATTATGTTCATTAAACTGAGGCCTGTTTCCGCTTTGGCACGAGATGAAAATGTCTAGCTTTCCTGGTCTGTCAGTGATGGGAGCAGTTTTGCTGAATTGGGTAAGAGTTTCTGACTGCGTGAAGAGTATTTCCCAATTTTTTTTTTTTTTTTTTTTGCTATTGATAAGGTAGTAGCTAAGGACATGAAATTTTTAGATTAATCTGTAATACTAACATTTTACCCATCACTGTCTTAAGACAACAAAATAAAGTCAAGCTCTGATTTACAGCATTTACCAACTTCTGTGCTGTAAATACTCCGACCAATTTCAATGGCCAATTTCAAACTCCCAACATGATGTCACTAAACGTAGGGTTTGTAAGAGATGCTCTTTAGCCCAGGTTTGTACGGTGTGAAAACTATAGATACAAAAAATGCTTTCAATAACCTCAAGAAAATAATAAAATGTAGTAAAATAACTACAAAGTGGTGATTTTTGAGTATATATTCCCTTTGTTTTTTCATATAAATTATTAAATTGTAGGTTTATATACATGCTTTAAGTTTTAATAGTGACTGTGATTAAAAACTAATACATAACACTCCTGAGAATTTAACAAACAGCCCACACACCCCAGTAGGAGTTGGTGCCAGTATACCACTGAAGGCATAGAATGAAGGCTTTAACTAATCTACTGCATTTGTGATAAGAAGATTACAGACTTTGATTTTTTTCCCCTTAGGGTATTTTTTAATAGAGGATTAAAAGCTCAATGTAATTTTATCTTTTCCCCTCAGTAGAATTTGAGGGAGATACAAAATATTTATGACCAAATTAATTAGTGTTTTTTTATGAAACGATTTCAAATACTACATAGATTATTCTTTAAGCACCACTGAAATATAAAATGTATTTGGAAAGGGAGTAATCAAGATATCTAAAACTCACCTAAGTATTTCCATTTATTTCCATATTATGTTTTCTATATTACAATTTTTGATGGATATAATATGCTGTGCACTTCTCTGCTTGGTAAACAGAGCCAAGCAGAACCAAGTAGTAAGAGGCCACCACTATAAACAGAACATTTCTAATGTAAAATTGTTCAGCTTTGTGCTTTCGGATTGTTGAGGAAATAGGACTTCAGTCCTTTATTCGCCTGTTTCCAGACATCCCTCCTTATACAAATGCTTCATCTTCTCTTTCAGTAATTTCTTGATGTTGGTATTAGATCTGTTTGCCACAGTCCTTGTGTCCTGTTTTTCTTCCTCAGCCCCTCAGCTCCTTATAATCTGCTACCAGTAGCCCAATAGTGTTTCAGTAATGCAAATTTTTTTTTTTTCTGTTTGTTGAGTAGGGGAGAACAGAGTTGCAAGGTAAACTAATCTTTGCAATTCTTAGAAAGTAACATTAACTCATGAGTAAAATTAAATGAGGAAGCAGCCTTTGTAAAAGAATAACGTGCATGGGCCTTGCTCCCTAGAGCAGTGCTTCTGGACATATAGATCACCTTGGAATCTTGTTAAAATTCAGATTCTATTCACTAGTTCTGTCATCCCACATTTCTAACTAGTTCCTGGCATGCCAGTATAGGTAGACAGCCTCTAAGATATCTCCCCCAAAACCCTGTCTCTCCTGGTATCTACATCCTCCTGTAGTTCCCTGCCCTTGAGTGTGGACTGGATCTATTGACTAGATTCTAAGGAATAGAATATGGCGAAAATGATGGGGTGTTACTGCCAAGAAAAGGTTACAGAAAAACCGTGCCTTCTGTCTTGAGTACACTCCCTGACTTGCTCTTAGGAGAGCCATCTGACAGGCTGTGAACTGTCCTATTATGAGATCTACATGATAAGGAACTGATACTTCTCCACAACAGCTAGCAAGGAGCTAGGCCTGCCAACTGTGCTGTCTATGTGAGTGAGGATGGTAGCAGATCCTCCCTGAACAGAGCCTTGAAGTGACTGTAGCCCCAACAGACAAGCTGACTGCAGACTTGGAAGAGACCTAAAGCCAGAGGCACTCAGTTAATCTGTGCCCAGACTTCTGACTCAGAAGCTGTGAGATAACACGTTTGTTGTTTACCTTGCTAAGTTTTAGAGTATTTGTTACACAGCGTGGATAACTAATACACCAATGCCACTGTTATGCAGACCACAGTTTGGGTAGCAAGGACCTAGAGATCTTTCTACTTGTGGGTATGAAGGAGAAATGACAAAAGATGTCAGTGGTATTTCATGACACAGATGATGCTTTCAATAGAGGTCCCTTATAAATAATATTCCCTATAATCTGAGGGTCAGAGAAAGTAGGGTATACAAAGATAAGGTAAACTTAGAAAATAACATTCAGAGGAAGTTTAAGAATTTAGAATACACTAAGATTAACTACACGGATATCTTTGTGTTTTCAGTACTGACACATTTCGTAGATCATAGCCTTGCTTTTCAGAATTCTTCATTTAATTTGAAAAGTTTAATTTGGCCTCACTAGGGGAAAGGAAGGAGGAGATTGGGATAGGAATAAAAGTTGCATTTACTGAGTGCCTCTTATGAGCCAGATTTTGTATTTCATATATTAACCCATTTTCATTCGAAAGGGCCTTCTGTAAGGTGGTCCTTTTGCATAGGAAATGTAACTGAAGCATAGGCATTTTGTTGCAGTCATTCATTTTTTTTTAACCTAATGTTGATTGATACTGTTTGAAATATTTATGTCACTTTTTGATGCTGAAGGTCATTTTCATTTTATTTTTCATGAAATGACTAAACACTGATGATTTTCATTTGGGAAAATTTGGGCTCTCCAGATGACACTACTTGGAGCAGTGTTCTCACACCCTGAAGAGAGGCCAATGAGAAACACCTGCTATATTTCAACACTCACTGGTAATACACTGACTTTCTTATCTAGTGATTTTGTCTTATTTAAAAATAAAAAAGCTTTAGGAATATTAGTAAATGTGTCTGCCATTTATTGAATGCTTCATACATGCTGTGCCTTAACTTGAATTTGTCATATGAATTAATATTTATCACAACACATCTGTGAAGCTGGTTATTCTCATTGTAGTTCCAGTCTGATATAAAACAGCTTGGAGTTTACCAGTCCTATCTTTCCAAAAAAACAAAAAAACTTAAACTGAAAATCAACAACACTTTTTAGATCCACAGAGACTTGAGGTTACAGGGTAAACTGTTGTCCACAGGAGGCAGAGAGGTGGCTACAGAGAATCACAGCTTACCAAATGCAGATGCCCAGGCATGGAAGGCCCCAGATGGTGCCAGTGTCAGTAGGAAGACATCAAACTGTAATTGATGAATTTCTGGAGATTCAGTTAGCTTGAGAGTTAAAAACTCCAAGTTCAAAACTTCAGAGGGATACCCACACTTTCATGAGTTTTATTTCCAGCAGCCCCACCAGATTCTTACTGTTCCCTGTGTTTCGGGCAGAGGGAGGGAGAAAGTGACCATTTTGAAATATGCCTAGAGCTGTCTGTTCTCCTTAACAGGGCCTACTGTCAAGGGAAACTGTTTTACCAGAACCTACTGACTGGGGTTTTACCAAAGACTAACCAATCTGGGGGAAGGGAAATGCCCAACTCAAGTCTCACTGATTGACTGAGACCTAATAATGGAGTATGGACTGCCTCTCCTTCCTTACAGCTTACACCACATCAACAGGGCTTCTGTATAGTAACGGGGGATTATAGCGCAAAGTACTACAGGGCTCAGACTCTTTCCGGAGTCCCTAGGAAAACCTGAAGACAACAGAATAGACATACACACAAAAAAAGATACTGGAGGAAATACTAGTCTCTGTCACCTACAGCTACAGGAAACAGTAAACATTCTCCAACTTCAGTCAGATACATAAAAAATCTCACACCAAAGGCCTTTCTATCCCAGTTCCTTTTACATCATATACAGCTTTCAACAAAGAATTACAAGGCATGCTAAAAAGCAAAGATGTCTGAAGAGACAGAGCAAGCATTACAACCAGACTCTCAGATATGGCACAGATTTTGGAATTATTAGACTGGGAATTTAAAATAACTGTGATTAACAGGGTAAGGGGTCTAATGAAGAAAGTAGACAAAATGCATGAACAGATAGGTAATGTAGGCAGAGAGGTGAAAATCTGAAGAAAGAATCAAAAGGAAATGCTAGACATCAAAAACATTTTAATATAAGCAAAGAATGCTTTTGATGGACACAGCCAACGAAAGAATCAGGGAGCTTGAAGATAAGTAAATAGTTTAAATGTCTCTTTAATGATAGCCTAAAAGGTCCACCAAAGTATTACTGCATTATCTATGGAGAGATGCCTTTGTGTGACCCGCAGTTTACTACTTATTTGGCCCAGACTTACGAAGTTACAAGTTGACTTGTAGATTTGTGCTTGGAAGACATGAAAATGATTTGGTCCAGTTTAAAAAAAATCTCAAGGGTTATAGTTTTATTGTCCTTCTCAACATTAAACAGGTGTGTCTCTAATTTAAAATTATTTTATACATCTTTCCTGAGAAAATATATAAACTATTCTCCTCTAATTCTCTTTTTGACCAACTATACCATCTTGGTCCTCTCATTAAATCAACTAAATAAATCTTCGTCATAGACTCCATCTACGTTTGTATGAGTCAGGTTTTCAACTTCTTAAAAAGTATACTGTTGGAGCATGGAGTTGGCGGTTGCCCAAGAAGTTGCTTCTGAAGTGAATCACAAATAGCAATAGCACTTTGCCTCTTTTGACTCTGTTTTCTTCTGATTTGGTACTTTTTATTTGCTTTGATGTTATTTTGAATTGTTGGCTAATAGTTACATGTTTTGTGTACTTCATTGTTCGAGTAATCTCCATTGCTGTAACAGGGTACTGAACCCTCATCTACGTAAAAAAAAAAAAAAAAAAGAGCATGAAATGGGCAATTCCAGAGACTCATATACTAAACCTCTAGGCCAGTCAAGGTCACATAATCTATAAATGATTCCCCATTTGGGGTAGCAATAATTGGCAATCTGGTTTCATGATGTGATCACTTGGTGATCTCTATTTGGATGACGGGAATCTGTTTCTGTCAGGTGAGAGGTGACACAGAATATGGTTAGTGGATCTATATTGTTTGTCTATTGGTGTTCTTAAAGTCATGTAGAAAATGGTATTTTTACTAATTAGCAGAATAATTCTTTGAGAATGTATTCTGGATTTTCTAGGCCCTGTGTCTGAGCTGGTAGACCCCTAGTTTCAACTGTTGGTAGCTGTGTATTAAATTGAGAAAAACCTTTTACTGCTCATTGATAAGAAAATAAAATATTTCCCTACTTCTAGCGTATATTTGTAAATTAAATTATAAAGTCTCTTAGGAAAAAGGAGACTTTTCTAATTAGAGTCGCTAATAAATACTTGGAAAAAGCTTAAAATTCCCAGAATTTCAAGAAAATAAAGAAACTGAGCTCTATATACTGAAGGTACTGACGTTTTTAAGGAAAAAAATATTCCTCAGTGTTAACTCTGAAGCATCAAAGGGAATCCTTAGACATGAATTGGTTTGGTAATTTTAGGTTATAAATAGCTAAACATCTTTTTCTTGCTTTTTTCAGTATGAAGAATAAACAATTTATTTTTATTTTTTAAGATTTGGATTTATTTTCTGATGAAGAGACTAGTTAATATTAACTTCCTAAATTTCTTACACCGATTTACTATTGAGAAAAACTAATGTTTCTTCCATATATTGAGATTAAGAAAGTATACAATTATGTATTCAGCTATATTGAGTAATAATTTTTGATCTTTTTGATTCATGTGTAATTATGTTCTGTACTATGTCAGCTTAAACATAATTTGCAAGATATTAATTTTAGAACTTTTGTATAAATCAAGTTAATAAATAAAAATCTGTGGATAGCTATATAATTTCTAAGGAAGATAGAATACTTTAACATGAGTCCCCAATTGTCATGTCAGTCTTTGCTTTTTATTTTAATAGTAATAAAGTGTCTATATTTTTGGGTCATTTTAATGAACATATTAAGTCTTCCATTTACAGAAGTGTGAATGGTATGTTTTTGGCTTAGAGATTTTTTAATGCAGTTGTGTAAGTTTCGCTGGCCTCCTAAAATACTTACTTATGACAGTGATTACTCTCTTTCCAGGTTTTTCTGAAAGATTCCTAAGTTTGGTTAAAAATTATGGCTTATACAGATTGTTGAGACTGCACTAGAAATAATCATGGCAAAGAACTACAACTAAAATACGATTTTGTTTATCACGGGGAGAGTATTTTTGTTCTCAGTTAAAATGGTTTGTTCCAGAATGTGAAAGAAGATGGTAAAGGGTGGAATATGAGTTGATATAGGAAAATGAGTAAATTAAGAAAAAAAAAATCCTTGTTTGCCTTGAATTATCACATCTACAAAGAATGTTTCTGGGGAAAAAAAGCAATAAATGTGTAAAAATGTTGATAAAATTTGCTCAGTTTTGATGGATTTGTTAGGAAATACATTTTATATATATTTTTTATTGAAGTATAGTCAGTTTACAATGTTGTGTCACTTTCTAGTGTACAGCACAATACTTCAGTCATACATGAACATACATATATTCATTTTCATATTCCTTTTCACCATTAGTTACTACAAGATAGTGAATATGGTTCCCTGTGCTAACAGTGTATATTTGTTGTTTATCTATTTTATATGTATTAGTTAGAGTCTGCAAATCTTGAACTCCCAATTTATCCCTTCCCAGTCCCTTCCCCTCCTGGTAACCATAAATTTGTTTTCTGTGTCTGTGAGTCTGTTTCTGTTTTGTAAATAAGTCCATTTGTCTATTTTCTTTTTTTTTTTTTAGATCCCATGTATGAGTGATATATGGTATTTTTCTTTCTCTTTCTGGCTTACTTCACTTAGAATGACATTCTCCAGGTTCATGTTGCTGAACACGTTTTTAAAGGAGCTTGTGAATAAATTACCACTATTATTAATGCAAAGCTAGAACTTTTTTTTTCCTTCTGTTGGAATGAAAAAATTGGTTAAGAATTTAGTTTGCTGTTAACAAGAGACAGTAAAAGGTTATTCTTCTGTGTAATCTGCCCAGATAGCAGAGATTCCTTATCTCACTGGAATATTTTCCATTCTTTGTGCTGACTTTGGCATGTCTCCGATTTAAAAAAAAAAAAAAGAAAGTTGCTTAAAATTCTATTGTATTCTTCTTCCAAACTGTAACCACCCATTATTTCCAGGCACATCTGATAGAGTTTTAATCAAACAACTAGCCCTACTCTAATTACACTTCAACACTTTTAATTTTGTCTTCCTAAGATATGACCCTAAATTCAGGGGGGAAATTTTAAGATGTCTTTTACACCCACACTATTCTTTGGCATCTCTGCAAAGGCCCCCATTTGCTAGACAGCAGACACAGCAAATAGCTGGACATGCCTGTGTTCCAATAAAAGTGTTTACAAAAACAGGTGAGCTGAATTTAGGCAGTGGGTTGTCAGGGTCTTAGTCTTACAGGTATTAACAGAAACAAATAAACAAACAAAAGCAAAAACAAAACAAGGCACTTCGAGATGAATTTAACTCAGTATATCTTTCCTAATGGACTGCTTGATCTCTGCTCCTCTATTCCTTTATCCACCTTTTCCCTCTTGGTGGTTCATCTCATTAAAGGGTTAAATACATCTTTGGCATATGCTAGCTGTATATTTGTATGAGTCATATTTTTGCCTTTTTTTCAAAATGGGCTTTGATAGAATCAAATTCACTAAACCACAGGCAGAAATCCAGTTAGAACTGGCACAGAGGTAGATGGGCCCAGAACCGTACAGATAATGAAGATGATGCAAAGGAATGTCAAAAGGTGACTCAGCTGTGACAGAAGTTTCTGTTAAATATCTGTCCCTAGGTCTTTAACTCCTTTTATCTTTATTTAATCACTCTTTATCTCCTTTTTATTGGCTAAAATGTTACCCTTAATGTATAAAGGAAAATTCATACCCTGAATTTAATACTTCAAGGAAGACTAGATAAGCTTTGTCTTTTCAGTGTGAACCAAGGTGAATTCTAGGAGGAAGGAATGGATTTGCTCTTTATGTCTGTGATTATCTGTGATTCAGCACATACCTAGTATTGTGATGATCCTGTGCTCATAATCTTACTGAGCCCTTTACATTTTCCACAAATAGCTCAATGATATCTCTGGCCCCACAGATTAGCAATGACTCAATTTGTATGCTGCTTTCTATATTTAGTCTTTCAGAAATTAAAATGTTCAAACTGCCTCTTTGCATGATACCATTTTGAAAAATTATCATTTGATTTATTTTAAATTAAATTAGGTACAACCCTTGAAATAACATTGCCTAAGACACTGTATTCATTTTCCCAATGTAATATTCTCCTAGACTTTTACTCTAGTTATGGTTTCGCCTGGATATGTGAGAGTTTGCTCATTGAATGTGGTGTCCTTTGTCATGTTTATATCTATCCTGATCCATTTCTGGAAGAAATAACATACAAAGATGTTAAAACAAAGGTGATGGCTGATTTGTTATTTATACCAGTGATGTTCTGTGACTCAATTACCCGTTGATGGTATAGTTTAGTGAGAATGGCAAGGAAACTTAAAACTTTGATTGTAGTCTTGGTTCCACGAGTAACAACCCACTAACTTGTAACCAGTCACTTAAGCTTCCCAGGCCTCCATTTTCCTGTCTGTTAGCTAAAAGTATTGGACATCATCTTTAAAATTCCTTCCAGCCCTCAAATGTCTTGATTCTCCAGTATAGCACATTAACAGTATATGATCAATATACAGTGTGCAAAAAGAAGTGAAAATTCTCCCCTGAGTCCAACAGAAGACTGTTGGGATGATCTCAAGAGTCTGATTCTGGGAGACACCTGCATTGGTAGAAAGAGTTCACACGTGAACAAGGGGATGTTCCAAGATAATATTTTTAAGATAGCGGAGAAACAGATATATTGGTGACAATTGAATACAAAGACAAATGACAAAGAAGTAGTAAGCACCGACTTCTCCAGTGCAGTAGGTCTGTCTTTCCCATTAATCCTGGTTTCTGACTGGATTTATTAGTACATGACAAATCAACAAATGTATGTTGAGTGAAGAGATGGATGAGAGAGGAAAAAAGGTCCATATATGTGGTGATGTGGCAGTGAATAAGTACGGGTTAATTTCCTCTAAGAAAAGAAGACTTATGTCAGTTGAATAATGATGAACAAGATGGATTTGGATAGAGAGAGAGTATGGGTGGCCTCAATCAGAGACATTATAATTGGAGCCTGGAATGAGGAAAACAGGCAAAGGCGTAGCGATGTTAAGTCTGTTTCCTGCTCAGGAAGTGGCATCCACCCAGAGGGGCTGAGGATAAGGACTGGTGGGAGGTGAAGGTGGGGAGGTAATTTGGAGGCATATCATGGAGAGTCTGGAATGCTGAGCAAGGGTTACTCTGAGAAAGCTGTGACAGTCCGTTCCCTAGATAAGCTCACCCCGTTGCCTTAAACAGACGCTCTTGCTCAGAGTGTTACCGCACTGCTGGTGTGCCCTGGGCTCCTGACTCTAAGCAGCTCTTATAGAGCCTCAAGGGGTTCATTAGCATCTCCAGCCAAAACAGTAGTAATTGCAACAACAAAGGGTATTAAAGAAAACATAATCTGGCTGTGTAGGGATGTCAGCCGAAGACTACAGTTTAGACTGACACCAGGCCAACTTTATCACGTGCATCTTTTCCTGGAATGGATGCTAACACTTCTAGGGCTAATTTTGCCAAACTGTAAGTAATTTTGCCAAACTACTACCGCATGCTCCTGAATCTAAAGTGATAGATTCACTCTTAGGAGGAATCAGACTGAGAATTCAAAAAAAAAAAATAGTCTATTTGTACGTGTGAAGCAAGGCTGTTTTCAGTTTTTCAATCAGAAGCAAAGATGAGGGTGA
Source organism: Vicugna pacos (assembly GCF_048564905.1). Taxonomy (NCBI): domain Eukaryota; kingdom Metazoa; phylum Chordata; class Mammalia; order Artiodactyla; family Camelidae; genus Vicugna; species Vicugna pacos. The sequence goes on from NC_132990.1 coordinate 26,551,417, forward strand.
AGTGCTTTTCAAGTATGTGACATAGAAAGGCCCGGAGGTCTTGACTCCAAATTCTTACTCTGATCTCCTGTTTCCTCCTCATAACCCAGTCTTACTATTCTTAAAATTCTCATGACAAATATGTTCTTCCTCTTGAGTTTTGACTAGTTCTCCCTATTTTGGAACATTCTTGGATTTCTCTGAAGTCTATGTTTATACTGTCTTTTTTTTTTTTTTAATGGACACAAAGGAAGTTTGTTACATGCCTTTCAAAAGCAGTAATATTAATTGTTCATAACTTAATTGCTAAACACACTCTTTTAAATGGGTGCATTTAAAAATGTCCTTAAAGAATTCCTTTTAAAATTATATCCTTATGGCAGTTTAAAGTTAATATACTAAAAAATTCTTAAAATGAACAATGATTTGAGAATCTCATGTTTTCCTTTAGGAAATAAAATGGCTGGGTGGTCTGTTCTTTGGAACAAGGATACAGATTCCTAAAATATAGTGACTCCTGATTCACTTCACTGTGAGCATGTTTATTGATAGCTTTAGCCATCTTTAATAGACTTAACCACTTTCCAAATAATATTCTGATGCTACTTCAGTGAGAGGCAGCTAAACTCAATTTGGTATAGCTTGTGGAGTTGTTAGATGTTCTCCGATGAAAGGTGCTATGTACAATTGCAATATATTACCATAATTAGGAGATCACATTCTTGGCTTAGGAAACTTACTAGGAAAATTTTTTTTTGTACCAAGGGTACAAAATTGATCCTTGTCATTATGTAAGAGCCCTAAATATTTTCCATTGCTTTTACACCTTAACTTTATACCTAAGCAAAATCAAGAGGCATCAGTTTCTGTCTAAGCTTGTCAAGAGAGACCACTATCCAGATGCTATTTCTGAAAATTGTGAAAATTACAAAGATAAGATCAAGTGATCTTAACAGATTCTTGCTTATATATTGGTTATATCACTTTACAGAAAGAATTTACCTGTTTTTTCTCTAAACTAAGGAACAATAGTTTTTTTGTTTGTTTGTTTCTGGGTTTTTTGTTTTGTTTGTTTGCTTGTTTGTTTTTGCTTTTTCCTTTTTGTCTCAGTATGTTTGAACATGTCTTTGCTATATCCTTAGGAAGTTCCAGACTCAAACAGTATAGGAAAATGGTATCTTAGGCAAACTGATACCCTAAAAAGAACTTGGGTTTGGATCTTGAAAGGTCAAAGATAAAATGCAATTCTTCCACTAATTACCTATTGGATTTCGGTCAGTGAGACATGTTAACTTAATATTTTCTCTACACCAGTGCTTTAATCTGTAAGATGGTACATATTACTCAGTAGATTACTATATTAGTATGGTTGGAGGAAATGCATGAAATAATGGATATACATAGCATAGAGCCTGGCCCAAAAGGTGCTCAATACAACTTAGTTAACTCCTGAAGTTTCTAGTAGTAAATACCTATATTAGAAAAGAAAAAAAAATCAAATCAGCAACCTAATTTTACACCTCAAGGAACTATAAAAAGAATAAACTGAACTCAAAATTAGCAGAAAGAAGGAAATTTTTAAAAATTAAAACAGAAAGAAACAGATGGATAATAGAAAAATGATTTTTAAAAAGTCAAGGAAACTAAGAACTGTTTTTTTCCCCAAGATTAACAAAACTGACAAACTCTTAGCTAGACTAACTAAGGAAAACAGAGAGACTTAAATAACAAAAATCAGAAGTAAAAGAAGAGACATTAAAACTGATGCCACAGAAATAAAAAGGATTATAAGAAACTACCATGAACAATCATATGCCAACAACTTGGATAACCTCGTTGAAATGGATACATTTCTAGAAACAGAAACCCTACCAACACTGAATCATAAAGAAATTAAAAAATCTAAACAGACTTATGGGATTCAGGACAGGCTACTTCCAAAAGAGGCATCTTGAATATTCTTAGCTTAAGGAGTTTGAGAAAACGGCTGGCAGAGGCTGGAAGGTCATTCTGACCACTTTCCCTCTGCTCTGCTCCTCTGAAACTGTCATGTGACAGGTACCTTTTCTATCTTCAGAGGGAAGAAGCACCCTTATCTTCAAAGACAAGGGTATGCTGAAAAGAATCTGAACGAACAGGCCCTGCTAAGATTCCTCCAGTTTATTATGCTGAGCACATACTCTTTGACCTATGATATTTCTTCATGACTGTCCACCCTTCATCAAACCTAATATGAAAATACTCAGTTTTAACCATTTTTTCAGGCCTTCATGTCTTTATGCAGGCTCTGTGTCACATAAACTTTATATTAAATAAATCTGTATGCTTTTCTCTTCATAATATGTCTTTATCAGTTGAATTTTCAGACCCAGCTGAGGCTTGTAAGTGCGTCGAGGAAACTTTTTTCCTCCCCTATACCTATAATTAGTAGGAAGATTGGATCATCAGTCAACAACCTCCCTACAAAGACCAGGACCAGTCAGCGTCACTGGAGCACTCTACCAAACATTTGCAGAAATATTAACAGTAGTCCTTCTCAAACTCTTCCAAAAAATTGAAGAGAGAGTACTTCCTAAGTCATTTTCTGAGTCAGCATTACCCTGATATGAAAATCAAATATAACATACGATAAGAAAATTTTAGATCAATAGCCCTGATTAACACTGGTGTAAAAATCCTCAACGAAATACTACCAGATATAATTAACAAATACTTAAAAGGATTATATACTATGACCAACTAGAAGTTATTCCTGGAATGCAAAGATGATTCAACATAGGAAGATGAAAAATTTCTAGAGATCTGTTGCACCACAAGTTACAGTCAGTTAACAGCACTGTACTTTATACTTAAAAATGGTTAAGATGGCAAATTTTAGGTTCTGTATTTTTTAGCACAATTAAAAAAATTCACTCATCTCCTTTACTTTTAGAATGACCCAAATTAACAACGACAAAAAAAGTCTACCGTATTTGAGGATTCTGAAACTCAATTAAATGGAGCAGGTCAAAGAAACAGACTTTGAATTTGTTTCCAATAAAAATCTCATTCCCTTGCTCAAAGAGATTATTTATAAGTTGGCTTTCAGGATAGAAAATCTGGACAATACACATTCGATAAGGCATTTTTTAAAGTCAGTGCTATTTCTGTCTATCTAATATCATTGATATTATATCTATTGCACTTCAGAATTACATGTATACATTGAAAAATTAGGTTGATGAATGCATACATGATTGATTTCATGCAGCCAAAAAATACACACCTTAAAGACAGACATAAGAATCTCAGATTGCTAGTGCTAAAAGAAACCATAGTTCATCGTCAAGTCAGGCTACTGTATTTTGTGAGACTTGTACTCGGACTCAAGATTGATGACTTGCCCCAAGTTGTGTTACCACTTAGTGCAAGAAGGAGAACTGAGACCTCTGTCTTCTGATTCCAATTCATTGATATTTCCACAGTACTAAAGAAGTGAGAAACATTACACTATAGTCTGATCAGTGTAGTATTAGCCTTTAACAGTCCACCAGTTCTTTCTGAAGACAGTTTAGGATTGGATAAAAATAAATCATCTTTTTTAAAGCAAAAACAATTCTACAGCTTGGATTAAACAGCCACTGACCTAAATAAGCAGTCATGAACAAGTCGACCCTATTACATTTGATGTCATACTTACTTTGATGTAAATTCAACAAATATTTTATAATCGGGAATCACTTCTTATATTTTGCTGTTGAAGAAGTGGAGCTGTGGAGGTATTACAATTACCTAACAGTTACACACCTATTCAGAAAGGTAGCTGAGAATAAAAATACATGGCAGATTTCTATTCTTATCCTCTTGTATTCCCTTACGTCTGAAAATCACTGCTGCCATTTTAAATGGTTTGCAAATAGCTGTTCTCTTGCAGTAAAAATTAGCATAAATTCAGTGTGAATTCATCACTTCTAGCTTTGAAGGACCACAAATGAGGGTGATAAAAGCAGATGCCTGGCATATGGCAACAGATGGGTCACCACATTTTAAAAGAGCTACTGGGAACAGGATGGTTCACTTCTCTTAATTCTTATGAAATAAGGTGAAAAGGATGGAAAAGAAAACAATCACGGCACTGCAGTCGTAATTGGGTCCTAACTTTCCGGTAGTTTTAAAACGTCCTGTTAAAATATAGAACTTGTAGTTTGCTGATAGGTTTTGTGTCATAGTGTTGTCCATACCATGGAGAAAAAGTCCATAATGGAGTCAAGAATATATAGGTGTGAACCTACAATACGTACTGGCGGAAGGTGGCTGCTGGTGGCAGGAATTATTGGAGCAGATGGCACACGATGAATTCATTAGGACGTGTCCAGACACCCAGCTTCATTATAATACCGAGTCTGACTGTTTTTGCTCAGATGATACCTTAGGCTAACATTACACTGAAATTTTCATCTATGAAGCATTTACAGTTTTACAATTATAGGTGCCTTTTTTAATTTAAATTTGAAACAAGAATGATGCTTGTAATTTAAATTTGAAACAAGAATGGTGCTTGTGATAAAACTTTGACTTAATATCCACTAGAAACACTAGAGATACCCTAAGATGGAATGCTGGCCCAATAAACTAGCATCTAAATTACTGTTCATATTTAAGAAACAGTCCATTACCTATTTGGAGTTGGTTCCATAAATACCATTCATAAACTCAGATGATTAAAAACAGAAAGTGCTTATATTCAAACATGTTATAGAAAATAATATCTGGATTTTATACAGCTGTTTGCCATAAAATTAGCAAAGATTATGCCAAATCATATATTTTCCCTTGGATGTGAATTTTCTAAATAAGACTCTATTTGGCTTGATTTGATATCTCTATTATAGAAAATATATAATTCCAACTAAAATAAAATCATTGAAAACTTTTCTGATGTAAAAACAAAACTGAAAAGCTTATCCTGATAATATAGGGGGAGAAAAAGCTAAAACTCCTGCAATAACAGCTCAAACTTTGAAACTATCACTAGGATTTGAGACTGCTAATTAAAATCCTGGTGGATGCAGATTAAAGCATAATTGCTGTTGTACCTAATTTCCTCTAAAAGTAGGGGGGAAAAGCCTATTTTCCTTTCCCACTGTCTATCTCCTGATTCTTGCAATCAACTGAAACTTGACTTTGGTCCCTCCTAAAACTCTGTATGTACTGCATTTATAAACTAATTAGGGTGTGATTCTCATTGCCACTCTTCAGTCATAGGCTGGTTTTGCAGTGATCAGGATTCACTGCTCAGGAAGTAGGGTGAAGAGCAGCTGGAGGTTGTGTATTAGATTCTGGGAAATAAGTGTAGCACCCATAAGTAAAGCCCTGTGGTTGAAGTCAGAAATAGGATGAATCTTGGTAGCAATGCATTTTAGAGACAGTGGAGGTTTTGGTTTGATAATGTACTTGCTGTTTTGATTTTTGTCCTACTGTTTTTGTAATCCCACACAGAAAATTTTAATTAACCCTAGTTAACTTCCATAGTGACAACAGAGAATTCCAACAATAATAATAATAGCATATAAAATGATGCCTAGTCTGTAATAAAGCACTTGTTCCAAGCACTATGACAAATACTGTATGTGTGTGTGTGTGTGTGTATCCTAATCTTCACAAAAACTTTAAATGATGGATATTATTATTTCAAGTTGCAACTCAAAGAGGATCAGTAACTTGCCAGCTTCACACAATTAGAAAGTGATGAAGCTGGGATTCAGACTGAGGTCTGTCAGGGTCTGATTCCTCATGCTTACCTGTTTCCTTTCCCCTATGCAAGAGCTCAGAAAACAGCATTCATGCACCCTTTGCAAAAAACAAACTACTCGAATATTCAGTCTGACAAAAAAATTAAAAAATCGAGTTGGAAAATCATGTTGCAAAAGGAATGACATTTTTTCCCCTTGCCTAAGAATTATTAAGGAAATTATCTGAAATGTTACATCATCACAGAAAGTGTAAGAAACAAGTTAACTGTCCAATACTATGGAAATGTACATAAAATTGAATGTTTTGCAGGCAATACGAATTAAGTTTAGGAAAACCACATAGGACAAGGTTTATCATACAATGTCGAGCAAAAAAATAGGCTCTACAACAGTAAGATATAAGATACATTTGTAACTTCAAAAATGAAAGGAAAATTACAGGAGAATAATACTTCAATGAAATAAGACAGAAATCTCACAACAATGGCCTCAAGGTAATGTAATCATGATTTTTTGGTCCCTCCTTGCTTTGCTTAAATTTTATGTACTTTCTAAAATAGCTGTAAGGGGTGTGTATTACATTTTATTCAGGAAAACTATTAAATTCAAAATAAATCAAACAGTCACAAACATAGAGAATTATATAAATAGCTGTTCATGGATATATGTCATTTGGACAATTAAAACATACTTAAAATTTTTGTTTAGAAAACGTCAACATACTAATAAAGGCGACTTAAATTTATTGAGGTTGTATATTATAGAAAAATCTGTGTAATTATGACATTTTAACTAATAGGAAGTATTTATATCTACTGCAAGTACAATATTTTCTGTTTCCTTGTTCCAAAAATATTTTTGTCATTTGTTATTTTGTTGCATACTTTCATTTTTCAGAAATGAACAGTGTGCCTTCTCGTTTGTGAGTATTTCAACAGTACAACATACTTTAAGGATCCCATAATATAAAACACATGGAAACCATTTGATTTTCAATAAAATTGTAAGAAGAAAAGAGAGTATTAAAAAAATATAACACAGCTTTCGTTACATAACTTCTTTAAAATAACAGCTACTATTTGTCCTCATTGACTATCAAATCATACTCAAACTTTTTAGATTGGTATTCTCTACTCATTAGGGTTATTTTACCGTTTCCGATCTTACTTTCATTAACTCCAACATAACCTTCCCATCTATATCCCTCATTCTCATTATAGTTTCCTAGGCAATCAATGCTTATGCTGCCTCCAAATTTGCTCAAGTTGTTACTTCTACCTGTTGTTGCCCTCCTCTCTAATCACATTCTACATAGCTTTATTCACTTATTCCTCCAATGCTGAGCTCTTACACTCTGCTAAATTCTAGAAATGAAATAATGACATGGTTCCAGCTATGAGAAAACTTATAGTCTCATGAGGGATGTAAAAAAATTACAGTATTATCACAGAGAAAGGAATGTGACAATGAATATGCATATGTTCATGTATAATTGAAAAATTGTGCTCTACACTGGAATTTGACACAACATTGTAAAATGATTATAAATCAATAAAAAATGTTTAAAAAATTACAATATTATCAATGGTATGACTTGAAGGATGAAAAAGTCAGAGTTAATTGGATGAGGTGTGAGGGATAGGGTGGGAGAGGAAGAAAGATCCAGGCAAAAGGAACAGCAGGTACAAATGTCTATAAAGACAAGAGTATACACATAGCACGTTTGAGGAACTGAGGTGGGATTATATATTTAGATGTAAAGGACCAACTCCTAGGCCCAGTCATGGTATAATTTGTTTCTTATAAAATTGCATTTTATTACAGATCGTGACCAGATTAAATCAGGATTTGGGATTAGGCCAGAATTTTAATAACATGGAGATTAAATATTGCTCTTGTTTTAGTGGTGACCCCATGCCTTACTTGACAGATTGATTTGCAGGTAACCTTAAATCGATGTCTTCAACTTCATTTGTATTTCTGGGGCTTATTTAGGAGTGAGATATAGTTGATGCTTAAAAATACGTGTTATATTTACTTGATTCCTATTATAGAAATATTTCTAGAAGCAGAGATGTGGAACAATGACCAAGATGGAGATTTACATGATTAATGGTGTGCATCTGAGAGTTTCCATCTGTCTTCAAGGCCCAACAAGGAGTAGGAATTTGGAAATATGTATATTTACTATAGATAGGCATCATCAGTGTTTAACTGGAACAACTGAAATATTTGGCTAGGGCAAAATTAATTTCATGTGTAAGGTCAAGAGATGGAAAATAGATTCTTCTTAGACTCATTTCCAAGTGTGTGAATCAATTTGACATTCTTAGTATATACTTCATTTATTTTATTTGTTCCCAGAAGAGTTAGTGCCCTGGAGTAGTACCAAATTCTGCTTACAAAAAGGCATTGGGTTTCATGTGATAAAATTTTCAAGTTATTTGATTCTATTGACACAAAATCAACTGAATGATGTTAAAAAAAAAAAAAAGAAAAAAGAAAAGTTCACTTCTCCTTAAATAATTTTGGGTGAAATCCAAATAGAATCAACTTGTCTTAAGACTGAAAGCAAACAAAAATAACATAGCACTTAATGTTAGGAAATTACTGAGCATTCCCAGTAATGATGTCTGGACTTTTGGAATTAATGTGTAAATGGAAATGAATTCTATTTATATTGGCTGTTCCATGGCACCCTGAACAACCAGTTTGGAGAGTGGGAAATCTGGCGTTGTCTTAATCTATTGTCAATCACTGTCTCCATATCTCCATTTCCAACTCAGCAATGTGAGCATTTGATAGTGCTCCTAGGAGACTTACATTAATGGTTAGTGGTTTTAAATAAAACAGTGTTACAGACTTTAACAATCATCATTTTAACCCACTAGCTTATTAATTTCAGTAAGGTAAGATGGTTATGCTGTGATTATCTAAAAATCTCCAACACAGAAAGTAGCATCTATGTGTGAGTTTAGCCTTGTTATTTATTTATGGACTGCTAATGCTCATATTCTCAACTAATTTCATTTATTAATTAAATCAAAATGTTTGGGCAATTCCATTTTGTGTTGGCACCACCCTTAAAATCATGTTCACTTTTCCATGTCTGATGCCAAGTAAAGTTATGGTTCACTAAAAAGATTGCTTTGTACGGTGACTGGAAGGACTACTGTTTGAAGAAATTTTTTTTTACTGTGTCTTCTTAACTTCCCTTTAAAGTTGTAGTATACATTAATATAATACATGGCAACCATTAAGATCTCAAAATTCCTGATCTTACCTTGCATGAATCTGTATAAGATTTCAACTTCAGTAGTGTGGAAATAGTCTTTTGCTCCACTGAATAAGTTTCCCATCTTCCATAAAATTGGTCTCTTTAAATCCCACTTATAAATGTAAATTGTAACATGGTTGGAAAGGGGGACAATTAAAAATTACTGCCAGTGAGTCACTGAACAGGTCCCAAAAATGCTGAGGAGGACATACAAGATGTCCTTCAGTCTAACTCTGCTCCAAAGTACAGATCAAGGTTGTGGACCACAAATATATATGCTGATAAAAATCAACTCAAAGAAATCCTGCTAATATGGACATCTAAGAAAATAGTTTCATTTTACATTAAACATACTGATACGGAGAATCCAGATTTTATTTCACAATGGTATAATTATATTGAAGCAGGGTGCTTGTTACTTAGTAGACATGGCAGTGATTTCTTAGGCTACCAAAGGATGGTGGTTGGAGGGAGGGGAACTGGACTGAGTGGGGGAAATTTCAAGATCCATTTCCAAATCCTTATGTAAGATTGGTGCCCATTAAAACCTGTGGGTTCATCATTTCATCATGAATCTGATGTCTATCAAAATAATCCTTCTCATAGTCTGATTCATTTTCCCCAGTGACAAAAACACAGAGAGGGAGAGAGAGAGAGAGAGAGACTATAAATCTCTTTGCTATCCTGACTACCTTCTCACATATTGAATCTGGTGTTTCCAAGCTAACTTTTAAAAACTTCCAAATAAGGAATAATTTGGAATAGGTGTTACATTATAAAGCCAACACACAGTTTTTAAAATTGAAGTAATAAACGCCAACTTAAGAAGCAGACTATAAAAGTTAAAATTCTATGTCAGTTTTATCGATTTCATTATGGTGGTCAGGGCTATAGTTGCTGGCAGACTCTGAACATAACCAGGTTAAAGGAAAAACAGGTAGATATTTTTCAAGAGTGAATTCAACGTTTGGAGTTTACTATTAAGTATAATCCCCAAAAGGAGTTTGTCTGAATTTTAAAAACTAAATTTAATATAGCACATGGGGATAGTCATAGCATAGCTTGATTAATTACTTCCTTGGCCAAGCAAGTGCATCAGGCAGAAGGCTATTATTAATGGTCACATTTACTGGGCAAATACTATATCCTAGCAAATATATGCTTTAAACATTGTATAATAGCACATGCTGCAAAAGGTATATTCATTGCCTAATAGTTGTAACCCGATAACCCCAAGACTGAGGACAGAAATAGTATATGTGAGAATGCTTTGTAAACTATGGTATACAGTGCACAATAATTGCTCATAGAAAAAAATCTTTTCCTAGACAAAGAAGCTAAAAGATTATTTCCTTTTCCTGTGTCCTTTTCTCTCTTCTTCCTCACTTAACAAAACTGGCTCTCAGCATCCTTGCCCCTATACAACTTAAATAGTAGAAGACAGTAGTGTTGTTAGTGTATCTAACATTCAAAATGTATTTACTAAATATACCACCTAGGGTCCAAAATCTTCCAGTTGTTCTTTCATTTTTCGTTTTTTAATACAGATCACAATCTCTGGCTGAAAAGATGACTTTGTGAGTGCAGGATTTCTGGGAGTCAATAGGAAAGTGGGAAATTGAGGGCACGTTCTTCGAATTGCCCCCGCTAGGCTTCCGGTAGACCTACTCGTATTATTTAACTGAATGCTGGCCTGACATAGACTTCTGATTGATGTAGGGTGTCCACCTGTGCTGCTCAGTTGATATTCTTAGAACAGGTCTAAACTCAGCAGGAAGATGTGATGTAAGTCATTGATGATGACTGCATATACAGAGGAGGGAGGAAGGACAACATGTATGTCCCATGACTGTTCTTGTTGTTGAGAAATGCTCACTGAAGTGTCTAGAGGTAAAGTAATCTCATGTATGCAACTTTCAAGTTGAAGAATGTTTAAGGAGAAGTGTGTGTATGTGTTCAGGGGGAAGGGAAAGAGAGAAGGAGAGAGAGGGGAGAGCATGATAAGGTAAAGATGAAATGTTACCATGTGGGAGAATTCGGGTGGGGGTTATGTAGTGATTTTAGGTACTCTTTTTGTAGCTTTTATGTAAAGTCTAACATTATTTTACAATAAAAGTGTTTTTTTTTAAACCTCCACTTGGAAGTTTTTCTGTGGATGATATAAATAAGAAATCTGAAAATTAAAAGCAGCAAAAGTCTATGTACTATAGCCTCTTGGAAGATGGTAAAACCAATGCCTTTGGGAAAATGAGTACTGTTTAAAAGTTCAGGGGGTGGGGGGTTTAGCTCAGTGGTAGAGCACATGTTTGGCATGCATGAGGTCCTAGGTTCAATCCTCAGTGCCTCTGTTAAGTGGGACTTTTTTTTTTTAAAGATTCATTAAACAAGCTTTAAAAAGAAAATAAAAGTTTATATAGGGATAAAAAAAAATTCAGAAGGAAACCCATAGAGTTGCTGGTTTGGTAGTAATACTAGAATATTTGATGGCCATTTTTTGAACTTTCAAAGATGAACCATCTTTCAACCCTAGTTACAAATTAAAAACAGAAAACTGGGTTGATTCCTAGAAACCCCTTCCAGCTATAGAATCTTAAAACAAATACTCAGGAAACCTAGCTTTTCTCGTTATATCTGTCTAACATACCCTGAGGACATGGCTCATGATGTTCACTGCAAGTTTGCTCACTGCCCCAGACACCTTGGATACGAGTGCCTGAGTCACACTGTACTCCTAGGTTCCCAAGTCTATACTATACGCCAGGAGTAGTCAGAGAAGTAACGCCCTGACAAGCAGTGCTACCCAGGTGCTATGGTAGGCTGCCCAAAGAAGTTACTATTCATTTTCATCCAAAACCACAGAGACTGTATCATCTATCCATATATATACTATATATTATAAGTGGTGTCTTTTTTTCTTGTAAGTTCTTTCTTTTCCCTCTGGAACTTCAAAACCTTATTCCAGGGTAGGAAAAGAGGATGGCAGAAACTAAAATGTGCACTTTCTTTGCACATCTGTCAGAGAAGAAAATAACACTTTCATTTCTGTGTTGCCAGTACCCCTTAGAGCGCTGGCTCCTGATACTGACAGTATCTAAGGATAGAGTAGGTCCTGCGACCGAGAGGAAACTGTGCTGCATCACTTCCCAGCGGAAAGAAAAGTCCGTCCTTCCTTCCTTCCTCTCCCTCTTCCTCCCTCCCTCCCTTCCTTCCTGTGAAGTGTTGCAGTAACACATTGTAAAGATACTTGACTCTTTCCTTAACCAAGGACCTAAGATCCAGGGGACTGGGCGTGGCTGGTGCGAGTCAGAGGAGAGACTGAGGGTCTGTATTGCAGTCCAAAAAGGCAGTGTTGCCGATGCATTCCAAACACAGCAATTAGAAACAGGACTAAGGTATATTTTAATTTACACATTAAACAAATGTTGAGTCCCCAGGTAATTCCCTGGGCATTAGCAAAACACAAGTATCGATTAGTCATAGCCTCTGTCCTCCAGGTGATTACAAGGAGGGACAAAAAGACAGTTGAAATACAGTCTTCAACATGACACAGTAGTAAAGTGACCAGTGAAGTCATGTACATAGAATTTTGTCAGACTTTCACCTTATGGAAATCTTGAGCTCCAGATACTTAGAAATATGTTTTAAAATATCATGTGCTTTTCCTGCAGAAAGACTTTTGCCAGTAAACAATATTTAGAATACCATTAAATCATTAAGTTTTACAGCATGAGTATAAAATCACTGATCGAAGTGATTAAATTGATGGCTCTTTTGAGTTTTATTTTTTACAATACAATTTTATCATCACTGTGTAAATTGGTAGAATGCTACAGTATGGTTTCAGATTCTTACCCATGAAATACTGAAAAGGGCTTTGTCGTTAACCAGTTATTTCTTAGCATTTTCTGCATTCTGAGCAGTGACTAATTTGCTCTCTAAAAACCCATGTGAACGTCTATTAGAAACATAATATTTCCTGGAAGGAAGCATAAGGCAGGAAGGATAAGGCTCACATGAAGAGGATGTGGAATGTTTTGTAAATATTTCTGAGAGTAGTCTTCTACTCCTTTACCCTCTTGTGGTGGTTTTGTCCGTGATTAGCATCTGTGACTAAAATCCTGAAGGGTCAGATGGTTTTTAATTCACCTTACTCTGCAGATAGGACTTTCCAGAGTTGACGTGACCAGTTCTTATTGGCACTAATCATTCCCGGTGTTGCTCCCTTGCAGGGATGCTTAATGCCAAATGGAGGAATTCAAGTGCAGGTTGCACAGGACAGGAAGTTACTTTACATGTAGCCCTGCCCCCCACCTCTTCTAGGAAGAGGAATAAAAGAATGGAAGAGAAAGATGAGTAATATGAAAACTTCTAGTCTCATCTTTTCCTATAAGTGTGAAAGAGTGAGTTATTCCATTAATCAAACAAGAAGGACAATAAAACCCAAAACAACAACAAAAAAACTAATGCTTAATGAGTGCTTAACTATTTAGTAGGCAGAATCCCAGGTACTTCGCATATGTTAAACTCGTTGTGTGCTTGAAGACACACTGATGGTAAAAGGCAGAGATGTGATTCCCTGAATTCAGCTTTACATATGCTAAAGACAATCCTCATTGCTTTTTAAAAAAATTCTATTTATCTGTCTTTTTCTTATCAAAATACAGTGTATACTTCGTGCAGAGAAAGTGGCTAAAACAAAAAAACTCAACAGGAAAATTTTAAAATGTCACCCATAACACCACCATCTAGTGAAATCACTGTTAATATTATGGGATATTTGATTCCAGCCTTTTGTTCTAAGCATGTATATATCCATGATCATTTTCTTATATAATTTAATAACATAATTTTAACATCTACACTGATTTCTATGCAGTTAGATAACCCACTTACCCTTATTGGTCATTTAGATTATCCCCATTTTTTTCAGTCATACATAATACCAAGGATACACACAAACTATATTTTTGTACATACTCATTTCTATTTCTTTAGGATAAATTTCTATATTTATCTTAAGTACTACTGGTACCAGAATTGTTACGTCGAGTATTTTCTTCTATCCCTTTTTTTTATTACAGCGTCAGGTTTACCTCTAAAAAGGAGCTTTGCACATACTCTTCCAGCAGCAGTGCAGGAGAGTGCCCGTTTCTCTCCATCCTTGCCAGTACATGGCATTGCCATTCTGTTTTTCATTTTGCAAGAAAGTCTTTTATTTTAGTTATTTACATATAACCTAGGAGAAATTCATCAAGCTTTCATTGTATTTTATACCTGGCAGAGCTTCCATCTTAAGCTATAAACCCATAGCTTGTAGGTACACAAGCTGGAGTTGCTTTTTTTTTGTTTTTTAACCCCTTAATGACTGATTATAGAGTTTGTCTTTTGGTGAACAACTGGAATTGCCAATTAACAAGTATAATGAATTGAGGTGTCTGAAAATGGAATGATCTGCCTTGGGAGCCAGTGAAGTCCCCATCACTGAAGTTCATCCAAGGATGGATGATCAATGGGTTAGGGTGCCAGTGGTCTAGATAAATTATAAAGTTTCTTCCTACCCTAGGGTTCTACAATGTTCTTTTCTATTTCTAGATTATTTGACTCTGTCTTTTTTGCCTCATCAACTGCAGTATTTTTTATACAAATAGAGTGACTCTAACTGCTGTCCTTTGCCAGTAATCCGTCCAATGTAGGAGAATTATAAGTTGTATTTTGAAACTATGTATATATATATTTTTTCAATACTAGAATATTTGCTGAATCTAGAAAACTAGCTGCCACATGAGCTCCTAAGAGTCTCAATTTTAAAATAACACACATATACATCCACAAATATATGTCTATAATTATAGCTAAATATATGTAAGGAAATATAGGTATGCTTGTGTATGTTCAGAAAATTTCTAGGAATATCCAAAAATTATAATTCATAGTAGTTGTCTTCAGTGATTGGAAATTAGGAAAAGGAATATGGGGAGTTTTGTTTTCCACTTTAGATTCTTTTGTACTATTGGCATGTTTTAATAATAGCGTGTGTATCAATTTAAACATTTTATGAAATTAAGGGAAAACCTGGGAACAAAATTAACTCTACATCAATAAGGAGCCAGCAGTAGCTCTTTGTGATTAAATTCTCAGCAGAGGAACTATACAGGTAGTTCTATGAATTGAGCAGCCTTGAAAGTTGGACTTTATCACTACGAGGAAGGTCTTTCCTTCTCAATTTTGGGTTCAAGCTTTGTTGGGTTAGCACCAAAACAACAAATCAGTGTAGACAAATGTAGTTAAATGTCTTTTGCAAAAAAGAAAAAAAGTCACAGAGACTGTTAGAAGAATAGCCTGGGCTAGCAATTTTTGAGTTGCACTAGATATATCTCACTGTTTGGGCTGTGGATGTTAAATCCTTTTAATGAGTTTACTGAGGTGGTACTAATATAACAACAGTTTCGTTTTGGTCGCCATGTATATGGAAAGTCAAAGACTTAAATTTGGCTCACTTCAGGTGTCCTAATTTAAAATACAGAGAAAAAAGGAATATTCCATACTTTTAATTCCAAGTGGATAATCCTGGTCATTTTTTTTTACATAAAAATAAGCCATATTATCCAGAATGTTTTTTAAAAATTAAAAACTATTCTGTAAAAGCAATGGAATGCTGATAGTAGAGGGGATGTAACCGTGAATGTGACATGCTCCCTACAACTTAGACTTGAAGGCAGTGATTATCCTCTGAAAAGTCTGAAGTCAATCATAAGACATCAGACATCAAGATTGAAAACTTACCCAAGAGACAATCTAGTATGACCAGCTCCTGGTTGATGAGATTAACATTTTGAAGGATAAGATGTGTCAGTTACAGCCTATGCTGAGCAGCAGTGGACATGGTGGCAGGCCAACCAGGACAGTTAAGGGAAGTGGCTGTCCTGATGCTGCCAAATGAAGTGCTGGATCCAGCAGTGCCAGGACACGATCAAATTCTTATCTCACTCTTGCCCTGATGCCTCGCTTGACCAGTCAGCTAACTTTCCATGACATGGGCCTCCAGGGAGAGGGCAAATGCGTCAGTAATACATTATAATTCTAATTTTATATATCACTTTCTTGTAAGAGTCAATTTGAAGGATATTAATTATTTCTCCAACTGACAAATCCAGTATTCTGCTTATATCTGATCTCTAGGAATAGAATCTCTCTTGTCATCATGAGCCTTCCGAAGTCTGAACAAATCCAAGATGGTTTGGAACCACGAGGACTGAAGGCACTTTAATTTCTTGGGTGGCCATCCTGCTTTCTCCATGTGGCATGGGTCAGCTTATGCCATGTTAGCCTTTTGGTCCAAGTTTTAGCAATTTTATTGATACTGTCATTACCAGGAAAAAAACCTCATTAAGGTTATATTGAAACGGTATGTGGTTGGGGAGAAATACATCCCAATTTGAAGACTTAACAACTTCTTCAACTGAACAGTATGTCTGATTAAGTCAGACGTCTGTGAATGGAATTTACCTTTCTAAAAGAACTACTGAATATTTGGATAATCATTTAGTATAAAAAGCAAAGTAGAGTCTTCTCATTTTCATTAGCAACTAGTAGAGGTTCATATAAGAGAATTGACAGAATAAGATAAAAATTGACTAGACAAATGTGTTTTAAACTCTTATCAGGAATCTGTTCCTGTTACCTAACACCCCATGGTGTCTACCTCATTAAGTGGGTAAGGAGTGAGAATGAAATGGTATAATACACGAAAACTGTTTACACCACCAACCAGCATATTGTATTATCCAATAAGTGTCAGGTGACATAATAAAATATTATTATGTAAACTTTAAAAAATGAAGTCCAAACACATTAAAATTATGTAAGTGTATATGTGTGTGTGTGTGTGTGTACAGGCAAAGACAGAAAAAGACCCGAGAGGATTAATGCACACTGTCAGCAGTGGTTTCCTTTGAGGTAAAGAGTAATACAGGGGAGGTGTATTGGGAGTAGGTGAAAGGGACTTTTGCTTTTCTTTTTATAATATGTATATATTTATGAAAGTTTTATAATAAGAGAACATACATTTAATTTTTAAAAAGAAAATAATACTATTTTTAATGGAATTCTGAAAGACCCACTGGTAGTTGCAGGGTGAAATTACTGTAAAATATGCATTAACAATAAATGGCCATAATTTCTAGTGCTTAGAGACAGTACAGTTTGGGAGCAGTTTGGATCCAATATACAGCCAGTGGTTCTTGTTTGAATGAACCACTTATAGTCACCCACTCAAATTACTTAACCCCTGTAAGTCACATAATTTCCTTGTCTGTGAAATGAACATATAATAGCTATATATAAACATCTAGCCCAATAGTTAGCCCTTTCTTAAAAAAGGATGAATTATTCAGGTTTGATTTTAAAGTCTAAGACAGACTTTTGAAATATATGTTTGAAAATACATTTTTTTCTTTATGAAGACTATAAACAGCTTACATTAAACACAATTTGGATCACTATGTTCCAAGCACACATCTGGGAAGTCACGGCAGGTGTCAAGATTCCCAGTTTGTATTTCTCCCTAGTGAGTTATCTAAGATCCAAGCTTTATCTTGAAGAGAGCATCTCAGGAAACTAAAATGCTACTAGTGGTAAGCTTTTAAAACTCTGAAGTCGTGAACACAATTGAGCTCCACTACTGAGCTCTGAGTCCTGAATTGGTTGGGGCAGGGAATTCCTCACTAGCCGCTCTTACTGGGTGGGATGGAGATTTTATGGAGATCTTGGTGATAATGGCAAAAAGAAAGGGTGTAATTGCAGGAAACCAGGTGGGTTTTGCATATGTTTATCCAAATCTTCAGTGTTCCTGAGACAGGTGTCTTTAGTTTTTGGAGGGCTTATGATAACTACTCATGCAGTTTAACATGTTCAATGGTTTTAAATTCTGGAAGAAGATCACATATGTACATTGAATCCTGGGTGTCTGCATGAGCTTTAGGGTACTCTAAAGGATGAACTGTAACAGCACAGTCATTTCTGAAGGCTCAGATTCTGACCTCAACCTAGCTCACCCCCTTACTATCTCAGTAGTCGTAAGCATTAATAGTAAACCTCAAAGCTTTATAAAATAGTTGTGAAAACAACTATTTAAGGTTAGTATGAGATTCCAATGGGATCACATATAAATGTTAAACTAACACAGTGCCTTGCACATAGAAAAGCCTCACTGATAAGTAACCAAGTATCAGTCTCAATTCCTCAGACTTCTTAAGCTACCAGAAATGATGTTCCACAATTCTTTAATCTATGCTAGTATGCTCTGCTTACACTGAAGCTGGGCAAAGGCTGTACATGTTTCTTTTTGGATTTTGTGTGGAGACGTGGCCTCTGTGGAAAACCTGACCACATGGGAGGTGCTATGATAGTCAGTCTGGTAGAGGAGGTGCCCGTACTTCCATCAGTCCATCTAGGACCACTTGTGTGAGACCCTCAGAACAGCCACGTAACCCACATAACACTCATTACCGCTGTCATCACCCTTACTGCTTTTCAATGCATGTGTAAGGACCAGTGGATTTTCTTAGATTATTTTGTAGAATGCTTACAATGCCCTAATAGAGATGCTTTTATCACTATTAACAGAAAGCCGAGTCCTAGAATGGTTGTATAACTTGGTCCCTGCCACACACCAGTGAGTGAAAGAACCAAGACCAGAATGAGGGCCACTGAGAGTCGGACAGGCCCTCCTGCCGGGGAGGATGGGCTAAAAGTCTCTTCAAGGACAGGGTTCGAGGCCTTGGCAGCCTGGTGGGCCCTGTTGGTTTGTTTGTACCCTGACTTGCTCTGGGCTTGACTGGTATCCCAGCTTGTCTGATTCCAAAGCCTGTGAAGGTTCTGCCAAACCAGAGGTCCACCACTGAGTAGTGAATAAACACCCTTTAAAGTAAAACAAAACGGAACGTTCTTCATAGAAAAAACAGACATAAATAACAAATTCTCAGGGACCCCAGAGACTCCAGCCATGAATCCTAATTTCAGAAGTACTTTCTTAAAAATACTGAAGTTTTAATATGTGGAAAAAGTCTTTTCATTGTGGCTCATTCCTATAAAATAGAAAGTAATATATATGTTTTTAATGCTACCAAGGAAGTAAACATGATCTTTTATGAGAAGTTAAAAAATTCTCATAAAATTTGTGGCCTCACCAGATCAGAGCAGTAGGTTGGGCAACTTGAGGGGAATGGAAGGTAATTGTTTTCATTCAGCATACATTCCTAGGGGCAGGGCAGGGCTCCTCAGTTTCTGAATATGTCTGTTTTCAAGTTATGTATAAATACTCTCAATTCTGTGTGTTTCTAGCAAAGTAACGTTACTACCTTTGTCTGCACTGCTGTCAATTTCGAGCCACAGTGGAAGGGAACATGTAGCAACAAGATTTTTTGGGTTGAGTAAGTCTAATAATAACATTCCATGTACAAAATGACAGAAGAAGCCACTGTTTAGGAATCAGATTTCCTCATCTCCTTGACGTCTTTATCCCTAATATTAAGCCCTTAATTTGCATAGTTATCAGCACTTTTAATTCCTTGTACAAGGCACATTTGCCCTGAGAAATCTGCTCAGCTTTATCTTGCAATCTCAACACTTAGATCTGATTTCCACTACAGCATCATGCACCTGCTGACCTGTTGATTTGTAATCTTTTCTCTGGCAGAATTATATTCCCATTTGATCTTTTCAGCTATCCTGTGAACCCATCAAGGAAGAAGCCTTCCACTTTACAGCTTCTCAGTATATCCCTAAGGGTTTTCCTTTCATTTTTGTCCAATTAAAAAAAAAAACCCTAAATGATAAAATAGTAAAAATAGTCTTGAAATTCTTATAGAGCAAATGACAGAAATCGCCTAGCCTTTGACATGTGCAAAGCAATTGTGAAGTTAAGTTAATGAAATTATGATCTCTATTTGAGGAAATATAACATAGCTTTTCTTTTTATTACAAAATAGGCAAGCCATTTAATACAAGGGGAAATGTGGAAAAGATCAATAAAAACCAAGTAGAAATCTTTCCTTCTCAAAAATTTTGACATCTTAGTTTATGTTCTTCTAGTATCATTTATGTGCCTTGTATCTATGGGTGTTTGTGTCCAGCCCTGGGTTTTGCCTAGAAAACTATTAAAGCAAGAGGTGAAAAATTGGGTGAGGTATTTGAATGCTTTCATAGTAAGACAAGATCAGTAACTAGTTTGAGACTGTTTCTCTCTCCCTATTACACAGCTGCTGTGCAAATATATTGTTGCTAAAATATGGAAATCAGGAAACAGTATCTTCAAATTAGTTATTCATAATGGCACTGCTTTGACCATTCCAACATAATACAGAATGGACTAAAATCTAGAATGGGGCATTAATAGGTAGGATACACCTCATTCTAAACTCTACTTTGATGTTCTGAATTATCAGGAAAGGCGAACTTGGGAGGTTGCATTAGATTGTTTCTAACGCCAGGCTCTGATTCTTCAGTGATTGCCTTTATAGTCTTCTGCATTTCAAATTCCGTCCAGAGTAAACTGAGGAGAGTAATTTTCACTCTCAAACTGGAAGTATGATATGATATGGACCTACTGAGATAGCACAAAAATCCTTTGACCATCTTGTGAAAGGAAAGTGCAATATGAAATTTATTAATAAGTGGTAAACATAGACTTTGACAGAGACTGTTTACACTTACTAGAAAAATATTTTGGATATTATGAGACCTTCTAAAGCTTAGAGTAGTATTTGATAAGTAATGCTTAAAGTCTCATTCTTAAGAAAATTTTGTTAAAGAAGTCTGTATAGACAGTGGGATACAACATTCAAACGCAGGACAGGACCTCCCAAGACTGACTTTTTAAAAGTAGGCATTTTGTACTATATTCTCAAGGTCTCAAAGCAGGCCTGGTACACTGTAGGCACTCAGTAAGTATCTGCTGATTTTGGAATAAACCCATATCTGAGACAGCCCTTGACATGCATCCTGATAGCTGCTTTTTCTTGGTTCCTCAGTACTCTAGGGACTGCTGGCTTATCACAGATTTGTAAGAACTATATTGCATTTTGAAGAGAAATGATTGGGATGCAGACTGTAATGGGGGAAAACACAGGACGTGGAGTCAGATATGAGTTTAAATGGAGATTCTGTTCACTCATTAGCTCTGTGACCTTGGCCTGTTTTCTCAACCATCACTAAGACATAGTCATCTCGTTCACAATATGTGGATGAAAATACTTCTTTCCCAGGATGACTTCAGGCTCCAACAACATGACAGATATCAAAGCACTCAGTGAACTAAAAAGTAGCGAACAAATACGACTGGGCAGACTTTGTACAAGAGGTCTGACATCCTTTTTCCAATTTTGTTGTAAATTTCCTGTGTGGATCCCTGCATTTGCTTATTGTATGGTCAAATTTCCTTATGTCTAAAGTCAAAATAAAAATACTTTACACATTGGGATGATTTGCTCCCTGTCTAAAACATTCCATTGTTTACCTTGAATAGGCCTCTTGTATCAAATATATGCCTGCAAATTTTCTTCTCCAGTATTTTTCCTTCCCACACCCTTTGTTAAGTGTATGTTATTAATAAGAGTTTCAACGTTAAGAATGGCCACAGAAACAGTTTTTCTCCCCACTTCAATCTCAACTTGCTTCCTCTACACCTGCACCTCACAGACCTCAGAGAGCACTGGTTGTAATATTTATAGATAGGAGTTAAGGAAATGATTCATAAAACCGTAAAAGGATATGAGAGAGACAATGGTAAAATCACGTGTATGTAAAGAACTAGAAAGGTAGAGATTACATCCGTGCAAGTCTGTACTGTAGTGACAATGGTATACACATATCTTCTGATAGATAAAGAAGGGAGGCTTCATTCCTGGAAGTCTCTAGAAAGTCTTGTACATGACTAAGGTGTTTCTTTGGAAGGAGTTCTGAGGGCAGGACCAAAGCCTGATAATTCCAGACCATCCAGAAGAAAACTCTGTGAACAACTCAAAGTAATGAGCAAGAAATGTGAGGTCATGCATATTACAAGGGGGCTGACTCATTGCACAGGGCAGAGGGCAGAAAAGCGTCAAACTCACGGGGCATTGCCTGGCTTCACTCCATGGGGATGCTAGGAGGAGACAGAACAGCAGAACTGCATCTGTTCCATGTTTATAACAAAACTGCCAAGTCTACATAAAAACAAATCTGTTGCTTTGCAATTATGCTGAAGCTGGGCTTTTTAGCACTTGCAAGAGTTATATCAAATGGGGGAAAACTGTCTCATTGGCAGGGGAATATACATTTTCTACCCCTTCCCTCTAAACTCATAGCCAGTGTTATCATTTGCTCGGTAGAGACCTTTATTAGAGTACAGAGTTGAACACAAAACATCTGTTGTGGCAGAAATTCTCCTAGGTCCATATATAACTGAAGCTTCACATAGGAAAAATAATAAATAGTCAACTTAGTACTCTGCTACTGCCGTTGTTACCGCTTCTGTTTGCTTTTTTGAAGTATATTTTTCAATATACCATTATCATTATACATGGTAAGATCTAGTTTGGGGAAACAGATTTTTATTAACTGTGACGTTTTCATTAAGAAAAATAGACAAGGCTAGAAAGTAGTTTTAGTTGAAAGTAACCAGATTTTTTTTTTACTCTACAAAATTCTTCAACACACTTGGCTTGATATACTTCAAATAATAATTGCAAATGAGTGCAAGGGAGTTGAAAGCCCTAAATAGGCTCTTTGACCTTTTCATTTTATATTTTGAGCCCTCAGTTAATGACCAGGTATAGTAAATGCTTACTAAATACTTGCTGAATAATACATGTATATGCAGCTAACCATGTATACCATAATAAAATCATTTGCATTACAGATGTTGTATCAACACACACATAAACATATATACGTATAGGTCTCCATATATATTCACTTTCAACATCTGATACATTCTAATTAGGAAGAAAATGGATACTTAAGACATTAAAAACTTAAGTTCTTAAGTAGACCAGCTTAAAAGATCTTGAGAGACGTTTTTGGAGCCTTTGTATAGCTAGTGTGGTAAAAATTCTGAACATAGGACATGATCTCTGAAGAATGGCTTTTTGCACCAATATATTTGCCAAGATTACTTTATGCTGTGGAATTTATTCCCTCCCAGTGTTCCAACTGCAGAAAGAGAGAAGCTAGGGAAACACCTCTGGTTACTTCTTTTTCAGGCAAAGCCCCAGTCGGTAAGGTCATTTGTGTAGAAAATCCTTTGCACCATCCTCTGGGTGACTGAGGCACCCACTGCAATTCTCCTCTTTTCCAACCTGGTGGAAAATGCTGTTGTTTTGTGGTCATTTTCTTAAAAGGATTCAGGAAGGAATCATTTCCTCCAACCAGTTCATTGAATAAACTGAGGTCCACAGAGGTTAAGTGACTTGCCCAGGAGTTCATGGTAAGTAAATAAGTGTCTCTGTCTAAGTACATCCGGAATAACAAGTCTTCTCAGACCCTTACTAGTGCCATTTGTCCTATTCTTAGGCTAACGTTTGCAAACAGCACAGAAAACAATTGCAGACTGAGAACTTAGGGGGAAGGGTAGGAAGTGGTCATTAGCAAATCCCTGGGCCTGGGGATCACCTGTTCTTCTGGATCAAAGCAGTGAAACAAGCTATTCATAAGGACATTAAGGACGAGTGGGCCATTGTTTCCTGAACCAGCTGTGGAGACTCAGCTCAGCAGTGGCCTAGGAATGGCTGGGCTGCGGCACCAAGGGGCGGGGGCAGCAGTGGTGAGCAAGGGAGAAGGGCTGCTGGGACCCTGCCGCGCCACCTCTCGGCAAACCAGGAAGTATTTTTGCAGTAAGTGCAATGGACCGAACCACCTTTTTGAACCGAAAGTGTGAATGGCGTACAGCAGGCCCCAGATGGGTTCAGTAACAGCAAACCCTCGGCGGGCTGGTGCCAGGGAGGCCGTGGACTTGCAGCTAAATGGTCAGAGTCCTGAGCAGCGGGTGGGCGTCAGAAAGTACACAGAGCCGGGCAGGCTCCGCTGTTACCTTAGCAAACCGAGACCAAGCGAAGTCCCGGGTAAACAAGTCTCCCTGCGGCTGCCTCCAGACGCGCACCCGGGCGCGCTCCTGTCCCCGGTGTTTCCCACGCGCCCAGCGCTCAGCTCGGTCGCCCCAGCCGCCCTGTCTCTGCGACCCCACCTTCGGGTCGCCACGTCTTTCGGCCCGGGCCCCCGCTCCCACAGCTGGCGCATCACACTCACCATCTCTTGCCTGAGGAGGTGAAGCTTGGCTTCCAGCCTCTCCAGGGTGCTGGAGTGGCTACCTCGTGGGGAGCCAGAGGTTGGGGAGGACGAAGAGGAGGATGACAAGGATTGAGGGAAACTGCAGCTGCTGCTGCTGCTGCTGCTGCAGCCTCCGCCACCGCCCCCGCCACCGCTCCCCCCGCAGGGGTCTCTGTCTCTTTCCTGGGGAACCGGCTCCTCCCCACGGAGCGAGCGCACTAGGCTCTCGGGTACTTTGCGCCCCAGCTTCAGCTCGATGTCTCTGAGGTCGGGCAGTGGGCCGTCTTCCATGACTTTTCAAGAATGATGAAAATGGTAATAAAATGCTGTGGATGAGAGGCGGCGTGGCCTCCAAGGCTGCTTCGAGATCAGCGCAACCCTCCCCGAGACGAGGTCTCTATCCTCGGCAGGTCCAGGGCACCGTCCGCTCCATAACCACCTGGCCTGCTCGGTCGGTATCAAGCCTGAAATCCGCACAGGACGCGGCGGGTCGCAGCCGCAGTTCCCGGGGCGCTGCGACTCCCCCGACACTTAACTAAGATTATAGGGCCCTCTTCATCCTCTTCCTTTTTGGCCACCCCACTGCAAAGTTTAGTTAATGGATACTGCAGAGAGGGTGATATTGCAAGTACTATAGACCGAAAGAGAGGGAAATGAAATATGTTTTAGCTTTATGGGGGGAAAAATTCACATTATAAAACTGTCCATTCACATCCCAGCTCCGTTCACCAAGTGCCCATCTGGTACCATGCGACACAAAATAATGATGTGGCCACACTCCAGGGTCGTTTCATTTTCCAGCCATATGTCTCCAAGCTTTCGGAGTATCCTGGATTGTCAGAAGTAATTTCTGGTCAGGCATAGAGGAAGGAGGTCGGTCGTGTGTATGGAGGCATAAAAAAGAATTCTTTTAGCAGGAGTTTAACGGCTTCCTCGATGCGGCAGAAATACCCTTCTTCCCATTTAGGCTGTTTGATCCAAGTCATTGTGTTTCTCCAAGCCTCGGAAACTTTAAACTCCGCTGGCAGGTGGACCAAACCCGGGCCAACCCCTGTACCGTATAACACAGGCAAGAAGAGCACCAGAAAATTTCCTACCCCTGCTGTTAGCAGTAGTTTCATCGTCCTGTTTTAGTTGGGAGTACCTAATACAGGGATTAGATTTTCAGGTTTCCAGGCAAAATTGCCTGGTAGCTGCGACTTTTACAACGGGTAACAAGTATTAGAGGCAGAAGGATGATTTTAAATGTAATATCACTCCCCATCTCCCATCTTCCTACATGACAAAAATTTACCTTTAGAAGCCTAATGATTTTGTACTACTAAAAAGTGTCATCATTTTACCAAAAGTTCAGTGAGAATGTATAACCAAAGTTAATTGTCTTACCAAATGTTACAGTATGTCACCAGAAGCAGATGTGAAGAATTAAATAGCCGGAATAATTTATATGACTGCTAAGGATAGTGGTGGATTTTAAAAGGAGGAAGTTGCAGAGATGATTTCACCTTAATTATGGTGGGAAAATATTGACCATAACTAGTGAAAAACTTGTCTTTGATAATCTGTCTATGTTTTTTGACTATTTAAAAGAAACCCAAAGCATGCCATCTTTGTTCATCTGAGTTCATATTTCTACTGAGTAAGTTATAATGAGCTATATAGATTATAGGTTTGAGTCAACATTGAATTTGTGTTAATAAACTTCAAGAAGAGGATATTATTTTCAATCTAGTAAACTCTAGTTTTGGGGGTTCCATTGGAGTATTTCAGAATACAGGCTCTTCTTTCTGGGACAAGTAATTATTTGTGTTCTTGGTCCCTCCCAGAGACATTACTCAGGTTTTACAGTTAGAAGCACATAGGCAGATACATCTCAGAGTTTGTTTTTAGCAGAGCCTCATCCAGGAAGCCTAATGATAGGAACAGGCCTTCTGGATGCAATATTTCGTGTCAGGGAGAAAGGTGCTGAAGTTCTCTCATCAACATGTCAGACATTGTATGTTATTTCTACTCTTAAACAATATTTCGTGTCAGGGAGAAAGGTGCTGAAGTTCTCTCATCAACATGTCAGACATTGTATGTTATTTCTACTCTTAAAAAGAAATGAAGAAAATAGTTGTAAATTAAGTGACCCATTTCAGAGTTGGAACAACCATTTATGGAATCAAAGGAGAACAAGACTAAATCTTAACTCACTGATAGAAACGACATACTTGGCCCTAAATTTGGAAAACCACAGACTCATTGGATAAGAATTGTACTGTGACATGTAATTATGGAAGGCTTGTATTTCAGTAAGGAACAGTTTTGTTTTTGCCCTAAAGCCTTCACAGAGTTCAGCATAGGGCTGGCTAAGAAGAGTAGCTTCCAAATGCAGTATCTAGCTTGAACTTGAGAGTTTGTTGTCAAATTATCAATGTAATTGTACAAAAAAGGAACACCTCCTTTGCTGTGAGTCACAGACAGATACTTTGTATTTGATATGGAAGGTAACTCAAAAATAGAAAGCTTTCTTTTTTTCATTTTAAATTTCTGCAGAGGAAACTCCTCTGAGAGTAAAAATACGACCTTTATGTAAATTAATACTTTGTGTCAGTGCAATATAAAATAAACTTTTTAAAAAAGCTTAGTTATGTTAAGTCTTTTAAAATTTCTTAGTGCTTTATGGTATTTTAGTTTAGAGACATTTTGAATGCAAAAATGACACATTAGAATCACAGAACTCTTACTAGGCCTCTAATAGATGGTGTTAACCCTGTTGTTACTGCTTTAGATGGTGTGATCTGAGGACATTTCTTACCCAAAATGTTTAAAAATAAGGGTCATTTTTTACTTTTGGGTTTTGAGAATATTTTTTGTTTGTTTTGAAATTCTTCTATCATTAAAAAAAGATGGTGAGAAGTTTACCTAATGACTAACTGTTGGCCTTGTACATCTTGATTTGGGAAATTAGTTGATAAGAACTACAGTAATGGGTCCAGGTTGGGGGCTTGGGGTGAGACTGAGGTCATCAACAAGAAGAAGAGGGCACACAGGGAGAAGAGAGAAAGAAATAGGAGGGAAAAACTATTCTGAGTAATTTTATATATATATATATATTTTTTTTTTTTTTGGCTGAGCCCTCCTTCTGTGAAGTACTCCCTTCCTGCTCCTATTTTTCTTGTCCATCTTCAACCTCGTCTTGTTTTCTTAATAGTATTTGTTTAGCATTTTCCAGCAACAACCTAAACTCAGGGTATTTCCCCAAGTCTAATATATTGAAAGGTAAAATCATAAAAGTGGTTTTTATTTGTTTGTGGTATAATTTTTTAGACCCAGATTACTTTATTATCTGCGTCCTTTTCTGACTACATTATGTATGAGCAGGATCTGCCTTTTTTCCATTTGGAATGCCTAAGGAATCTAAGAATGGGTCTTCAACTTTAAGAGACAGTTTTTTCCCCAGTTGGATTGTGTTCACAGAGAAGGAAAGAGAGCCTCTTGTTTATCATTAAAAAAAAAAAAAGTAACAGCTAATTAAATAGAAACATTGTTGAACTCAGATGACAGGTTTTAAAAGAATGCCTCAGTCGCAAAAACAGAGTGATGTGGTACATGCTTCACACGTTCACCCTTAGAACACTTCCTGGTATGAGACAGTGTTTAGAGCAAAAGTAGACTCAGCAAGACTTTGTGTGGCGTGAGTAATGCCACTCCTTAATCTGCTGCTGGCATTGTGCTTAAAAGAAAAAAAACAAAGGCCTTCTACCTTCTCTCTGGCACTGATTGAAAGTTTACAGTAGTCCCAACTTTTGCTGGTGCAGAGTTCAAGGACTAGGGCAGAGTCTCTAACCCGAGACTCCACTCCCCACCACTCAGAATAGTATCAGGCAGTTAACAGCCTCAAATTACCCTGAAGAATTTTAGGAAGTAACTACTTAATGGGCATTAGGTTCTTTAAATCTTGATTTTAACTGTGTAGAGGTGCTGTTCCTAGAAATATTTTTGTTCAGCTGATGACATGCTTAACCAGGAAGGTGTCATAGAAAACTACGAATTGTTGATCTATCCTATCCATGCATAGTGGAGTTATATGAATGATACATCTGCTAAAGCTACAAAGATCTTACCCTACCTTTTTGTAGGGTCATTTAATTTACTTACAGTTTTGTAGCTGGGTTGGGTCTGTTTCACTAAGAAAAATGATCTGGTTTATTACCAATCTGAGCACCTTACACATGTGTATGTCATGTATATCCCTCTATCCGTCTCTCTCTCTCTCTGTCTCTCTCTCTCTCTCTCTCTCTCTGCCTGCCTGCCTGCCTGCCTATCCTGTCTGTCTGTCTGTCTGTCTTTCTGTCTGTCTATCTATCAGAAATCTCTCTCTCTAAGAAGGACAGAGCCTTTAAATAGTACTCTGATTGGAGCCTAATTAATATTTATAATCAGAGCTAAACACTTTACAGAGATTTACTAGACAATACTAAAATTAGGTCACCAGGATCTAAGTCTGCCTTATCCCCTCTTCATAATCCCTGTCAAATCTCTCTGCCTCCATTGTTTGTAATAGAGTCCTTTATTTCCTTTTGCTTGCTCTCCTGAGCTCTGAATTTCTACTGAAAGGTGCATAGCAGGGCCCAGGAAAGAGATATCTTTAATAAAGCTAACCTTGGTCTGTTGCTCTGTAGCCTTCCCAGTCTGGCTTATTTTATAAAATAGACTTAGAGGTTATTTCTATGGAGTGCTGGTAAATTTCTACAATTAGCTCTTTGAAAATATAAAAATAACTGACTTGTAGTTTTTGATAGTTTTTGTGGTGTAAATATTCCCACAATGACTGACTTAAAGCTGCCAACGTGAGTTGGGGGAAAAATGGGCAGAGGCAGATCTTTTTTCCCCAATTATTTCCACCAAACAGATAAATTTGACATAAATAGCCTCAAAATCATAGCTTGTAGTAAAATGTCAGCAAATAATTAGGAAGTGATGAGTTTTGATATTCATTATCTTTGTTTTAGTATAAACTTACATAATTTAAAGCCTATACAATGTAATTTTTAAAATCACGGCTGTGTTTGGCAATTGCTTTTCAAAATTCCTAAAAATTTAACACACAGCTGCTGCAAACTGGTATGGACAGGCTCCAGTGTACTTCTGTGTTATAAAATTCTGGGGGAAGACCTTAATTATTAAGAAAGGGAATAAAAACTCAAAGCCAGAGAAATCAGGGCAGTTTTAAGCCTAAGCATTGGGTAAAGTGGTAACTGGGGAAATGGGTCTCAAAGTGAGAGCAGAAAGATTAAGGTTCATGAAACTGTGTGTTACTTTCCTGGGGGGTGCCATAACAAAGTACTGCAAATGGGGTGGCTTAAAGTCAAAGAAATTTATTTCCAGTTTTGGAGATGAGTCCAAAATCAAGATGCTGACCAGGGTCATGCTCCCTCTGGAGACTTCTAGGGAATGCTCCTTCTTTGCCCCTTCCAGCTTCCGGTAGCCCCAGGGATTCCTTGGCATAACGTGGCATAACTCTAATCTTTGCTTCCATCAGCACCATGGCTGTTTTCCCTCTTGTCTGTGTCCAGACTTCTCTCCTCTTATAAAGATGCCAGTCATTTGGGGCTAAGGACCCACCCTAGTACAGTATATCTTAACTTAGCAAATTAAAACTGTGATGACCACATCCCCAAATAAAGCCACATTCTTAAGTACAGTAGGGTTAGGATTCCAGCATATCTTGGGGTTAGGGGAGCCCAGTTCAGCCCATAAGACTGTGGAATGGTGTCCAGTCTTGCGGATGCACTTTAGACGTGAGGCTGTGAATAATATGAAAGAACTAGAATCTTCTTTTTATTTGGTACCTTTTTATATTTGGCAGTGATGTATGGCAGTTGCCTTGTAGGCTTCAGGCCAGAAGAGAAAGAGTTAACAGACTCATTCCTAATCAAGAAAAATGTATTTAAAATGACAGGATAGCTTACCCCTTTATTAGGAATCACCTACAAGTTAGTTAATCACAGTTGTTAGCTTTATTTTTAAGAATGCTTTTATAGACGAGAGAGCTTTGATTACAGAAACAGCCCTATTCTAAAATCCGGTAGTGTAGCCTTGGACGTAATTCATATAATCCACTTTTGATATCTTTCACTAAGTACCTTGACAATGTCTCAAATTGGATTTGAAGTGGACTCTAACAGTGTAAAATATAAACATTAAAATAAACGTAAAAGTCAAAGAAATATCCTATTTCTATGTCCTAGCTTAGAAGCAAACTAAAGAATTTGGTTTGAAAAGGACTTGATAGATTTTACTACAAGTATTGATTTTTATGAAACACAAAAGCTAAGTGTATTGAAATAGAACCCTAATGAGGGTAGAAAAATGCAATGGTGAATTCTCACAGAGAGGCCAGAGTCCAAGAAATGTGGAAGGAACTGTGATTTTCCATAAGTATTTTGACCTGTGGATGGGATACAGACCATAGAATTCCCGCCGGAATGTCATGGCCTCATGTCAATACCCATTTCTGCCAATGTCTTATGACCATCTCAGGCCCTGTCTGTATTTTTCGACTTTTGATGTTTCCTTATTCTCAGTGTTACAGGTGTAGAAGGAAAGGCTGAAGTGCCTTTCAGAACTCGGGAGGAAGGCAATGAGGAATAAAAGTTTTATGCATTTTTCAAATTGAAAAAAGATTGTAAAAATTCTATGCAAAGACATACATAAATTAGTATTATTTGGAAGTGAAAACTCGAGAACTCCACGTGGTTGAATTGCATATCTTAGTCTCACTACGTAAGAGCATTACTCGACAGTTGAAAGTTAGCCTTCTTAAGCTAAGCTATTCACTAGCCTTGTTGCATGGAGAGACACAGAGAGAGAGAGAGAGAGAGAGAGGGCGTGAGAGAGAGTGTGACTTTATTTCAGAAGTAGGCATGATTCAATGAGAATACTTTTGTGATCATGAGACATACTGAGTATATGCACCTTATATAAAAGACAAACACTGTAATTACATCCCCAAAGTATAAAGGCAGATAGTTACTGGTTATTATATCCATTTGATGAATAAGCAAGAACCTTTTTTTGAAGTAGAAAAGCAATTTTAAATCAGAGCAGCACAAATCACAGTGATAAAGTGGGGGAAACACGGGAAAAGCACTGGCTAAAGGGGTAGCTGTCAAATATAAAATGTTATTTTATGACAGACTCTTTATATATTTTGTATCATTTTATTGGCATAACCACCCAGAGAATCAGTTGTTACTAACCTTGCTCTCATAAGATTAATTTGAAGCTCCAAGAGGTGAAACCACTCACCTAATGTCCCAGTAGCATCGAGCGAGAAAACTGGGATTTGCTCTAAGTCACAGTTTACTCCCATTTCCTTCAGATGACTCTTTCAGAACTATTAAAGGGTCCACTGTAAACATATTTTTAAGAAACCAACATGGAGTTACTGCTTCTGATAGGTTGAGGGAAATTAATATTCCAAATGAGGTAGAGCTCAAAAATAAAATAGATTAAAAAAAAAGCGAGTGTACTTATGGGAGATTCATTTACAGTGAATCATTAAGGGACATTAGGATGTTCTAGAAGGCTGTTCCCATTCTCCACCTTTGATTTCATATGAATTATCATGCCTTCCTCCAGCATAGGGGCTAGTGTTTGAGAATGAATCTGGCCCTGTTGGAGCCCAGATCTGAATACTTGCAGGAATTAATTCCTTGGTTCACACAATGATGGCCCTACAAGAAATGATGCACGCGGGGGAGCAAAGCAATCATGAAAGGGTGCCATGTGAAAGCTTGAGCAATAGTCAGCGCTGGGCAGAGGGTGGGTGACCTTTTGACCAGGGAGACCGCTCTCTCCCAGTCTGATGCGGCAGACGCCAAGGGCATGGCACATTCACTGGGGAAGAAAAAGCCCGAGGCACCCTTTCATTCCAGAAGATAAAAGGCAGCTGAGGCTGCCATTGCTCAATCTCTGCTCGCTTTCTGCCGTCTCTCTGTACCCAGCCCACGTGTCGTAGCTGGTTTCGCAGCAGCTGACCCTCCATTCCATAACCTTTGGCAGATTACCTTAGGCTATACTTTGGAAGTTCGAACACTTCAGGGTTTGGTTTAAGAACATTGCTCAATTCCATTTAAATTTCGGTATGCTGTACTGGGAACACTTCATATTTGGATTGAATTTGAGTCAGTGCCGGTCCTTAGGGGGTCAGTGAAAAGATGTAATCAGAAATATCTGAGGTGCCAGAGGACAAGGTATGGTTTCGAAAAGAAAGGGAGGGAGGGAGAGAAGAAGAGGGGAAAAAAGCAGGAGTTGGGGGAGAGCTAGAGCAAACCAGAGAGCACTTCTGACAGGTGAATACCTCTGACAGTTTCATGCAGAAAGCTACTGTCACTCTGTGTCACTGGGCTACAATAGCTTCCAGTCGCATTGGACAGCTGTGTAGACCCTGGGAGCAGAAACACCTCTGAATCTTATTCTCTGTCTCAGTTTTGGTTTTGTGCTAGAGATGATTTAGGGGAATAATGGCATTTTGAAAAAGACAAATGGTCATTACTCATAAGCAGGTTGTTACCCTCCTTTGCAAGAAAAACAGGAGGCGAAGCATTTATTTGCTTTCTTGTTTACTTACCTCACATTTCAAAACACCTGAGTTGTGACTGTATCTGCAATGAATTACACATGCTGTTGCCGTACATGTCAATCGGTAATGTTTTTAGGGGGCCAGTGATCAAGTTTTCAAATCAGGCAAACCATTAGACTCAGCAATTCATTTTCTAGGAATTTATTTCTAAAATGGTCATCAGCAATATGCGGAGAGATTTATTTATAAATTTGTTCAATACAAAATCCCAAAGAGAAACAACTGAGCAAGCAAAAGCTGCTAAATAAAAGTCTAGCTTAAAAGAATTAGTTGTGTAAATTATGTATAGTCGGAGCTTAGACAACTCTGTAACCAAAGGAAGGTAATAGAAGACTACTTAATGACTTTGAGAGAGATTGCCAATATGTTGTTAACTGAAAAAAAAAAAAAGGAGAAGCGAAAAAAATGCAGGTATCAGCCACCTGTTCACATAAATAAATTTATACATGCACATGTATATCTATCTACACATACATACATTCACATATTAGATGTGCATAATGGTTATAGAATGTCATTTAAAATGATGCATATTTATCAGATAATGGTGAGACTATGGGAGTTTTAATTTAAGCCCTGAGCTTTTCTATTTTTATTAACTTTAAGTGTAATAAAGAACTCAGAACATTGTTTTTAAAATTTTTTAGTGCTTTCCATTTTATTCTTAAATTGTTATGCATGTCTTTTATAGCAAGTGGGTTTTTTTTTTTTACCCTAAAAAAAGAAGTCAGTTGGAATATTTTTGAAGGAGAATCCTGGGGAATTTTCCAAATAGCCTCTGTTAATACTAAGCAGTAAACCCTAACTCTATACAGTGCCAGTAATATTGTCCCTCTCTGACTGTCTCATGACCAACTTGTGTTACCCTTCTCCCCAGTGAAGTAGGCTGCCTACTCTGACACAGTGTGTGATTTTGGAATGCCATCTTTAAGGAGGGGGCAAAGAAGAACTCTAGAAATTCAGTAGGATTATTGCCTGAGACAGCATGGAATATCATAGTCAAAAGAAGACTGCATGTGACTTAAAATAATGGGTGCTCTCTACTTTTAATAAGTGGTCTAGCAAGATTATCTTCCCACAACAGTACCCCTGAACTTTTAAAAAAAAAATTACCATTCCAATATGTTAACTAGAAAGGAATTCAGTCTGTGAATGTTGAGGAACTGTTTAGCCTGGTTTGTGTATGGCATTTTGAGTAGCAGATAACCAGAAAGAGGAGATTGAGAGGTGAGATAACATGATGGGAAGGGGCCAAAGCCAAAACTGGAGTGTAGGGTCTTGGATGGGAGCCCTGTGTCCGGGGAGACAGATGAGTCTCTGAGTGTGTGTACCTGGGTGCATGGGAGGGAGTGGGGGTTGAGAGGTGGTGGGTCACCATATGTAAGTGTAGGTGCTACATAATTTTCCCTGTGGCCACCCATGAATGTACATGCCTTACACATTCAAAGTCTCTGGGTCACTACATCTGCAAATCTCAGTCTGTATGAAGGATTTCTCAACTCACAAGAAAATTGCATAGAGCCCGAACTCTGAACTCGCATCACTAGTTAATATTCATGTCCTAAGCATAACGTGAGCATCGTAAATTGAATTATTTTTGGTTCTCATGTGAGAACTGGAGTCATCAATGATAAATAGTCATACCACAGAGTTTATTCACTTCTTTACTGTGCCATCAACTTCAGACAGATTCCTCAGGCATTTGGGTCAGAGATTCATTAAAAGAATGGTTTAGTTGATATATAACCTGGCATTACATCATTCTGAATTGTGTATGAATAGGGATTATTTAAAAAAAAAAAAGATTTGCTAGTTTGCCAGAACGTAGTCTCTGTTTTATAGAATGTTAAGTTTCCTGGTGTAATACAATATCTTTGCTTTGTATTATGGTACCTTTCCAAATTATGTAAGTGTACTTTGTTTAAAACAAAGTGCATAAAGGCCAAATCATATTTGACTAAGAAGGCTTGCAATGCACAGTGTTTAGACAGGCATTTTTAGGTAGCTATACAAATATGAAGAGAGAACAGAAAATAATTAGATGAAACTATGTTTCACTCTGTCTTTTAATCAGTTCCCACATGTACACCACCACCAAGTTTCTTTCCTCATTCTGGTTTCCAACTAAGCTTTCCTGTGAGTCTTCTGTTAACTTATTTTTCCAGCTTCATTTGAAGTTACAGTTTATTTTACTTCCATTTTCAATGACATAGGAACAATATGTGGAAATTTCCAACTGTAAGCATTAACTGCAAGAGTCCTTTCTGTTTCCTTTGACCATTGCTCTTTCCCCCTTCTGCTGGTCACTTCTCTCTTGCTTTCTCTCACTTTGCTCCCATTTCTCTGTTCCCTATCCTGCCTGCTGTTTCCCCTCTCTCTCCTGCTCTCCTTTTTTTCTTCCATTTTCTCTCTTTTTTTTGTCCCGCTATTTAGAGACTAGAAGTAAGTAGTGGAATCCTCATGCTGATTAGAATCAATCTAACACTGTGTCCTTTTACTAATGCTAGTTACTGTTTACTGAGTGCTGGCTTGTGTTTCATCAGATGGTCACAACTCAGGAGGCAGGTGCTCACACGTGCCCAGGAGACAATGTGTGGCTTAGCTAACTGCAGCCCTTTCCCTGTGGCCACACCTCCAGGAGCTGTGTTTTATCTCAAGATAAACACTCTTCTGTCTGATTCCAGAGTCCAGGCACTCAGCTTAATCATTACTGAATGCTTCCTCCCCCTTTAAGTCAAAAATCTCCTGTGATTGGGTCCCTTCCTCCTGCTTGGTTGTAGCTCTCTGTAGGTCTGCTGTGACTCAGAGAACTGTGCATCCTTGTCCTGAGCACCACTTTCTCCCTCTTTTGCCCATCCAGCGACCCTGTGCTTGTGTCTGCTGAAGCTTGTCCAAGAAACCAGTTACATGGGTTGAGGATGTCTTGTTCTTTTATAGTTAGGCAAATTCAGGTACTTGGTTGATGGAAGAAAGCTCAGCCAATCTTAGGATTTTTTGTTTTTTAATGAAAATAAGTCCTGTGTTCTGTGCAGGTTTGTTATCTTCCATCCCTTGACCATGGATACGAGAGAGTAACACTCCTCTATAAGATCCTAGAAAGAGCAGATAAACCACTTCTGTATAGACCAGGCAAAAAGGTATACCTCTTCCTTGGATCTCTGATTTATAATTTATATAAGATCTGATAATAACCAAGAAATCTAACAATCACTGTCTTATTTTATCCTTGCAATGTGGTAATTATAGCAGGAATTTTTGTGCCTTTTTAATATTTTAGGAAACAGATACCCAGAAATGTTAAGTGACTTAATGCAAATAATAATTCAACATTGTAAGTACCTTCTCCATGCTCTGCACAGAGCCAGAGGCTTTGCTTATTTTGTCTCCAGTGTGATGCCCTTTCTACTACCTCATGCTGCATAAAATCATCATGTCTAAAGTTAAATTTGTCCTTTCCCCCAAACCAGCTATTTCTGTCCATCTTGATTTTAATCTATGGCCCCACAGTTGGTGAGCTCAACCTCTCTCATCATTTAGAAGTTTGGGAATATTTACTACATCTTTAATCTCTTTTACATTCAGTTAATCATCAAACCCTCCTGATATTTTTCAATAAAAATATGTCCCATTTTGGTGACTCGGCCATACTCCACATTCATCACTCCATAATTACATGATCACAATTGGACCTAAATGGATTTTTCCCTCTTTAATGTTTCCTCTCTTGTTTACTTTGCATGCTGCTGTTTCCAAGTAATTTTCCTAAAAATACTTTTCATCATCTTAAGAACCCCTAATGACTCCATTGCCTCTGGTCCTGGATCTAAATTATTCATGCTAACTTTCACAGCGTGACCTCCACAGCGTGGAAAAATCTTACCTATTCAACACAACGTCCCCTGCCACCATTAAGAAAATTTCTTGTTCCAGCTGGAATAGCCTCCATGTGGTTTCACACACACGTACACACTCACTGCTGACTTCAGCCACTCTGCCGTTGTTGATAACGTCCATCTTGTCCAGAACATCCTACTTTTTTTCCTACTTGAATTCATCCTTCAATACGCAGACTCATTCCTCCCTTCTTTCAGTTCTTCCTCACTTGCTACTTTCCTTCCTCCATCAAACCTAGCCATTGCTGCTGTGCATTGGGTATCATGCTAAGGCAAAAGTAAATGTGAAAAAGACTTGATCCCTGTGCTTAAGGAACTCAAGGTGATGTGAACCCAGTGTGTGTGCAGCATAACCTCACTCATACAAGTGTTGTTCCTGTGGTGGCTCCATTCCGTGAATTTATACCTCACTGACAATTGTCATCATTTTTATGATAATCAGGGGGAACAAAATCAGCAGTACATCCTTTGGGCAAAACAAAGCACCTGAATTTGAAGATACCATAAAGAATCATATATGGTTTTTGATCAAGAGACTTAAAATCTAGTGGAGAAAGTAGGTTACATATTAACAAATTTTAAATTTTAAAATATGTATGATAGTTGACTATAGATTAAAATGTGGCTCAAATAAAAAATGATCAAGAGAGGAAGTATGAGCTAGAAAATTTAGGGAAGACATCAAAGAGTAAATTGAGGCTTTAGTTGGTTTGGGGGAAAAATGTGACTAACGGTAGTTGTTAGGTGGGGCCGCATGTTTCATACCATTTGATTCTATGTTGACTTCTAGTACATTCTGATTCTTTTATGTCTGAATTCTGTCTCAGCAGCTTTCTGGTAAGCTTTTCTAGGAGAACACATGATTTCATATGTTTGTTTTTATCTCCTAGAGCACCTAGACTAGGCCAGGGCAATGAAGGATTGTCAGTTGATGGTATACAAGCATTAAACCATACAGGCAATAATACTGTGAATTTAAGTTTATCACTGTTGAGTTACTCATGCTTTTTACAACCCACCCAAGTTGTACACTTGCAAATTTATAGTTGTTAAAACCAATACATAAAGGGATTAAATAACCTATTATGTATCTTTCAGTAATGTTAGGAAAATCCTCAGAGTGACCTGAGATTAAAACACACACATCTTCCCAGTTTCCATTAAGATTCTTTGGAGGCGTCTGTGAGAGAAGATTATTATTTGCTTTTTAAATGCATCTATCAGCTTTGTAGAGTATTCACGGAGTTTTTGTTTTCGTTTTTTTTTAACTTTCTCATGTATACACACAGACCTAGTAGAGGCTGACAACAATAGCGCTATTCTTAGTTGTACTGTTTGTCCTCATTAAATATTTCTTACACAAAGATGTTTCCAAACATTATTTTCTGAACCATGCTCATGAGGACAGTAAAAGACATCAAGGTCCCAATTGGGAAGAATCGAATAGGATTTCAGAGAAACTGCTTTAACCTAGGACTTCCTGTTTTCAAACTGTGGGTTTGGTACAAATTGCTTTACCTCTTTGAATTCAATTTTTATCACTTATAAAGTAAAGCTGATAGT
This sequence comes from Vicugna pacos, assembly GCF_048564905.1. NCBI lineage: Eukaryota > Metazoa > Chordata > Mammalia > Artiodactyla > Camelidae > Vicugna > Vicugna pacos. The sequence continues at coordinate 26,589,796 of NC_132990.1, forward strand.
ACTTACAAACAGGATTATTTCGAGGGTTAATTTAATTTTACCTAACAATCTTGTTTAAACAAGATGACTTCTTTTTTCGTAGCAGAATTTTTTCCCAGTGGAACAAAATATAACACATAAAACTCACACTATCCCCCTCTGAAATGAGGAATTCTGTGGTAATTTTTACAAGATTGACCAGCAAGCTCATGGCTGCAATTTTCCTAAAGCCATGGACAGTGAGAAGACTTCTCAGTGTTTTTTCAGCAAGAATTATGAAGTGGCTCGGCCTTGAGCATGACTCATTGGTTGGGGCCGTATTTCTGTGCTTAGGAACACACAGAATGAGTGAAACTTTTAAAAATGGCCAAGGCACACATTTGGAGGCCCACAGAGCTGCTAACGTGATAAAGTTACCAGAGCAAATACTTAAAATTAAAAACAGCTGTCAGACGTTCCCAGAAACCATGGCATGTACTCTGTTGTCATAGTAATCCAGCCATTGTTTGTATTTTGTTTAATTTTCATCACATAAAACACTACTGTGCTATGGGTTTCTATCTCTGTGTGTGTGTAAGACAGAGAGAGGTGACAAGGCATTAAGTATTGTATTTCTGCCAGTGTGACATTGCATCAGAGAGACTTTTGTCCCATTTCACTGCCACAAGACAGGGAAGTTGAACAAAGGAAGATTAAAACAAAGGTTTTCTAGTCTTATGTTTTATTCGCACCTTGTTTTGTTTCAGGTCATGCATAGAGTATTTGCGAGGTTAAGTAGAAGATAGGAAAAGAAAAAAAGAATAAGTTGTATTTAGGAAAATGGGTATATAGGTGTGATTTTATTTTTCTTTCCATGTCAGTCATTGCTATAAATCTTTGCTATTCATAATTTCATCTAATACTTTTTTTTTTTGCTAAAAAAGATACCGAAAAGGTAGACAAATACGAAAAGGTAGAAAATTGGTGTTCAAGAATCTTTGAAAGGAAAATATTGTTAATTCCTGAAGAAATAACAAGATCTGGAGATGTATGTGAAACTAGTGTCCTATTTGCCCCTCCTCAGAAAAGAGGACTGGTGCAGAGAGGTTATTTGCTCTCAGAATTTGGGTCAAAGAGTATCATTCTTTCTATGTAGGGCTGGAAAAGAGTGTCCCAATACATGCCTATTGAATTTTAATGTGGCATAACAGCTGAACTAGCTTACAAAAGGTGTTGGTGACATCAAACATGCTCTTAGCTTTGATTTCTGCACACGTGGGCACACGTGTAATTTTTAAAGACTTAGATTTTAATGACATTTCTGCCATGAGGTTCTTCCTTACATGATTACTATTGCCTTTTGATTACTTAGTAGGTGCCAAGCATTTATATACCTTATCTCAATTAGTCTTCAAATAACTATGATAATGTCACTTAACAAATGAGGACAGCACATCCCACAGAGATAAATAACTGACTCAAGGTCACCTAGAATCCACCCAGTTCCCTTTGACTCCAAAACCGTCTCACATATGACACCAACATTGCCCCCAAATTCCTGTTTTACGGGTAGGTCATTACAGGTTGGGATAAGGCTGATTATGTATTTGCTTACCTACTTCTGTGCATGTGGTGCCTTGAGAGCGTGGACCACAATTTACTTTACTTTTTATTACGTCATGGAAACAAAACAAAACAAAAACATGAAAAATTGTGTATGTATGTGTTTGTATGGTGGGTAGTGAACAGAGTCAGAGACAGAAATTATCCCCCAAAGTATCCTTGCTAATCCTTGTGATTGAAATGCAGAAAACGTAAAGAAGTTAAAAAAGAAGTGGTGTTTCTAACCAAAGAAGTTTGGGGTCAGCGCAGAGTTTAATGCCTAATTCAGTGGAAGGTAGTGGGATTTATAACACTATTGAATCTATCGTGCACTCCTCACAGGAACAGGAAAAATAATTCAAAGTCTTTCAATGCCTTTTTCAATAAGGATCAAAAATTTTATGTAATTTATGATAGAACTTATATGCTACAGTGGTATACATGAATTTGAATTTGGGAATTTGTAAAAGCTACACAGTTTATCTCTCCCAAATGGGAAGAATCTACCAGAATGTTTCCGAAAATACGCTATGCAGTGTACTGGCTCACAGTGTTAATGGGTGTCATGTGAAAGGAAGTGGTAAGTAGTCTAATCAATTTGGGAAAATTTTTGCCCCAAAAAGTTAAGTTTCTTTACTGCAGAGACACTTAGAATCATCTTTTATATGGTCAAATACATTTTAAATCTCCAAGAGGGAATATAGTTTATAGCTACATGAGTTCTCTTCTTCTTAGAATCATTTGTTCAACTGTCGGTCTACATAAAATACTTTGTGAAATACTTTTCTACAGTTCAAGTGAAAATACATGATAGTCAGCTATAATAGCTATTTATGGGTGAAACGTATCTTTTTTTTCTGTGCTTGTGAGCCTTTTAATACGACTGAAGAATAGAAAGTATTTTACTAATCATTGCAGATCATTTTGTATTATCATCATGCACAGCTTGTGAAGAGTTTTTATGCATTCAGTTTGAGTAGGTGAATCAGACACACATTTTTAGGGAAGATAATAAATTTCTGTCACTCATTTCTCCATCTGATTTTATAAGTATGTTGACATCTAGAGTATTGTGGACAACAAGTTGTACAAATTAGCTTTCTCCTACACTCATACAGACACCTCCCTCTCCAATCAAATGAAAGAAAGTACTTTTCTGATTTTCAATCCTTCATATTAGGAGAAGGGTTTTTAGAAAATTAGGGGTGCCTCTGTCTCATACTAACTCTCTTTTCAAGTGTCAGCATGCTAGAAAATCCAAAATTAAGATAAAAGATTAATCTGTCTTGACAAACTTATTTAAAATGCAAATGCTCCCTGAAGGAGTGTGACTTTAGCAGTTCAGTATGATTTCATTTATCCTAATAATTTCCCCTCTTATACAAGAGAGCAGTCAAGCCTGGAATTCTGGCCCATTAAATACTTTGAGCTAAGTGCTGAGAGGACAAAAAAGGACCTGCAAGCAGAGGCAGAGTGCAGCAGGTGACTCAAAACACATCTCCCACTGAAACACTTTGGTTTAGGACCAGTTCTGGCATTCAGATGGTGGGTTCTCCGGTCAGAGTGTGCACAAAGAACAGCACCGTTCACTGCTTATGAGGAGGTGAGAGGCCATCCAACTGAATGTTGTGCTTTTTTTTTTCTCATGAATTTGATTTGAAAAGTAAGATTAAGGTATAGTCAGGGAATAGCCACTACTGCCAAAAGATAGGTAATAGATTGATGATAGTCACTGGGCCAGGAGAGAGTGTGTTCTGGTGGACATTTCCATGGAGAGATAAAAAAGGAAGCTGACTAAGGAAACATTGGAGAAATCCCTCAGAGGTATTGAGGGTGGAATTGAGTGGAAGACCCTGAAACCCAGATACCAGTTAGTCAGAAATATGGACAAAAGTGAGGTCCTGCTTTGGAAAGAGAAGACTGGAAACAGGTGAAGTTCTAGAACTACAGAATCAGAGATTTTTCAGGGCTTCCAGAAGGGAAAACAAAAGCTTAGAAAATTGACTTGTCAAAAGCCACCTGGACAGCTAGGGCCAGGAAAATAAAGTCTCTTTGTGCCCCTGTTTTCATTCTATACTACCTCTGATAGAAGTTTCTCACTACGTTTTAGATCACTGCTGACACAAAGTTGATGATTCTAAGGGAGAGAGAGAAAAGAAGGAAGGAAGGGAGAGAGGGAAGAAGGAAGGAAGGAAAGAAAAAAGGGAAGAAGGAAAGAGGTATATGTAAGCATTTATACAGAATTCAGCCTAGAATTTCAACAGAGTCATAACCTCTGGACCTATCAGTGACTCTCCTAGTGTTTCAAAGCACCCAGCCCCAGAAGCCAGCTCAGTCATGGGAAGTGTGCACTAGTGCAGGGAAACTCAAGCCTTGACTCTTTAGCCTGAAGATCAGAAAGGAAGGCCTCTGACAGCTGGAGAGTGTTGGAGAGAGTGAACAGAGGAGGTGGCCTGAGAAAATGATTCTGTAAAATGTATATGAATTCTTGGGCTCGTCCCTAAGCCTGGTGTAGATCTGATGCTAAGCAGCATGTTAAATACTTTGAGAACTGAACTATGGGGGTGAACTGCAGCCTAGGTCCCAGATTGACCACTGTGTGTGGGACACACAGGAAAGATGTCAACGGTGTGGCAGAGGCTTTGGAGAGTGAACTCGTATTGGAACCACAGTCCACAGAATGTGAGTCAGAATATGTGGAAAACATAGCCGGCCTACTGAAACAACAATAGCAAAAACAGCTATAGCAAATCAACGTTCTCCACTGATTTAAGCTATACAGGTTTAAAGTAAAAGGATGAAGAAAGGTGTAATTCAAACACCAATCAAAAGATAGCTGGAGGGCATATATTTATATCAGACAAAATAGGCTTCAGAGCAAGGGAAATTGCCAAGAATAAAAAAGGATATTACATAATGATTAACCTAATGATTCTAAATGTTTATGGTCTTAACAAAACTTCAAATACATGAAGTGAGAATGGATAGATCTGAAAGAAGAATAGACAAATTCACAATTGTGTCTGTGAAGACTTCAATAATTCTCTCTTAGTATTTGATGAAACAAGTTAACAGTAAATCAGCAAATATAAAGAACCAAACATCACCATCAGCCCGTTGAGGCTACCTGCTAATCATGAGACATTCCACCCAACAACAGTAGAGTCTACATTCTTTTTGAGTACCCATGAAACATACATCAGTATAGACCGAATCTCACATCACAAAACAAGTGTAAAAGAAGTGAATTCATACAAAGTATATTCTCTGAAAACAATGTAGGTAACCTAGAAATCAATAACAGAAAGATATCTGAAATAAAAACATTCTTGTATGTAATCCATGAAGTCAAAGGTGGAGCCTTAGGGAAAGTTAGAAAATACTATTTTGATCTGAACTGAAATATATAAATACAATATATAAAAATTGTATGGAATGAAGCTTTAACCATGCTCTGAATAAAATTTACAGAATTAAATGCTTATATTGGAAAAGAAGAAAAGCCTCAAAACAGGAATTCAAGTTTCTACCTTAAGAAACTAGAAAAGGAAGAGCAGTGTTAATCCAAAGAAGTCAGAAAGAATTAAATAAAGGTAAGGTCAGAGATAAATAGAAAACAGAGCAAAATAGAGAAAAAAATTCAATGAAATCAAAAGCTGTTTCTTAGAAAAAAATCAGTAAAGTTGATAAATCTCTAGCTGGAATTACCAAGTAAAGAAAGGCAACATTATCATTATTAGCAATGAAAGAGAATACATCATTACAGACATTAAAATACTAATAAGGAGATGCAAGATTAGTTCTATGCACATACATTTAACAATGTAGATGAAGTGGGTCAATTCCTTGAAAGCCACAAAAATACTAAAACTTACTCAAGAAGTAGACAACATGAATAGAGCTGTGTCTATTAGAGAAATTGAATTTGTAGTTAAAAATTTTCCCAAAAGAGATCTTCACTCCCAGATAATTTCAATTGTGAATTCTGCCAAACATTTGAAGAATGAATAGCACCAGTTGTATGTAGTATCTTCCAAGAAATTAAAGAGGAGCGAATACTTCCAAACTCATTTTCTGAGGACAGAATTTCCTTGATGCCAAAAAACAGTACATGAAATTGGCCTCTCGTTTTTGGCCCAAAAACGAGAGGCCAATTTCCCTCATGAACACAGCCACAAAAATCCTCAACAAAATATTAGCAACTCAAATCTAGTCCCATATAAAAAGAATGATATATAACAACCAAGTGAGATTTATCTTGGGATGCGAGGCTAGTTCAACATTTGAAAGACAGTTTGTGTAACTGACCATATTAATAGACTAAAAAGGTAAATCATATCTTTATAGTTATTCATACAGAAACATTAAGCAAAATTGAACATGTATTCATGAAAAAGAATCTCTGAAGAAACTAGCACAAGAAGGAAAACTTTCTTAAGCTGATAAAGGGTATCTATAAAAAATCCTTTAGCTAACATTATGCTTAATGATGAAAGGCCAACTTACTTATCCCTAAGATTTCTAGTAAGGCAGAATGTCCACTCTCCACATGCCTATTTTGCAAGGTACCAGAAGTCTTAGCTGGTACATTAGGGCAAGAAAAAAATTAAAAACTCACATGCACATAGGAAAGAAAAATTGAAATTGTCTCTATTTTCAGATAACATGATTGTCTACCTAAGAAGTTCCCCCAAAGGATACATAATAAAGCTCCTGGAACTAATAAGTGAGTTTAACAAGTTCTCTTTATACCACCGTCACTATAGAAAACTCAATATTTCTTTATACCATCAATGAATAATTAACAATTGCAATAAAAAATATCTTTTATCTTTTATGTCACTCCAAATGATGTAAATACTGAAGTATAAATCCAGCAAAATGTACAGGATCTTTATGGCAAAAATTACAAAATGCAGACTTAAGAAAAAGATGAGGGAAAAAAATAAATACCTAAGTAAATGAAGAGACATACAGGGCTCATGGATTGGAATACTCAACAAAGTTAAGTGCCACTTGTTCCCAGACAGATTTGTAGGTTTAATGCTATACAAACAATGCTATACAACATGATTTTTTTCCTATTTAGGTAGTTGAATCTGTAATTTATATGGAAAGGCAGAAAGAACTAGGACCACTGAAACAGTCTGGTAAAAGAACAAAGTGAAAGTAGTCAAACTATCATTATAAAGCATAAAGCTATCAAGACAATGTAATATTAATCACACTAACCAAGATAGTGTGGTATTAGGAAAGGAATAATAAGCACATAGATTAATGAAATAGAAAAGAGTTCAAAAAGGTACTCAATGTGGTTGATTTATTTTTGACAGAGGCAGACAGGCAATTCAAGGAAAGGGGGTGGTCCTTTCAGTAAATGGTATTGGAACAACTGGGCATCCATCTGCAGCAAATAAGAACCGGGACCTATGCTTCACCCTGTACACAGTGAAACCAAGATAGTTTATAGATTTGACTTTAAAATGTAGAACTTCAGAAGTTTTAGAAGAGAATGAAGGAGAAAGTCTTTGTGACTTGGACTTAAGCAAAATTTTCTTAGATCTGACACCAAAAGCATTATTCATAAAGAAAAAAATCTTGGTAAATTGGGCTTCATTAATCTTAAAAAAAACTTTGTTTTACAAAAGTCCTATAAAAAGAATAAAAAGTTATAGACTTGAAAAATAATTATAAAACACATATTTGACAAAACAACTTCCATTTAGGATATGCATTTAAAAATCTCTCAAAACATAGCAAGAAAACAAACAACCCAGTTTAAAAATGGGTCAGCAATCTGAACAGACACTTCACTAAAGAACATGTGTGGATATCAAATAAACACATGAAAAGAAGTTCAACCTCATTAGCCATTAGGGAAATGCAAAATAAATAAACCACCACATACCTCTTATAAGGTTTTTCCCTTTAGCAAAACCCTAGTTCTTCAGCCAACTTATTTTAGTAAAGATAAGAAAACTGCAGGCCTTAGTGATTTGCTTGACTAATGAAATACACTGAAAGTGATATTATGAATCTCTGGGGCTATATCAGACGAAGACTTGCATCCTCTTTCTATGCCTCTTGGAACACTTATTCTTGTAATGTCTGTTCTGGGAGATTCCAGTGGCTATGTAATTTATAAGGGTACCTTGAGTCCACCATGTGTGGCCAGACAGAGATGTTGACCAGCCTGTCTAGAAGATATACCTATCCTGGCCCAGGCATTGGACATGTGAACATGAAGAGTCATCTTGCATATTTCAGCCCAACAGACTCCACGTGTACAAGAATCAAGACCCTAGGCATGTGTCCACAACTGAAGCATCCTAGTCATCTCTAGCTGTTCTCACCAGCCAGCTAAAACTCCAGATATCATAAAACTCTATTAGTCTGTATTTACTTGACAGTAGAGAAACTGAAGTTGTTGCTTTTTAATTTTTTTTTAATAGAAATTACTGAGTAACAGTTGCATTCCAGGTATTATGCTAAATGTTTTTTTATCTTTATCTCCATTAATCCATATAACCCTATGAAGTAGTTTCTATTATCATTGCATAGTTATTTTATATATGGGGAAACTGAGTTTCAGCTAAATTACATGTTTTCCCTAAATTTATTTATTTGGTCGACTGAATTATGTTTGCTAAATACCACATTTCCAGATTTCCTCCCTAACTGAAGACTATGCTCTGATGAACTCAGGAGTGGCCATTAGTAATATGAGTGACATCCCCAGGAAGAAGCTTCAAAAGTCAGGGTGCAGTTTGCCATGTCTCTTTTCCCTTTGTCTCAATGATTGGCAATATTCCAAATACAGGCTGCTCCACCAGCCTGATTTTTAGAGTGATAGGAACATGCAGAAGGGTTGTGGCTGATCCGTGATAAATCTTGTAATGCGAGTGAGGCAACTATGATGCTCAAGACTACTGTTACTGCAGCAAAACCCAGCCTATCCTTACTGGTACTTTCACACAGCTAGTAAGCAGCAGCATCGGACACCATCTAGTAAACTTTATAGTATCTCAAACAGCATGTTAGAAGAAATTTAATTTGGAAAACAGTAGGCTACAGGTAAGACATTTCTTTGAGAAGATTTACCTCAAATGTCCTACTACAATCATTATTTTAATTTATGTATAAGGAAACTTCAAAATATGCACTAGGTATTTGTTATTTCTTTCAAGGAAGTTTTCTCCCCTCTATTCTGTGATGTAGACAGATGACTAAAATTTCCAAACCTTAATGATCAGGATGTGAGATCTAGTAAATATAAATGTAAATATTCTTGAGGGTAAGGTGGAAGAGATTTGAAATTTAAACTGTGTCAGAAAATTCAGATTGTTTTATCCAGCAAGTCTCCTATTGCTCTGTTTGTTGTTTGAACTTACTGGAGTACAAAGATAGATTGGATTTTTACTTTCCAGAAGTCCATGTTAAGGAGGGCATGTGTGGGAAGGAGAGAGGAGTATGGGATGAATAGTCAGAGGAAGATGGCAATGTGACATACTGCATTATGACCTCTGTGCGTGGGAGCATCTGGGATGGAATATTTAACACTGATGAGGAGGTTAAGAAGAGATTGCTCTGATGTGAATAGAGTTCCTCGGACATGAGGACAAGGGCGTTATGGGCTAAGATAGTAGCAGATCCGTGGCAGTGAAGAAAGCCTGGACCTTTCTGGGAATAAGTATTTCTGAATTGCTGAGGGCAGGGTGTTTGTCAGGGAGTTGTAGGAGATGAGCCACGAACCACAACTGGTAAGCAGCACTAAAGGAAGTGCCCCCGAGTCAACGCACTCATCACTTTCCTGGATCTCTGCATCATCAGAGTGTGTGAAGTTGTTCTATTATGGGTGATAAACAGCGTTTATCTATGAGAAGGAGATGACAACATGGGCCAGATTCAACTGGTTTTTTATGACTGGCTTTTGCTGGAGAGGAGGAGACAAGTTTTATAATATTTACACAAAGTGAAAACCTCTGGCTTGTTTTACATTTGTCTTAAAAGTCAATAAGCACAAAAAATTGCCCCCCCAAAAGTATAGTTTTAAAGAAGTACAATTCAAGGTAAGCAATCCATGGTGGGAGGCAATAAACTGCCTGCGTGGGGAAGGAAACGTCTTTTCAGCAAATGGTACCAAGTGACTAGATATTTTTAGAAAAAAAAAAAAAAAGAAACTTGATCTCTGTGTTATTCCATACCCCAAAGTAAATTCAAAATGGATCACATACCTATGATCCTAGAGCTAAAACTCTAGAGCTTTGGAAGAAAACATAGAGGAAACTTTTGATTCAGTGATAAAGAAAGATTACTTGTGTCATAGAAAGCAATAACTGTAAAAAAATGATAAATTAGACTTCTTTGAAATTTGAAACATCTGATTATTAGCAGACATTCTTAGGAAAATACATAGTCAAAGGCTAGGAAAAATATTTGCAGGACATGTATCTGACAAAGAACTGGTACCAAAGATGTATAAAGGACTTTCATAACTCGGTAATAGAAACACAACATTAATTAAAAAATAGGCAGAAGATTCAAACAGACACTTCATAAAAAGAGGGTACCGGTATGGTAATAAACACATACCAAAAAAAGGTCAACACCATTAGTCGTCAGGGAAATTCAAGCTAAAACCACAACAAAATACCATTATAAACTCACTGAGATGTCTGGCATTTGAAAAATAGATAAACCAAATGTTGTTAAGAATGTGGAGCAACTGGAACTCTTACTGGTTGGCATGTAAAATGGTACAACTAATTTGGGAATAGTTCTGGAAGTTACTTAAAATTCTAAACATGCAAATACATTATGACTCTGTAATTCTAATTTTAGTTATTTATCCAAGAGAATAAAAATATAGGTCCACAAAAAAGCTTGTTTAAGAATGTTCATAGCAATTTTATCCATAATAGCAAAAACTGAAACATTTCAGGTATCCATCAAATAGAAAAATGGTATATCTATACATCGAAAAACTACAGCAAAAAGGAATGAAATATTGACATACACAACAATATGGATGAATTTCAAAAACATTATGCTGCGTTAACAAAAAAGACACAGAGGAGTACATTCTGTATGAATTCACTTGTATTCTAGAATGGAAAAAATAACAGTGGTTGCCTCTGGGGAGGTGGAAGTAGAGACTGAATGGGAGGGAGTATGAGAAATATTTCTGGAATAATGATAGCTTTCTATATTTTGACAGAGGTTTGGATTACACAGATGTGTAGATTGTCAAAATTCATTGAATGTACAATTAAGAATTGTGCATTACATATATAATCTTTTTCATTAAAAGAAAAAACAAACATTGATTGTATTTAATGCTATGCATGCGGTGTATGCACTGTGGGAAGTGTACTGTTTGCAGTTTACTTAGAAATGAATCGAAATTCAGATAAATTAATCAGTGGGTAAATGGATAGACACATTATAAAGCATTTTTGTTAAAATATTACTGATCGAATCTAGGTAGTGAATATATATATGTTCACTGTAAAATTTTTTCAATTTTGCTGTATATTGACATTTTTCTGAACAGTGGAAACTTTTCTCTCATACTTTCCAGCATCAGCTGGGTTTAAAATAATAATTTGGTCTTATACTTCTCAGGCAGACAACCCTAGAGCCATATCTACCCACTTTCCCCCTTCCAGTTAAAGCAGAAATGAACTCACTAGGAGGGTGGGTATTATCATGACTAGTTAATCAGCAGCCTCTTGCCCCTCCCCATTCAAGCAGGCTGCCTCAGGGCTCAGGGCTGACAGTAACCAAGACACAAGTCCCCCACAGGGAACAAGTGGGACAAGAATCAGGCCGGTATAGACAGTGAAGGTTGAAGGTTCTGCTAGCAAACCATGGGAAGGGGTTTTCACTGAAAGATGGACTTGTCCAAATTAAGAGAGATCTGTTAGAATGCTTTTAATCTGAAAAAAAAAATTGGAGTCAGTTAACATACTCTCCTTTAGTATCTAGTGTTTTCTGCTCATTCTCTTATCTATTTCCCAAATAATAATTGCATAGATAATTTATTAGAAAATTGCCTGGTATAATTGGTACATTTCCCCTCACCCTCCTTATTTCCTCATTCACAACCCTCCTCATCTCAGAAGAATTATCAACCAGCCAGTAATACAAGCCAGAAAACTAGAAGGAATTTCTGGTTGCCCAATTACCCTTATCCCAAGTACTCAACCCATCATCAAGTCTCATTAATTCCACATGATCTCACATTCTTCTGTTTCTGTCTTTCCTGTCTTCACCCTTATTCTAGATGATCATGATCTTTCACTTGGACTACAGCACCAGTCTTTACTCGCCTTTTCACTTAGTCTCTTTCCTCATTCCTATTCATTACCCATCTAGCAGTGGAAATGATCTTTTCTTAAAATGTAGCTGCATTATGTCATGATTTTGCTTAAAAATCTTTCACTGTTTTCTTACTGTGCTTAGTCTTAATCCACACTCTTTACGACAAACTGGAAGAGTCTGCTTTACATCACTCACCTATCTCTCCAAAGTCACGCCATCCCACCCTTACCATTGCAAGTCCAGCAAGTTCTAACTTCTGGGCCTTTGAAGGCGATACCGTCTCTCTGGAAGGCTCTTCCCCCAGCTCTGTGTGCCTAGATCTTTCTGTTCTTTTAGATTTCAGCCTAAAATATCAGTTCCTCAGAAAGACTCTCCTAACCAGTATGTTGAAGTGGTTTTCCACTTTTTGATACCTCCTTCAGGTGAGTAGCATCTTGCTTCTCTTTAGGGGTGCTCAGGGTTATCTCTTCATGTTCTCTTTTGGTGGTTCCTCACATGTTTTTGAAGTTATTTCAAGGGATCCAAGAACCTTTCTATATATAAATTAAGAATTACTTTTACCTAGAATCAGTTTTATTTTGTAGATGCTATTTTCCAAGAGTATATATGGATACTGCTATGATTAATAACATTTCATTTAATTGTATTTATGGATTTCTAGTAACATTTGATAATGGTTTTTAACCAACCTGTCACCAAAATAGAAATACTTACAGATGGGGTTTATAGTATTTTCTTTAACAGAGGAGTTTCCCCATCCATAAAAAGTTTGATCTGTATTATTGAAAATAAATTGAAATAAAATTAATTCATTCCTGTAATGTATTTTACTTTTCTACTAAGTTGGGTAAAGTTTTCCATGTTTAATACTAGAATGTTAGAAATGAAAGGAATCCTTGAGATACTTCAGTTTAGTTTCTTTATATTATAGAAAAGGACATAGTAACTTAGAGATTTAAAGTATTTATCCAATCACAGAAATAGAAGGAGAGTAGAAGGAATAGACTGGGGTCCTGTCTTGTGGTCCAGTGCTCTTTCCATCAGCTTTCTTTTGACACTGCCCTCTCCGTAGCGTCAGAGACGAGATTCCTGAGCCAAGCATCCAGTGAGTAGTCCAGTCCATTCATTCTCTTTCTCACTCCCTCCTGCTCTCTCTCTCTAATTTAGCCAGGCTATAATCTCACTGAATCAAGTGTTTATTTTTTACGGGTAGTTAAAGAAATATTTAACCAGCTGCACATTAACATGAAAATGACCACACAAGAAAAATGGTTGCTAAGCAAAGGTAGTGTAACTCCCTACAAAGAATTAAGTAATTGTACCGAGAGCTATAAAACATGCACAGAAGCATATGTCACCACTAAAGCATCCCTTCTACTCACATTTTTCTCATTGCCTCCTAGAGCAGCATAAAATTAGTTCCTTGATGCCAATGGCAACAAAGGTAAAACTTGACTCTTAATAGAGCTTGGTTCCCAGATGTTCCTATTGGCTATACTGTTACATAGCTGATTTCATGCTATGGTTGGACATTAAATACTTTCATAGGTTTCTGCTGAAAAGTCAAATTAAAGTCAGTTTTAAGTAGGAGCATAAAAATCCTGGAACCCAGATGAACCAGTTTTCAATCTGTTAGATTTAAATCTACTACGAAGACATGGTTTTCATGGAGTTAGAGTTTAAATTCACAGAAAGAAATATAAAACCTTCTCTAACCTACTCCATTTAAGTTAATTTTCGGACCAAATTAGTCTCCTGAGGACAACCAGACAGCGCTTTAGATAGCTCCTGTTATCTCTGGACTGTAATACTCCCATCCTGTTTTCTCTGTGGTTCTCAAATATATGCTTGTAACATTCCCTTGGGCGGCTTGCAAGTGGATTCCGGGCCACCAATTTCAGAGACTGTGATTCAGTAAATCAGAGTTGAGGTCCAATACTTTGTGTTTCTGGTAGGCACCCCCAGGTGATTCTAATGAGGTGTCCACGGACTACACTTGGAGGAAACGTTCTGAGCCCAGTGGTGGGTACCATGTGATGCACAGCCTGTCCTCCTCCAGACGTGTGTCAGGCCAGAGTGACCAGAGACAGGGCATTGAACTGGGAGAAGTACAGCTTTCTGAGGCAGGCTTGCTGGAGGAAATCCTCCTTGGGATAGAAATAATTAAATAATAATAATTAAATAAAAGAAATAATTTCACAGATTTTGTGAGAAGATGAACCACAGAGTTATTCACCTGACAAGAAGATAACGTGATCCCAAATTTGGCTCATGACCTCTTATTCAGCCCACACCTAAACATGAAGCAGAGCACAGTCTTTTTTATAGTGAATTACATAGATCAAGAGGACTATTAAACGTTCTTTTTAAAGGGTCTCATTGAAGACTGAGGCTGAGACTACATATGAAATGACGTTGTAGCTCTATTGTTGAGAGCTGCAAAAGCCCCATTAAGAAGATCTACAAATGAATAGCAGATGTTGCTGTTTAAACATATGGTTAAGATTCTTAAAGGATCTCTGTGGGAGAGACCAGAATCATGAAAAAATGAGCTCATTGAGATTAATGGAGAGTAATGAACACCATCCTAATTAATAATAATAATAATAATAATAATAATAGTAGTAGTAGTAGTAGTAATAGTAATAATAATAATAATAATAATAATAATAATAATAATAATAAAAAAACTGATTCACCCTGGTCCCAGGTTGCCCTCAAAATCCTTTCAAGCTCTGTGGATTAAAATCAGTTCAGCTGGAGAGGCTTTGTATCTTTAAACCTATAAATTTCTATTAGCCTAAATTACTGCAGATTTTCTGCATTGGTACCATTGTGTAGTGTCTGTAAACAGGGCGACAGAACCTCATTTTACTAGACTCTGTTGGTGGACTTTGAACCTAACTTTGAGGCTGAGAGACAAATGTTCTGTAAGAGCTCATATCTCTCAAGTGAGTGTCCTTATAGACAACAGACTACTCTCCCTTCTGTAATTTCTCAGTTAATCTTGCAGATGCTTTTTACCCATGTTACTACTTGTGTTACACCATGTTTATTGGGTTGTGGTAACTCACAAACTATGCTTCAATGCAATGCTTGTCTTCCGCAATGAAATAAAGTTACACAGCATTAGTCTTCTAATGTAATTTATTATTATATTAAAAATTAATTGAAAGAGTTTTCTTAATTTTGGCTCTTTCTCCCATGAGCTGTTTGAAACCTTTGGCGTCTGCCACCATTCAGCCAATGTTAGTTGGCAACTCATTTAGAATACAACAATGTATTTGTTTCTTTTAAGCATATCTAAATGTTCAGTGGAGGAGTATTAAAATATCCATCACTTCCAGGTGCTCTGCCACCTGAATGCGGGGAACCACAGGTGTGCTGATTTAAACTATAATTGTAAGGATGTGCCTGAATCACAATGCAATGCCTCTACATGAACTTGGGGGTTAACCTTCAAAATGAGGTCATTGCTGGGCCAATCACTTACTAGGAATGGCTTACTCAGATGGAAAAACAGATGTGTGATGGAAAGCCCTAGTGGGAATTCCAGGGGGATCTCCAGTTATTGAAGGTGCCAACATGTCTGGAAGGGAGCTCCTTGGGAGTTGAGCCCATAATTTGATTCCCTTAATGAGGAGGCTGGAGGTCAGATCTGCTGCTGTGATTCTAAAGCTCCAGGGTTGCACAGAGCTCGTCTCTACACTTGCAGATGTGCTCACATTAAACCACACGTTCAACCTCAGAACCAGACCAGCTACTTAATGGTTAACACAGATCCAGCGTCAACTCATACCTACATTAAAAAAAAAAAAAACACTTCGAATTAGTTTAGCAGAACGAATATATTTTTCTGAAGGCAGTTGGTTAATACTCCATCAAAATAACCTAATCATTTTATGTAGTTTCTGATCACTTATTCTTATACTGACAGATTAAAAAAATCTAATTCATCGTAGCACTTATGGTTTTTTGGAAACACAGTTTATCAAATAAAAATTTAAATAACAAGACATGAAATGACACAGGGAAAATATAATTAAATATTTAACAACTGATGATTAAATATGCAAGTTTGGGAATATGACCACAATCCTAGGGCAGTTAAACTATAAAAAAAAAATCTTAAAATTTTCATCCCTGTTTCATTATCTTTGATGCCAACAGGAATCATATATAAAGCATTGAAAATTACCTTTGGAGTGCAGGCAGATGGTCTTTGTCCCATTGCCCATGTTTAGAGCCATTGAACGTGCATGTGCTTTTGTGTATAGCATGATATCCTTTTGCTCCTGTCCTCCTATGCCAAATGCTGCTGTTTTTTAAATTAAAACTGGATCTCAATAACTACCTTTAGGAAATTCTCCAAAAGTATTTTTGTAACTTCCCGCATCTTGAGAACAATTTTACTTCAGATACATTGAGAAAGGAAGAATCCTTTGTTCCTTATCCTGTCCTGACCCCCATAGTTTTTCTGCCTGTTTGGGCTAATAAAATGACCTCAACGAAAGCATAACAATGGAAAGCTGTGATTAAATGTAACTACTGATAGTTGTTCAGCCATTCCATTTTCACAGTGACGTTGAGCCTCTCGTGTATATATACTTAAATCTATTTGTAAACTGATCAGACATGTCCATTTGCTCTTTAAGGACACACAAGGTGCTCAGAATAGATTAGCCAAAGCAATGTTATTTTACTGTCAAAACTACTACAATGACACACATGCAAAATCTTGTCCAAGGGTCTAAGAAAATGAACCTTATTATGATAGCATGAGACTACAAAATTTCCATTTGGTTTTAGCAGTAGTAAGATAGGAATCATGTAAAAGCACTGTGCCCATGATGGTGGCTGGATTATTCTCCCCTTAGCCTGCTTATAACTTTCTGATCATAAAAGCATGGTACATGTCTGTCACAGAGAGTCATACCCACAAGTATATTTATGGGAAATTACATATTTATGGGATTCCAACTACAGGACCAGCCATAGGCAGCCATGTTGGTACCATGAGACCCAAGCTGTAGTTGAGAGAATTGTAGATCTGACCCAAAATAAACAAATCCAAAGTAACCAGTGATTTGCTGGGCCAATTATTTTCACCCTTTTAGGATTTTAAACTGGAAGAGAATGAAATAAGTTGGCAGCTGGAGATATGAATTAATATAGAAAGGATGAAAAGAATGATTGTATGATGTGGAATCAATTACATGAGGAATTAATTGCAAGCTAAAACTATGAGGTAGCACATACTAAGAATAAGTGGAA
The DNA here is from genome assembly GCF_048564905.1 of Vicugna pacos. Taxonomy (NCBI): domain Eukaryota; kingdom Metazoa; phylum Chordata; class Mammalia; order Artiodactyla; family Camelidae; genus Vicugna; species Vicugna pacos. Next base: position 26,606,953 of record NC_132990.1, read on the forward strand.
ACTATCAGATAGAGAACTATTGGGAGCAGTGGAGAAAAACTGCACTGAGAAAAAGAGGTGAACAGGACAGAGAAAAAGCAGGGCATTTTGTGTAGGGTAAATACAGGGACATTGACAATTTCTGAAAATACCCTGATCATTGATGGCTTACCTGCTACAGTTCCATTCTTGTTTGTGTTAGATTCCTGTAGCTGCTTTAAGAAATTACCATGAACTTGGTGACTTAAAACAAGAGAAGCTTATTCTCTTACAGTTAAGGAGATCAGAAGTCAGAAATGGAGTGTCAGCAGGGCCATTATCATTCTGCAGGCTCTAGGTGAGAATCTGTTCCATGCCTCTTCCTGCCCCTAGTGACTCAGACATCCCTTGGCTTGTGACCGCATCTCTCCAATTTCTGCCTCCATCTTCCTATTGCCTTCTTTTCTATCTCCTTCTGCCTCTCTCTCACGAGGACACTTGTCATGGCATTTAGAGCCTACCCAGATAATCCACGATAGTCACCTTATTTTAAGATCCTTATTACATCTGCCAATATCTTTTTTTTCCAAATGAAGTTAGCATTCACATATTCCTGAAATAAGTATGTGGACATATCTTTGGGAGCAGTTCTCAGCTCACCATGACAAAGCTCATTTCTCTGAGGGAGGCCTGACCTCATTAATAAAAAATAAAAATTAAAAAGAGAAACTTAAGTGTCACTCTGTGCTCCACAAGTTGACTGTCTTCTGACTCTCATGTGAGAAGATTAAGGTCAAACCGAGGATGTAATATGGGTGCGGAAAGAAAGAGGACCACGACTCCTCTTGACAAAGAAGCCATGAAATAGTTCAGAAAACTATCCGTGACAATTCTACTCTAGTCCCTAAATGTTCTGTTCACAGAAACAACCTCCAGGAAAGAAGGGGTCAGAATTCTCTTGCACTAAATTAATAAAATGGCTGATACTTGGCCATCAATAATTTTTATTTCACTTATTCAATAAATATTCATTAATAATCCATGGATATCCAGCTTCCCTGCAAGGCCCCAGGGTGCAAACTTAGAAATTTAAGTCCTTTCCTTCAAGTAACTCAGAGGCTGGTGGGAGAGAAACACATAGCAATGCGATCTGATTTCTGCTGTGGACACCAGGCAGTGAGAGCACAGGGGGAGAGGAGAGCTTGAAGGCTCAATGGTATTAAGGAAGAATTTGCTGTTTGGGTAGTTTGGGGAGGAAGGGAGCAGCAGCAGGTAGAAAGCATTTAAGGAACACTGAAAAAGATCCCTGCCTAGGAGAATACCTTTTGCAGTCATCACCGTATACTTAAATTTCAGTTACAGATTGTCTTTAATTTTTCTTTTTTTGGCTTAAAACCTAGATGACCTCAAGGGACACTTCATGACCTATCAGTTATTTGCAGTTTTATAGGAATCACTGTATCAGGTCTGCACACAAGTGCAAGTTTTTAAAAGGAGCTGGGAAGAGAGTAAATGAGGTTGCTAGAGTCAGCTTCCGTGTGTGTGTATATATGTTGAAGAATTTCTGGGAAAGAAGAAAAAAAAATCATTCATTGAGTATGTCCCTGGCTTTTTGCTTGGTATTTTATATTATCTCAATTAATTACCTCAACAGCCCTGTGGAGCATGTTTTTATTTTATAACCTCAATTTTATGGGTGAAGAAAGTGAGCCTCAAAACAGGGAATTAACTGGCCCAAGGTCACACAAGCAGTGGCAGATGTAATATCTTAACCTTACTAGGTCAGGACAAGATGTTGTAATCTTTGAGAACAGATTGTGCAGGATGCCAAGGCATGAAAGAACATAGTATTACTTACAGAATGGTAAATAATTCAGTATGCCTCAGTAAAAAATGTATATAAGAAATTGCAGCATGTGAAGAAGAAAAGGTACACAAACTTCAGCTCCAAGCGACTTTTCACCCACTGAGAATTATGGAATTGGATACAGTTTCCCTCAAATCCCATGAATATTCAGTAGGAGTTCGCCCCCAACACCAGCTCGTCAGTGTGCAAATCCACTGGCAAGTCTTACAGTTTCTTCTGCTTCCCATGTGTAGCCTAGTGTAGTCCACTGATGCTCCACTCTCCTAATTTAAAATGTTATGACTTCACGTCTGGACAACTGGAGCAGCTTTCTACCTGCCTCTTTCCACCAGATTCATTTACTTTCAGTTCTTCTTCAGTAACACTGCAGGTTTCGTCTTCTAAAGCATTTGGCACTCTCTTTTGCAAAAAAAAAAAAAGCCATATATATAAATATGTAATATACACAATGTATATACATAGGTTATAAATATGTACTTTATTTTTTAACAATTTTAAGTTCGTAGCAAAATTGAACACAAAGCACAGCGAGTTCCCATACACCACCTGTCACCACACAAGTGTAACCTCCCCCAATTATCAACCCACTGGAGTAGGGCATTTGTTACAATTGATGAACCTGCACTGACATATTGTTATCATCCAAGGTTCATAGTTTACACTAGCGTTCACTCTTGGTGCTGTTCTGTTTACAGGCTTTGATAAAGTAAAATGACTTGTATCTACCATTATATCATCGTACAGAGTATTCTCACTACTCTAAAGGTCCTCAGTGCTCTGCCTAGTCATCCCTCACTCCCCTGCCCGCCCCCTTCAGTAACCACTAACCTTTTGACTGTCTCCGTAGGTTTACTTTTTTTAGAATGTCAAATAGAATCATATAGTATGTGGCCTTTTAAATTGGCTTCTTTAACTTAATAATATGCATTTAAGTTTCCTCCATGCCTTTTTATGGCTTGAATAATATTCCACTGTCTGGATGGACTGAATAATATTCTATTGCCTGGATATACTATAGTTTATTTACTCATTCACCTACTGAAGGACATCTTGGTTGCTTCCAAAATTTGAGATTTATGAATGAAATTGATATAAACATCTGTGGGCAGGTTCATTTGGGTTAATACTAGGCAGCTTGATTGCTGGTTTGTATGATAAGAGTGTGTTCAGTTTTGTAAGAAACCGCCAGACTGTCTTCCAGATTGTCTGTGCCATTTTACATTCCTGTCAGCAGTAAATGTGAGTGCTTGTTGTTCCACATCTTCTCCAGCATTTGGTGTTGTCAGTGTTTTGGATTTGGTCATTCTTATAGGAATGTACTGGTACCTCGTTTTAATTTTCACTTCCCTTTAACATCTGGTGTTGGACATGTTTTCACATGCTTACTGGCCATCTGTATATCTTCTATGGTGAGGTGTCTGTTAAGATCTTTTGCCCATTATTTTTTAGTAGGGTTGCTTTTTTATTTTTTAAAGAGATCTTTGTATATTTTGGATACCAGTCCTTTATTAGTTGTACCTTTTGTTAATATGTTCCCCTAGTCTGCGGCTTGTCTTCTTACTCTCCCACATTTATATTTAATTAATATTATTATAAGTTTATCCTTCAAGCTCTTTCAAAACGCTTTTAATAAAAAGTAGTATGTCAAATTCAAAAACCGTTTAAAAATTTAAATTCTTACATTTAAAAATTCTGGCATTTAAGAATGTGCGTACTTCAGCCGAACCTGTGTGTCTAGTCTTACTAAGTATCAGTCACCTTGTGCCAGCCTAGTAGACACTTCTTTCCTGGAATTCAAACATCACTGGGGCTTATCTAATCTCTTTTCCCCTTCCCAATAATTTTAAACTTGCGTTCAGATACCCATCTCATCCCTCTTACTTCAGGGCTAACATTTTTCTATTCCACTGCTGAAGTTGAGCCTCGTTGGTCTTAGGGTAAAACTACTTTCTCTTTCCAGTGATTATTCAGAAATACTGGTGTAGGCCAACCTATTGGTGGCTTTCTGCCCGTCACAGGAAATGGTTCATAAGTGGATGTACGAGACATAAGAGGACATATGCTGGGGTCACTGGAAGAGGTGGTTTCTCGTATTCTGAATGTTACTGTATTTGAATGTGAGGCCCAGAACTGCTGCTGTCATTTCTTCACCAATTGAAGGACTGACTAGACATGTTGAGAAAAGCAGGGCCAAAAGGATCTCAAAGAAATAGAATTTTGGTTCTGATTGAACCATAGCTCACCAGTGCCCTACATCTGGACTTTAACCAGTTATGTGAGCCTTAGTAAGCTATTTAATGTTGTTTTAGCAATTTGAATAAGATCTTTTCTTGGGTTGAATCCATCAAAATTGGTACTTTGTAGAGGGGGAAAAAAACTTCAGACATCCTAAATATCCACTAGTAGAGAACCAGTTAAATAAAAGGTCACAAATACAATAGAATAGTAAGCAGAAATGAAAAGATAACATTGTGGAAGAAGAGATAATGACATAAAACAATATTCATAATATTCCTGTGTAAATATAATAAAAAGTAAATAAAATAAGAACAGTATGCATATGATAATCAATTTTGGCTTAAAATCTATATTTACCTAAAATCAGGCAAAGACTCGAAGAGTGCTTAGTACTCTTACAATATAGTAAATGCACAGTGAAGTTAGCTATTATTATTTTAATTTAACAAAATGTTAACAGTTGTTACATTTAGGTGACAGGATGAAAATGATATTATTTTCTTATCTTGGCCTATCTGTATTTTCTTAAATTGAACACACTTATTTTATTTTGTAGCAATAAGAAAAAAAATAGTTCTTTCAAAATGGTTTAAATCTCAAGGTACTACTATATTATCATTGTCAATTTTTAAAAAGATCAATAGTTTACTATGATCACATCACACAGAATTCTGAAGATAGTAAAGTAAAGAAACCCACTTATCTGCTTCCTAAATAAGTTTTCCAGCTGCCTTCTTGTTTTTCAAACCTTTCCCTCTATTTAAAATGCTTATTTTCCCCACAATCTTTTGACAGTTTTATTTCCTCTGTAACATACAACTGGAATATTGCTTTTTTGCACACAGCCTTTCTAGGCCATGCTGCTCAGATGTGATCCTTGCTCTTTTGAAAACTATAGCATTTGCAAGCTGATATTTATTTGTTTTTGTGTGTGTGTGTGTGTGTTTTTAATTTGAACAGTATTTTTAAAAATCTGTAGATGATAGTAAATAAATATTGGCAGATTTCCACATAAAATCTAGATTTTCTTTTGAAAAATAAGACCTGACAATCTTTCACTTGCATGCTTGCATGAAAACAGTTAGCCTAGGTTGGATGGCAGCTTCCCTTTTAAAGTATGTACACTTTTTGAAGTATTTAATTCATACATCAGCTTGTGCCTCCTATAGACATTTGACTTCTACAAGTTTAGTGGAACTGTAGGTAATTTATTATACACTGCTTTGCATGATTATTTTCACATATGTAAGTTTCCTGTAAGGTTCTTGGGGCCAAGGCCCATGCCTTACCCATATTTGTAACTCACAGTGTTTTATGTACAGTAGGCTTGTAATAAATTACTTGTTGAATGAATTAAACCAATGAACAAATAAATAAAACCTTTGCCACATTCTATAAATTCTTTACTTGAGAAAAGTTTTCTTAAAATAGCTGCTCTAAATCATGGACTGAAGAAAGCACTTTAGCAAACCACATTTGTAGACAAATAAGAAAATTGCACCATGGATCATGATTACTGAACAGGCCCTGTATCACTGAATTTCAACAAAATGGTTGGTTTTTAAAGGTGATATATGAGATCTGGCCTTGCACTCTACTCACAAATACCATTTGCTTACAAAAGATTTTGATAAATTCACTCTTATTCTTTTAGTAGTAGAAATGTGTTTTTCCACCTGTCAAATAACACAGTGACAGGAATGTTGAAAACTTCGTGGTGGAGCCATCACTTTTGCAAAATGCTGCTAGTTATGTCAAGCTGTGATGGTGGAATTTCAGACAGAATCTTAGCAGAGATCAGGTTCCACTTCTATATTTAATTTTGTGAAGGAAAGCAGTATAGTATCATTTTAGGTTCTCTTACAACATCTCTTAAGGTGTAATTGCTTTCAGTCGGGGGAGAAAAAGCTGGATAGCAAATGAGGTAATGTGTGGTTGTGGAGAAAATTCATAAAGTAACTCCTAGTCATGGTATTTTCTGTGCCCCTTGTAGCTTCAGGAAGATAGCCTAGAGTTTTAAACACATTCTTCAAGTTTCTTCCATAGATTAAATTAAACTTAATAACATGTGTGGAGTGACAAGGGAGAAAGATCTAGATACGTGGATAAGAGCCGTAAAATTGCAGCTGCCATTTAACAAGGACTCCTCATTTAGAGTTCCTTTACCTTTAACTGTCCGTCATCTGGCAGCTTTGCATCAGTATGCAAAGGGCCAGGTAGGGCATCCAACACAGAACTGTGGAATTGATAAAGTCAACTTCTCCTGGTCTCATGGTTTGAACTTTGAATATGTATAATTCAGAGATACAAATTTCACCTGAATACAGGTATACCTCGTTTTATTACACCTCACTTACTGCACTTTGTAGATATGGTGTCTTAAAAATTGAAGGTTTTTGGCAACCCTCCATCAGGCAAGTGTATTGGAGCTATTTTCCCAACTGCATTTGCTCACTTTGTGTCTGTGTTCCATTTTGGTAATTCCCTCAATACTTCAAACTTTTCCATTATTGCTGTATTTGTTATGATGCTGATCTTTGATGTTACTATTTTATTGTTTTAGGGTGCCATGAACCACAACCACTTAAGATGGCAAACTTAATCTGTTAATGTGGTATACATTCTGAATGCTCCAATCCCCCGACCGGCAGTTTCCCGATCTCTCTCCCTCTCCTCAGGCTTCCCTATTCCCTGAGACACAACAGTGTTGAAATTAGGCCAGTTAACAACCCTACAGTGGCCTCTAAGTGTTCAAGTGAAAGAAAGAGTCACAAGCCTCTCACTTTAAAAGTTAAGAATGATTAGGCTTAGTGAGGAAGAAAGTTGAGACAGGTCGAAATTTAGGCTTCTTGTGTCAATTGAACAACTTGTGAATGCAAAGGAACATTCTTGAAGAAAATGAAAAGTGCTGCTCCAGTGAAGACATGAATGATAAGAAAGCGAAACAGATACAGATAAAGTTTGAGTGGTCTGGATAGAAGAAGCAGTCCCGCCACAACATTCCCTTAAGCCATAGCCTAATCCAGAGTGAGGCCCTAACTCTCTTCAATTCTGTGAAGGCTAAGAGAGGTAGCGAGGCTGCAGAAGAGAAGTTTGAAGCTGGCAGAGTGTACTTCATGAGTTTTAAAGACAGAAGCCAAATGGTTTCTGTAACATAAACGTGTAAGGTGAATTAAGCAACAAGTGCTGATATAAAAACAGCAGCAAGTGGTCCAGAACATCTAGCTAAGATCATTAATAAAGGTGGCTACACTAAACAACAGATTTTTCATGTAGATGAAATGAACATGTATTAGAAGAAGATGCTGTCTAGGACTTTCATAGCTAGAGAGGCGAAGTCAGTGCCTGGCTTCAAAGGACAAGCTGTCTCTTTTGCTGGAGGCTGATGCAGCTGGTGCCTTGAAGTCCAAGCCAATGCTCATGTACCATTCTAAAAATCCTAGGGCCCTTAAGAATTAGGCTAAATCGACTCTGCCTGTGCTTTATAAATGGAACAACAAAGCCTGGATGACGGCACATCTGCTGACAAACATGGTTAACTGAATATTTTAAGCCCACTGTTGAAATCTACTGCTCAGAAAAAAAAAAAGAATTCATTTCAAAATATGACTGCTCAATGACTATGTATACCTGAGGTCACCCAAGAGCTCTAATGAGGATGTGTAAGGAGATTAATGTTGTATTCATGCTCACTAGCATAACATCCATTCTCATTCCATGGATTAAAGAGTAATTTCAACTTTAAAGTCTTATTATTTAAGAAATACATTTTGTAAGGCTACAGCTGCCATACATTCCTCTGATGGCTCTGGGCAAAATAAATTGAAAACCTTCTGGGAAGTGTTCACTGTTCTAGATGTCATTAAGGACATTGATGATTTATAAGGAAAGAGGTCAAAATGTCAACATTAACAAGAGTTTGAAATAAGTTGATTCCAACCCTCATGGATGACTTTGAGAGGTTTGAGACTTCAGTGGAGAAGGTAACAGAAGTGGTGGAAAGAGCAGGAGAACTAGAATTAAAGTGGAGCCTGAAGATGCGATTGAATTGCTGCACTCTCATGACAGAACTTGAAGGGATGAGTTCTTCTTCTCATGGATGAGCAAAGATAGTGGTTTCTTGAGATGGAATCTCCCTGGAAAAAGACTGTGAAGATTGTTAAGACAACAAAAGATTTAGAATATTACATAAAGTTAGCTAATAAAGCAGCAGAAGGGTTTGAGAGGATTAACTCTAGTTCTGAAAGAAGCTCTGCTGCAGGTAAAATGCTATCAGACAGCTTTGCACGTCACAGAGAGCACATTTGTGAAAGGAAGTGTCAATTGATGTGGCAAGCTTCATTGTTGTCTTATTTTAAGAAATTTCCACAGCTGCTCCAACCTTCAGCAACCACCACTGTGATCAGTCAGCAGCCGTCAACACTGAGGCAAGACCTTCCGCCAGCAAAAATAGGATGACTCGCTGAAGGTTCAGGTGGTGGTTAGCATTTTTTACTAATAAAGTATTTTTAAATTGAGGTATGTACATTATTTTTTAAACATAATGCTATTGCATACTTAACAGACTACAACATAGTATAAACATAACTTTTATATACATTAGGAAGCCAAAAAATTTGTGTAGCTTGCTTTATTGCCATGGTCAGGAACAGAGCCTGCAACATCTCTAAGGTATGCTTGTATAAGCTTTGCCACTTGATTTTACATGGTCTACCCGAGCTTCATTTTATCCATGAAATGTGGTTAACTGTCTCAAAAATATGAACTTCATGGCATGGTTGACAGTATTTCAAATCAAATAAGTGGTATATCACCTAGCCCTTCAGATTTTGGAGCATTTATGCTTTCTTCGTTCTTACCTTTTCAAAACCTTAAGGAAGGAAGGTTCTCGTAACATTACTTACGTTTAGATGCAAACAAATGATAAGGCATCAAGTGTACCTGCCCTTGTATGTGTTTACCAGGGCCCAAAAATATTAAGTCCAAAGAATGAATCTTTAACTGTGGAATTTTAAGAGTTGACTAATTATTGAAGGATAGTCACTTCCGCATGCTTTCCGTTTCAACCTTGGAAGTGGTAAGCAGTCTGCATACCTAGTGGTCAACACCCAAGTGGGTAATGGTGCCTAATAAGATTTAAAAAGCGTAATTTTCTTGGTAGTTAAGTTTTTGTTTAAAAATATACCAGGTTTCTGTTTTCTGTTTCTTAAGAAAGAAATGCCTCATCTCTAATTAAGAAGGGCAGAACTCCCAGAGTGCTATTGCTAACAATGACATTGTCAGCAAACATATTTTTCACTCAGCATTGGAATTAAGGCAGTATCTGTATGGTTGCATTTGCTCTGTAAATACACCAGTGAGGCAAAAAGGCTTTGCTTCTTTACAGGGAAAGAGCACTTTCTTGTTGGAGACAGAGGACTGAAAATAGACATTAAGTTCAATTTCTGAACCACATTGAAAGGGATAAACAATTTGTCTGAATCAGCACCGCTGGTGGGATCAGCATTCTGAACTGAAGGTTTGGACCCTGATTTGGGACTAATGGATAGAGCTTTGGGAAAATAGCTGGCTACATCCTAAACTTCTCCCACTCTTGCTCCGCTATTACCATTAGACTAACAGCTTACTTTTAAGTCAGTCCCCCTAGCAATCAAATGAGGTAGGGATTGCTACATGGTTCATTTTATAGCTGAGAAAAATAGGCTTGGGTGACTTGTCACACATAAAAACAGTGTTGGAAACAGATTCCAGCCCAGGCAGTCTGTTGAAACCAAAAGCGGCTTAAATTCTTTAGACTTGCTACATTAATTAAGCCAGGGGGCCATTTGACAAAGGTGGCTCTAAATGACACGGTGGTTTACATTAGCCAAGCCAAATCTTAGCCTATAAATGCCTCAAGCTTACATAATTAAAATGTTAAGGACAACCAATCACAAAAGCCAACTAGGCTTTAGGGTATAGCCAGTCAAATAATTTCCTGGCTTTCCTTCCCTTTCTCTTGTAAGTCTTGCCTCTCACTCCTCTCTGGGCAGGGCTCCTACCTTCTTCCGGTTTGGTGGTTTGACCTGCACGATTCTAGTTGATTTTTGCTAAAACAAACTCTTAAAATGTTTAATATGCCCCAGTTTCTTTTAACAAACTATAAGACCAGAGGAAATTTGTAAGTTTCTTGAGCTAATTCCTCTAATCGTCATCATCGTATCTTCAGTTTCTTCACTGTGCAATTTACTTTAAATGTATTATAGGTTACATAATGTAATTTTTAACATCAGAGTTTAAAAGTAAGGCTCATTACCCAGTTTTTCTATTTGAGACCATGAATCTCAGACAGTTAAAACTGCACGAAGCAAGGGCTCTTATAAGCCCACCTATCTTTCCAGCCTCCTCTGTTGTTGGGAATAAATTGAATCATTTCAACTTTTGTTTACGAAGATTGACTATAATTACTGCTGGGTAATTTAATATTTTTTTCAACTCTGCTTTTGAAAACATCGAAAGGGAAATACCAAAATTGAGTGTCCATATTTTGCACTAGTATAAATGGGGAGTGGTGAGAAGAGGTCTGTCCTGCATATGCACACATACATGCATGGGTGTATACAAATAATGCTGAACACGGCACTTCTTCCAATTTTTGTGATTTGGTCTCTGTTGAAAATAAAATAGTGCCATCTGGTGGAGGTTAGAAGACGTGAAAGCCTCTTCAAGTTCACTCAACTCTGTTTTGTTCAATTTGATAACAGTCTACATGTTTTCTACACTGTGCTAGGAAACCTGTAGGGTATCTGGTCACAAAAATCAGTAAGGTATGATTTCTGCTCTCAAAGAACACACAGTGTTGCTAGGCTGCCGGCATGGAAGCTACAAAGGCTATACGTTGGGCAAATGGCGGTGCAGAGGGGGACTGCGTCCTGGAGGAGGAGCGCAGGCTCCCTGGGGAGGCTTCTTGCCTGAGCAGACATGGGAGAAGCAGTCGGGTGCAGAAGCAGTGGACCGGAGGCAACATCATGAACGGTAGCTCAGAAAGTAAGAAAAAGCACTGGTTTTTTCAGAAAAGCAAGTCGTTTGTAGTGCTAGAACTTAAAATTTGGGAAGCTTCACAGACAAAAGATGAGTGTGAAGCCATCCCAGACTGGTTAGGCAAGACGTCGGATGTCACGCTGCACTTTACTGATTTTTAATGGGACCCGGAGATAGGGAGATAGGTAAGGTTCCGTAACTGTTTGTTGGCAGGGAAGAGAGATCTGAGAGGAGGAAGGAGCTGTGGCTGACCAAACTTCTGGTCCTATCAATGAGGGGGAGGCAGTGCAGAGGGAAGTTACTAGAAGACCATGGGGTATTAGACTCACAGTCCCGAACCTCAAATAGAGAGTTTTGATAGTGTCCCCAAATGACTCAGATAAACACTCCAGGTTTGAAAGAACACATTATCAAATGATTTTAAATTTTCATTCCAATTATAACTATAGTACTTATAATACAGCCTGATCTTTTATAAGTCCTATAGTTGTCTCATGGATAGCATAGTTTAAATGTATTAAGGGCATTATTCAACTTAAGTATTTAATATATACTTGGTAACTAATTCGGCTTTTTTTTTTTTTTTGTAAATATACTGAAAGTCTCACAAAGTGAAAATATCTAAGACCTTGTTTAAGTTCTGGAAAAATCCAGCTAGGCAGTGTTAAAGGGATTAGAGAAAGAAGAAAACTGAAAAATATTTTGGACAAATGAGCAGAGATGGTGTTGATTAATTATAAAGATGGGGTAGCCAACTGGCAGGTAAAGGAGAAAGGAGGAAACCAAAGGGACTCGCAGATTTCTGTCTGAATTTCTCAGGGATGGTGGAACTTTCAGCTGAGTCACAGGGTAAAAGAGGAGGAGGCATTTTTATGTGGAGAAAAGAAATAATTCCATTTTGGGTACATAGAATTTGAGGTTCTTGAGAGCGAATCCAGTGGATTTGTCTAGCCTGCAGTTGACTGTGTAGAACTGGAGCTTGTGGCAGTGGCTCAGGCTAAATATAGAGATTTGGGAATTATCAGCATGGAGAGGGAATTAAAACTACATGAATGGTGGCAGTTGTCTAAGGAGACCTTACACTTGGCGAAGAGCAGTGGACTAGGGTGCCCCCGCCAGGACTCTTCTGAAATCTGAAAGATAGTTTTATAAGGGAAAATGGGTTCCGTTTCTTGTGAAAGCTGTGACGCATAAAGCCATCTTGATTCCTTGAAAATTTAAAGAAAAGGAGGAGGAAAAAAACCCTGTATGATTAAGAGGAAGAATTTAAAATTCTCTGCTAAATGGTCATAGAAGTATTTTGAGCAGAAACGTAGCAGAAAAGAAGGATTCCAGATGGAGAGGCGGGGGACTAGTTGGAGAGCAGGAAATTTCATGGAAGATTTATGAGGACAGAGCAGAATTCCTCAGTCAATTCTCCAGGCCTTGATTCAGCGTCTTCTCTTGTTGCCAGAATAGAGGCAAAGGATGAAACTTTCATGGCAGTTCAGTGAAGAAAAATGAAGAATTTGGAACTGGTTTCATTCTTTTTTCTTTTGGTAATAACAGAGCCAATTCCTCAAAATGGGCGCAGAAAGAATTTGTGGTAGGAAGACAAGTGGCCCCCAAAGATACCCTGGAACCTGTGAATGTTACCTTATATGACAAAATGGATTTTGCAGTTGTGATTAAGTTAAGGGTCTAGAGATGGGGAGATCATCCTGGATTAGGAGGGAGCCCTAAATGAGATCATAAGTATCCTGCTAAGAGAAAGGCAGAGAGAGATTGACAAACAGAAGAGAAGGCGGCGGGGTGACAGAGTGAAGTTGGAGAGAACGCGTACCCCTTTGGCTCTAGAGATGGAGGAAGGGACCTTGAGCCAAGGGATGCAAGGAAGGAAGCTCTAGAAACTGGAAAGGACCAGGAAAGGGATCTTCCCCTAAAGCTTCCTCAGGGAGTGCAGCCCTGCCTACACCTTGATTTCAGCCCAGTGAAACTGCTTTTGGGTATCTAGCTTCCAGAAAATAGAGTAAGTCTGTGTTGTTGTTTCAAGCCATCAGGGTTGTGATTTGTTACAGAGGTGATGAGGAAACTAAAGCAGTATTTTAAACTCATAAAATAATTGCTGTAGAGATCTCCCAAGTTATTCTTAAAAAAAGAAATAAGCCACCCGCCCAAAAATACTTTTACTTAAGCAAAGAAAGAATTTTTTTTAATGTTTTGACAAAGTGCAAAATAAAGCCTCAAAAAGAGTGGGCTTCGTTGCAGTCGTATTCTCTGGAGAACTTTGACACGTGAGCTTTAACCATCAGGTTTGAGAGCGACGTGATCATTAGAGTTGGCCATAGAGCTATGAAAGCACATTGAGTAGGCCAAGGGTTGGTGCCCAGATAGGCTAGTAATTTATCACCCATTCAAACCGTTAGTAAATAAATATACAGTGTATTCATTTATTTAGTAGGTAGGGTCATTTTCATCATAGAGTTTAGGTTTTTTTTTTTTTCTGATCTCCTTTGATCAGAGAGGGACCACTTTAAATTTTGCCATACATGGACAGAGTTATCTGTGAAGTGATTAGAACCATTCTTTTCCCTGAATTTTCCAGCGATGTTTGCCAGACCCTTAGAGATTGGTAACCCAGGCTGTCTAGCCTTCTCTGTAATTTCTCCCTTCTCAGATTACACAGTAATGTTAATGGTATGAAACATGAAGTTCCCTGGGTGTTCAGAGGAGACAGAGGTTGTGCTGGCTCTGTAGTGTGAACTCTGGGAGGGATCGCACAGATCCTGTCTTCTTGTTTCCTGATTGTGCTCTGTGGTTATCTGCCTGATTCAGATCTCCAGCCCTTTCTGGGGACTACAAATCATCCCAGTAAGCATTTAGACACATAGTTATATACATGAACTCTCTATGTGTCATGTAGTATATAAAAATTGGGCTGAAGATTTCATGGATACCTGTCAGGGTTATTTACACTACCAAAGTTTTTGATTGACAACAATTTTCTGTTCGCCCGAAGATGTTCCACTTAAAATTACATGTCAAGGTATTTGTTTAGAGAAACAAAACATGTCATAAAATGTTAATAACTAGTAAAATAGATGAAGTGTATGTCAGTATTCATCGTTTTGCTTTTTCAATTTTATGAGGGTTTGACATTTTCAAAATAAAGACGTAAGGTGCCATGAATTTCTGAAATGCACTAAATCTATAAGGTGTAGAAATGTCACTGTTCTCTGGTCTGATCACTGGAGGCGTCAGGATGATACATTAGACAATCGAGGAAACAATTTGGAGAGAAGAGAAGAATTTTCTATGGCAGAGGAAATGGGGATTCCATTGCTTTAATAGAGTACGTGTCGTGATACACATTAATTCATACTCACTAGAATCTTTGTTGTGTTACTTTAAAAATTCTGTGTTAGTCTAATTAGAGAAATCTAGTCTGTTGGTGATAAAGATATAATTCAAGCCTCCATGCCAATGGGCATTGTTGAATTGAGTCCAGTATTATAATGGATATCAATAATTATCTAAGGTAAATTTTATGGAGTTTTAAAAACAGTAATGTCTTTATAAAGAAGAATGTAAGTTTTAATATCCAATAATGAACGACAGGGTCTTAACAATGCCCAAAACGACATGGAAAGCAGTGTGTGTGTTTGCTGAAATGTTATCATAGCCACGTTTTCTTCTTTCTAGTACAAAATCCATTCTGTCATCTGCAGATGAATATTCTCTCTTGTAAATTTAGCTCAGTTTTCAAAAGAAAAAAATCTTTCAAGTGTATAAATAGTATGGACTGGCAATAAACAACTACTTCGCCATGCTCTTATTTTTTCATGAATGTTAGGGTTTAAGTTCTGGGACTCTACTGACACCTAGAGGGAATCAGTTTTAAGCATCACTTTTCTTCCAGTGCTTTTCAGTCTCTTGTAGATCCATTTCCCACAG
This sequence comes from Vicugna pacos, assembly GCF_048564905.1. Taxonomy (NCBI): domain Eukaryota; kingdom Metazoa; phylum Chordata; class Mammalia; order Artiodactyla; family Camelidae; genus Vicugna; species Vicugna pacos. The sequence goes on from NC_132990.1 coordinate 26,621,969, forward strand.
TTGTGGCTTATTTACAATGTTTTATTTTTTTCCTTCTTTTCTAAGCAGACTTTGAATCTAGTTTCTAAGGGAGTATGATATAGTAAAACTTATAGCACACTGTGGAGAAGAGAAGGAAAAATTAAGAAACTTCTTCTGTTAACAGAATAAGACTTTACATCAGTTAACTTTGTCATTTAGTAATATGCTGTTGCAGATTCCATAGTTGTTCTATCAGATTGGTAACTTGAAGATCATTTTACAAATCTAAATCAAATTTCTTTATGCATTAATGCATATTTTTAAAATATGCATTATGTAATATATTTAGAAGAAGAGTATTGAAACAAAATTATATTATTATACCTGTTTGCCTAACAATTTAGGACTCATTGGACACATGCTTGAAGAATTTACATTTATTTATGTACTTTATGTAAATTGGGGAATGCATTCCCCCTCGGTACAGAAAACTGGATATGCATTGTTTGATTCTATCTTAAATATATGTTCTTTTAGAGCTTAAACAGAGACATCACAGTCACTGAAGAGGGTGTATTAAATGCACTGAGAAGAGTTTTAGTCTTTCCACGGTAAAAGGACATAAATACAACGTGAGTACGGTAGAGATATATTTTGCGGTCGCCTCACAAAGCTGGGGAAGCACAAAAGAGGCAGACGGTGCAGCCACAAATGAGGCTTCTGCAAGGAAATGTTGCCAAAGCCAGGAGCTCCCATAGCTATTTGCATAAGTGCTACCGAAGTTCCTCAGCCGATCTGGTCCTGCACCCCAGACGCAGAAAAGCAGATGAGGCAGCAGATGACCGTTTACATTGCCAGGGTGTGTGAACCAGCGAACATCCCCCACATTACTCACTAAGTAATGAGGAGGGGCTCTAGATATGTTCCACAATTCAGATGGGCCCGCCAGCTGGCCCCTGGGCTTCATTCTTTGTGATCTGTACACAGCAGAGACACTCAGGAGGCAATGCAAATGAATCGACAGACAGCACCGAGGTCCCAGCAGCAGCAGGCAAGGTACTGCCTATGCAACAGGGCGTGATGACAGATAATTAGCTGTGACATGCCCCTCAATGGCAGTGGGATGAGAGCGTTCAGTTGGAAACCAAGTGTGCAACATGGCATCATGAACCACACGATTTAACTTTGGAGCATAAATTCTTTTTTGCCCAACTATTTTTTAAGGAGGTTGTTAGGAAGAGTTAAGTTTGCAAGATGCTAGGAAGGAAAGTTAAAATTTATTAAGCACTGCCCTCCAGGCATTGGGAGATGTACTTACCATACAATGTCATTTTTTTTTTAACGGAAGTATACTTGATTTACAATGTTGTATTAGTTTCTGGTGTACAGCATAGTGATTCAGTTCATATATATATATATATATATATATATATAATTTTTTATTGTAGGTTTTTACAAGATAATGAATGTATTTCCCTGTGCTATACAGTAGGACCTTGTTATTTATCTATTTTATATATAGTAGTTTGTACCTGCTAATCCCAAAGTCCTAATTTATCCCTCCCCATAAGTTTGCTTTCTGTGTCCGTAAGTCTCTTTCTGTTTTGTGAATAAGTTTATTTGTGTCATTTTTTTAGATCTCACATATAAGTGATATCATACGATATTTGTCTTTGTCTGACTTACTTCCTTTAATATGATAATTTCTAGGTCCATCCATGTTCCTACAAATACAGCACCATATTTAATGTTCTAAAAATCCCTATTTTGAAAGAACTGCCTTTCCATTACAGATAAGGAGACTGAGGCATAGAGAAGTAATGCAGCTTGCTCAGTGACCCTTTGTTAATAAATAGAAGAGACATGAGGCCACCCTACGGCGGTCAGGGTACGAAGCTGGTTCTATAATGTTGCCTGTCTCAATCAGATATTGACCACGTTTTTAAAAAAGGAATTTGATAGAAGGTCCCTCCTTTTTTCTACTCGTTAGGTTTACTTGGTTTTACTCACCTTGAATTAAGTTTTTCTTATGTGTTTGACATTTTTATTTCATACTATTTTTATTTCTTGTTTAAAGTGTTGAATTAGTTATATAAAATATTATCCTAAAGGACTCTGTTGGAACATTTGGGCCAATTTAATATGGACTGTATATTAGAAAGTAATATCATATCCACGTTAAATTTCCCGAATTTGACAGTTGGATTGTGGTTATAAGAGGATTCCATTCTTCTTAGGGTGTGCACAGAAATAGGGACAGAGGGTCATGATATCTGCTACTTGCTTTTAATCTTGGTCAGGAAAAATATTAATCATAATCTGTCCACAGATAACATGAAAATAGACTGGCAAAGCAGAAGCACAAAATACTGACAGTTGATAAGCTGAGAAGGCTGTATGCAGGAGTTCATTGTAGTCTTGTAACTATTCCCTAGGCTGGGTTTTTTTTTTCTTAAGTAATTTAGAATAGACTGATACTCATTTTAGCCTTCTGTTAGGCCAGTATTTCTTTGAGAGCTTCAGGGATGCATTTCCAAAGTTAGCCATGACTTTCACTGCATGTAGTTTCAGTGGCAGCGAGGAGCCGATTCCCGTAGCTGACTGGCCCTTTCACCCTTGTCACAAGTCATCAGTGTCTTTGGTGCTGGCATAATCATCGATTGTGTGTGAAACCATTTGGGTGATCTGCCACTCACTCTTCATTTCGTGGCCCAGAAGGGCCTGATGATAAGTGATCAGGATGAAGGAGGATAATGTATACCAGAGAGTTCTAGTCAAGAAGACTACACATTTTTGTCATTATTATTTGGTTGGGGATTTCAGCCATGGGGAGATTATTAATCTCACAGGCCATGTTTCCACCAAAATGAAAAATTGCATTTCTTCTACTTTCAAGGATCACACGAACATTTTTTTTTTTAAAAAGCTAGGAGAAGAATAGCAGATGTCTTCACTGTTCATTTCAGTCGGAGACATTTGATGTTCATAATCAACATTTTGAAATGTGTGCAAAGCTGCCATCTTGTGGTAAGATTCTATTCAATTTTTGGCAGGCATAGTAATGAAAGTCTGACTAAATCCAAAGACTAGAAGGAAGGAACTTTGTACAGATACATTTTAGTACATGTCAGAAGCTCTATTTTGAAGCCTACATAAAAAAAATACAAAAGTATATTTCTACATGTAATTAACTGAATCTAAGTGATTAATAAGCAATCTTAACTCATTTTGCTAACGGTGTCTGCTTGAAAGCCATGACAGATTTTATTCATTCCTCTTTCTTTCCCTCTTCCCCAAGTTAAAAGGCTAAAGTTTCCTATTTCACAAGGGGAGAATGAAGAACCCACTTCTGTTTAGTGACATAAATTTTGACATCAATCATTCTTTACTGAGATTTCAAAAAAGAAAGTCACTCTTCTCTTTAAAATTGCCTTTCGAAAAGTCAAGGATCATGAAGAACTACAAAGCCCTCCATCCCAGTCTTCCCTACGAACAACTCACCTTCCTGGATACTGTAATTTTCATCTCCTTGACTTGCTTCTTCTGATTTTGCCTCCTTATTTCTAAACAATTTATTTAAACTTCTATTTTTTACCTTCAAAAAAAATTAAGGGGTTACATATTGTAACACACTCCCGTGCATGAGAATTCCCCTTTTATTGGAGTTCCATTAGCGTTTCCAGCAATTTTCTCAGCCTCCAGGCTTCAGCTTCGTTTTCTCTTCTTTACCACCTGACACACACCAGATTGTTTTTCCAAGGAAAGCACACTATGTGGTTTTTTTTCCACTCTTCTGTACTTATTCTGTATCTTGATTGTTCACTTGTTTATTATTGTGGCAATATTCCCAGCTGCCACAATCCCAGATTCATTCTCTCTTATCCCTTAGAAACGATTAGAATTCTGATTTTATTCAGGATAGTAACCAACCGAACAACAAACCAACGAGTGACAACAGCAACAACAAAACCCTTCAATTTATGTACTCCCTTGCCATGTAGATAAACTTCTAATGAGATATAGGCAGAATTTGGGAGGATATCCATTTCTGAATAAAAAGAAAAATTCTGTGTGAGGTAGATTAAAAAGTCTAATGATGTAGCAGCCATACTGCAGCCCTGACGGTACTGACAGAGTAAGTAAAAAGGTAAAAACCATGCACTGAAGGGGGCGGAGAAAAGTTATAAAGACCCTGTACTCTTGGAGGCATCATTGTGCTGCCTTGCTTACCTTGGACTCATTACCTGTCAGACTTCCCAGTTGGTGAGAAAATAATGCACTCCCAGTAGAGTGTGTTGGCTTTTGTCATTCTCTTTCATTAGATACAAAGCTCTGTGAGGCCAGGAGCACTGTGAAGCTTGTTTATACTTGTAGCCTTAGATCAGGGTCTTTTAACCTCAGAACTGTTGACATTTGAGGCTGGATAATGTTTTGATTTGGGAGCTATTTTGTACATTGTTGGACGTGTAGTAGCACCCCTAGCCTCTCCCCACTAGATGCCCGTAGCATCTCCCAACTCCAGGTGTCTCCTGGGGGTACATTGCCCTCCATTTGGGAACCATTGCCTTAGGTGTTGGGTTCAGTACTCAGATACAGTGATCAACAGATACTGACTGGATTAACGAGAGTTTTAATTAATTGGATGTGCAGGTTGGGAGAAATGATAGAATTCAAGGGTGACTTTCCAGTTTCTCTCTTGGGATAGTAATTTTATCATTGTATTACTTAAAAGATGAAAAGACATATTCCAATTTGTCAACATTCCTCTTAAACTGTGGCCTTTAAGTCGAATAAATACTCCAGACGTGACTCAGACACCAAAGATTTCTTTCTCTGTATTAATGAAGTATACTTTAGCCCCCCGAATAGTATTTCTTTCCTCTTTATCTAGTGCATAGCATTCTTCCCCCCCTTTATTGGTTGTGTTGCACTACTGACTTACAGTAAACTTGAAATCCACTAAAATCTGCTAATTTCTGTCTTGTTCTACCCTTTAAATTTTTGGTTTTGCTTTTAGTGTGAGATTTTGCATTTTGTTCTTTAAAATTTTATCTGTTTCATAGCAAGCTCTGGTCTTAGTTCATCTAGTTTTAATTTTTTTTTTAATTTCATATTAACTCTCTCTGCCCAACTGGATCTTCTGTTGGTCGGTGGCTTGTAAAAACTTTTTTGGCTAGGAAATGGTAGCAAACAAAATATATGATGTTATTGGGTCTTAATGGACTGAGATCAGAACACATGTCTCATAACCAGTCCTTGGAACAGTTATTTTGATAGACAGCTCTTCCTTTTCCCTGCATCCAGTTTTAAACATTACATGGAGCTGTGAGTACTGCTCTCTGAAATCTGCTTCTAGGAAAGAAGGCAGGATATAAATTTAGAAGGGCAGGGAAGTAGTAGCTTTTCATTCTTGATTGTATAGCAGGTTCCACTCAGGCATTTTTACTTACTCTGTTGAGACTATAAAGCTTAGATCAATGCAATGGGTGCTTAAGCAACAGGAAAGAGTGGGTTTCACTGCGTGTAGTGTGCTTTCCAGTGAGTGTGTAACAGTTTTACTTACTATGTTTTATCAGAGGACTGGAGGGCTGAGAACAGTGGAAAATCTCCAGGACTGCAAAAGAGTATCATTTGCAGTGAACAATATAGCATATTATGGGGGAGTCATGGTCACCTGATCAAGAGATCTCCTAAGATCTCCCAGAGCTCTAAAGCGAATAGAAATCCTTGAGTGAAAGGAGAATAAAGCAACACGTTTAGAGAGAAATTATCGAACCTATATTTATAAGGTAATGGATGGAGCTCTCTCTTAGAGTTAGGATTTCTTAGAATTAATGCTTATGTTTTGGGACAGACTCTCCTCTCTCCCCTGAACTATTTGATATTAACTAGTCTCTTAGCTTCTGCTCTGGCCATTCCAAATCATTCTTAATCTACACTATTCACAAATATTACCACCAGTGTTATCTTTATAAAACACTCTTTGTGACTCTCCCCTGTTCCCTCTTACCTATAGAATGAATTCCAAATTTCTTAGAATTGCATATAGGACACTGCTTTTATTCCCAATTTGTCTTTCTATTCACCTCCGTGAAAAATATGTTCTAACTACACTGACATGCTTTATGTTTTTGAGTGTTCCATGCTCTTGCAAACTTCTGTGGCTTTGGTCAGGCTGGAATGCCTTTGTCTACTCTTCATGGAATGCCCTTCTCTACTCTTATATTAGCAACTCCATTAGCATTCCTCAAGGCCCAAGTCAACTGTAACCTTAGCTTTATGTCCCTGGCTTTCCCTTCCCCAGATCCACAGTGTGTTTAATACGTGTGTATGAAATGAGTACCTAGTAAATTTCCAAAACATGAAGCGAGGAGCTTAGTTTCACTGGTGTCTGTATAAAAATAAATCTTACATTATCTAATAATATACCTGAAAACCTTTGATTACATAACATTTTAATAAATCAAAACGTATTCGAGAAAACCAATTGAGTAATGCTCTTTGAAACTTGAAACAATACTCCTGCTATAAACATCCTCCTGCACTAACATGTTTTGCCTGTTTATCTTGTGTGCATCACTAATGTAGGGAGACCCAGCAACCAAGCAGGTGTATAGAACTTTAATCTCATTTCTGTTTATTGATTGGAAATACCAGACTACTCATTTTCTACAGTGTATGATTACTATTGATATTCTTTCTTTTTACACATTTTAATTAAAATGTTAGTTCACTATGACCAGTCTAGAGGGGTTCTTCATTGGGAATATTGTTTCAGTAGTACAAGATCAAAAAGAGAAAAACTATTTTGTTTAAAGATAGGAAGATATTAAAGAATGATAGTCTTGCAGAATTGCACAGAAAAGGGGGACTGATGAAATAATGTTTTATTTTGAAAAAAAAAGCTGATAAATGACAAGAAAATGATATTTGAAATAAACACAATGTACTCAATGCTGCTTGCAGGGCACATATCTTCTCTACCACGATGCCTTCCTTGTGCACCTCTAAGATATTAGAGGAGAAATTGGAAGGTGAAATATACGGGTAGGCAGTATATTTTAGTATGAATCACTTTCTTCAGTGATTCAAGACGTAGAAGAACAGCGTTACAAACATAGGCAGTATCAACCGTCTTTTAAACAAAATGAAGCTTTTACCTCATGAAAGTGTGACAAATGTCATTTTGTTGTGGCCTTGAATCTTAGACTACATAATATATGCTGATGCCCAAAGGGGAAAACTAGTCTGAAAAAACTGAGATTCCTTTTACAATTTCATAGAATTAATTTTAACTACAAATGTGATTTCCTTTAAATCTGTTGGTCAGGGTCAATAAATAGAAGTGTAGTTATGTTTAACATCATAGAAATGCCTACTTACGTATTTGAATCAGGGATTTACTATCAGTCAGGATTTTCTCTACAGTATAGACAACGTATAACAACTTATTTACATTGTCATATAGTTGACCTTTGGAACATGCCCCAAATCTTCACACTATCTGCTTAAATACCACAGAATGGGTGCAACCTACTATTTTAAATAGAGCTGTAAAGAGAAGCCTTTGACAAGACTGTGACTTTTTCCAGTCCTGGAAGATAATATCTGAAGCTTTTAATTCCAACCTGTGCATGCAGAAGGAAGGAAGTAACCGAAGGAAAGAAAATAACAGTAAGTCAATCAGTTATTTTTCAGCCATGTGGTTTTAAGATACTAATGCAGAGGAGAATATGCCGCTTGTCATTAGACCATAGACTGATTAGGATTATGGGTCTTTTCATATTCTTCAGCATAGCGTTGATGGTGATCTGTGAGGAGAGGCTGATGTGCTCCATCCATGTTGCTTCTGGCACGAATCAGACATGAAGCACCCACAAAAATGACTGCAACCAGTAACAGCGAAGCAGCCACCACAATGGTGATGATCTCAGAAATGCTAAAACTCTGACCTGTTTGAAAAAGAAAATGAGAGCAAAAGATAAACGGCAAAATGGTTGCCAACCACAATTGGACACCCTAAATGTAGCCACTGTTCCAGACAGCTGACATCTTCAGGGCACTTCCTAATTCCTTACAGTGAGTGGGCCCTGTTGGGGAAGTTATTATTTCCCTTCTAAAGGTGAGGAAATGACAGCTCAGAGTTTGAGCCACCCACCCAAGCTCACTTGGTAGGTAGGCAGGAGAGTTAGTTTTCGTGCCTTTGGTGCCCAGGTCTTTTGGGATCCAGATCCTGTGCTCTTTCACCGTCCCCTGTTGCCTTTGTTAAGAAAGGGATTTACAATTAAATAAGAAGGTTTTAAATTTCAAAACCTCGGGAAAAATCAGCTCAGAATACCTCACTTCATCTCCTTTTTTAAGGATAAATAAATGGAGGCAACATTATGTATTAGAAAAATCAGGGCATATTACACAGGGCTAAGCTGAAAACTACTAGAAATGTGTAATCTTTGACAATTACTCTCTCTGGGCCTCGTCTTCCTTATTTGTCAAATGAGGATTTTAATACTTACCTCAAAGGGCTTGTAAGGGTTAAATGAAGTAGTGTGCTAGAGTCAGCTCAATACCAGGTCAATACCAGTCAGCTCTCAACAAACTCACTTTCTCAAATTCACTCCCTTTATCCCCAAATAAAAATCTACATGAAAGCTTTTAAATCCAAGAGGAAAACTGTGGATTACTTCATCTCAGGAACCTGTGATGACTATAAGGGTAACACATTTGCTTTTGGAAATTTCCATCGTAAAAATCCACTTTCAATACTCACTTGACCATTGAACCTCGTAAGTATATCCCAGGTTGTCCGGAGCAGTAACAAACATTTCCATGTTGGTAACTGGAGGCCAGAATGGCACCATATTGTATTGTCTATTATGTCCAATAGGGGCATTTTCTAATGGAAATATGGATATATCTAAAATATGTCAGAGATACCTTGTTAGTAGACATAATAAAGTTAGTTTTAACACATTATTATGTTCTGAAGGTGACCCAAAATACTCAAGGATAACATTAAAAATTCTTTCATAATTTACACTGAATAAAGACATAAAAGAAGTTATGGGCTACACTACAGCAGCCCAGGGAATTGCATAAAACAGAGCTCAAGTGCTTTGAGTATAGTACTCAAAAACGGAGAAAGAAAGTTGAATAGTAAGGAAGTTTTCGTATTTTCTCATCTCTTGATTTATCATTACTTGTTTCACTTTTAAATTACAGAAACTAATTTGAATAAAATTCATTAAACTTTTTTTCAAAGCGGAAGGAAAGACAGACCTGTAATATGCTGTAACATCATCTATAATTTAAATTTGAGAGACTGTGTTTCTAATGGAGGTTTGTCCTTGACTGTGAATATTTCTATTGAGTATTTCTCATTTTTTTTCTGTTTACTTTCAGAGAAATAAATATTAATTTTTCCCTTGGGTTTTATGCTGTTAGCACAAATTACTTAACATTTTGAATCAAGGTCCTAGAATCCGATTTATTGACTGCCACCTCTTATCTCTCTACTTAAATATAAACCATAGACATTTATATTACTAGTGAGGCTCTGTTGACAGGAGTAAAAAGAGTGGTGTTTTAGCATCAATTCTGAAGAAAAATTGATAATAGAAATGGCAAGTAGTGTTAATAATTTTGTAAGTTTAAATTTAGTTACTTTAAAATTTGGTGATTTTTAAATTTACTGTGAATTAATGCTAATTAAGTATTTATCCATGAAAGTCTGTTGAGCCCCTTCTAGGGCCAGGCACTGATCTAAGCATGTGGGCTATGGCATTGAACAAAACAGACAAGATTCCTGCCCTCAAGGAACTCATATTAATTATTTATTACAGTTGGATTTTAAAGCTAATAATTTAAATATTTTTTTAAACTTCCCATTTCATCTTTGCTGAGTTCTGACTTGATCTGCCTCAGCCCAGTTCAGTTTCAGCTGTGTGTAAAGTTGTGTCCATCAAAATAAATGCAGGAATAGAGGGATACTGGTAAACATAACAATAACAAGTAGATCGCCATGTTACTTCCTTAGGTCACACCCTTCAATGGCTCCTCATCACCAATTTGTGTACAAATCTTTTCAACAATCCTACCAACAGGTAGGAAAGTTCCAAGAGGGAAAGTATTTCTGTATGTTTTGTATGCTGTATTTTTGACACCTAGAATAATGCCTAGGAAATAGCAGGTGCTCAGTAATATTTTTTTCCCTCAGCTTTATTAAGGCACAGTGTACAACATACTGATTTGCAAATAGGTAACAGATATTGACAAATAGCTAACATCACTAATCACTGGAAAATGCAGATTAAAAACCAGGCGATATCACCTCATACCTGATGGGATGACTATTATGAGAAAAACAAGAGATAACAAGCATTGGTAAGGGTGTGGAGAAAGGGATACCCTTGTGCACTGTTGGTGGGAATTGCTCACAGAAACCATTGTAGAAAACAGTATGGAAGATTAAAAGCAGAACTGTTGTATGATCCGGCAGTCCCACTTATGGATGTATATCCACATGGAATGAAATCAGTAAATGGAATAAATAATCCGTGTTCTCATTTTCACTGCAGCATTATTCACAGTAGCCAAGATACAGAATCAAATAATATTTGTGGGAGAACTTAAGTGTGTGTGTGCTTATTACTTCAGTTCTCTCAGGGCATAATACATCAAGTAGTGACTGGTCTGGGACATGTATAAACTGTATCTTCTCAAAAATGCACTGAACTTCTGGGCTGCTATAGTTAACACTTAATTCATGTGATTCTCAGTTTTAAAATAAAGAAATTGAATTGAATGTGTACGAGGATACAAAATGTTAACGGATAGAAAGTAACATTATACTAAATAGAGTTTGGATACTTTACACTGTAAAATCTTATACCTAATGAGAGGATTCTGTAATGGACATTACGTTGTGAATGATGGGTTATTTCCCTCATAAAATGTAATTCTTATTCCATTCTGACCCTTAAAATTCTAAAATTCTATGGTAAGAAGACATATATATATATATATATATATATACACAAACACACATACACCTTCTGATACATGTTGAAAAATAATTCCGTTCTCTACTCCTAGACTTATTTTCAGTAAATACCTCTGCTTTATGGATAATTTTAGAAATGCTTCCAAGTTTTTTTTCTAACATAGCTGTCCTATGACACTGTTTTCTAAGGAATATTTGCATATGCCTGAAATATTCAAGAAGGTGATAAATTATTTGGGTTTAGCTTTTATATAATTTATAAGTGTTTATATTAGCCTGTCCTAGAAGTTTGTGGCCACATTTTATCAGAAATAATGCTGCAGGTTATTTATCTAGTTTTCATTTATGGTACTTCTCCCTGCACTACTGTCCAGGTAATTCAGAGGCTTTATGTCATGTGCAGTACAAACAGGGGGAGCAGGAAGAAAGTAAACAGGAAACAGAGGTATTTTTCTGGTTCATCGGTGATCTTTAGATTAAGATCTGGAGAACTTCTAACAAATTGTTATGAGTATGAAATAATTATATTTTCAATCAAGATATGCAAGACAGAGGAATACATGTTTTATAGTTGAAAGAAAAATCCACTTAAGAGACTTGCCAGATTACTCAAGATTCTCATTTCCTCTGAAAAACTAACATTCATGGCATTGTGAATGGCTGAATAACTACAGCATACGCATTGCTCTCTAGTTTCCAGGTTGTATGTTTAATAAAAATTTGTTTTGTTCATTTCTAAACCTATTAATTCCAGTTACTTGTTACTGAAATTAAAGTAATCTACCAAGATGTACATACATTAATGATTATGATTATTAAAAGAGAAGGATGTCACTTTCATAAGAAATAAATTGAGTGCTTTGGAAAGATTTGTTAAGGATGAGTGGCTGCAGTATTGCCCTAGAATTAACAGTGGGCAAGTATGATTGTTAAGGGTTAGGGAAGCATTATGAAATTTTAGAATAATACTGTACTCAGATTGCAGTGTTAGGGTTGTTAGTTTCTTGTTTCACTTTAAAGAAATAGACACTATCAACTATAGATAACTCATTATGATTATATGTATGTATATAAACACACATGGAAAATAAGGTGGAACTCCAATCAATGCATTGATAGCAGAGTGACAAGTGAAAAAATATTGATATTTAAGCTATTTATTTCTTAAATGATGAAATTTTCAGATGAAATGAACTATTTTGGACAACTCCTCAGTTAATGATCCTAAACAGGTTAGATCAGAGGCTTCTGTACACACAAACATGCACACGCACGCACGCATGCACACACCCACTCACTCAGAAATAATAGATGGCCCAATGGATGGATGAGTCAATAGATAATCTCCAGTATTATGTTTATGTGCATGATGAAGTGAAGGCACAGAAGTCAACCTTTAGAACACTTTTAAAATATGAAAATTTATGCTATTCTAGCCAGTGGAAGTACATTCATTGTTTGAAAAGTAATACGACGTTCTCAACTGAGTAGAAGTGAGGAGAAAGCAGCCTTGAAATAATACTTTAAAGAATGCATTAAGATGAACTTAAAAGAGATTTCCTATGGCATGATATAAAAGCCAGCATTAACTTTTCAAGTTGAATAAAATTTCCATTTGTGAGAGGCCATAAAGTAATAAAAATCAAAACTGGATTATGAATATAATTTTTCTGTCTGTGGGGATATCAGAGAAGAGTTCTTTAAGATTTTCACATTCTTATTAAAAAGCAATGAGGATGTTCATTGGAAGATATGAGAAAGGAAGATTGTGGAAACATAGTAGTCATCTTTTCATGGTAAAAAAAAAAAAAAAAGGAAATCTTACGGTTACCAGGGGAAAGGGGGTGGGAAAACATAAATTTGGGAGTATAAGATTTGCAAATGATAACCACTATATAGAAAAATAGATAAAAAAAACAAATTTCTTCTGTATAGCACAGGAAACTATATTCAATATTTTATAATAACCTGTAATGAAAAAGAATATGAAAACAAATATATGTATATATATATGCATGACTAGGACATTGTGCTGTACAGCAGATATTGACACATTGTAACTAACTGTACTTCAATTTAAAAAAAAAGGAGACAGGATTACCTTTTTAGTTCTAGTGGATGTTAATAAGTATCATTTTATACTAACTATTCTGAGAGACTTCCTGTCTGCCTTTTCAAAGCAGTTTGGAATATTTGGAAATGGCTAGATTTTATAGCTATTTTATCGTTATTGTAAAGTGTAGTTTAAGTGTGTCACATGCTTAGCTTAAAGTGGTAAGTGTGCTGTCTGGACCGTCCCCTTGTTGAGCCTGCAAAAAACATGTGAAAGAGTCTCACCAGCGTTGTATCTCCTCAGCCACTCATCAAAGATGGCGTCAGTGAAAGTGTGCAGGAGGACAAAAATAGGATCATTGGGAGATAAATGAGTTTGTCCTCCAGTTCCGTTTAGGAATAAATGAGCCAAGTTGTGAAGGCTTCGAACAGCAGGGTCGTACCTTCCTGAGGGATCACTGTAACCTAGATATAAAAATAAGGATGAGAATAGTAAAAACCATCACAAATATCTTACTTTTCAAGTCAAAAACAGTGATGATATTGGGAAACAATTTTTCCCAAGCTTGTCAGGCCAATTTTTACCTTAATATAATAGCATGGCTCCTCTGTACCTATGGTTGGTGGCATTTGTTTGCTATATTGAGAGCCAGGTTAGTTTTAAGCTAGTGGCATGCCATTCTAAATGTAGCCTCTAGGTTAAAAATAATGACCTGTAAACCATACCAGTCAAAATATATAGAACACTCTATTTTGACAAGGCAAACCTAGGTCTACACGAAAATAAAGACAGTGGAAATCTTCAGCTTCTACAAAAAAGTGCTGATACAATTGAGAGAACACCATTCTGACTTGCTTGGAAGTTAAATTGCCAGATGTTACTTTAGTCTCCTACCTTCTTCCTTTTGAGTGACTATCAGCATGTTTATTTTTGGAGAATTATTTTTATGGAGAAGTTACAATTTCTCAGAGGTTTCCTGCCATCTCTGCACTAGTTTTAAACATCTGAAAAGACTGCTATCGAAACATTTATAGAAATTTTGATGATAATCTCTATTCCGTATATATATAATTATACACACATAGTCTCCAAATATATTTCCATATTGTATATGTATTTCACATATATCATATATAATCCCATATACTATACATATTGCATCTCCATTTACGTATAATACATATTTCCCATATTATTATATATAGCATGTATATTTCTCACATATATCCCCGTATTATATTTATCATGTATATATATTAAGGCGAGGACAAAAATAGGTCAAAAAAGAGGGTCTGTGATGTGTGGGGGGGGGCTACAAGTGTGTCCAGCTGGCTTGAATGACCAGTGATGGGAGAGCTATATGTTACCAAACAAAGTTAGAGTTTAAAATCCGTTAACTTAGTTGTGTAATTATAGTCACTCATTCATTTTTCATATATTTTCTTCCATTATTTTTTGACTCAAAAAACATTTAAAGATGGCCTGTAATGAATGTAGGACATGGTTAGGTCCTAGTCTTTCTATACATTTCGTCAGGAAATCAGTATAATTTGTCTTTTGACTGGGCATCAATAAGACACAAGCTGTGAATTATTTATGAAATCACTACTTATAGCCTTAGTTTATATATACCAGCTTAGTCAAAATACAGTGATTATTTATTGAGTCATCTCCAAGTCAGTGCACTCATATGTAGTTATTAAAATCAGCATAAATATGGAAAAGAATGACATAATTTTGATGATAAAAGGGAGATAATTGAAAATAACTATACATCAAGTATCTTAGATCATGGGAAAAGAGAGATTTATTCTCTTTGTGGGGGGGTGGTTCTAGCATGTGCAATGTTGTATTTAAGGTAAAATTTGATAATAACAAGTTTATCAGAAAGTTAAATATGATTCTATTATTTTAAGACTTTAAATATGTACCATGCATATCATGCATATTTAGAAGTATCAAAATTTATTTTATAAAGACACTAGTTTAGAAAACTTGAATTTGAATCTGTGCTCTGTTACTAACTAGCTGGATATCTTTGGAAATTCATTTGACTTCATTGGACCTCAGTTTCTTAGCTTTAATATACTTTGAGTTAAACAAGGAAAACCAAATTAAGTATCTCTAGATGCTAGTTTGAATTTTTAATAGATTTCTTAAAGAAGAAGTTCCAGGACAATACCTAGATAAAACATATACCCAACTCAGGATCTTTTAGTGTTAACTTTTTAGGAAAAAATTTAATAATCTCTCAAAGCCTTGGATATTATTTGCTTGTACTAGAATTTGGTATAGTTATACACATACTGGCCAGCAACCTAACTTTGAGTTTAAATACCTTTTAAGCATTTGAAGAGAATGAAGAGTAGTTCCCAAGGGCTTCTCTTAATGATACAAAGAGCTTCATAACTTTTCTTTATGAAAGTTCTTTTTTAATCAGGGAATTGTGACTATATCATAGCAGGCAGGACTGGTCACATAAACTCACAGGATCAATCTGGCATTCAAAGGTTTCCAAAGAAATCTGGGTTGGTTTGTTTATTTTTGTTTGTTTGGGGAGGGCAGGTAATTAGGTTTTACTTATTTAATGGAGGTCCTGGGGATTGAACCCAGTCTGGGTTTGAATACTTCAGGTTCCTGTGACCCCTAGAGCAGTGCGGAGCACCGGTTGCCTTTACTTGCCTTCCACTGTGTTTCGGAAGCTGTTTGTGGAATTGGAATAAAAAGGAGGCGTGTCAAATAAACCAACTTCCAAGCACTGAGCGACATCCTGTGGTTCAGGAAGGCGTTGCACCATGGGTCTCGCCACGTTTCCTGCTGGATTTCTCCTAATTGGCCCACCCTCAGTGCCTGGGGAAAAGATGGGACAGGCAAACACTTGGAGAACATTCAGAGATCTTATCATTGCTTTTTAAATTTGTCTACATAACATGAACACTGAAAGACAGGTTTTCCATGGTAAAAGAGAAAAAAAATTTGAATGCATATTTAGTGGCATTAAAGTGAGAAAAACCCAAGTTACCATGTCCAACTTCTGTGATTAGGGAAGATATGTGATACACAAAATCATCTGAAGAAAGAGATAATCACGATAACAGGTAGAGGTCCTGGTATTTATTAAATCAACATGTGTTGCTCTCACTAGAATGTGCTAAAATGAAAATTCAATGGAAAACTGAATGTGGCCAAAATAATCTCATAAACTGAAGCTCTACACTGAAATCCATATTTCACACATATTTGAAATTTTGTACTTGAATGCTGTCTGTTTCTAGCCTTTAGAGAAATAAAGCAAAACAACCTTCAACCTCTCTGGGAAGTAGTCTATATTTCAATGAACACATACTTTCCAGCAATTAATGTGAGAAATAAAAATTTCGAGTGTCAGTAAGACAAACAGGTAAACAAAGAGCTGTGATACGGGGATAATACGCACCTCTAGGCACACACAGATGCTCAGGGGCGGAAAGGAGGGGGGAAGAGAGAGAGAGAGACACCAGTCCTTCCCATAGAGAGGGCTGGGAGCTTCCCAGGCCTTCAGGAAGGCTTCATTTAGGAAGAGAAGTTTGCAAAGAGCCCTGAAGGACTGAGGAGAATTTCCATAGGTGAAATAGGAGAAGTTTTACAAGTCAAACATTGTAGGTAGAGGTAATAGCAAGAGATGATCAGCTTTCTTCTACCTATAATTTAAGCCCCATTAAATACTCTGTTCTTGATTAGTGGTAGGTCCCTCAGTCTGGACACCATGCCTGGCATATAATAGACACTAACTAGTTTTTTGGTGTGTGTTGTTATGTGGGGAAATTGGGTTGACTGTAAAAGATGGCCTGTATGGGGAATAGCTTGCCTGAGGTAATGTGGCAACGTAAGGGAGTAGTGGACGGTGGGAAAGATTAGAAGCTACACCAGAACCACATTGTGAAGAAGTCAAAAAGCAAGATGAGACTGTTACATTTAATTCATCAGGAAGTGGGGAGAGGTCTTAGGTAAATGGGAGAAGAGGAGATTGGGTAGGAACATTTTGTGTTAGTTTGTCTCAGGCACTGGAGAGGAGTGTTGGTGCCCTCGAGGGCAACATGCAGAATAATACAGTGGGGTGGGACAGGTGATATTACAACATCTACCTCTGTTTATTTTCACTGATTGATGCAATCTCCGATGTTGTATGCCTTATAATTAATGTAATGATTGGTACTTGATGAATCAGTATAGCTAACTTCATTTATAGAATACAAAAATAAAATGCATGCCTATAGCGAGGTTGGAAAGTATACGTGCATTTTTTAGATGCATGTTATCATCAAATCCTTCAGAAAGCACTGGCTAAACTGTCAATTCAAGCTGATGTTTTGGGGATTACTGTTCAGAGAGCTGTCAGTCCATCCCAAGAAAAAAGTACTGATTACGTGAGTTTTGAAAACACGACAGCCTGATTTGCCTACATGGAGTTTCGTAGTGGAGAATTCTGATAGTAAAGAAATGAGTTAAACCTTTTTCATTTTAATCCAATGATTTTTAAATTTATTTGCACTTAGACAACTTCTGTCATTGAACCAACTAACATCCTATGGATGGATTGGAGTCATGTGGAATTTCTACGCAGGAATGAATGTCTGAAGTAGAAAGTATATTTGGGAAGTATTGTGAAGAAAAAGTGTGCTTTTCAAATGGTGAATCAAAGATGATAATTTAGTGGCTGAAAGAATGTTAGGTGTCAATAATTAATTTTTTCAGTATATTGAGTTTGGTGCAGTCATGAAATATTGGTGAGATATTGTCCAAAAAGCATATGAAGACATAAGCATGGGATGTCTAAGGGAAGGTTTGATCTAAAGATGTACATGTGTGAGTGCCCTGTAAAAGATGATGAGTGGAACCACAGAAATGGATAATTTCATCCAAGAAGAAAAGTAGAGAGAGGAAAAAATTACTATGAGAATTAAGTAAGATACCTTATTAAAGCATTTGCCACCATATCAGACACATAATATGTGCTCAATAAGATGTTAGTTTTTTTTTTCTTTTACTGGCCTAATAAATAAAATGATTGGTATTTACATCTTGAAGTAAATCAAAAGGTAACCTGGAAATTTGTTTCACTTAAAGTATATAACTTTAATTTTTCATGAAACTAGGTGTCTGAATTATGAGACTTGTTATTTTAACTGACAAGAAAAATTATGATATAATCTTCTCTCCTTTCTTTCTGTATCCTGTGCTGTAATTTTATTTACCCATTTAAATCATGCTCTGTTTTGGTACTCAGTCATCCGTATGAGTGGAAAATACCTGGAGAACTCCCAGGTCAAAATTCAATAGCCCAGGCAGAAAGAGCTGAGTATTTTGGTATGTAAAGATACACTGAACCTCAGTTTCATCTCCCTGCCACAAGGTGGGAGTGCTCATTCAGCAGGCCAAATAACAATTTATTCTAATTTTTAAACTTAGTAGAAAATTTTATATACTTATTTTGCTTATTCCTATATTCAGCTAAATAATATTTTTTTATTGAAGGAGAGTTGATTTACAATGTTGTGTTAGTTCTGGTATGCAGTATAGTGATTCAGTTATGCATATATATTTTTTTATTCTTCATTATAAATTATTATAAGCTATTGAATATAATTCCCTGTAGCTGTATAGTTGGACCTTGTTTATCTATTCTATATATAATAATTTGTATCTGCCAATCCCAAACTCTTAATTTATCCTCCTTTCAATAATCTTCTAGTGGTGAAAACATCTACCTAATTTCTTCATTCTATGTAAAATATTCTCTACTTAAGTTTACAAAGTAATTGAATATCTGATGCTTAAAAAACATACGCAGAATAAACGTTACATGTATGATAATAAATTCTCATAATTCTAGTTTTTATATGGAAGAACAAAAGTTCAAAATAGCCAACCATGCCTGAAGAAGAAAAATAAGATGGGGTAGAAAGACCCTGATAATTAAGACCTTGTGTTAGTAGCAAGGGACAGATATGAACATGATCCAAGGACAGTCACAGAAAGCTCCACATGAACAGACCCACATAGGAGAGAAACTTGACCTATGGCACAGGTGGCACTCAGATCACTGGAAAAAGGGTGCTAGGGTAGCTGGTTAAGCCTTCTCTTTCTGGGTTCACTTTGGGAGAGCTGGAAAGAGCAAGCTGGCAGACTTCTGTACAGTATCTTTGTTTTCTTAAAGGTATCCTGCATATCACCTTTTGATTTTTAACCTTCTGACTAGAAGTCAACAAAATAGTTAAAATAACAAAATAGTAACCATTATTATGTAATAATACCATTATATAATAATAATAAAGAGAGTGTGTGTGTATGTGTGTGTGTGTGTGTATGCATTCATGCATGCATGTATTTATGGCACTTCCAATTCTTTCTGCATATTTCAGATTTCCTAGGGAAACATTTTCTGTGAAATTCCAACACAGGACACATGACTGCTAAGCAATGGTGAGTGAACTAAGAGGATTAAGTAATGCAAATAGACATTTCCAATATAAGAAGGGGAGCAATGCACTGACCAGACTGCTCAAGAAAAGCAGTATAAAAATGTATAGCCACTTTCTTTTTCCCCTGGAGCATGCAGATTGCTTTGACTATCCTAGGTGCTCAGTAAGTATCTGTACATCCATTCTCCAGAATAAAAGTGGATTTTGGTGTGAAGCCCTTAGTAGAATGAAAAGTCTTTGGGCAACACATTTAGTCTCTTTACTTAAGAGGGAATTCAGAATTCTCGATGTCATTTGGAACTTACTGTTACAAAGGGTTCCCAGGGTGTCGTAATCTTCCAAGGATTCACAGACCACTCGCCATTGAGAAAAGACAGAGTTTGGGCTTATCAGTGTGAAATCAAAGTTGCTTCTCGATCCCATCAAGTCATCCGTGCAAATATCACAGACGTTCTTCCCGGTGGCAAAATTCCAGTAAGGAAGGGAGAAAGAAGGATCCTGCAGCATTTCCTAGATCACAGAAACTCTGTTAGCATTCTCTGCTTTTGTTTAAAATTCTCCCTTTGCTTGGCTTGCTCCCTGGCAGTCTGTCTCTGTTAGTTCTCTGCAGCCACGTGGGAACCAGGTAGTGTGTCAGTGGTGTCTGAAGGGCTAGAGGAAGTAAATACCGTATTTAACAAAGCCTCTAATTTAGTACAAGAGGTCACTTATGCAGTAGAAGGAATGAAACCCAACTCATTATACAGAAGTTTCTGCAAATGCTTTGGGGGAGGCATCTTCCTTTTCTTTTTTTTAAGCAGGTAATTAAAACTGGATAGACCAGAAATTATCAGTAACTTCTACTCCTTGACACTTCCACATCCTTTTGTTTTCCTATCTCTAATTCAGGCGTCACTAACTCAGGCTGGAGCCAGACCCAGCCTTGAGATATGTTACATGAAGCAGTGCTTTTGGTTTTGTTTGTTTGTTTGTTTTTTAATTTAACTGGAATGGCTTTAGGCGTTTAGATTCTGGTATGACTACAGACTACAGAGGCTCTTTCCCACTTGCTTTATCCACCTGGGCACTGAAAGCATTTTCCTCAGAGACCTCGCTTTGGACTGTAACCTATGAAGATGCAGGCTTCTGCCTGAAACTAATACAGACAGGGAATGCTAAAGGGACACAAAATAGTTCTTTCTGCACATGGTTCCTTAGACCAGGACCTAGTTTCCATTTAGTGCTGATCTCAACAGTTTAAAAAATGCTGGACTAAGGTCACATGCTGTTTTTTTTTTTTTTTTAATATTGGGTTCCTTAAAACACACATTTATTGTGTTTGTCATTTCTGATTCCTTTTGGCTCTGGGGGAGTTCTGTTTAAAATGTGGGTATGAATGTAGGGATAGCCATTGTTTTATCTCACCTTGCAAGCAGTTAGTACATTTTTGTTTTTTTAATATAAACCCTTGCTGGGAAACACTTCCTTGTCCTCAGGGTATTGTAGAGGGTCAGAAGCTTTCCAGAGCATCCCCACTTACTGATCTCTAGGGGTTTGCAGTACTCGTTTAGATGCCATTGTTCTGGTTCACAGAAATTAGTGACAGCTTCCAAGGGATCATTAAGCGTCAGCTTGTGGTTCGCAACTGACATTTGGGAGCTGGAGAATATTCATGTGGCATTTCAACTGTGCACTGCATTTAGGCTGTAATGTACTGGATCCCTTGTGCTGTTGGGTTTGAAAAACGGAAGTCATAGGGGTTGAAGTTGACTCAGGCAAAATTGCAGCTTTTACATACTTTCCACCTGCCCTTTCATTTTGGTGTGCCCATGGGAAAATGACTTGAAGGCATGAAGATTTAGGGTCGATTATAAATGACAGATTTATCTACTCATAATCTACTAAATATCTTACTTGAAATCAGAGCTATAAAATAGGAAGTTCTGAGTATCAAATGAATTCATTTACTCACTCTCAAACTGCATATAGATGGACTACTTACGTATGAATATTCTGTTCTGTATTTTTTGTGCATTAAATCTCTCCCTTCAATCCATTATTTTCTCAGATAGTGCTGGGTACAAGCCTGCCACAAATCAGTTAATGAATCTGCCCTCAGATATTTTCTCTGCCCTCAGATATTTTTAGATTAATTTTCAGATTTTAATTTGGGGGGAAAGATTCATTGCTGTTATTTTGCATATGAAACAGTCCATTTGTGGATTTCCTAGTTGAGATCTAATACTTTGAAGATTCATTTTAAAATTACAATGTTTTTCTTAAGATATAGAGCAGTTAGTAAAACAAACAATAGCAAAGTATTTATGTTAGCATACTTTAATATTTTAATGTGATTTTAGCTTATCTCCTTAAAAGTGTACAGGAAATAACTGTGTTTGGTTTGATTTTCACTTTATGCCAAAAAAGCCTACACCTTTTAAATGAAAGTGATGTCTGAGAGACAGGATGTTTTTAATAGTTTTCTTCTATAAGCCTCAAAGTTGTAGGGAGCATAGAAAGAAAATGGAATTCAATTAAAATATGACACTGTAAGTGAAAAGTATTTTTTTCATAATTTAACCCCTATACCATGCCAGAAAGAATCATCAGTTGGGATTTGGAAGAATGAGAAGTTATAACACTAGCTTCATCCAAACCAGGAGGAGGTACTGGTTTACATTTGGGGAGGAAGACATGTCAAAATGAGATTCCTTTGTTGCAAACCACGCGAGGGTCATTTTTTCAATGACAGAGCTGGAGAATACGTCCAGTGCTTTAATTCACACCTATAAATGTCTCCACCGGCTTCCTCATCATTGATGTGACTTTCTTTTCACTTTGCAAAGGATAAAGATTAATTGATAAGGGAGTAATTAGTATAGGGAGAAGCTTAGCAGAATGTCAGAAGCAGATTAATAATGTGAAATTGCTTGGTCAGTGCCTGTTTTGATCATTCGGAACACAGTGAATTAAGACGACTTACAAGCATGGCGCCTCCTGCGTAAAGGCTATGAAAGTGGAAGTGTTTGGTGCGTACCTGCATGTCTCTCTCCAGCTGCAGCAGGTGGTACCTGTGCCACGTGAGAAATGCTGGTCCCTCGTGAGAGAAATCCACTTCACCAAAGCTCTCCTGCCCTGCCCCAAGGAAAGTCTTTTTGACGGAGTAGTAGTGGGTCCAGACAAAGTAGTTATAAATGGAAATGTTCTCAAATTGGGGCGTGTTGCCGTCTGGCCCCAATATTTCCTCTGATCTCCTGGTGGCGATGACAAACTGAGGGTGATTTGTGCGCTTTGCCATATCCAGGGCCCGGATGAAACGGTTCTTTTCTTCAGTACTTAAGTCCAATAGGTTTCTCCTGACTTTAGGGATACAGAATTCAAACGTGAAAACATCTGCCTTGTGAGCGTGGGTAGAGAATGAGCCTAAATAATCGTTAAGCACCATGTCGTCTTCACCCAGTAATGATAATTCGCATGTTTGCTCATATCACCTTAGACTGTTAAAAATACCCCTGGCTAAAATCCCTTCTTCAGGCCTGCTTCTTCTCTCCCTTCCACTCCCTCTCTTTCTCTCTCTGACTTACTCGAGGATTCCTGTTACTTTTCCTTTATCTGATGGTGGACTTTATGATTCTGCGATCCTGCTGTGTTTACCTCTGTTCACTACTGGCATATTTCTTGGAATTTCCTACCTTATTAATATCATAAATTTTTCAAAGCCATGGTATGTGGTATAGCATAGTGGTTAATACCAGAGCCTCGTTCCATGACTCTGCCCACATTTCTTGAAGCATCAGTTTTTCATTCAGGCGTGTGTGCATGGGAAAATACCTGCCTTACAGAGTTGGAAAGATTAAAGAGTATGCACATACAAAGCACTTAGACCAGAGCCTGGCTCATAATAAAGCCTCCATCAACGTTCTGTTAAACTCTTGCTCCTATGTTTGCTATACAGAGAACAGTCGAGTATTGCTGGCTGTTACTATTTAAAGCTTTCTCATTCATTGCTCTTTAGGCTGCAGGCCAGGCTCATTGTGTAAAATGACTGAACTTGATCAGAGAGGGAAACGCCTTTGTGGTCAGCCAGGGAAGAGGGGGAAGCTCATGGATTAGAGCTGGACAGATCTCAGTGTGAATTCCAGGTTTCCCACATACCGGCTACATGGATTTGACCTTCCTGTCTAACTTAGGACATTTAAAACAATGACCTTGAGAAGTTACTAAAAGGTCCAATTATAAACACTTAGCACACTCCTAGTATCAATTGGTTGCTCAACAAATGTTTTGGAAGGATATGTTATTAGTCAGAAGACTGGAGCATCAATTTCAACTCTTTACATCAAATACATTTCTTAGCCTCTCTAAGCAGCTCAGATGATTTAGGATTCTGTTGAGTGTGTGGAGTCCCATGCAGAACCGGGTATCTGTTCACACCTCCACTTACCTGTGAGAACCCTCTGGTCACAGGCAGGTCCTCTCCATCCAGGACGGCAAGTTCCACAGTTGTATCCTGAGAAATTGCCATTGCAGTGGCATGTCCTGTTGAAGAACCGTGTGGGCCACTTCTCTCTGTCATCTCGGCCATCGTGTGGGTACTGGGCACTGTGGGGTCGGGAGTCAACCGTCAGGGCATCACACCTGCCCCTTCCTGATGAGGAACCACAGCGGTCAGTACCAGGCCCGGACAGTGGGGACAGATCTGGGCAACACACACCACTTCTCAGAGCCTCAGGGGTGGCACAGTCCCTTGGGAATTGAGCCCAGGCCTGCTGGAAAAAAAGCAGGGTCAAGAAGGTGTATCCCAGAGAGAGGAGTTTCCAGGCTTCCATTCTGCTTGTAGTTAGAATGCAGGACGAGGCTCTGGTTGGTAGCCCTTTGTGTAGAGACTGGGGCACACGTGAAAATCAAGCTGGAAAGGAAAAAGCAAAATGGAATTATGCAAGTTTTTTTGAACTGTTACAAATAGCAGGAGCCCCTGCCCAACCCACCTTCAAAGTGCTTTTCCTGTCTGTGAAATGACATTTCAAAAAAAGGCTAAAACTAAGGATTTACCTTTAAAAATTTAACAGCTATCATGTCTACAAAATGAATTCCCTGTCCTAGTTATTTAATTTTCTTCATTTCAAATTTCTATTTATACATCAAAAAATAGTTATCCTGGAGGTCATTTATGAAAAGCACTCATGAGCAGGTCGCCACCATTAATGACATTTAAGCATGGAGCTGAAAGAGGAAGGCTTGGAAGCAGATTTCTGGCCAGTTAATTTCCATGATTCCAAGTCCCCCATATCCTGATGGAGTTTTAGCAGGGGTCTACCCACTCCCCATAGAGCTTCCCAACAGTACCTTGAACTCCAGAGGGAATTCTCTGCTCAGCCTCTCTTAGATCTCAGTGTTTTATATTTGCTTCTTCCCTGATGTCAGAGCTGTTAATTGCCTGTGGGTTTCTGCCTGATAACTAATCTCAAAGCTCTTCACCCAAAGTGGCAGGGGCTGGTCCTCTCTTCCACCCTTTACTAATCCCCTTTCACTTCAGTGAGTTTTTCTGCTCTTTAAGATTTTGGGTAGCACATGATTGCTTTCCCACTGGTTTCCTTGTGATGCTTAAAGTTTTAAGAAAAGGTCAGAGCCATTAGTTTTGAATACAGTGAGTCAGAGAAACTAGAGAGCTTTTGTTTTCATTGTACAGATTTAATTTTTTCCTTTGACAGTATATCTTTATTTTTTGGCTTGGGGGGGTGGGTAAGTTAATTCAGTTTATTTATTTATTTAAAAAAATTCTTTTAATGGAAGCACTGGAGGTTGAACCCAGGACCTTGTGCATACTAAGCACACACTCTACCACTGAGCTGTACCCTCTCTGCCCCAACAGTGTCTTTTTTTTTCCTCTCCTTTTTCAGTTTTATTAGGTAGAATTATTACAGTTTGACTGCACATACACATTATATTGCATGTAAATGGATATCTATAGTATGCTGCACTTTTTTTAGTTTACATATATGTACTAATTATTGTTTCTAAGGACAGATTAGATCTTTAGCTCAACAGTATACCTTTTGAAGATAAAATGTGATTACTTATGTTTTCCTAGTGATAAAGGGCTAGCTAGGCTATGCTTGTACCTGATGGTAGCTTTTGGTTGTATTCAGTCTTGAAAATAGATACTGACATTCTTAAAATTTCTAGGGAGAATAATTGCAGTAGAAAAATCGTCAGATGCAGTTACACCAACCCCCATGACATTGGCTGTCATGGCGTCTGCCAGTACTGACGGGCGATACTTCAGACCCCTTACTCCACTGGGGTGGTGTTCATCTCTGTGACAGAGCATCACAGGGGCACTGCTAAGTCTGTTGCTGAGAAAATGACCACCTATTAGCTTATTCTTTCCTACCTTCTCTGCAGGCAGTCTTAAGTCAATGAACTAAGGGTAATAGAGTTATGTATTTCAAGATGAGTTTTCCTCTGGAGCTGAGAACCCATACATATGAAATCAGCCTTCAAAACTAATCTTTAGTTTGGAATACATAATTACTGTACAAAAGTTATCAGAATTCATAATCAGGATTAACTGTGCTATTTGAGTCTCAGCCAAAAAATTGTCCAGGAACCGATATAAGGGACTTGGGTATATGATTACAAACAAAAAGCCAACCAAGGCTGTGTCTATAAATTAAGATAAAAAAGAATAAGATGGATCTAGGACATGGCTCTTTGTACAGGCCATCAGCGTGATTTATTACAGCTGTATCAAGCCATGGTTATTAAGATTTGTGTCTGTAAATCTTAAGTGTTATTCTTTTTAAATTTATTTTCATATTATGGTCTGTCATGTATATAACAGTCTATTAATGTGAATATCTCTTAGGATATTTCCTTAAATGTTTTGAAAAACAAAGCAATCCTTGTTATGATCTATTCCATACATAGACACCGAAAGTCCCTTTTTTTCCCCCTGGATCTCTAAGGCATTAGAATCACAGAAGTGCTAGCTAGCTTCTTTACTGTATAAGTAGGCTTCAGTGACCAGACTTTTTTAACCAATACTATGTATCCAAGCTGTTACCTATAGCAATATTTTATGTTTGTTTTTAACTGATACATGAATGTAAGAATATACTTGATATATATCCATTCTCCTGTTAGTGAACATTTGGGTTATTTTCCAAGATTTTTAATTTTTTTTTTGGTCTATAAAGAGTGTTCCTATAGTCTTGTAAATGTTTCTTTTTGAACACATATATAAGAATTTCTTGTGGTAAATATCTGGAAAGTGGATTGCTAGTCATAGGATTTGTGAATGTTTGTAAGATAATTTTCAGCTGTTTTCCAAAGTGGTTGTATCAGTGTATATTCCCACCAGTGATACATGAGATTTCTTATTGGTTCACGAACTTCCTAACACTTGGTAGACTTGATTGACATATATAGATATAAATATTTCATATATCTTAATAGCTAATATGTTTTAATATGCTCTTGAGCTTTTATCTGTTCTGTTTCCTTTATTGTGAAATGTTTTTTCATGTGTTTTGCCCATTTTAGAATTACGTTTTTGTCTTTTTGATATAGATGAGTTCTTTCTGTATTCTGGTTTCTAATCTTCTGTCTGATAAATATATTGAAAATATCTTGCTCTAATTTATGGCTTAGTTTTTGCATTCTTGATACAATCTTCTGATGATTAGTAGTTTATTAATTTTTTGTTGAAGTATAGTCAGTTACAGTGTGTCAATTTCTGGTGTACAGCACAATGTCCCAGTCCTGCATATACATGCAAATATTCATTTTTATATTCTTTCTTATTAAAGGTTATTACAATATATTGAATATAGTTCCCTGTGCTATACAGAACAAATATTTTTATATAAAATGGATGACATTTGCAAATCTCAAATTCCCAAATTTGTCCCTTTTCTCCCCATTCCCCATGGTAATTGTAAGATTTTTTTTACTATGTCTGTGAGTCTGTTTCTGTTTTGTAGATGAGTTCATTAGTGTCCTTTTTTTTTCTTTTTTAGATTCCATGTTTGAGTGATACGATATTTTTCTTTCTCTTTCTGGCTTGCTTCACTTAGAATGACAATCTCCAGGTCCATCCATGTTGCTGCAAATGGCATTATTCTATTCTTTTTTATGGCTGAGTACTATTCCATTTTATAGACACACCGCATCTTCTTTGTTCAGTCATCTGTTGATGGACATTTTTGCTTTTATGTCTTGGCTATTGTATATAATGCTGCTGTGAACATTGGGTGCATATATCTTTTTGAATTAGAGTTCCCTCCAGTTATATGCCCAGGAGTGGGATTGTTGGATCGTATGATAAGTCTATTTTTAGTTTTTTTGAGGAATCTCCATACTGTTTTTCATATTGGCTGCACCAAATACATTTCCACCAACAGTGTTGGGGGGGTTCTCTTTTCTCCACACTCTCTCCAGCATTTATTGTTTGTGGACTTTTGAATGATGACTATTTTGACTGGTGTGAGGTGGTAGTTCATTGTAGTTTTGATTTGCATTTCTCTGATAGTTAGTGATATTGAGTATTTTTTCATGTACCTATTGGCTATTTGTATGTCTTCTTTGGAAAATTGCTTGTTTAGATATTCTGCCCATTTTAGATTGAGTTGTTTGTTTTTTTTGGTTATTAGGTTGTATGAGTTGTTTATATATTCTGGAAATTAAATGTTTGTCAGTTACATCATTTGCAAGTGTTTTCTCCCATTCCATAAATTGTCATTTGTTTTGCTTATGGTTTTCTTTGCTGTGCCCTAATAAGTTTAATTAGGGCCCATTGGTTTATTTTTGCTTTTATTTCTATTTCCTGGGTAGACTGCCCTAGGAGAACATTGCTAAGATTTATGCCAGAGAATGTTTTGGCTATGTTTTCTTCTAGGAGGTTTATCATGTCTTGTCTTATATTTAAGTCTTTAAGGCATTTTGAGGTTTGTGTGTGTGTTTGATGGGTGAGGGAGTGTTTTAACTTCATTGATTTACATGTAACTGTCCAGTTTTCCCAGTACCACTTGCTGAAGAGACTGTCTTTTCTCCATTGTATATTCTTGGCTCCTTTGTCAAAGATTAATTGACCATAGGTTTGTGGGTTTGTTTATTTCTGGGCACTCTATTCTGTTCCATTGATACATATGTCTTTTTTTATGCCAATACCTTGCTGTTTTGATTACTGTAGCTGTGTAGTATTTTAATGTCATTGTATCACTCTTTTGTTAGTAGTTTCCATGTGTTGCTTAAGAAATCCTTCCCATTCCATAAGCAATGAACTATTTTTTATATTTGTTTTAGTATTTTAAATATTGACTTTTATATTTCAGTGTTTAAACAGTTATGGAATTGGGTCTTGCGTCTGATGTGAATTAGGAATCTCAGTTAAATTTTTTATTCCATATAAATACCCAAATTTTCTGAACACCATTTACAAAAGTGTCCATCCTTTCTCTAATCATCTGCAACATTACTCTTTAAGATTTTCATGGTTAAATGCATTCATTTCTGGCATTGCTATTCTGTTCTGTTGGTGAATTTGACTACTCCTCTGTCAATTCTAGATATTCTTGATTACTGGTACTTTATAATAGATCTTATTGTAGTTGAGAAAGTTTTCCCAAATTTTTCTTTCGGAATGTTTTCTAACCTTAGGTTTGTTAGCATTTTGTTTAGAATATTTTGGAAGCTATGTTAATGAGTGAGTTATGCCTGAAGTATCGTTCTCAAACCCTCCTTGTCTGTATTTGGAAACAAAATTTTTCTGGAATCATTGAATATATTGTGGAGTGTTTTTCTTTATTATTTTCTTAGTCTGTGAAGATATTTGGGTAATACTGAGACAGTTTGTTCCTTGCAAATTTGATAGAAACCCCTGTAAAATTATCTGGGACTGCTGTTCTTTGTGGAAAGATTTTTAATATTGATGAAATATCTTCAATGTCTGTATGACTATTCCTGCTTTCTGTTTTTGTTTTTTTTTTAAAGTCATATAGAAAGTTCTCTCACTTTTAGTTTATCTCCATATAGTTTATTTTACTTTAGTTCCTGAGTGGTGGTTTTGAAGAGGTCACTGTGCTGTTTTCTCATTGATGTTGAGCTTATTCAGAAATCTGTTGTCTTTCTTAACAGTTGTTCCTTTGAAAGTTATCTCTCTTTTCTTTCTCAGACTACTTTTAAGATCTTCTTTCTTTGTCTCTGCTTTCATAGATTGTGTACAGATATGGATCCATTTTTATTTATTCTACGTAGTTTGCCTTTTGCTTTATGTATTTGTGGATTCCTGAC
This sequence comes from Vicugna pacos, assembly GCF_048564905.1. Classification (NCBI taxonomy): domain Eukaryota; kingdom Metazoa; phylum Chordata; class Mammalia; order Artiodactyla; family Camelidae; genus Vicugna; species Vicugna pacos. Next base: position 26,651,715 of record NC_132990.1, read on the forward strand.
TTTGTCAATTCTGGAAATAGTTCAGTGATTTTTCTCTTGAAATTTTGCCTCATCTCCACAGTCTTTATTACTTCTTTTGGCCGTATGATTAGGCATATGTTCTCATTCCATACTTCATACCTCTTCCTCTGTTTTTTTATTTTATATACATTGGCTGGGTGAATGGTTTCTGTTGGAAGATCCATATAAGTTGTTGAGTGTTTTTGAACATTGTCGTATCAGTCAGTTGGAGCTTCCTAAAGTCAAGTGGAAATTGACTTTTATCATTGAAATGATATTAAAATATGTAAAGAAAATAATAATGACTCAATAATAATTGAGTCAACAGCCTAGGCCTGAATTTATTAGAATCATAAAACACAAGCTGGGGGTTTTATTATTATAGTATAAAATGCCTCTCTTCCCTGAAGGCTGTGGTCTAGGAATATACCAATATGTTTAACAGGCAATTCTATGACTGGTTATCTTAACTCACCAGGCTCAATGTTCAGATCAATAATTTAAGTTGTTTTTCTGTTACTGCACAGTTGTAGGGAAAAAAAGAAAAGAAAAGGAAGAATGCTAGTTACCTCAAAAGTCACCAAATAAATATCTATACTGTGTTTGGTGGTTGAGCCAGATCAACAGATAACACCACTTTTTGCTTTTTATTACTTTATGATATACTTGGGAAGAACCTATATACAGGTAAATGGGAAAAGGAAGAGATCCTTTGGGAAAGGAGAAATTATTAAGAAAATAACCTATTATACCTAGAATGTTGGAACTGAGACCAGAAGGGAGAAATTTGGTTACAGCCAAGGATGGGTAAGCTGGACTGAGCTCATAATTTTTTTTTTAATCGCTAGTTGGCCACACTAGACTGGTTCATGGTATGAATCATTAGATTTTGTAAAGAGATGATTGGCTTTTTCTACCTTCCTAGAAGTTTAGGAAGCAAATATTTTATTAAGGTTAGAATTTATAGGCAAAGGGAAAAATTTCAGATACTTTTTTATCCGTCTTTTTTCTTATATAATTATTGTTATGTATTACATAATTCTGTTTATTATGAATAGAGTTTCATGGAAAGCACATTTTTTTCCTATAAAAATGAGTTATTATTTGCACATTTTTCCTTTGTATTCTATTTCTTAGTGGAAAGCTGTAAGTATGCTTCTACAAGCTTTAGTTTCCTTTGTTTTCAATTATATTAATGTATCTTCTCTGATATCTATGCTAACATTGTACTCTTGTTTCTACATGAAATATGTAGTTCTTCTTGAAAAGTGCATACTATATACTCATATGGTGCTATAACTTTGCATAGTATCTTTTCTTTCAGAATATATTTTTATATTATTTTTTATACAAGGCACAATCCTGTTATATTGACATGGATATTAGAAAAGCCTAAAAATTCGTCGGATTTGCTATTCCTTATGCAGACTCTGAACAGAGTAAACGGATTACCTTGAAAATATTTTCCTTCAAATTTCTGTCAGAAAGCTAACACAAATATTTAAAAAAAAATACGTAGAAGGTGACATACAGAATCCATTGCTTCTTCCTGTTTGTTTCACACGAACTGCATCCATCAGTTGGTCTAACAGAGTCTCTCTTGCAGCCACTATTTTCTCTCACCTGACCTTTGGCAAAAAATCAAAGTTTATTTTCCACACAAGATTTTATTTTTCACTCAGCAGCCTGGGAGAGCTTTTTATTACTGATCCCTGATTACCACTGCTATCAACAAAACCCTTCAATGAATTCCAAACAGAGCTAGCGAATAAAAGCCAAGTGCTTGCAGAAATCCCCATGATCTGGCCCCTCCTGTCTCTCTCACTGCCCTCCCTGTTTACCTTCTCCATTCACCACGTCCTTCCCTACACTTACTAGTCCCTCTGCCATTGCCCACGTCTTTGTATGACTTGCTCCGGAGTCACTTCATTCAGGTCTCTGTTCCGACATTGCGAGGCCTTGACTGACAACCCGACCTAAAATAGACCTCTGTGTGCATAACCCCATCACTCAGTACTCTTTTATAAGACTAAGTCTTTTTTATAGTACTAAACATTGCCTGAAAGTTTTATTACTCATTCATTTTGTACTTGTTTATCGTCTGTCTCCCTTGTCGGAAGGCAAGCTTTTGTCTTTCTTCCAATGCTGAGCAGAGAGATTTCTAGAGAGCCATATAGCCATTTTTGAAATGAACTAGAACTAGACATTAGACTGACTTACTCCCAGTCTAGTGATTAGTCAGAACTCCCACTAGAAGGAATAAATATAACCTGCCTCCAGTATTTTTATTAACATTATTTTCATGAGCATCTATTATTTCCCCTAAGTGCTATGCATATATTATCTCTCATTCTTTAAAAATGTGATTAGAATATTACTTTTATTCCTGCTTTCAGATGTGGAAACAGAGGCTTATGAAGATTAAAAAATTTCAAAAATTGTATAATTAGTAAATGGCAATTTCAGGTTTTGGAAGCAACTTAGTTTGATTCTAAAATGTGCTTTGTAAGAACTGCTCACATTCTAAAAAAAAGAATGCTGGAGAATGGAAAGTGTGTTGTGTTTTGAGTCATAAAATATACTAGCTTTGCCTCACTGAGAAAGTGCTGTTGTTTTTCTGAGTGTCAGTCCCTCATCTATAAAATATATGTGATAAATATATATAACTAGCAGAGTGCAGGCAAGCAATACTAGTTTAATAAGCAAATTAATCAAAGATAGAAATCTTAACATAGAAGAAAAATACTGAAGTTAACATCTTCTTCATAATTATCTGAGTACACTGGAACACATTTTACACCATACCTTTGTTATTACCAAATATCTAATCAGATTTATGAGCAGTTTTGTGAAACAAAAATTTTAAACATTGAAGAAAGTGGGAAAGCTGAAATGCCAGTCTCTGTTAATTGTGAGCACCTGGCAGTAGACTGCCAGCAGTATTTTCTACCACATGTACTGACATCGCTCTTCAGCTTATGGGTGCTTTCTAATGCAGGAGGCTGGGGCAAGGTGTAAAAAGAAAAATGTGCTTGTGTCTTCCCTATATGACCAAACATCATGGAATGGTTAAAAATGCTGTAATCTAGCAAATTTGTTCACAGCATAGACCAGAAATGAATGTCAAAATGTATGTGCCACACTCCTTGGCTCGCTGTAGAAATTTTTTTCTAACATTTCTCTGATGGAAATTAAGTTTGTACAGTAGTTTTGCCTTATGATGAGACAAAGGGCTAAGTCTAAATCTGCCTGCATCTATCTATAGCATGAACCAAATAATACCTGTGTATATTAAAAAATACCTATTATTACCAGTTTAATATAACAAATGTGCCAACTCTTACATAGATGATACTGTTGAATTGCGTAAATGATCTCTCGGTAAAAAAGCAGTGTTAAATCAAACAAATAGCTTTGAAGGCAATAGGAAATAAGCATAATGAAGAGTAATCAACAGAGAATTAAGAACTGGGCTTTTCAGATAAACACATATGGGCAGCATAATAAGAATTATTAGTAACCACCACTGGTGTGCATGTCCTACCTTCATAGTCCATGTAATGCCCTTATCTTGCTTCTTTCTCTTTCCTAGTTCTTACTTTGAAATTTTACAATAGCTACTTACAAAAGATGTAACCGAAAAGCTAAATTATAAATACCAGGAATTTAGGTTAAATTGAGAAGAAAAAGAGATTCAGGAGAATCTTTCTTTTTCCAGAAAAAAAATTTTGATGAATATTAATATCTTTAGTGATCATTTGTGGCAAATGGTACCGAATATGTTCATTATTCAATTGGATTACAAGTTATTAAGTTATATGCTTTGTTGTACTAAGCTTAGATTCGTGGCTAGAATTCCAAAGGCATTAAAGCAACTGAAAGTCATCTGTTAAGCCAGTCATGTGTTTCTGCCTCATGGAGAAGCTTAAGTTCTGTGAAAGCAAAGAGGAAGAATGTTAGGACTATGTTTGTGTCACTGAGCAGAGATTTCTATCAAACATAACATTGCTATTTTAGTGCAGAATATTTTGAGTTGACATCTCAGACAGTGTAGTTTATGATAAAAAGTGCCATTAATTTCTTAATTGAGTTTTCTAAACTCAACACAACATTGCAAATGCTGGTGTAGGGCCAGTTAACAATAATTTGGTTTCTGTGTAGTGAAACTCTCTCTTGCTAAGTTAAGATGAAAGCACTTAAAGTATTTCTTTTACTGATGATTTATATCCTACTTGTACAAAAGACCTTGTAAGAGTTCTCTACAAAGCAATTTTAAAATAAATGCGTATTAGGCGTCTAAGTCATAATAATCAAAAACACTTGTTTTGGGAGTAAAATCAAGTAGTGTACTTGTGTAGTTAAAATTATTGTGCACATTTCCAAAGATCATATCTGCACTATAATATTTGTAAAAGATAAAGTTTCCATTATTTTGAGATTTTTAAATACAAGAATAAGGCATCATCATAACCATATCCTCTTATTTATCATCTACTCAGTGCTCGGGGCTGAAACAGGGCTGATGCTCTGAAAATAATGGGTAATACAGCCATTGTGTTCCAAGTGGTTACAAAATAGCTTTTATATGTATGTGTGTGTGTGTGTGTGTGTGTATATATATATATAGAGAGAGAGAGAGAGAGAGAGAGCGAGAGAGAGGACGCATATTGACTCACTTCTTAACTTTTCTAATCATATTTTGAAATTATGTAGAAATGAGCAAAATATCAAGCCTATATAATTGATCAATAATGTTGACACTTTCTGCTTTAACTTCTAATACAATATTCAAATATAAAATATAGGAATAGTGATAGAGTTTTCTAGCAAAAAAAAAAAAAAAGATTTAAGGAGCCGTAAGCATTTTACAGTAAAGAAGATGTCAATTAATACAGAGTGAATACTAAACCATTTTTTTCTTATTAACTGCTTGAAAAATTTAATGTATGGGATGTCATTTTAATTTATATATACTATATTATTTATAATAGTTATATCTAGATATGCATTATATAAAATATAGTAGCCATGTATAATGTAATATATAATATATAGAGATGTGTAATATATACTAGGGTATGTGTATATATATGTATATGTATATGTACATATGTATAATTTTGGGGAGTGACTGCTTTATCAGTTTGGGATTTAGTCTGTCTAATTTGATGTGCATGTACAATGGACACGGAGTCTTATTTCTGAGAGAACACCTTACAAAATGACGGGAGAGAGCCCTCTAATTTCTGTGGTGCACCAATCTGGCCTCATGGATGAGGTGAGGCTGGAGGTTGGGTGGTGACATTTCTTCCTCCTCTCTTTCCAGTATGATCCCTTGCACACACACACACACACACACACACACAAAACGATGACTGACTTTATATTTTTAACTCTAGTTGCAGCCACAGAAAAGTTTCAGACACACCGTAGCTTATCATAATTGTTCATTTCCTTCTCATGTGATGGGTAAATGGATGTTTCTAATAAGAGTGGTTCTCCTTTAGGTTCGAGAATTTATATTACTTTCATTTTGTGAATCTTACATCTTCGACACATGGTTTCAAAGATCACCATGCCAATTGCATAAATATAGTAAAAATGGAAGGAATATGGATTATTATTATAAGGAAGATTTTTTTATAGACCAGACTTGAAAGTAGCTTTCATCACTTCCTACAAAATTCTGTTGGCTAGAAATTAGTCATTTGTCCCCATCCTATTACAAGGGAGGTTGGGAAATGTCATCTACTATATCCCAAGGAAAAAGAGGAAGTAGGTTTGATGATCAAGTAGTCATCTCCATTCCAGTGACCAAACATTAGCTATTTTGAAGGTTTCAAAATAGCCAGCATAATAATTATAAATATGTATTTATTGTTTCAGATGGAAGATCTATGATACTTTTGATATGTGGAGCTTATTAGTGATTCTGTTTTCTTGTCTGTAAAAAAAATCTGATTTATGCTTATACTACTATTTAGAAGTGGCTTGACAGAGCTTCTAAATAAATGGCTATATCCCATGGGTAAAATTCCTCACGTATCAGTTGGTACCTCAACCATAAAAGAAGAGGAGGAAATGGCTCCCTTTCTCAATGAGCCTGCCTCTAACTTGGGAGACAGAATTATGATCCTCAGAACGTGTTTGCTGAAATGCCTGATAGTGACTACAAAGGAAATGGAAATTGAATAAAGAGAAAGATCATTATGGACTGATACATGATCAGGGATCTTTTCCAGGCTAGAGTATGAAGAAGACATCATACTGATGCTTGGAGATTGTAGTGCTGCTGTGGTGCCAAGACAGTGTTCAGTGCTTACGTTGCTGTTAATTCACTGAAATGGATATCATGTGTTTGTAATAGCATTCAGTGCAAAGTAGCACACTGCATTAGTGATACCATGATAACCACCTCCACAAGCATGAAGCTCAGGAGAAGGGGAGGATCTCAGGAGCTTAGAAGACAAATAGATGTTGATTGAAAAACACAAGCAAAATTCAGACCTTAGTCAAATTTATAAAATTTGGGGCAATTACATGGGCTGGAGAAACCAGGGACATTTCCAACTGTGAGAAATCAATTGTTATCTCTTAGTTTCACCTCTTTAAGACAGGAAGCCAAGGATGCTAGGACTTCTTATTGTTGGCAGAATCACATTTCCCATTTAAAAACACTTCTGGCCCCTATTTACAAATAACACAGTAACAAGCATGCAAAGATTTACAAAGGGTGTGACTGTCCTGTTGGGGCCATTGACAAGATATTTTAGTGTCTTCACCAAAATGCAATAAAATTAGTGCTACTAGAAATTAAGTACTGCTAGCCAAAAGAGACTCCTTCAGTTTTGGATTCATTTCCTCATCCTTATTGTCCACCTGAAGGACAGTTGGTAACTATTTCACTTGGTGCTTGTAGAAACCTCAGTACTAAAGGACATTGGATCATTCTGAGACCAGAAAAAACTAGTAGCTTTGGGTAATTTCAGAGACATTCAAATTAGAGCAGATCAAGAGAATTTACTGATCAAGTGGAAACAGTACATTCAAGAGCAGGTGATGCGGGAAGCTCAGAGGAGGAAGTTCATTTACTGCTTTTAAATGGAACGTTATTTACTACTTGTCAACTGAAAGACAGCTCTTCAGGCACCTCCCTGACCCGTCATATGGTTACAAAAGTAGCTTCATGTATAAAAGAGATCTACCCAAAGCCTAAGTACCCTAAATCTTTTTAAAGCCAAGTTATGTTTAAATTGTCTTAAATCTAATACTGAAATCCTATAAAAGGTTGAACTTTTAAAAAATTGTTACCTTAAAAATTACAATTAAACCTTGAAATATGCAAATGAAGAAGTGAGGCTGCAGAAGGATATCATAATCATTGTCGAATTTACTACTAAAGTAGGGTGACACATCTATGCAGTAATGGACTGAGGAAGATCACCTAGTTTTGGTCTAGTGTGATCAAGCTAGTTATTTGTCTCTATTTCAAATACATGATTTTTATTCAATTAACATATAATTTTCTGATTTATAGATGGGAAAAGCGAGACATTTAAGAAATTAAAATTAGGGGATCCAGAAACATAAATGAAAAGCATGATCAATACTGATGGACTTTGTGCACACATATGATTACTACTGTTATTTCCTGCAAGTAGTTTTGAAATATTTAGATGGATTATCACCTCTTTCTTTTTCCCTTTTCTACGAGTGCGCGCGCACACACACACACACACTCCTTACCCTGACATCTGTAAGATCCATTTTATTTGGTTATGTAAATCAGTTTAGGTAAGAAGATAGAGCTTTTTTGTTTATTTGTTTTATTTCTTTTTTTTTATTTGCTTGCACACTATTTTTTGTTTTATTTTTTTTTTATTTTGACCATAAGAAATTTGAAGAGACAACCAAGTTTTGTTAACACTCACATTAAAGATGTCTCAATTTTTAGATAACTTTCCAGAAGTCAGACCATGGTGGAGACTCCCCTGACCTCTCCACTTCTTCCCTAGAACCAAAATTTACTCTTTCCTTCCTCCCTATCCCATCTGACAATCCACAGAGACTGAACATCAGAAGCTACACCACATGGGGATGGAATGAAGAAGCTGAGAGCCCTAAAGTGTTGGGGGGGGGGCAGAGGGCAGCAAGGAGAGGATGTGCAAATGTCCTGTAAGGTGACTATGAAGGACTAAGTCCTGGGAGGATGAGGGTCTGTGTGGAGGGATGATGCTTGAGCACACAATGCAGACTAGAGAAGGCGTTCTCAATCCCAGGTACCCTGTGGACTCTTTGTGGTTGAGAAACATCACTTAACTTTAAATTAAGTGGATGGTTATAGTAAGTTCTGTCTTTAACTGGGTGAATTTTATTTAATTAAGAGGTCTTTACCACATTGCCTTTTCACATTAGAGTCATAGCAGAAGGTTACCAGTGCTGTCAGTAATATTAAAGAATTTCTGCACTTGATTGTTCTGGAATTTTCGGTATGAGGGGGTAGGTAGGAAGCCCTCGTCCTCAGGCAGAAATGCATGTTCATGGAGAAACGTGGAAGAGAAATTTTTATTTTTTCTCAAGTGGGTCACATTGAGAAAGTGGGGCAGTTCATAGAAAGTGGGACATGGTACTTATTACAAATGCTGTTGTGTCCGTTTATTCACATTGATTGTTTTCAGCATCTACAAATTCTTGAGATCTACAAAAAGGCCTTGTTAATGTCAACAGTGACTTCGTACCTTTGTAAATATTTGTAAGAATTCTTGAGTATGACTGTATATGCTTATACAGACTCTGTAGGGAAAACAGCATTTTGTTTTTCAGTAGTAATGAACTATTAGCACCCTTTGTTTTATATTATCTATCTTTCAAAGGTTCATTAATTTCTATTTTTCAATTTTTGTATTTGCTATTTGCTTGTTTTAGGAGTTAACTCTTTATCTAGACTGTTGATTGTAAGGACGTGCATAGATTAACCATTCATAATGAAACTTTTTGTCTCTGTGGACATCAAAATGTATAGGAAACTCAGAGTACTTAACAACTGCAAACCAATTTGTAGCATAACTGCCATTTAATGCTCACACAAACTCTATAAGGTAGACATCTTTACTCACAGAGGTTCATAAAACTAAAATGATTTGCAACCAATGATCAGGTTGTAACCGAGAAGGACCCTGTGGGGTTTTCCAGGGTCAGACCCCTCCCCCATATCCTCTGTGATAGCTCCTCTCTGAAATACCCAGATAATAGTATTCCATACATATTTCCTGAGTTTTTCAGATGCTAAAAATCACCAACAAAGGGGAGAAATTAGCTACTTGATGATCGAGAGCATGTGGCCCCCAGACCTCTGGCATCTAGGGGTTGATAGTGTTGACTGCCCTGTTCTGTTGACATCAACCAGCCAGAGAATTGTGCATGAGCTGATCACGTACTCTGTGACCCTCTTCCCTCACCTGGCCTTTAAATGTGCTTTGTTGAAATCCTTCTGGGCGTTCTTTTCCTTGGGCATGAGCCACTCCGTCCTCCTTGCTCAGCCCTGCAGTAAACCTTTCTCTGCTCCAAACTCATATTTCACTTTGGCCTCACGGTGTGGCAGGCACACAAACTTGCCTTCGGTAACAACGTTGGGTGCCAGTGAAGAAGCAAATTGGAACTGAACGTGTTTTCTTAGTGTCATTTCCAACAGTATGTCCGCAACACTACAGCTGACTGTGATTGTGTTATACAGTTTGAAATAAAAGGATAATTGCAGGCAAAGTACGGACATGGAGCATGCGAAGAGGGAATTATCAAAAGCAGTCAACTGATGGCTAGCTCTGTCTCATTTATAGGCTGTGTTAATAACTTGTATTCGTAATTACTGACTATAACCTTTTAGTATCAGCCTCCTTGTCTAACCCTGGGGTAATGTTCCAGGTGCTATTTGAGTCTCCTTTTAGTCAGGGGTCATTATTAAATCTTTTCCTGTAATTTGAAGTGAGTTCTACCAGTAGGTTATTTTCTTGTTCAGAATTGTAAGTAGGTCAGTAGAAATAGAGCTCTAGATGCTTTCTGAAGTGCTCGATGATTTTCCTTCAACAAGCATGAAAGGTTTTAACGAACAAAATAGGAACCTGATGAGAAAGAAAATTAAGCCCAGATACTAATTAGTAGGGAAGATCAAATGGAAAGCAAATAAAACTTTTCTTTTGAGTAGATGAAGCATAGCAATCTAGTTACAAAATAACTTATGTTCTCTATTCATAGAGTGAATATATTAAGTATTCCTAGTATTATTTTAATCTCTAAGAAAGAAAAGTCACATCCATAAAGCATTACGCCCTGCCATCATTGCAGTTTATTTTTCAAATCATAATGTGGTGTACTAAACATTTTTACCTGGCTGGTGGAGCTACTGATTCAGCCCCAAATTGGTCAAAGTTATTAAGCTTTTTTTTTTAAAGTTAGAAATTTTCCATGTAAAATTATTCTTTCAAAATAAAAGTGGTACATACACACAGCAACACGTGAATTGCATCACTTCTAAGCTGAAGCATTTAATCGCTAGCACAGGTCTTATGTCTTGCTTACCTGTGCCTGACAAGTGTGGGGGGCTCTATGGCAAAATGGTAGAACTACAAGATCCAGGCAGTTTGGACTCCTGAAAAGCTACATGGAATCCAAAGCAGTATTGCAGGCATGAAAAATGAACTCTTTGTGTTTGGAGATTGAGATCTGGACATCGTTAACACAATATATGCTTTACCTTACCTTGACTAATTATATGACTTAATATTGAAAAGTATACTTAAGTTTATTTCTGATCCGGTGTCCACTACAAGGAAACACAATGTCTCATTTAATTATCTCAAAAAAACAGATAGCTATGCCCACTCTTATTTTCCAGATAAGGAAGACTCAGAGATTAAATTACTAGCCAAAAGCAGTTGGTAGAAAAATTGAAATTTAAACTTAGGGTAGGGTAGGTTTAACTCCCAGATAAATTTGAATTTCATGCAACCAGAAATACTTTCTTTATTGGTACCCAGATTTACCTGGAAATGCTGTAAGTTTATTTGCTAAAGCTGGCATCTCTTAGAGTCATTAAGACACATGCTGTGTCTATAATTTCATCATCACAGTGCATTCTATATTATTGAAGAGCAATGCAATTTTTAATTGAAAGGTTAAAAAGGCATTAGTATTTTCCTAGATTATTCTCAAAGATTGTGGATAATTTGACATGAATAAAACTGATAAACTCATTGCTTCTCAACTGAAGTGCCAAGAACCAGCTGCCGCCACTTGGTCTAAGGCAGTGTGTCATAACAGCACAGTGGAGCCCCAGGTCCCCACCCTGGGCATCTGCTTTACCGTGGGACTTCCCCCATTTCACCACATTCTTTCTTGTAGATGCTGCATTGTGTCAAATTATTTTAAATTTAACGTAATCCTCCTATCAATCCCAAATCTAAAGCCTTACAGGAGAAAGTCAAGTTTCCCTTTTAGACTCCAAGGTGGAGAAAGGTTTAACTATTTGCAGATTTCTCAGACTAATTGATTTCTCAGCTTTCCAGAAATTGGGAGGGCCATAAGCATTAGGTTATGTTATTATTTTCTTAGTTTCCTAACAGAAAGTGTTTGCAATGTATAGCTAGAAAAACTCAGTCATTGTGATTTGTCAGCGACTTCCTGCTGGAGTTTTCATATGACTTTTAGAGTAAGAGCATGCTTTCGGGCATAAATAGTTGGCATTCCTTTCTTCCTTCTTCTTTATAACTCATATGATCTTGGAATACACTCCGTGTTTTGAGTTTGAGATTCAGCCTTTGAGCAGTTAAGCATCTCAAAGTCTGGCCGAATAAGTGCGTCTTTGTTGTGGGGAAGTAACAGACGCAGCTTTCTCTGTCTTCTATTCGCATTTCAGCTGCCATTTAATAACTCAACCTCTGGGCCTGGAGCTGGGTAACAGACTGGCACCCATACATGGGCAAATGAGGTATGCCCCACCCCCACCCCCAGGGAACTCACATCATTAAAGAAGGCATATGATATTAATTGCAAACATGGAGGTAAATGACCAAAGAAATGAGAATATAAGAGCATGGAGTGATTAATTTTGGTTAATCGTCTAGGATCATTATTTTATTTAACAAATTATTGATCACCTACATGCCAGGCACTGTAAATACCAAGGGAATACAACCATGTTGGATGCAGAAGTGGTGCTGGTCTCAAGTAGCTTGCATTCTAGTCAAAGAACCAGTGCAAATGTACACCACCCCTCCACACACACCAAGAATAAACCCCAAACCCTGACAGTAAAACAAATAGATGTATAAATTAAAACTATTACAAGTTGGGTTATGATATGAAGGAGACAGACACAGAGATGGGAAAGAGATTAACAGAGGAGGGTTGAGAAGCTTACTTAATTCTTCACAAGGAGATCAGGAGGTTTTTGTGAAGCTGTGGCATTTAACGTAAGAGTCTTAAAATACTGCTTAAGGTAGTAGGTGCCCTTACGTTGAATTTGAAGTTATATCCTTCATATATAACATAATTACCTACGTAACATAGGTAATTCATTTCTTTAAATTTTCCATTTCCACTATTAAAGCAAAGAACACATAGTTGAATTTATTTGACCCAACTTCTTTAGCTCACAGAATGATACTTTAATGGTTACATACAGAGCTCATAGTGGTTCTTCACCAGCAGAGTTGTTACTAGTTGCTAAAATATTGAGACCCTTTGCCAGCAATAGGCAGTTAGCTTCCCAGAGCCCAGTCCCTTTAAAGGTCCTTTCTCAGGAAATTTTGTACCTTATTATCTAACAAATAACAGTAGGGTTAAAGGCAGGTGCACCCATCAGTGCATCTTTCTTACTGTTGCTTAGTATTTTGAACCCTTGATTTCATCTCATTATCAAAAATAATTGATCTGTAGTGGAATACTGTGGTTGACCTATTAAGAAGGCCCTTGTGAGACTCCGAGATGAGGAACATTCAGAGCCACAGAGGGACATTTTGAGCCACAGTTATTGGTTATATGATCATATTGTTGCAATATTACAGTTAATTTCCTCCAAAGCTCTGAACAAAGCAAAATGAGGTTTTTACATTCACCAACTTAATCTGTTAATAGTTTTAGTCCTTCTGCTCCTCAGCCTTAAAAACAGTCTGAATCATTTTGACTTTCTCCATTAATTTGCCATAATATGTCTTATATTTTTACATGTCTTATATTTTATTCTTAACTAAATGACATGTATTATAAAAATGAGTTGAATATTAAGAAAACTCAGAAAGCAGTATTTCTGATTTGTCAGTGACTTGCTGCCACAATTTTCATATGACTTTTAAAATGAGACAGTCCTTTCAAGCAGAAATAGTTTGTAAAAGGTATGATTTGTTATTGAAATACTAGTTTTCATTAGTTTTTAAATCTATTTCTCTCTTCCCTCTCACTTGAGGCAGCCTGGCTTTGAGAATCTTTATGTGAACAGAAAGAATAACCTGAAAGAAACTGGGTTTCAAAAATTCAGTCAGTTGAAGAGATTTAGTTTGATTTACTGGCAAGAAAGGAAGGGGAGGGTATCTTTTAAAAGCTGATGAAGAAGCTTCACTGGGTAGGGGAATGAGGTAGGGTGAGGGTGAGTTGGAGTCTGATGGGGGTGGGGGATGTTGTCCAGGAAGTAATAGGGACCTAGGAAGTGATCTGTGGCAGAGAAACTAGGAGGAGACAAAACCTCACAAGGGCTGGTAGCACGGTACACCTGGGGAGGTGGGACTTGAATCACAGGATCCTAACCAAACTAGTATTCCTGAAGCAAATGTGTGGCAACAAGTGGAGAACCACTGGATTTTGAGTGGCCACACTGAGCTTGCAAAATGAGGATGCCAGCAGTGACCAGGATATATCAAAATTAGCATTGTTTCCTATAATTTCTTAGCATTGTTTGACATATCAGATTCTTATAACCCTGAATAGGGGGCAGACTCCCATTACTCTCTGAAATTTCTTAAGTCTCAGTGAGGTACGGGTTGACATAAGGAAAATAAAACAGTGTTTCTCTCACTCATGACTTGGTGGACCAAGATCTTCAACAGGAGTCATGGAAAGCACCAAATTCTGAGGGGGAAACACCTCTTGTTTGGTCAGTACAGCATTAGGAAAAAATGAATGCATGTGTCTTTAGGCCAACCTTACACTTCCAGTGTTTCCTAGCCCTCCTTCCTCGGTTGTCTCTCACTCTCCTGCCTGGCCTGAAATTCACTTTTCAACCCACCCTCTCTTGTGGACAAAAACAGAGATCTTTAGAATCTTAAACTTGATAGAGTTTTTAACCAAACTTGGATCTTGGAAAATAATTCTTCTCAAAGACATGCTCAGCAAGTCAAAATTCATTTAATTTTTAAATTTATAATCCACCTTTTTTCACTGAAGATTTGAATCAGCTTGTGAAACACACACACACACACACACACACACACAATATTGAGATTTAAATCATAAATTGACAATTAAGACTAAAGAACAAAGAAATCAGAATAGGAGATCAAAATGGGAGAAACTAAGAATACATACGCGTATATATGTATGTCATAGATTTCTTAAGAGTTGACAACATTATAGATTGATTGATTATTGAAAGACAAGAAAACAAGAAACAGATCAGGCTGTCCTCTGTTTAAGACCCCAGAATGACTTGCCCTCACACATGGAATGCAACCCTAATTATTCCTTCATACTGCAGTACCAGCCATGTCTATTTCTGCACAGCTCTCTGGCCTCCCTAACTGCACACCAAATCCAGTCCACTTTCACACCCTACTCCGTCTGTTTCCCATCAGTGGTCCAGATTCTTGCCTTCCTTGGGGCTTCTGTTCTTGCTGTTTCATTTTAGATACTCTGATCCCAGACCTTTGGGAGTTGTCCTGAATTAGTCAAGACTCAGCTCTGATGCTGATCTCAATGCCAGACTCTCTATGTTATGTCAACTTCTTTAATTTCCTTCATAACATTCTCTCTGTTGGAATTATTCTTGTCATGTGTTTCTTTACTTGTCTGTTTCATGTCTTCTTTTACCCTCCATGCTCACAGGTTAGATGCTTCACAAGAAAAAGTTCCTTGCCTGTCATTTTCATTCTTAGACTTTCCATACCTAGAACAGAACAACTTCTGAAATAAAATGTGTGTATATTATAAATAAACAGTGAGTAAATCAGTGAGTATGTGAACTCTGAGTTTCCAAGCAATAGAAGGGAAAAGGGGAATATGATCAGTTACAGACTTTTCAATGTCCAGTAAAAAATCCTGATTAGGGACTAACATTTTTCTGTCAATGATAATGCAGAGATTTCTTGGATGGAGCTTTGTATTGAGACAAAAACATTGTATGTTACAATGTCCTAAAATATATCCTGGAAGCATTCTTTAGAAATTATGGGTTTTTTTGTCATGATGTATTATCATTTTATATTTGTTACTAAACTCATTTTACTAAAATTTTCTTTAGAATTTTTACGCTTTTGTTGACGAGAAGGAATAGCCCCTAATTTGCTTTTCTTGTACATTCTGTCAGGTTTTGGTGCTTCAGTCCTTCCAGATTCAAAGTATGAATAGAGAAGTATTTCCTTTACTTATGATCTGGAAAATTAATGAAGATTGGTTTTTCGTAAACCAAGAATTTTTCATAAATTCTTGGAAAATATTGTTGGTTCTGGGGCTTTATTTGTGAGTACACTAAATAAATAAATAAATAAATAAAAGTTTCTTAAACAGTTATCCAGTCAGTGCTTGAACCCATCATCAGATACAGACCGTGGAGTAGGAATTTTCCCCTAATCCTGGGTGTAGTATTTAAATTCAGCTAAAAAAAAAAATTTAGCCTCCCAGTAGCTTCTGCTTTACTGTGTTGTGTACAACATTACAAAGGGTAAGACCAGTTTGAACTGGGATGACATTGTGTCTATCACCTGCCCCCACTTAATCCTTCTGTTCTCGTTTCTTTGTGATTATTCCATATTTTATATATAGTTGATCATGCCATAGTCGAGAACCCAGTAAGAGCCCATTTCATGTGTGATTATCTAAGATATAAAGGCATTCTATAAATACATATATTTTCAACTATCCCATTTTAGGCCTATGCCTATTATGTTGATGTCTAGCCAACATTCTGGTCAATATAACACTTAAATTGTGGTACCCAGAACTGTATCCAGATCTCTATGTGTGTTCTCCCTACCATGAAATAATGTGGGATTTCCAGCACCATTTTACTATGTCCTATTCTTTAATTAAAATAAATCCTCTGATTGTGGGGGGTTTTTTTGGGGTGGGGGGGCAGGCTTATCATTTATTTAATTTGTAGTCAGAATAAACCTGAATTTTTTACACAAGTAGCTGATAAGGAAATCACTTCCCTCAGTTTTTATTGTAACCTTATACTTCTGCTTCTGGAGCTTGATTGTCCCTGTTCTATTTCACTGGCTCAATTTTGCCAAATTTTACAGTGTGATAAGGTCTCTTGTAATTCTAACCTACTATTTTCCTGATTTTTTATCCAGTTCTGTGTCACTTGTGAATTTGATTCATTTGTCTACTATCACTTTATTAAAAAAAGTGACACAATTTTAGTAGCTGAAGTTTACCCCAGAGTTTTATAGAGTTGTTCTTTCATGTGGAATAATCATTCAGCCCACTGAAAAGGCACTTGACAGTAATTTGGCACTCATTGTTTTAGCTTTTGCAAAATGAAATCATAAAACTATCAAAATGGCTTATTCAAAATCAGGCACACGATGCGTATAACATTTTAGTAATACTACAATAAAGATACAGAGATTAAAATGAAGACTTGTTAAGTATTTCCAAAAATTGTACACATGAGAAGTCTTGTAACAGTTTAGTAAAATTTAACTAAAAATGATATAGATTATGACTAGTTTCCTTTTAAAAAAATGTATTTTTTAAAATGTATTTTATAGGATACTGTGCCCTCATTGACATCAGTAGTTGATTAAAACATCCCATCAATGTGAAGGAAGAATAATAATCATTAAAATAGTAACAGTTATTGAACGCCCACCATCTGCTAGGTACTGTAAAAGCATTTGTAAGCATATATTTTTTAAAACTTCCCCACAATCCTATGACATAGGGTCTATTACTGTCATTATTTTCCATATGAAGAAATTTACTGGATTTAAATGAATTAGCTATGAATAAAGGCAGGTTAGTAAAAAACACAATCTTGAATTCACCCTCAGGTCATTAATGTGGTCTGCAATGCCTATATCTTTTATCACCTATTAATTATAATATGTTACATGGGGATCAGATCTCAGAAATCATCAAATCCTATGGAATCTATATGAAGAAACTGAGACTCAAAAGACGCGAAAGGAATTAATTATGTTGACCAAGTCAAATTGGAGAGATTCCAGAGTAAGAAAATTAAAACCATCCTACTTTTTTAAAATGGAAGGAAATGCCAAGGGAATATATACAAAAGGAAATAACTGAGAGAATTTCATAAATGCAGTTCTCATGGATGCCCTGATAACTTGGCATTGTTCATTGAGCCAAGTGACGTCAGTCATGTACGCACGCATATGTACCCATGACCTGCAAGACAATGCTATGCTGTGTTTCTATCGCAAGTTTGAAAGTCACCAGTCTAAACTTTGGAAATATTGTGTTCTCAAAAGTCCTACAGCACCGTGTTTCCTCTTTTCTAATTAAGTTTGTCATGCCACAGTCAGAGTTTATTCCACGTATAGTTATCTGAGATTCAGGGACATAAAAAGAAAGTAGCACCTTGAAATAAGTGCAGATAGTTGGAGAACAGATTGTTAGTTTTAAAGACACTCTGCCAACTACTTAGGTGATACCTCACCTTCAATTAGTTCATTAATTATGCATTCATAGCACTTAATTCTGGGGAATAATTAATGCCAAAGAACATCTATAAGATGTAAAAATCACATTCGTTATTTAAAAGGAATCTGGTAAATCTATTACTGTTTAAGCTGATAAATAAACCCACTCTATATAATTCCAGGCTGGAACTGTTAAAACTACTAAGCATAGTGATAAAACAAAACAAAACACACAAAAGAAATACAAAACAAATATTATTTTGCTATGGAAAGGCATGTGTAAAATCTGTGCTGTGTATTAACTATGACTTATTTGATGTCTGTTTGGGTCTACATTAAAGAGAAACCTCTGACTCAATGTAAACAAGAATTTGTATATAAATATATGACTGTATTTATGGTTGTTGGTTTCCTGAGACTAAACTCTGCGCCATGTGAAATAATATTTCATATATTGTAAATAGCAGCAGTGTTTGGTTTTCCAGGCATGGAGAATTTCTCTGGAGTCCAGATGTGCTCCTTAGTATTTGATGAGAGATTTGGGCACCCTGATAAACTTAAGTTTTATGCTTATTAGAAGCTTATAAGAAAAGTTAGAATAATCCTGGTCCCAGTTGTTTTCTACCTGTCATAGAAACATTGTATAGATTTTCACCAATCTAACAAATATTTCCAGATATTTTCCCACTTTTGATAAAATTTCTCATCCATAAATGGCAAGATGTACTTAGTTTTCAGACAATGATTTAAGACCATTGAAAATCATTAGCATTCTAAATTGCAGAGAAACAGAAAAATGCTGAATTCTTTCAAATTTCTTGCATGAAGCTCTAAAAAACCCTAATGCCAAAACCTCACAAAGACTGCATAAAAACAAAACTACAGACAAATTTCAGGTGGGAATATAGGCACAAAAGTTTCAGATAAAACTAGTAAATAAATTATAGTAGCTTATTAAAATAGAATAAATTTTAATCAAGAATTTATTTAGGCTATACAAATGGGAACTTAATTTTAGGAAAATGAATATTGTAGTCTATCAAAAAATAAAAATAAAAACACCAAGAAGTACTTAGTAAATGCTTAAAAGGCATTTAAGAAAATCTAATACCTATTTCTGATAAAAATAAACTCTTGATGAGCTAATAACAGATGACTGTTTCCCTAACTTCGTTAAAATGTGTATATAAGTCAACAACTAGCATTGCAGTTAAACAGGAAATACTTTAGTAATTTTTATTAAAATCAAGATGAGATGGTTGCTATCACCACTATTATGAACATTGCTTTAGAAGTTTTACCTAATGCCATGAGACAGGAGAAAAATATGTGTACCTAATGGGAATAAAGAGATAAGTTTATGATGCTGCTGCTATCCTGATGGTGATGATAAGGGAGAAAATCAAGTTAGATATTTATTTCATATACTATATCAATAAGAAGAATAGACTAAATGTGGTGAAGCAGTTAGCATAAAATAGAAACCTCTATAAAAAGAGATAAATAATTGACTTAAGTAGGAAAGCACTTTTCCAGCACAAAGCCATTTTATTAAAAGAAAAATATTTATAATAAATGACAGACTAAACCACACAAATTGCACTTACAAATCCATTAAAGATACTATCAGTTGACTAACAAGCAAATGTTTTGCACAGGCAGTTTAAATAACAGAAGTACACATTACTAGTGCATTTAAGAAATCTATGCGATCTTATAATGAAGTGAATTTTAGATATTGTTTTTGACTATTAAATTAGCAAAAATTTTAAAAAACATCTTTAATAAACTTGAGTGCGGTAGTGCAGGTGGGCATGTGGATATTTATGAAATTTTTCTTTAAAGAAATTTTGCAGAATGTATCAAAAATATTAAACTGTACATGCTTATGACATGATATTTCAGGGACTCTACCATTTGATAATAATCAAGTGTATGATGGCATATTTATACATGGCTTTCATTGCACTTCCTTACTCAATGCTAAATAATAAATATTTGTCCAAAAACAGTGAATGAAAGAATTAATTGCAGCAAAGCCATATGAGCCGCTGAGACATCCCTGAGAGCAAGAATCTCTCCTGCCTTGTCCCCTTCTGTATGAATGCATCTAACATCATGTCAGGAGCATGGTACGCCCTGAACAAGTATTTGTTGAATGAATGAATTGGAATAATATGAACACATTAATACTCATGCTTGTGAAGATTTATGGGGAGAATAATTGAAACATAAAGCTATATGAAAACATGATAAAAATTCTGCATACAGTGAGACATCAGGTTTTAAAATATATTTAAACTTAAACAAATAGAGATATCCAGGAAAAAATAAAATTACTAAGTATCAAAGTGGTGGTTTTACAGTTTTGTTTACACTTTTTTCTTTTCCAACTTTCCCACAATATACATGTATTACTATTACTCTGAAGAAAATGTAACTATAATCATTTGAAATTTTAGAGTTATACTGAGCCGAACAAAATAAGCACAATTTTGTTCAAAGGAAAATACTGTTATGAGGTCAGAACTGGGTCTGTCTTTCTCACTTTTCTGTCTCAGTATCTTAGCATGTTGTCTGAGTAGAGTGTGGGCTCAATATGCATTCACTGAATGAATGAACCAGTTTTGATTCTGCTAATTGTATTTCAGAATCAAGTCCTTTAAGGCACAATACCTTACAGATATCTTATGATGACTTCCATATTTTGTTCAACTCATTAGAGATAAAATATTGATTTTATTTCCATCATTCTTTAAAATGCTATGTCAATTTTATTTTGTGTGATCTTGAATTATTCTTCAAGTTTGACCTTGAAATATTTTACAATTTAAAAAGAAGCCTCTCTGTAATGGGTGGTTTTATTCCTTTCACTAACAGAGACTCCTTGAATTTTCCACATTACTTGCTATCACAGTGTTTTTCAATTGTAGTATCATCATGTCTACCTCTCAGTCACTCTAACTTCTAACTATATACCTATTTTCTGACTTTACCAGACTTTGCTCTCCATTAGAAGGCACTATATGTTATTTGTCTTTTTTTGTCCATATTTTAGCACAGTTCCTAGCATGCAATAGGCAATCCATGTTTGCTGTTTTCATCACCTTACAGCAATCAGTGTCTTTCTAATCTATCAGCAAATTCTATCAGTAACTATTACATTCTTAACATAATATTATTCATTCCATAAATAATTTATATAATTCCACTAAGAAGGAAATACCGATGTATAGGAAAGATTAGCAAACAGTATAGGGGTGAACAAGTGTTAAAGGTGTGGAATAGACCACAGGTACCATTGAAGATGAGAGGAATTGTGATCAGCGAGGCTGGAGCTCATCAGGGCTGGCATCAGAGTGGAGGTAAACAGGAGTGTAAATTGCAGTTGGCTTGCTGTTCTCCAGATGTTACAGCCTGAGATATTGATTTGGTAAAGAAATCAAGTATCTCATTCAGTTTTGAAAATGAAATATTAATTAGAGTTCACAAATTTGCTTTTAGTGGGTAGATATGAAAGTGTTCATTGAATCAGTGGTGTTGAATTTTAATCAATACTTCAGACATGATAAGTGAGCTAGCTGATGAAATGTTAATGGGGCATTCATTACTTTCTTGCAGTGTCCTCCAATATCACAGTTGATACCAAAGGTCTAGCACCAGTGACAAAAATTAGGGAGTAAAAATATGCTCTCTTGAGGGTCCTGCCAAATGTGGTAAATTATATCCTCCAGGAAACCATGAACTAACCTATTATTGTATATACCGTGTCTCGTAGACTTCCTCAGGATCTCCCAGTGCCTCACATTTCGAACATCTTTTTTTTTTTTAAGTACACCTGAATGAATAAGAAAGTAATGAAAACCAATTTTCCTTTATAAAAGTATATTTAATTTTTGATTGATAATTTATGTTAATATAGAAAATCATTTTCGTTCACAGCATCATATTCTACAATCAGGAACTGTCAGTCTTTTCAGTGCTAATACTCTAGGTACCATTAGTGACTTGCTACAGATGATGAAACTTTGAAGTCTCGGAATGTTAAATGCATCTTAAGTGTTTGGAATATGTAAGTCTGTGTATCAAATGTGAATGAACACTTTTCTTTAGACTGCCAGTAGTAGGGCTTATGGCAGGTTTTTTTTTTTTTCCTTTTGGCCTCCTGTTATTTTATAATGGGTCAGAGGTTATGTAGACCTCATATGCATATTTCTGAAAGGGCAGCATGCATTGAAAAATGTCACTGCATTAATGTGTGCCATTCTTGGCTTCCTTGGCCATGCCCACTTGTCACAATTATTGCCAAAGCAATGCCATTGTGTGTCCTGTGATTCTCTGCCCATGCAATTTAGACCAACCCATTTCCATGTTCTTAAGGTAATTATGTCCCTCCAAATGTCAGCTAAATGACTTTGACATTCAAGATTCGTAACAGCTTTTGAACACCATGTTATCTGTGCTATTTGTAATTCATATTCATGCAAATCCCCAGCCCCAGACACATTACACCATCCCATCTGCTGAGAAGGTTCCTACTCCTCCGCCTTTGAATTGTTTCTGGCTAGAGAGGCTCTATACCTTTTGAGAATGCTTTTAAGGCATTTCCTGCCTCCATAGATTCTATAAAGGCAGGATGTTCTGACCGTGGCAAGTGAGGAAACGCCAGTATTTTTATATCAGCATGAGTATTCTTTTTTTTTTAATTTAGCAATTAATTGTTATCTTGTGGTAACATATAAGTAAAATATGTTACTAGTTTGTTTCTTGAGGCAGTAGCAATAACTTTCCCAGATAATTGTTTGGCTAAGTTTATCTGTAAAATAAATACAATATGCACTTGTAATAATATCTCAGTGGAAGGAAAGTATATGGAGATAACGTCAAAACAGAGGGCTCACCGTTGCATTCTTATTTGCTACAGATAAAGTGTCTTTGACAGGAAGATACACACACACACACACACACACACACACACACACTCTCACTCACGTAGACACAGACAACTCATTAAATGTA
Organism: Vicugna pacos; assembly: GCF_048564905.1. Taxonomy (NCBI): domain Eukaryota; kingdom Metazoa; phylum Chordata; class Mammalia; order Artiodactyla; family Camelidae; genus Vicugna; species Vicugna pacos. Next base: position 26,674,607 of record NC_132990.1, read on the forward strand.
AACTGGAGAGTTAGTAAAATTTTGTACATTCTCTAGGCAAGTTATTGTGGTTATCCTAAGATCTCTCTGTTAGATATTTTTTAAAGTCTACTTAAAAATTTTTTGTTTCACATAGCAGTCATTGTAGAGTATTAAAAAGTAACCTGACAACACACTATCATTTTCATAGATGACTAACCCCATGGGAGTAGCTCTTTTCCCCATAGTATTATAAGCCCCTCAGCTCTTTTCTCAGCCACATGAATTTATGTTTGATTAGCTGACCTCTCCAGTCATTCCTGAGGAAAATAATTTCACATCATAAAATGAATATATTCCTGATGCTACTCACCCGAGAAATATACTTCATAGAATTGCTCATGTGAGCAGCAGTTTAATCACAAATCAATGCTAGTAATTTTGTGTCTGTCCCTGTGAATTACAATTTAAAGCTCATATTGGAATCATGCCATTTGCTTCTGATGGGGAAATAGGAGGGCCTCTCCTTTTCCTCCCTGTCAGCTTTTAATGCTAATTGCTGGTTTCTTTTACATGTAGCCTTCCTTTGCCCCAGATCCACGCAAAGAAAACACTGTTTATGTTACATAGCCTAGCAGTAATTATAATAGAAACAGATAGAATCTTAATTATGATTCGAGGGTCAGTCTTTTACTCACAAATTCATTCAAAATAACTGAATTGTCTAATCAAATTAGACTTCCATCACTCCAGGGTGGTTTGGAAATATTTTCTATTATATATTTGCACTGTCATTGTTTAACAATATTTATTTTAAAAATAAAGTGTTATGCCCTGGATAGTATTGCGTTGTAGTAAATAAAACAGATCACTCTGGCTCACCTTCAGTAGAAAGTCAGCATTGTTTAAGATTTTGCTATTTGACCAACACAGTAATTCTGTTATGTACTTTGAATCCAGTTAATTAAAAGAGAATACACACCATGGTGCATTTCACAGAGAGAATTTTGTCGTAGAACGAAACAGTTTGCTGTAATTACTGAATATTAAAGCATAAAATTAGCTTGTGTTCTAGAAAGGAAAGAAAAACAGTATTTTTCAAACATGCTATTTTCTGGCACTGCACTAGGTTATATGTTTGTAATAAATGTTATGAATCCCTCAAAATCACTGTTTATGTTGATTGTTGTATGCATATTACTGCCAGGCAATGAGTTAGAAACTGAGAATACAGGATAATCAGGATCTTAGGAAGTGATGCTCTGTTTTCATGTAGTGAATAATCCAGAATTGAAAACATGCAGGCAGACTCGTATTAGCAGCAGAAGGGCAAAGTGCAGTCTGGACAGTCTGTGTAAGAGACAGTTATGGTTCAGAACATGAATTGGGAATTGATCTGTTGCACATTTATGTTGATGCTCTAGTAAGACTCAGTGTACCTCTGTCTCATCTGACGTCTGGCTGATTACCTGGAGGTTCTCTGTCTCCTTAGCCCTAAGATATCAGAGTCCACTTCTGCCCTTCAGATTTTCTCAGCTCAGCTGTGTAGACCTGTGTGTTAATCAAGGTTCTCTAGTGAAACAAAACTAATAGAATATAGACATAGCTATATAGATACCTACATATCCAAATACAAATATATATCTATATACATATCTAGAAAGATATAAGATATTGGCTCATGTGGTTATGGAGGCTGAGAAATCTTCCCTCTGTGAGCTGGAGACCCAGAGAAACCTCCGGTGTAGGTCAAAAGCCTCATAGCCAGAGAGCGATGGTGTAGGTTCCAGTCCCAGTCCAAAGGCCCGAGAGCCAGGAGTGTCCGGGCAGGAGACCAAAGCCCCAGCTCACGCAGTCAGACAGAAGGTGAACACAACATTCCTCCCAGTCTGTGTTCTGTGTAGACCCTCTAAGGATTGGATGTCTACCCATGTAGAGTTGGGCCACTTGCTTTACTCAGTTCACCAATCCAAATGCTAATCCCTTCTACAGACACCTTCACTGAAACACCCAGAAACAACGTCTAAGCAACCGCCTGGCACCGCCTTGGCCCGGTCACGTTGATGCATACAATTATCCTCACAGCCCTCTCCTCTCATGGTTCAAAAACGTGTCTGATACCTTGAGAGACTAGAAGTGTGCGGCAGGACCTCTCTCCTAGCAGATCTGTGCTTAGGATAAGAATGGTGAGACCTCAGCGAAGTTCACTCTGGCCTCTCTGTCTCCCAGGAAGTCCCAGATTTCAGCACGTTTCCAGAGGGTAGAGCTGACTATGCGTTTTTGGCCCACCAGTCACTCAGTTTCTTACATGGAGTATTTTAAATGACAAAAGCTTGGCTGTTTTTCCTTTTCCCCAGTAGAATGTGTATGCTTAAATCAATCCCAGTAACACAGCCAATGCCTGGAATTAGCAAATACCTCTAGGGAAAAAATGGATAGGATTAACAGGTTAGTTTAGAAGGCTTCTCGTTCTCTAGGGTTTTAGGTCAGCTATTCTTTTTAAGAACACGATTTTTGTAATTTATCCTGCTTTATTCATTGATTGTCTTGGGAACAACAGTTGACTGTAACCTACTGTATCTTCCCTGGAGGAAAAAGCCAGGTTGATTTCTCTTAGAATAAATGATCCATATCATTAATTTGGGTAATTAGGTAGAGGATTGGAGTACTGTTCTGCCTCATTTCAGCTGTTGTCTATAGTTATCTGAATATTTATATGCTAGAATCTATGTGGAGGTTCACAGTAAAAGGAGAAATAGAAAGCAATCTCTGCCTTGAAGATCATTATAGTCCAGCAAGTAAGAGAAATATTGCTGCTCATCTCTGTTCAGTGTGGTGTGTTCATGAAGGAGTCACCAAATATTTTCTTGAGGGAAAATGCTAATTGGAGATTATTCCCATGGGATAGTTTTCTTATTGAATTACATTTGGGGAGCTTTTAGAAAGTATGTAGGAGGATCAGATATTAAAATTCCAAATTAAGAAATCAAACCAAACCAAAACCAAGACCAAATTCACAGGTATAGAGAACAAATTAGTAGTTGCCAGAGGTGGACGCTGAGGGCTGGGTGCAATGGGCGAAGGGGGTCCAAAGGTTCAAGCTTTCAGTTATAAAATAAGTCATGGGAATGTGATATACAGCATGGTAACTATAGTTAATAATATTGTGTTGTATATTTGAAAATTGCTAAGAGAACAGATCTTAAAAGTTCTCATCACAAGAAAAAAATGTGTAACTGTGTGTGGTGATAGATCTTAACTAGATTTATTGTAGTGATCATTTTGCAATATATACATATATTGAATCATCATGTAAACTTGAAACTAATATAATGTTACATGTCAGTAAAATAAAGAAGCCACATAAGGTTACTGATAATTTTCTAGTACTTGTTATGTTAGCAGCTTGGTAGACGTTGTTTTAAAAAAAAAAAAGTCTTTTGTTGTTGTTGATTTGGAGTCTTTCTTTCATTGAGTGCAAATTGTTTTTGTTTTCCTCCTGCCAAATCAAGGACAATTTGAGCATCAAATAACAAATGAAAGTGATGAATTATAAATTACTGGGAAAATTAGAATCCGTATCATTAATAGATAGACTAAAGGTAAATGTGGGAAGAGGGAGATTGGATGATCTTGTTTGCAATAGAATGCCAACTGCTGACTGCTAAATATGAGAAATGCTGCAGGTGGACAATACCCTTTTTGTAACTATCACAGTAAAGATTGGGCCAGGCAAGAATCATCAGTAGACATTTAACATGGAAATTTTGTTGGAGAGAGGATATATATTTGATCTTAAAGAATCTCTTCCACAGATCCCTTAATAGTAGAAAGAGAAAATATTGTATAGTAGGGGAATAGGACAGTAGGTAATCAAAATTAATTTCAGAAATAGGGATATGATGACTTAATGTACCTCTGAACATTATACCTTAAGAAGGACACATCACTTATGTTGTACTTCAGCTGGGAATGTAAAACATAAATTAATCACAGAGAAGCATCAGACAAACAAAATGAGGAACGTTCTGTTTTAAAAAGAGATCCGGGTAGAGACTATTCAGCAAATAATTTTCATGTCTTGAAAGACTGAGGAACTATTCCAATTAAAGGGAACTGCACAGACACCTGATCCTAAGCCTGATCCCACACTGGAGAGAAATTACTGTAAAGGAGATTGTTAGGTTCTGTAAAAACAACTAGCACACTGGTATTAGAGCAGAGATCTCATCCAGCCCAAAGCTGGAAGATGCATTTAACGCATATCATTTACAATGAGAATTGATAGAAAACAGTACTCTTGTGAATGTCCAGATGCCTGTTGACTGATCTTGATATGACAGAGAGCAAATTATAAAGCAAATGCGGACAAATTTTGACACTGGATTACTCTGGTAAAGGATAAACAGGTGTTCTTTATGCTATTCTTAAAATTTCTCTGTACATTTGAAACTATTTATAAATAAAAACTTTTATTTATTTATTGTTAATAAGAACACATGAGATTTAAATTCCTAAGACTATTTCTTCTAGATCATTTATGGATTGTCCTTGATTTGACTATCCATAAGCTTCAAAAACTAAAAGCTCTTTTTAGCAGCTAGTGGTACAATGGATAATTTTTTAAAAGAATGTAAGTAATAATTTAAAACCAATATTAGAAGTGATTAAGGAAAAATGTTTTTCTTGTCTGTAAATTTAAAATGATACATGGATTATGGAAGGTGGGCAATGACTAATATTGTTCATCTCTAATGGTTTTTCACAGTTACTATCCTTTCTAGGCTGTAAGTTTTCAAATTCAGTGAGAGTGAGGAAAAAAAAATCAGTTGATTCAGATAAATAGCTTAGCATTTTTGTAATGATTCTTTTTTCTCACTCTCCAGAGTGTGAGTTCTTGTTGAGAAATATCTAATAGTTTTGATTTTAAAATCTAAATTTTTAAAAATGAGATTAAGTAAGTAAAATGCATACTCTTTAAAATGTGAAACATATGCTAGAGAACTTCTAGGAATAAGACCCAGATCAAGTCTCCTAACCCTTTACAACTAAATAGAAATTTTTTTGTAATTTAGGGAAAAGTTTTAACTAACAATCAGAGACAAGATGTATGCAATCATGATAAAAATAGAAAAAAAATTTTATGTTCTAAAATTATTCAGGTGGTTGTTTATGACTGTCACCTTTTTTGTCATACCAACGTGAGAAGGACTGTTTTTTTAGATGTATGTTCTTTTGAGTCTATGGAAGAGTCTGTAATTTATGCAAGAAGCATTATTTTCATATTAATGATGAATTACAGTGTGTATGTTGTGAAAGCTGAAGATAAGTGGATTGAAAATTTTTAGGTTTCAAAAGCTTTTGGTGAATCAAGGAAAGGGGAAAAACTCTTGAAAGGTATTGGAGCAAAGCCTGTAGTTCAAGTCAAAGCCAGAAGAGGCACTTGACTTTTATTTATGATGAAAATTAATACAATGTACAAATATCTTTCAAAGTACAGATGCTCGTCTGACTTATCAGCTCTTTGATACGTTTCCTCTCTTTTGCTTAAGCTCAGATCACTGCTAAGTATGCAGAAGTAAAAGAACCTGACTACTGTATGTCTATCCCTAATCCCACAGTATGATATTTCATTAATTTTTTCATTTGGTGAAAAGTTTATCAGGTGAAATTTATGCATGTTAAATATATCATTTGTTGAGTAATACCCATGGATAAACACTCTTTATTAATTTTATATAACTAAAATTTTCCAAGTATCCTTGCTCTGGATTGGCTCCCATCACATGGTAAACCAGATTAGCAACAAAGTGGTAACAGTGCATTGTGGTAAAGTATTGGAGATGAATTGTTCTAAGGGGCCAAGGTGAGCTATCACAAGTCCAGTATGATCCAGATGTAGGGTGAGTTGCATTTTTTTCAGATTCTTCATTTACTTACCTTTGTTTCTGGTGTAGCTCTTGGGTTGATTCTTCTTATTGCCAATACATTTTAAGATCATTTTCAAAGTTGTTCTTTGGGTACAGCCTGGGACCTGAGACGACCAAGAATGTATTTTGTTCTGGTACTAAAATAATAGTTTAGCTGGACATAAAATTCTGAATTTGTTCTTAATTTCCTTCAGTGCCTTGTGTATACCACATCATTCTCTTCTTATAATCCATATTGCTGTTGAGAAATCTGTTGCAAATTTGATTCTTTTACCATTTCTTTCTCTCTGAAAGTGTTTAGAGGTTTCTCTTTATTTTAAAAGTCTTAAAATTTTACTATTTTTGTTTAGGTTTTATTCTTATGTATCTTACTTGGTGATTTACTAGTATTTAGGCTTTTTCCTCTTTTCCTCTTTTGCTTTTTATTTTGCTTAATTCTGGGAATTTCTGAGTTTAATATACTTTCAGATATTTTATCCTTTTCATTATTTTACATTCTTTTTTGTGACTGCCTCTGTACAGACTTTTGACACTTCTATTTCTGCCCATCTGTGTCTTAACTTGACATTATAACCTCTTCATCCCTTTCGAATATTTCCTGAGTAGTCTCTCTAGCATGTCTTCCAGCTCTCAGATACAGTCTCGTGTACTCATTAGCTCTTCAACACTTCTTTTCTATGCTTCAAAATTTTAAAATTAAAATATTTCTATGCCCTGTATTTCCAGTTTTCTTCTTTCAAATGCTTGTTTATAAGTCATCTTACTGTTTTCTCTTTCTCTTTGACAGTATTCAGAGTTACTTTGAGTCTTGTTCCCCTGGGAACTCAAGTTTGGCTTTATTGTGTGTGTGTGTTTGTGTGATTGTTTTCTTTTGTAATACTTGAGTGATGTGTCTCTGGAGGTATAATCTGAGTTGTCATTTTTCATGTGCTTCCTTTTCAGACAGACGCTGCCTCAGATAATGCCCATTTTTAAGAGTTTACTGAGATCTAGGTTTGTGTTTTGGAGTAGAGGTGGTGGGAGGAAGCCCTTAAGGGCCATGGGAAATACTTGTACCTCTTGTTAATCCACCACCTGGCAGGAATGAGTGTCACGTGAAGTGACTCTCCCGTCCACCACCCGAGCACAGCAGTAGCAGGTGCTGTGGCGCCTCTTCTGCCACAAGGGGCAGGCGATGATCCTCCCAGGGGAAACGCGCATAAAAGAAAAAAAGTACAAGCAAAACTATTTCCCTCAGGGAAAGTTTCCTGGTATTACCTGCCTCTCTTCTTGGGCATCTCCAAGAATGGGACTCAAATACATTTTGTCTCCCTGGAAAATTCTTACAGATTTTCACTAGCTTTTCCAATTTTTAAACTTTCATCACATTTTGAAGACATCACTGGGTCATCATTGGGATGAGGTTGGGGGTGGGGAATTAGGGGAAAAAACACTAGCTCCTGTTAGTTTGCTATTTTATTCTCAGTTGCATTTCCATGTTTATACTTTTTATTCTTGCTCTAGTGAACATGCTCTCTCTGATCAAGCATAGGAAGACCATAAAACACATGTAATTTCTCCCGGAGGGATTAGGAGCGACAGTCAGTGAGATAAAAAAAACTGTTATCAACAAGGAGCTTCAGAAATTGGGTAGGGAATATTTGGTGCACTATTTCAAATTCAGAGTGGCAGTGACATCTGTTAGTTCTCTTAAATGAAAATATTCACTATTAGACTCACTTTATATATATATTTCCCATTTAATTCTCCCAACAGTTCTATGAAGAATTTAATATATTATCCCTATTTTGCATGCAAATAGATTGAGACTTAAGATTTTAAGTTTTATTACCAACATCTAAGTGGAAAAATCAGAACCCAGGGCTCTTTTCCTCTGTATTACTGGTATAACACATCCAGGGCTCTTTTCCTCTGTATTACTGGTATAACACATTTAATTGTTTTTTAATTATCCATGAATCATAGGATTTCTGAGCTGGAGCAGTTATTTAATTTAACTTCCTCAATTTCCAAAGGGAAAAACTAAGGCCTAGGGAAGTTAGGTGAACTGAACATGCTAAAAAGCTAGTTTATGCCTTGGTAGAAATGAAATAATTACCTCCGGTTTCCCAGTCAAGTGCTTCTGTTCTCTGTTCTGTACCTTAATTTTGTTATTCCTCCTTGAAGCCATTATACAGCATGCTTCAGGAAGAATGATTATCCTTTTAATTATTAAAATAATTTATTAATAGTTTACTTTTGTTAATTTTATTACAGTATATTGTTTTGGGCTAAATATTATCCTTTGAAAATAAAGTTTGCAGTTAACACTTTTGTTAAATTTATCTAAAGATCAACATGATGAAATTAAACTTACCTAATTTATTTCAAGTAGAAAATATACTTTAGTATCTTATAGAAAAAAGAAATAATGAAACAAATTTTCTTCATTCCTTAAGGCACTTTACACAAGCAAATTAGTTTACCAGTGAAGTAAATGATTTTGAAATGACATAAATTCTGATTATCTTCTAAATTATATCATGAAATTGAAGTTACTTTAATAGTCATTTCCATTTAAAATGAATATAAATTCATTATTTTCTCTTATTATTTGCAGCACCAAGACCCCTGTATTCTTTGTAGGAACATGAATTTGCATCCTACTGCCCAAATTCTGTGACTCACTTCTAAATTATCAAGGAGTTTCAAAGTATTTTTTTAAAAAATAATTTCACTCTTTGAAGATGTTGTTAATAGACTTTCTTAATTATATTGAAATGGAAAAGGAATAGTGGCCTATAAAGGTAACTTTTGTTCTTTATAATTTAATGATTTTTTCCTAGTGATTTTGGAATTGGAGACAGAGGACCAGGCTTATGTTTAAGCTCTGTTATTAATTTCTGCTTGTCTTAGTTACCTCTTTATATCCCCTTTTTATTTTTCTCTACCATGCTTTTATGTCCTAAGACCATCCCTTATACTTTGGTTTCCTGCTGGGTTCAAGAAAGGTTTTCATTTCCCCTGCTCCTTTCAAAATTGCTCTTCATAGTGGGTAGTTGCTTTACAGAGTGTCACATGGTCCCCTCCACACATCTTTTCTCTCTGGATTCTGGTAATTTTTATCTCTGTGGTCCTTTAAGCCTAGAGATAGTAAGCACTTCCTACCAGGACCTGCACCTTGTTGATCTCCCTGTATCCTGAACTTGCATTTATAAATACATAGTCCCTTTGTTTAACCTTCTTCTGTTACCTTGCTGGAGGGTGCCATCTGTTTCCTGCCAGAACTCAGACTGATACACTAAATTACCTTCAAAAATTCCTTTTGATGTTTGTATTTCAAATTCCTCTTTATACAATACACATAATGATGCCCATCACTGAGCATTGTTGAGACGGCTCATCTCTGCTCTCAAGGTGAAGTTCAAAGGCCTGTGCTTCCTTCTTCAGTTTTATCTTTGCCAAGTTCCCTCTCAGTATCCACACTCCAGCCATATTAAATACTTCCAGCATCCCCACCCTTTCAGTGCTCTGTGCTTGTTGGATTATGAACAGTTTACATCATCTGGAAACCTCTTTCCTCATCTTCTCTGCTCCTTTCAGTTAAGTCTTCTGAGAATCACTTAGACTAGAAAGTCTGCCCTGACTAATCTCATTCCCAGCCTAAATTGAACTGAATAATTTTTAAAAAATGTCCCTGGTTATCTTTTATGACACACATTGTGGCACATAACTGCCTACCTTCTCGTCAGTATCTCATTCTTGAATAAAAACTCCCTGGGTCAGGGACTAGGTGTTGCTCACTTGATCTTGCACAATCCTGGTCCCACATTGGACAGTAAATAAAAATTTGTTCTATGGATGTATACATATAAAAACATAGGTTTTCTTTGAGGCTTTTTGGTATTTTCAGAATATTAATTTATTAATACAAATGATTACAATATGCACAAATATATAATCAAAACAACAGAAACAAACATGCCTTACCAGTCTTCTCTTCATCACTTGTAATTAACTTCAAATTTAAATATCTTTCCAAAACCTATCCCTGAGGGCCAGGGTGTAAGGGAGGATTCCAGTCCCTGGAAGTTCTTGGGAGGTCCAGTGAGGTCCTGGCACATCATTTGAGGCTGTTTCAGATTATATTTGGACCCAGCCTGACAATCCCTCAACACGAGGGGTACACAGTGGCATCGGGAAATAAAACTTGGTCCGACTGTGTCTCATCTGAGAACCAGGCTTATCATTTATTAACTCTTTTGAATTTTAACAAGATTTTAATCTAAGTTTTCTGGACAGTTGTCTCATTTCTTCACTTCTTATTTCCTATGAGATTTGATATATTTAGCATACTATGTAAAATAATTTTCAAAATGCCTAGAAATATAGTCTGGCAGTAGTTTCTTTGCTGTCTGTTGCATTCTTGTTTATGCTTGCATGAAATAGATTGAATAAGCACTGATGTATCATGCAATTTTGATTCACATTCTGGGTGATGGAGGACAGATCTGCTGTGCATGTGAAACTCATTCAACCAAGATTACTTTTTTTTTTCCCCTTTCAAAATTAAAAAAAAAATCTAGGAAATTTCATTTCTTCTTATTTGAAATATGTATGTGGTTACTTTGTAGAAGTCTATTATGTCTATTTTGTAGATTACGCTTAAAAATTTCTCGTCATTTTAGTAGTGTTATTGGGCAGTAAAAACAGTTTTTAAAGCTTGGCTGTTGACTTTTTGATATGCCATTCACATCATTTCACATCTTGATTTGAACTCGTTTTCATTTTTTCCCAGAGACAGCAGGAAATCACATTAAATGCACAATAATGCTTGTGCTGTGATAGCAAGTCATTGAAGAATCTTTTAGTAGGTACTTCCAAATAAAGATAAGGTTTCTGGAAGCCGACAAACATCAAATAACCAAGCATGACTGTCAGCCGAATTAGACATCTTTATCATCTGGTTACTGTATTGTTGAATCTGATACTCACTCTGATGGGGTTTTCAATCAGATGTGACCTTTTCACCGTTTGTGATGGAAAAAGGCACACAGCAAAATTACTAAACAGGGACAGGATTTCGGAAACACTGACATTTTAAGTTTTATTTTATTCATTTATAAGAGCTTTCTTGTTACCTAGCTAATAAGAATGAAGTGGTATTTAATTATTCTTTAAATGCAAATGGACTTATTATTAAAAAGTTTTTTTAAACTAACCACTTTTAGATAAGTGAATCCCAAAATGAAATACCCCCACCCACTTACCCCCACCCCCTGCCCAACAGGGTTACTGCGGGAGAAAACATCATAGGCACAGGCTCAACATTTAAATGCAAAACTAGCCTGTTTATAAGACACGTGCAGTGTGATGGTGGAGAGTGATCATCAGTTGGAGCTGGAACCCCTACACCCCAGCCCCTTAAGAGAGCACAAGTTCAGGCTATCATTCCAATGGCATCCAAGACACCCTCTAAGATGTGCCTGTGGTTAGCAGTGGAGGAGATGGCATGTGCAATTATGGTACTGTATTAAGGAGAAAAAGGTATACTCTAGACTTCTATATTAGCAAAATCCATAGAGGCTATTTGAACGGGAGTGGAAAGCATGTATTTAAAAGAGGTCACACAGTGTTTATCATAAAGATTTAGGGTCCCTAAAGGGATTACAATATTTGTACTGGGGACTAAATCACAGATGGTGTCTAAAGACACAGGATTTGTCCCAAGAAGTTTCACACGTTAATGATTTCTTTGTTGGCTGAGTTTTCAAACTTTGAGAATTCAGGTCATGAAGGTTTGTTGATTATGAGGGTCAGATTTCCTCATCAGCATGCAAATGTTCTGTTGGGGTATTTAAGGAAATACCTTACATTTAAATTTACATATTTTAGATGAAATAAAAGTAATTCAGCATAACTTACGTTTATTATATAGATTGACATTGTTTCTTTTCATTAGTCATTATGTCCATGATCATAAATCATAATTGAGTTCACCCAGCTTAAAAAGCATAAAATAAAAACTATTATAGTAGGTTGTCAGAACTGATTGAAATCAAAAAAAGATGTCCTTTTGCTAACTATATTTTGGCAAATTTCTTTGAATAGTTTGTGGCTGAAATTAAAAAATGAATATCTTAGGTATGAAGAGTCAACAATGACTTTTTTACTGTTTGGGTTTACATAATTCTTTCCAGCAATGAAAGTAATCAAACCATAGACTCAGATATTTGAATTCTTATGTCACAAAGAGTTAAACACTTTTGATTAAAAAACCCTACTCGATCTTTTTTGAAATATTTGATACATTAAACAAATAAAATAATTACTTATTTCATCTTATCAATGATTATAGGTTGCACATTTCTGTATGTGATTTTTAAAGAATATATTAACAGATTGCTAAGTATGTATCATGTATAAGTAAATACATTTACATGTATTTGTAGTGCTTGCTAAGAAACTTTTTTTCTTAATGAGATGCCTGATCAGAAAATCCTGGCAAGTCCTAGAACAAAAGAGAGTCTATTTGACTGCCATCTTTAATCAAAATTCAATAAAAATGTATTTAAATTTTATATTTATTTAAATATAAAATGTAGTCTGCTCTTAAATGGGAAATTGAAGGAGAGTTTTAACAAATTAGCTGAAAAAAGTTATAGCATGTTAAATAGTATTGAGAGAATAAAACGAAGAATGTAAGAACTAAAACTTTAATTTTAATTATTAGTTTTTAAGTAAATATATCATGTGATTTTTCAAAAACATTAAAAAAAATTCTGAACTAAATAGAATTATAAACACACATACACACACATAATTTTTGTTCTCTACCCTAATGGAACAAATACATCCCTAAAGGGACTGGTTGAGAATACCATACAGAATTGTCACCTTTTTTTTTTGTTTTTTACATATTTGTACAAACTTAAATAATGAAAGGAGGAAATACGGTGATATGAGGTTCTATGATAATAATTGTAACAAAGGAGGAGGTACCAGAATCTCTGTCTACAGCCTGTCATCATTCCTTACCAAGAATTATTCAAGAGGTTTCTCATTTTGGAGGACATTTACTTTTAAGGGCACATCCTTGCACATTTCATAAAGGAGTTAATTTGTAATTCCAAAGTAATGTTCTTGCCACTATATAAAAGCCTAGAAATATAATGATCAGTGGTGTTTATAATGAGTATCATTAAATGTACACTGTACATAATACACACTAAATCAACAGACTATGCGTGAGTGTTTCATGAAATGTGCAGTCTTGTTGGCTAGATTTATCTTTCTCAGATATCTAGGAGAAGGGGTGGGACAAAGAGAGAGAGAGAGAGACGTGTAGCCAAGGATTATTTGAGAGCTCCCGGGAGCATAGGGCAGGGGGTAAGAGTGTGAAGTCCCCTTTCAGAGTGCAAGGAAACTGAGCGCACACTGAAGTGATATGAAATGATCTGAATAAACAGTCAGCCTTCATTTGCTGTATTGCTTGTACTGTATGGTTCATAGAGTGGTGTCTGCTATTAGGTCGAATTTATGATGTTTTCAATATGTACATGTATTGGGCCATGTTGATCCAGCACGAAATATCTCTGCGTAATCCGACACTTGAATGGTTTGAGCTTAAATGTTTAGAGGAAGGAGACAGTAATCCAAAAATCCTAGGTTAAATTTGAACATCTAAGAATCCTAATTTAAATGTGTATGTGTGTATCTATGTGTCTATATATATCTATATATATACACACACAAACAGACAAAGGGGCTAAAAACATTTTAGAGGACCTTATAAAAAGCTCCCATTTCTGATAACAAGAAAAGACACATTAAACACATGAAGTCCTTACCATAGTATAGTCGGATGACATTGTTATGTGTCATAACTATTTAAAAATAAGACAAAACACATTTTTCCGTGTCTTCTGGGGATAAGTTTGTGGCACTAGCAGCAATCAGGAATCCAGAACAAATCTGAGAAAACCACTTTTTTCCTGTAGTCACTGTTTCCTTCATCAGAGATACTGCAAACCTTCAAAGCTCCCTGAAGGGAGCTCCACGTCTAGGGCTGGGCGCCAGGAGAAGAGAAATGACGCTAGGCCGTATTTCCTGTGTAGACTGCTGCACCCTGCGGTGTGGCTGTATGTGAACTCCTGACCTTTGGTCACCCAGGTGAGGAAGGAAAGTAGGAAACAACGTCAGAGCACACATGCACCACTCATGAGCACCATGCACTCTAGCCTGAAGGCCAGGCCAAGTACTGTGGTGTGGGAACCGAAAACAACTTGTTTTTTTAAAGCTAAATCTTTTGTCCAAGATTTTACAAAACTGTTTCCAAATGAACGCAGGAACAAAGACAATTGTGCCTGCCTTGAAAATGGGCATCTATTCCACGTGGAGAGAGCTGAAGTGAGACACCTTGCGTGTTGTTCAGAGACCACGGGGCCCTCCACTTTCAGGCCTCATTAATCTTCGCTTATGTTCTGTGATTCCAGCAGGCTCTGTAGGGCTGTTTAATTACTCAGCATCACAGAAGTTGCCAGTTTCTTTTCTTGGAGCCGTTTTATACATTCTAAGTATCTAACCCTGACGCCCTTCACTCAGAGGAGAGCATTATATGCAGGAAAATGGAAAAAAACAGTGACACTCTTCATATATCCTCTTGGCTATTACAAAAGGAAAATGACCTCAGAAAAACAAGAAAGTGGTCATCTGTGGAGCTCAGGAAGTTCTCACAGCTGACCTATTTACTCAGGCTGAAAGCATTTCTCCTAGATGTTCCTACAAGTTTGTTCCAAAGAGAAAAATCTGTCATTTGTCATAAATTATCAGTATAGTCAACCAGACTTCATTTGATAGAAAAGCACTGATTTTTTTAATTTAGTAATTTATTTATTTATACTTAAAATTTTGTAACAGTATGGATTCTTATTTTTGAATGCATAATAATTAGAGAATATTTTGGATTATATTTCTAAGTATTTTCTGAGTTTAAAATTCAGTTCTTCAGTAAGGAATTACGTTGACCAGCCTGGAAAGAGGGCACTAACGAAGTCAAAACCTCCATCTCAACTGTATAGAACAGGGAACTATATTCATTTTCTTGTAATAACTTACAATGGAATAGAAGCTGAAAAAAATGTATGTATATGTATAACTGAATCACGTTGCTCTACACCTGAAACTAACACTGTAAGTCAGCTACACTTCAATAAAAAGCAAAACTAAAATCTCCACTTCCATCCCACATAAACTTACAGTTTCCTGAGACATCTGTGAACACCCTAGAGCTTGTCTGATTTTAGTAGTAACTTCCTTGGTTTCTAGGTCTTTACCACTGCAACTTCTTTCTATTAATAGCATTTTAATATTTCACACACATACACACTAATACACGATGTTGACATTTTGCCTTTGCTGTGCTTAACAGAGTTCTCTGTGATATTGATGGAGGTACTGTGAATGTTCTAATTATGTCGTGTTCCCTCAGCAGAATACTGAATTCAGAGAAGTGTCACCTAAGTGCCAGAAGGTGGCAGCTTCAGACCACTTTGGATTAACAAATCAGCTTCACTTTGCAGAGAGCCTCTTGTTACATGTTCTTCTTAAGACATTCATGCAAGGAACCATCCAAAGGATGGCTTTATATGATTTATTTTCTAATATGATCTTGATGAAAAATGACCTTTCAGAATAGAAGTAATAAGTTTGGTCCCATTTGGTTTAAATCGAAATACAAGGGTCACTATTCAAAAAGCAGCAGATTTCTGAAACTAGCAGATTTATGAGAGCCTACTTTTACGAACAGTAAAAAAAATACATCTAAAGGTAAAAAATTCATAGCCATGCCCTTGGAATCTATAAAGATACTATAGCTTCTAGTTTAGAGCTTTGAACTTAGATCTGAGCATAGGAAGTATAAATTTAGGTCATATTTTGTCATGTTAGGTGTCTGGAATTATTTAATAATGGTTCCTATTCCCTAAGAATTTTAACTTATTTCCAAGTACCTTTGGTAATGAAAGACAGGGAGAGAAAGAGAGAGAGCAAGAGAGAGCAAGACAGAGACAGAGGCAGAGAAATTAAGGTTGGAGCAAAGCTTTAGTAATTATCTTTTGGAACGATAGGCTAAGAAATAGCTTTTCAAAGTAGTCATTTGGGGGCAAGTGGATTTGATATGTTGAAGGTACATCCTTCTGCTCCTCCTTTAGTTCTCTCAAAAATTTTTAAAAATAAATTTTTCGTAGAGTGTAAGTAACTAAAAGATGAAAACAACACATAATAAAACAAACATTTTATATTGATTTACCTGATTCACAGTAACCTTAATATGACAACACTGAAAAGTTCTCACTCCTACCATTTTATTGCTGTATCACTGATGCAGGAAAACAGATGTGGAGCGTGAGGAGGGCTGTGTCCCAGGTCTCAGCTGAGCCCCTGGGACATGCCCCGCCAAGTGTGGGTCCTTGGCTTTGCGCAGGAAAGAATTCAAGAGCGAGCCACAGTTGAGTGAAGGTAGATTTATTCAGAGAGATACATTGAAAGGCAAGAGAAAGGCCACGAGGTGTGGGAGTTGGGTGCTCAGATTAAAAGTAGGTACACACTCCATAGACAGAATGTGGGCCATCTCGAAGAGGGAGAGAGAGGGGCGGCTGCGAGCACCATGTTACTGGTTTTTATGGGCTTGGTGGCTTCATATGGTAATAAGTGGAAGGACCAGTCTAAGTAGCCTGGGGAAGGGGCTGGGATTCCCAGGAAGTTGGCCATTTCCCACTCTTTGACCTTTTGTGGCTAGCCTTGGGGCTGCTGTGGTGCTTGTGGGCATGTTATTCACCATGTTAATATATTACAGTGGGCGTATAATGAAGCTCAAGATCTGCTGGAAGTTAAATCTCAAATCATCTGAGCCTCAGGGCCTACTGGGGGTTGAATCTTTCACCATTTTGATGTTAATTGCTGTAGCATTCCTTGAATGGCTGTTCCCTGCCTGCTTCCATCCTGTCTCATCACTGTACCATTCAGGGACATTTCCTCCTTTTTTTTTTTAACTAGGTTTGATGGTTTGTTTTCATATGCAAGTATGTCTGTGCCCTAGAATATTAATTGACACACCAAAGGTTTTTTTTTCCTGGAACACTGCAGATAGCTTGGAACTAAGGAAACAAAAGAGAAGCTGAGTGGCTGAAATTAAAAAAAAACAACTATGTGACACAATTGCATCAAATGTTACATATATCCTGCCTCCTAAGATTTATATGTATATTCTTTAGGGAAGGTCTGTTGGTAAACAGATAACAGATATTAAAGGCATCAAATGTTTCCTACGGTATTTTAAGCTCATGTCATAGAAATATGTACAAAAGTTGACACAAACTAACCCTTTTTGAAAGCATTTGTCTCATTACTATCAAATGAATTATCATCTGAAGTTATTAACTCTGTGACTTTGTATAAACTGGTTAGACTCTGGAAAGCAAGAATGGAGAGGAAAGGGGCTTTGCTAGAAAAATAAAACAGTGAAATTAATTCATTTAGAGGAGTCATTGCATATTTTGTGGTCTCCACAGAATTTCCGTTGCCTTATGGTGTATCTAATGCTTTATTTGGAAAGTGTTACCTGCAGTGAATAATGCATTAGCAACACTTCACATTATTTTCAAGATTCCAGCCAAAAGATTTGTACCATGATGTGTAAATAAGTTCACAATCATACCTAGATTTGAAATGCCAAAAGAGCAAGAGGGCTAGAGAAACTGTATCAAACCAAGACCTGCATTTCATTCATTTGGACTCATAGGACTTATCCTTTGGTGTCAGCAGAGAGAAACATTTTTTTTTTTGTCGTTGAGTGTGTTCCAACGTCTTCAAAATGAAAAGTACTCTTTCCTGAAGATGTCTTTAATGATTGAAGGTGGATAGTGACTAAAGATCCTCTGAAGTCTGAAAAGTGACCAAAGTTTTCTGAGGTTCACGCAGGAAAGAAAGGGATTCATTGCGTGTGGAGGGTGTTGGACCTGAAATCTCCATCTGCTGTTTGTGTTTTTATAACAACACAATAATGCTTGGTACCCTCGGTTGCATTGAAATGATTTTGTCCTTTGAAGGATTTGTTCATACACTCTAATGACATAGCAGACTGCTATAATGTTTATTCTTCCCAAAGTTTAATAATGAATACTTGCATTGTTCAGAGGACCTGGGCTAATTCCAGAATCTGTAATTCTAGTAATTTATATTACTAGAAATTCTATGAGAGAACAAACATGAAACCCCAAATTCTGCATACCCTAATGTAAAACTCAGATAGCTTTCCAAGAAAAACGTTGCTGTTTTCAGTAAACACCCCTAACAGCAATTCAAAATGATTCAGTGTTGGAGTCACATAGTTCAGATTTTTACTTCATTGCTTTGATGCTCGTTTGACTTAGGTCTTTCTAGAGATTAAGATCATCACTTGTCTCTACTCTTGAAAATAATGGTGTAATCTCTTGACAGCTTTCCTGATAGGTTAGCAAATCACTTTTCAATTGCAAGGTAATTTACCTCTTTATTTTTTCTTTTTATTTAGTCAGGAGCATTCTATAACACATGCTTAAATTCAGCCCTGCATTGAATGCAAGTATATTACAACAGCCCTAGACTGAAAATATGCTTCTGTTTAGCGTCCAGTGATACAGAGAAGAGAGGAGAAATAAATATACTGCTGCTAATGCCCGTTGTTTTCCCTGACTGGAAAAGACTTCCGTTGTGTTGGAAATAAGCAGTAGGCATCTTCCTTGTCTCAGAGTGTCTTCCCTGTGGATGATAAATCTAAATTAAGTCGATTGCGTCTTCTAAAATTAAAATACAAATGACAAATGTCTTGTTTTTCACACCTATATTTACTTCTTAATCAGCTTTCCCCCCTCGTTAGGCAGGCACTCGTTAAGAAGTTTCCAGTTGTATACAGTGAGAACTTGTGTTGTTATTATCACGAGCCTCATTTACTTAGGACAGAGCAAGTCTTGTACACCATGATCAAGCACTATTTTCTTCAACAGTGTTTACTGAACATTTATTATATGCCGGGGAGTTTTGAGGTCAACACTGGACACTCAGTGGTAAAACACGATAGATGTGATCTTCTGATCCTAAAGAGAATATAACCTAATTATGGATAAAGAAGAGTGAACAGGTGCATCGTAAGTGCTAGGGGGAAAAGAAAGATATACTGGTTACAATGGACACACGTCACAGAGAACACTGGGATACGTCTGCGGAGGGCATAGAGGGAACAATCCAGAGAACACTTTATTTATTCAAAAACCACTTACAAACCATCCACTATGTGCAAAGTACTATGATTACTACTGAGATGGTGCACAGGAGGCATAACTCCTGTTATCTTAGGTATTATTATCCAGGGGAGATGCATAGTAAACAAAAACAGATGTGTAACATTAGGCAAAAATAAGGGAGAGTTACTGGTGTAACAGGAAACAGGGCAGGAGAAGGGAGGCTGCCCGTGATGGTGTGGGCAAGGAAGGATTCTCTGGGAAGGCAACTATGACCTGAGCGCCAAGAGCAAGCAAGATGTGGAGACCTGAGGAGAGATCTGAGAAATAGTGTCATGGCCTGAGGTGAGGGTATGCTTGGCATTGTTCAAATTAGAGCAAGAAGGCCAGCCAAGGTTAGAGTGAGGAAGTGACTGTGGAAAACTGTGTTTGAGAATTTGCCAGAGGACGGCTTGTGTAGGGTCTGGTAGGAATTGATAAGTCTTTGGATTTTTCTTTCCTTTCCTTTTCTTTTCTTTTCTTTTCTTTTCTTTTCATTGGGATGGAAAACTTTTGGAGGATTTCAAGCAAGCAAGTAACATAATCTGATTTGTATTTTAAAAGGTGGCTCTAATTGTCATGTCAAGAATAACATGCAGATGACAGGAGTGTAGGCAGAAGATTAGACAGGAGGTGTTACCATATCCGGGCAGTGATGAGGATTTGGACTAAAGTGGTGGTGCTGGAAGTTATGTCAAAGATGTTGTTGCCAAGAATCCTTGATGTATTGGACATGGTGTTTGAATCAAAGAAAGAAAGCAGCAAAGACACATAAGATTTTTGCTTGAGAAATGGGGTAAAAAATAGATACTTTTACTAACTACGGAAGCAAGTTATGAGGCAATAGGGAATGGAGGGAGAGTGGGGAGAAATGGAAGGATTTCCATTTTGGAACTACTCAGGTTTTAGAGCATGGATTTTAGTTGAACCTGAAACATGAGTTAGAATTAGCCAGGAATATGAAAAGGAATGAAGGGAATGGGGTTTCACTGTACCCAAAGTCATTCAGTCCTGATCTAGATTTATAGCTTAGGTCTAACTAACTCCAATATCCATGTTGTTTCCACAGTTTTCTATTCCACCCTTACCAGCCTATGTAACAGTAATAATGATTTGTCTTTCTACCTGTGTGGGTATCTTTAGAATTTCATAGTTTTAAAGGGAAGGAGGTCAATAATGGTAGTACATTAGTGGACAAAACATGAATTGTGGCCACTTTACCTGGCATTATAGGAATTATTCCAGACTGAATATTAGAGGAGGCAAACTCTTTCAAATTATCACTTTACCACTCTGTTAGGCTTATAATAAACTATACTATTTTTATTACATTTAACAGGTATATATATATAAACATATACATGTATACATACATTTTATTCATCTAATGAGTTAATTAATTTCTGCTGCATTGGTATGTATCTGCCTTACTCAGTTCTACCTTGACAGCATTAATTAATTCTGCCTGGCAATTAAAAAAACAAAAACACCCTGGTCTATTATGAATTGAGTCTAATCTTGATAGTCTCTGTTGTAGCATCGCTCCCCAAACTTACAATCCACAGTGTCCAGGCAAACCTTAAAGATCAAATTAAAAAATAGGTATTTATATAAGCATTGCTACTCCTAGTCGGAGACCTTAATCCCATCTCACATATTAGAATTTTCAAATAAGTTGGGAGCTATCAGTTGCTTGTTAGTTCTTACTAGACAGTTATTTATCTGTTTAAGAAATGTTTGCTGAGCATGTACTAGTCAGTACAGTGTGGACGAAACAGAGAGGGATAAAATGCCCTCCCTGAGCTCGAGGAACTAGCAGTTCAGGAGGGATTCTACAGGTAAGCTCCTGTGCACGCACCTCTCCTGGGCCATTTGAACACTTCTGCCCTCTTCTGTAATTGCAAGCACTGGATACCTGTCCTTACCTGATCTGGAATGCTCTTCTCCCCAGCTACAATTCTTCCTCCCTTTTGTTGGTTCAGCTTCTTGACTACCCAGTTCACCATGTAGACTTTTATTATAGCAGTTACATTTTTATGTCGTATTTGTTTGATTTTCTTTTCTCAGTTTCCTACTAAACTGTGAGTATTCTGGGAGCAAAGATTATATATTTAACCCCATATGTACTAGGCCTCATAATATGCTTAGAACACAGTAATTATCTGAAGAATATTTGTTGAATAAGTAATTGAATTCAATATTCCTATACACTATGTGGGGGAGGGGTTAATTTCAGTCATTAAATCTCCTTCATTTAAAGAAATTAGAAGAATGTGTTTAGTAACAGAGCTGAATAGTCACATGGTTGGAAAGTGATTAATTATCTTTTATTTAATACTGATTCTGTATCTAACTTATCATTAAGATTTGAATTGTCTTAACATAAGATTGATTTCTCTTTCAGAAACTGCAGTTTGGAAAAGGAGAATAAAGTGCTCCATAGTTTTAGAAATCTCCCCAAATGTGGATCAATTTAGGTCATTCTCTGTATGTTTTATTACTGTTATGCAGGCCTGTAGTTTCTGAATATAAACAGGGTAGCAAAAGGTATGGACAAGATCAAATGGAGTGGGAGATGCAGAGAATTGTTTTCTATTGGTCATCAGAAAGCATTAAGCTCAACAGCCAGAAAATAAAATCTAATGGGTTCAGTGATTAGCAATGGGATGAAAGCAGGAAGAAGGTAGAGTAAGAAACTCATTAATTGACTGATTTCATTTTCATAAAGAAGATATCAAACAGGTTATTAAAAGTTGAACTATGCCTCACACAGAGATGGATGGGGGAGAGCTAAGGTTAAAATTACCATATACAAAGACCAGAAAGAGCATAGAATGCTTGGAGATTGGAGAGAACTTTGGCATAGTTTGGTTAGTTGGAAATGGATTGATTGTTTAAAAAAAAAGTTTTCTTTAAAATAGACTGACTTCTTAATGTAAAGGACTTGCTGTGACATGCTAAGGAATTTGTACTTAGTCATATTCTGTAGGCAGAATGGAGTTGAGATTTTTAATAGTTGACATGATTAGTTTTGAGAAGATTATACTATGACAGTATTAAGAAATAACCTTAGTAGCTCAGAGGTATTCATTATTGATTTTCTAGCACATGAAAGAATTCCTGGTTTATTTTAGTGACTCAATTAATCTTTGTGGCATGCATGGATAAATATAATTGGCCAGTTGCTGGATAAAGGACATACTGGATGTAGAATACCCGGACCACTATTTAAGATGTTCAGGCAAGAGTTGATGAATGGATTTGGAGAGAGAGAATCATATTTGGAAGCTAAATTTGACATAGAATTTAGTGATGATTTAAATGGAGAAGTCAGGGGGCAGAGAGGGGGAAAATCTGTGACAGCCCTGAAATTTCTGTGTTCTCTAAGAAAATATAAGAAGAAGAAAAACAGTAGGGGAGAGAGATTATGAATTTACTTTCAAAGTGTTGGAGTTTGTGGTGGTTATAGGACATCAAAATACTGAGGTCTAATAGGAAGCTCGGAATAAAAATCATTTTGTCATTTTTAGAACACATCAGCCTAGTTGAGAGTTTAAGTCAAAATAGTGGGGGATGTCATTTCTCAAAGAGAGCATGGCTAGGTTAAGCTGAACAGACAGCCTCGGGACACCACCATCCCTTTGCCTGGGAATCCCTTTCCCACCTCACTCAAGGGTGAACTACTATTCATGGATTAAAACGAAGCTTAAACTTTACCTTCTCTGTGAAACTTAGCTTTATTCTTCCATTTTTCTTGCTTCTCCTCTTCCTCCTTGTCCTCTCCATCGTGATCACCATCACTGTGACCTATCCAGTGGTTATCTGTGGCAGATACACTGCAGAACATTTTACATCCTTAATCATAGTCAATCCTCACTGTGATGCAATGAGGCAGATGCTTCTGTTGTTCCTTACTGCACATGAGAGAAAAATGAGGTGTGGATAGAGCTAGTAACTGAAAAAAACCCAAAACGTAAAAACAAGAGCACGTAGCTAACAAATGGCAGACGTGAGATTTGAATATGTGTCACCTAATCCAGAGACCATGCTCTTTCTTTTAGGTCAGTTTCATTCTCTGGAAATCAAAGCTATTTATTCATGCAATTGACAGAATGTCTCATATCATATTGCAAGTTATCTGGTCTCCATATTTGTTCTCTTCACTGTAGTGTGAGTTCCTTATAAGTGGGACATTCTTATTATTTTGTCTATTTTCTGGCAGTCAAAATGTTTATTGAAACAATGAATTTATGAATGAATATTTAAGGTGTGGGTTGAGGAAAAGTTGTCAGGGAAAGAGAATATCAGGAAGCAATTTGTGGTAAGAGGAGAACAGGAATCAGAAATCAAAGAAACGAAGAAGAGTTTCAAAAAAAGATCAGTAGTGGTGAAAGTCCTTCATCATTGTGACTTATCATTCTTTATCTTATCTTATAGTATTTTTTCTATTATTGGTGCTTTTTGCCTGTTCATGTGCTTTCTGTTATTTTTCAAGATCCATGGATCCTGATTTTTTTTTTATTAAGTTGCAGAACACTTCAACTAAACTCTAATGTGGAAACTCTCACCTGGAAATATCTCATTTGCCTAACCCCTACTTCCTTTTTGCATGGGTGACTTCTAATCATCTTTCAAAATTCAGTGTAAAGGTTACCTTCTCCACACAGCAATCACTCATCACGCCAGTTTCTCTGGATCATTAGACCACAGTGTATCTTTAGAAAAGCCGTCTTAAATTGTGTGTGTCCATGTTGGTGTTTATGTGTGTTGTTAGTGGCTGTTTAATTATCTACACTAAATTTTTTCTCAAGATTCAAAATCATTAAGATAAGAAGTTACTATCTTTATTTTCTTTAAGGGTAAAAGTAAAATAAGGTAATCAGACACACTAAGCACTCCGTGTGTTTTTGAACGAAAGAATGTATTCACTCATAAGCTAGTAGTGTTATATTGTGTAATCTTGACATTTTCTTCATCAAAACCATTAACTTTAACATTTTACTATATTTTTATTAAAAAAACTAAGATCTGTGGGTCTAATTTTGTTGCTGTTGTAGTCATTGATCTCCGTGATCTTCCACATCTGCCATTCGCATGTGGGTTCTAGCCTCTCCAGAGTCATGGCCGGGGTCAAGGGAAGAAATGGTCAAGGAAGATGTGTATGACTAGTGTTAAGAAAATGAGACCTTCCCTTCCCTCTTTATAGCAAAGCCAACATGCTGGTTCCTGTGTGCTTATTATTAATTCCTCAGGAAACCATTCCTCTACTTCCTTCCCTACTGCAACTTCCCATTCCTTGATGATAGTGCTGCATTTTCTGACTGATCTCCCTCACTTTCCCCTCAGCTGCTCCCCACTAAAGGTAACTTTGGGGGTTGCCTCACGCACCAGGTAGTGTTTTTCAGACCACCAGAGTCTAGCTACTTTGGTGAAAGGGAAAACCCACTCACCCCTGCCTCTTTAAACACTGTATCCACTCTTTCCCTCTCTGTTCATCCTCCACTGCAGGCTACTCCAGCCTGCCTCTTGCTTTGAGCGTCTTCTACGAGAGAGGAACACATGAGCACTGGTCTCAGTGCCCCACAAATTCCAGAGGGCGTATTTGAAGCTTTTCTCAAACACTCTTTCACTGTCCTCCTGTGGCAGCAAAGACCAGGCTGACAAATTTCTCTCCAGATATCCTACTGGGGCATAAGATTCCAGTCTGCCTTGTTTAGATCTCCCTGTTTTATCTGCAGCTCACTTGGAGAGGTATGGGGGAACCCAGGCAGTCTTAAATGTCACTAATCCCAACAAAGGAAATTCCCTCAGGGAATCTCCAGCCTTGTCTTTTATCAAATGAAGGAAGTTGTGAAGCTGATGGAGCAACTTAGCGACCCCTTAGTGAGTCTTTCAAGAGTTTCTAGTACTTCTCTTCAGCTGGTGAAATTATCTGTCACTTATTGCCCTCAGATTTCGTGATTGAGGTGAAATTCCAAGGCGGTAGGGAAAGTTTTGTTTCAAATCCTGTTGTATATTATTTCCTATATTTCTCTGAATTCCTGTGACCCACAGCACAGTTCCAGACACATAGGTAGCAGTGTAAAAGTAGTGGAGGGCTCAGCAAACCGACCTGTTTTAAATAAATTGACACATTTCAGTCAAAACATAAACAAATATTTGGTGCAGATTTACTTCTTGCTATAATTAAAACTTTGTATTGTAAAAATATGGAACTGCTGTTTAAGCAATTAGTCTACATAAGACTTTTCTTATCCTTTGTAAATTGTATTCATTGGAAAGCACATGTGCTTGGGGATTTTAAGCACTGCATAATGGCCATCCAAGACCTCGGTGTACCATTTCTTTCCTCTTTATTTCTTTCCTCTTTATTTATTTGATTTAACAATGGTTTTCTGCACGTATTCATTTCTGTATGACTATGTACAATGTAAAAAAAAAAGAGAGAGAGAGTCTTTTGTGAAATAAGATGAGTGAACTGTAAGGGGATAAAAGTAAACTAATTAGAATCTATAATTCATTCATATGAGCCCACAAATCACTGTTCTGCAAGATATGAAGTTGGGCCCTGAATAAATCAAGTTGCAGAAAGAAATAATAATGATAATTGAAAGCATTCCCTAGTAGTGTTAGTGTGTGTGTGTGTGTGTGTGTATATGTATATATATCTATATATATACATATATATATATAGATATATATATATAGATATATATACATACACATATATATATGTATGTATTTTAATACAAAGATATGTATTTTAATACATACAATATAAAACTTATCACTACTGTGAAAATGATAAGTGTGGTAAAGGGTGGATGAAAATTTAGTGGGTTTCTAGTTTTCAGTAAATTATAGTAAATAAAAGGCAATTTACATTGATTTTTACAAATCAATGACATTCTTATTAAGAAATTTAAAATTCTGATTCAGTACTATGAATCAGTACAAAATCTGGTTTTTACCGAGGTTATTCTGATCATTTCAGAGATGGATTTTCATATACATATAGCAATTGGTTGTTAACATAACTGAAATATCTATTTTTTTCTTATTATTTAGGATAAATAATTTTTTTTCTTAAACCTTCCTTTGTTTTTCTATCTGGTTGTAATATTTGAAATTAAAGTCATGATTATCTTACTGTCAAAAAAGATCATCTGACTTGATTACATAAAGTATTAAAAACTGGACAGGTCACATTTAAGTAGTTTAATGCCTTGAACAACTGAAATGGATTGTCTTAATCACTTGGTAAAAAAGTTATTTTTGTATTATACTATATTCTAGTGTAATATAGTATGCTATACTATAATCTATAGATTAATGATATTTCAGAACAGGATGTAAAAGGAGAAATCATCTACCAATACCACCAATAACTGGTTACAAAATGTATAAGGAAGTAGAGCTTATGAGAATTATGAAAAATGTAGTACCAGACAGTAGATTTACAGACATCTGATAATGGCTAAATACTATAAATGAATCTTTTCACAGTTGACTTGCTCATATTAAATAAGTAAAACCTCCTTTAACTGCAGTGATTTCTGATTGTAGAAAGAACATTGTGGGTACTTTTAAAGACAACATAAGGCATTCACTAATCATCTTAGTTGATAAGTCAGATAAAGCATTAGAAAGAAAACATTTCTCCATTTTAGGTGCTTTAAAAATCAAGAATATTTGAAATGGTTATTGAAAATAAATGCAAACCAATTCTAAAATTCATTGATATTTAAGTCTCTTTGTATTTGGGGTCTTCTCTGTGATCTCAGTGTAGTATTTTAACATAAATAGAGGTGTAATGTAAATGAGAAAAAGGCACCAAAAAATGAGAATCAGATGATTAGAGACCAGAACAAACTTTGGAAAACAAATCGATGTCATTTATGAAGGAGGGGGCTCTGAAGACACCTGGATACTGGAATGGAAGTTCCTTACCTTCCAGGGCACAAACAACAGACTGAAAGAAAAACAATGGATAAAAGAAGAAAAATATATGAACATGAAAGGAAATGGGCAGGAGAAACTTTAAGGAAGACTAAAGATATTATACTGCAGAAGTCCAAGGGTGGAACATACCCTACATTAGCCAGGATAATGTAGGAAGGAGATTTATTAAAAGTAAAAGGATTCAATGTTCTTCTGGTCTTTCTGAATTTATTTTCAGTTAATTCTGATTCTATTTATATATCTGTCAGATTTGATCAGAGGAGCAGAACTTCTGAACAGATACCGTAAGGGATTTATTGTAGGGATTACACCACCATTGGAGCTGGTTAAGCATTGTTGGTGAAGCTGTTGTTTTTGCATCTGCAGAAAAAGGAAGGATGTGAAGTGGAAGAAACAAGGACCCTGTGAAGGTGAACAGCAAAGTGTGAGCATTGACTGGAATTCGCTTCAGTTTCTCAACAACTCTGTGTCTTCAGTTCAGTGATGGTGCTGATCTCCAGAAAAAGCCCTTCTTCCTGGCCCAGCTGTTGAGAAAGGAGAAGGATCTGGAGGAAGTGCCATTTCTATGGGCCTGGCTGTTTCTCATGTCAAGCAGGTAAGCCAGCAGGTAAGCCACAGGTGTATGAGCTACCACAAAGCTTCTTGCCCTGCTCCAAATTTCAGAGGGTGCAAAATGAGATGGTGCTGCCTCACCTCCACCTTCCACATCTCATGACAGTTGTCTCTGTGGCCCATACTAACCTGAAACTGTTGCCAGAGATTAGGTTCTTGTCTCGGGCAGGAAAGAATTCAAGAGTGAGCCATAATAAAGTGAAAGTAGATTTATCCAGGGAGATACACACCCCACAGATAGAGTGCATGGGTGTTTCATTTTTGTGGGCTTGGTAATTATCCTCCCCCTTTTTGTCAGCCTGTTCTTTGTTGCCTCAGAAGGACAACAGATAATTCCAGCTGTTTTGGGGAAGGGGCAAGTATTTCCAGGAATTGTGGCTCTGCCCACTTTTTGGCCTTTTATGATCAGCCTGGGAATTGTTATGGTGCCTGTGGGAGTGTCATTTACCATGCTAATGTCTTACAGTGAGCCCATAATGAGGCTCAAAGTCTACTGGAAGTCAAATTTTCCACCATCTTGGGCTGAGTTGGTTCTAACCAGTTTATGTCCTATCCTCAATTGCTGTGTCATTCATTTTAATGGTTGTGCCCTGCCCCTTTCCCTCCTGTCTCAGAAGCAGGCAGGGAATGAAATTCTGGGAAAGAGGGTTCCATCTTAGATAAAATGCTAAGTCACCACAATACAGTTTCAAATTTATTGAATTGTCAATGAGATATAATAAAGCTGATCTAGTGCAGCAGAGCTGCAACTCTAGGTGCATCAGAATTACCTAGAAGACTTCTTAAAACACAGATTTCTGGGCTTCACCTTCAGAGTTTCCAATTAAGTAGGTACATTAATTGGGTTTCTCCAGAGAAATAGACCAATGTAATGTGTGTGTTTGTGTATATTTGCCAATTCCTTAAAATAAATTCTTCTTTTGTGTGTCATATACACACACTTGCATAGAGAAAGCTTTATTTTAAGAAATTGGTTCATGTGATTGTGGGGGCTGACAAGTCTGAAGTCTGCAGGGCAGGCGGGCAAGCTGGAGCCCCAGGGAACTGATTTTGCAGCTAGAGTCTGAGGGCAGAGTCTTGCAGGCAATGTATTTTCTTCCTCAAGGGACCTCAGTCTTTTTCTCAGGGTATTCAATGGGATTGAATGAGGCTCAGCCACTTTATAAAGGCTTCCATCAAAAAGTTTACTGTTTTGAATGTTAACTACATGTTTAGAAATACCTTCACAGCAACATCTAAACTGGCATTTGACCAAATATCTTAATACCAAGGCCTAGTCAAGTTGACAGATAAACTAACCTTCACAATAGCTTTCAGGTAGGATCTGAAAATTTGCATTTCTAGCAAGTTCTCTTCTCCAAGCAGGCAATGTAAATCCTTCTCTTCAGCTTGACTGGACCTACTTAAATTTTGTCCCCCACCCTAGATTGATAACAGTTGTTAGGGAAATGCTATGCACTGATTGGCTTAACCAGTCAGGGTTATGTTAGGAAAAATGGAGACAATTGGAATCCTTACTGGACAATCAACTGATCTACTACAAAGTATGTATCATATGAACTGTGCTGTATGAATATAAAAAAGAGAATGTAACTTCCTGTAAACTAAGTATGGTGTCTTTCTTATGAGGACAGCTCTTGCCTAGGGTTCTGGTGTTTGAAAAGCCTAGTTTAATAATCATAGGACTGTCAGCAGCATATTGTGTATACTTTAAAATTGTAATGGGAGGTTTTGTTTTGTTTTGTTTAATGCCACATTTGTCATCAGGAAGAATTTGTGTAATCACTGGGCTCCACAAAAATGGGGATCAGCTAGCATGCCTCTTTATTCCAGAATAATTTTTAATTATGAAAAGTACTTAGAACTGCCCTGTTTTGTTGGGGCCACGGAGGGGCCTTCAATGCAGACTTTTTTTAGTATTATAGGAAATGGGTTACAGGTAGAAGCAATTGTTTTTACAATTTAAATCCTTTGAATGTTTAAACCATTCCTCCCAAAAGCACACGTTAAATTACAAAGTCAAGTAGCAGTTATTCAGTTGTCCAAAACAAACTACACTCAGTTATACTCAATTATCACTCTTTATATTGCAATAGAGAAAAACAATTCCCGTCAGGTAAGTTTAAGCAATGGGTTGCCTAATGCGCCTTCCCACACCACTCCCCAGAGAAGCATTACAGAATCGTCTATTAAGGGCTCACAGTCAGTCCCTGGAGGGAGTGGGTGTACCAGTGTTGCCTTATGAATCCTAGGGGGTCACAGAGGAATCAGTAGCCAGGTGGTGGGATAGATTTGAGGCATGTTTCATTCTCTCCATGGCAAATACTGATGGGCCGTGCCTGCCTCCCGGGACTGGTGTGAAATACAGCCATACTGTTGAACGTGAACACTGCCACTCCCATCTCAGAGGAATTACAGTTGCCTGGGATGCATACTGCGTGTGTTGGTATCAGTGGAATATTGGTTCAGCGTGTCTCCAGGGAGATGAGCTCAGGTAGTGCTGACAGCAATCTGGTAGTCTGCTCAGCGTGGTCTTTCTGGTCCCGGGAAATTCCAAGTAAGCATACCAAATTTCTCACGTGCCCCGTCACATGATCTTGATAGTCCAACACAGATAACTTATATGGTTTTAAAAATGCCATATAATAATCCATTTAATCGTCAATAGGCTCTTTCATCAAGTTTCTACTATAATTTCTTTCCATGCCAGCAGACCATTTTACTGTGTTATCTACAGTGTGGCATGTGGGCAGTCACACTGCAACTGTGAAATTGTAACCACTGTCAAAACTACAGGTATGAGGGATAAGTGCTTTCCAGAGTACAGGGAGGTCTGAGTGGGGAGGTCTGAGAGCCTGGCTTCCTTGTTGTCTGGTAATAACAGAAGCTACCATCCACTGCATGACTCGGAAGTCACAGACCATGCACTAGACACTTCACATGCTTCACTTCATTGTTAACTAATTTCACTTACTTGTTATAAACACAATGAAAGAGGAGTATAATGGGGTTGTTTTAAAATCAAATATTACGTATAGAAGTGCAAAAATGAAGTCACTAACTTTATTTTCTTGTGACAGATTTGCCCTTCCTTATAACACCTACGTATTACTAAAATGTGAGACTAGTTCAAGAGGAAACTACATTTTTTCCCACCTGGGATACTTACCTTAGTTTAGCCCCAATATTTAAATCTCTTCCAGTCAAATGTGCAGACTTTTGGATCTTCTCACTTCTTCCCAGCTCTCTTGGTGGCCTGTGCGTGGGGGTGGTCTAGGGACATCATGTGAGCAGGAGACAGTCAGAAAGAAGAGATCTCAGGACCCACTCATGAGGTTCTTGCACACGGACCTGGATTCTCGTGGTCCTGCTGATACCCAGTACTTCAGTCTAGAGCTTCTTAACTCAGAGCCGCTGTTTCTCAGCAGAGCCCTGGTCATCCTTGTGAATGGGAACCAGCCTTTGCCTTGCTGGTGCCTCAGGCACCTTAGACTGAAATTGATCTGAGATCCTTGGCTAAAGGTTTTCATCCTCCCTTCAGCTCTCCTCTGAGCCCCACCCTGCTCCCACCAGCTACACATCACCAACTCTCCATGGCTCTTTTCGCAGGACAGCCATATCAGTGACCTTGAGTACTTGCCTTCTCTAGGGTGCATGTAAACCACTGGAGAGCTGCAATACTATGCAGGAACCCGGATGTGCTGGGAAGCTAAACTTGTGCTGCTCTGTTGGTTTTCCTCTGCTGTGGCTGCCCTCTCTCAGTGTATGTGTTTCGGTGTTCTGGGAGGTGGTTTCTTGCCAGAAATTCTGATGTTATGTTGGTTGGCCCCAAGCTCCATCTCTGCTTCTTTCACCTCAGCCTATTTAACTGATCTCCCTTCTCTGAGAATTCTGTTCATATAAGATTAGTACATGTGTATCTGTCAGCTCCTACCCCTCTATCACCTTCTGACTTCTGGTGGAACTGGACTCAGTCCCCTTTCTTTTGGTCCTTTGGGACTATAGGGCAGACTTACAATAATGACTGCCAATGAATTCATCTGCCTGTGTCCATGACCCTTTGCCAATGACTTCACTGCTCCTTCCAACAAGAGGAGTCAATTCATAAATGCTAATATTGCCCTTTAAGTGATGTAGACAAAAAGCTAGAGAGATTAAGCATTTACTCAGAGCAATGTAGCTGCTAAATAGCAGATTGGAGCTACAGGAGGAAAGACACTAAGGGAAAGGGGGACAGAGAAATTTCTTTGAGAAATTAATAATTTTAGAAGGTCTAAATGTTCCAATGTTTTCTTTTGATTTATAGCATTTTTCTATCCACATATATTCCATATTCAGTTGATGAAATGATTAATTTTCTAACTAAGAATCTTGATTATAGCATTAATCACCATGTAGCAAATTAGCTAAAGCTTAAGATTAAAAAAAAAGTCTGTTAGTTTGTGTTGTCTATTTTCCAACCGATTGCTGCCTCTGCATGAAGAAAACAACACCTTAGGTGCGAAATATTAGCACAAAATATCACAGCATCTTGGTAAAATGTTATTTTCTACCCAAACACTTCTACCCAAAGTGTTTCAGCCAACAGTTCTACTATTTAAAAAGCTCTCATTTTCCTCAGTGGTTAAGGTTCTTTGTACTTTAGTTTTTGTCTTCTTAAAAAAATCAGGCTCTCTTTGTAGAACTCTGCTGGGTAATATAAATCTGAATGTTGTTAATGCTTAGAATTGTCAAACAGAGACAGCAAATGTTTGGGATAGAAATGCCTCCATGCTAAAGATATTATTTGGTTGCAGAAATTTTGCCTTTGAAATAACACTTTAGATCTCTGCCTGATTAAAGAAAATTGATATACCTGAAGCATAGAAAAATGCTATGAAGTGAAAGTAGAGATTTTTTATTAAATGTAATGTGTGCATTAGTAAACCATATTCACATATTAAAAATTAAACAAATTTGATATTTTGAATTCCTCGGCTGATATAGAAATCCATGTTTATTAGAAAAATGATTTCTTTTTTGTTTAAAATAAATGAAAAATGGAGGTTCTTGAGAGAGATGAATTGAATTCAATTAAATTACTTTAGGGAATTAAATTGAGAATCTTTTTATCTTATTCTGTTTATATGCTCAAATGTTTCAGCTGGAGAGAAGGATGTAACAGTAAAATGTGAAGACAGTGCTTCCTTTTCTTAAATGTAATTATTTGTTATTGTAAGTTATAAGTGTTTTATAAATCTTTTTTCAGAAGAGTAAAATGAATATTAAGAGAAAGATGCAGACCTCAGAGTCTGAAAAGATGAGTTTTGC
This sequence comes from Vicugna pacos, assembly GCF_048564905.1. NCBI lineage: Eukaryota > Metazoa > Chordata > Mammalia > Artiodactyla > Camelidae > Vicugna > Vicugna pacos. The sequence goes on from NC_132990.1 coordinate 26,707,674, forward strand.
TTCAATAAAGAATTCATTATAAAGTAGTTTTTGACTTTTAGTTAAAAAGGATTTACAAATTGACCTGACACTTTCTTTATAATAAGATTGATCCTTAGCACTGACTAAACACTTTCTCTTTGAAAAAACTCATTGTCTTTTTAAAGCCCCAAATAAAGACTTTAAATACCCCAGGTGGGAGGATAAAGGTAACTGCTATTATTGTATAAATTTGGAACAAATTGGAATATAGTCATATTTCATGCAAGTTTATGGAGACAATGTATTTACTCAGTTCCATATGGCTGGTCTCTGCTCAGTCTCTGAAGTGACATCTTCTCTTAACCTCTTAAAATATTTGTTCAGAGGGAGGCAGAGTTGGATTATGAAGTTGGAATAGTGAGAGTAGAAAGTAGAATTATAGAGGGGGACTGTGTGAGTGGGGAGCTGAATTAACTGTAGAGCTGGCCCCTGAAGAGGGGGAGCAACAGTTCGAATCATTGTTTACAGCCTTGTGTCAGACCAGCTTTGTTTCTCCACACCACTTTTAATTGGTCAATGGGATGGACATTAGATATCTTCAGGCAGCAGCGATAGGTGCTGTGATGTCAGCTGAGGGGCAGCATCAGATTGGACAGACCTAGCGGGGACAGCCCTCAGGAAGACGTGCCTGGTATCAGATGCCAGACATCTGAGATCCATGGAAGGATTCAGAAGTAGAAAGAAACAGGAAGAAAACTCCATTTACTGCAATTAAAGCTATCAGATCAAGTCCTAAGCCCTATACTGGTGAGAATAGGAGTAGATTTCCTCTCTTGATCAGGGTGAATTTAGATACTGCTTCTTAGCTTGCAGATTGAAGATTATAGTGTTTATCATTAAATTTGGGCTGGGAAGGAAGGGGTAGTATCATCTGTGGCTGGTGGAGATGTGGGTGTTAGAAAGTTGATGGGTTTAAGGAAAAAAATTTGCTTCCCTTAAGTTCATTCTCCAAAACTGTTGCCTTCTTAGAAGGGGAGATACATTGGCACTCAAATTATACCTCTTTTTTTTCTTTTAATTGAAGTATAATCAGTTTACCATGTTGTGTCAATTTCTGGTGTATAGCATAATAGTTCAGTCATACATATATTCATTTTCATATTCTTTTTCATTATAGGTTACTACAAAATATTAGATATGGTCCCTGGGCTATACAGTAGAAACTTGTTGTTTATCTATTTTATATATAGTAGTTAGTATCTGCAAATCTCAAACTCCCAATTTACCCCTTCCCACCCCTCCTCCTATAACCGTAAATTTGTTTTCTATGTCTGTGAGTCTGTTTCTGTTTTTTAAAAAGTTCATCCTTTTTTTTTTTTTTTCAGACTCCACATATGAATGATTTCGTATGATATTTTTCTTTCTCTTTCTGGCTTACTTCACTTAGAATGACAATCTCCAGGTCCATCCATGTTGCTGCAAATGACATTATTTTATTATTATTATTTATTGGTGAATAGTATTCCATTGTATAAATATACCACAGCTTCTTTATCCAGTCATCTGTTGATGGACATTTAGGTTGTTTCCATGTCTTGGCTATTGTACATAGTGCTGCTGTGAACATTGGGGTGCGTGTATCTTTTTGAATTAGAGTTCCCTCTGAATACATGCCCAGTAGTGGGATTGCTGGATCATACAGTAAGTCTATTTTTAATTTTTTGGAGGAATCTCTGTCTCTTTTTAATAGTGTTGCTGCCCTGAAGGTAGAAACTCTCAACTCTCTACGGTTCTGAAGAGACTCATTCTAAAATATATCCCTTCTAATTATTTTTTACAAAGCTGCATATGCTAGACCCTGATCAATTATTTGGCAGATAATCCTGGGAAATTTTTGTAACTAAACTTTACCTTTGTTAATTACAGATTACAGCTGTATAAGCTTGAGCCCTAATTAACTTTTATGAATTAAATTATATTGATACACTGACTCACTTTATAATTTCATGAAAGCTTTAACTTTCTTTTTCAACTGTCCCAGGTGCCTTTGGCCCCTAAATACTTTGAGTAGTTTCGACTTACAATTACACTGAGGTGCTCTCTACTTACCTGAAGTCATTTTTGATTTTTTTTAAATTATGCAACTTTTTGAATTTGCAACTGGAAGACTCAGACCATTATCTTTTCCTAAAATCATATTTTCAATATTTAATATTTTTAGAAGAAAGCATTGGTATACCATTTAAAGAAAGACCTATCTTTTATTATAAAGTTAGGGTCATGTTGAGTATACAACCTCAAACAGATAGTATTTCCTCCAGATAATATACCAACAGAGTTCATTCTTATTATTCCTAGATTTCATTTTTGCAAATGTGCTTACAAGTAAAAATTTATTTGTAACCCCAAAGCCAGTTCTGGTGGTGCTTTCATGGTCATTCATGGGACAAACTCAGAGCAGGGAAAAATTTGAGTCACTCAATGCACACCTTTCCAGCTGGGGCTGAAAAAGATGATGCGCTGCTTTCTTGTTTCAGCACTAATATTGTAAACAATATCCTCTCGGCCATCTATTTAGTGCTATGGTTTTGCATTTCTGTGCTTTCCGTCGGTGATTTTGCTGTTTAACATGGCCCAGCGTAGTGCTGAAGTGCCGCCTAGTGTTCCTAAGCACAAGAAGGCTGAAACGTGCCTAAGGGAGAAAATATGTGTGTTTAGTAGGCTTTGTTCAGACATGAGTTATAGTGCTACTGGCCGGAAGTCCAATGTTAATGAAAAAATAATGTATAGTAAATAAATAAGATGTCTTTAATCAGAAACACAGATAAAACAAGGATATATATTTATCATTTTATAAAAATGTGACCACAGGCTGGCAAGAACCTAACTCACATTTTCCCTAGGAACATCGGTTCAGCATTAGCCAATTCAGTGTTCATGGTGGCTTCGTGAACCTTCTCTGGCTACTTTCCTCTGAGAGCATATGTGTTGAAACCCCAGCTATTCCCAGGTTGTTTCTCTTCATCCAGCAAAATACCGTACATTCTTACATGTCTTGCCAAAGTCAAGCTGTTGACTTTGGTATCTGCCTGCATGATTCCCCAGATGCCTCGACACTGTGATGGGGCTCTATCTAGGAGAATCATCTGTCATCTTTGCTTGGCTTTTGCCACCACCATCTGCACCTTTTCTTATTGCACCGTGGAAAAAAGACGATTGAAAGCTCTAGGCCCCATGACCTGCCTCATCAGAACCTGACAATTTACAATTCCTGTTCCAAATTAGGATTAGTAAAGTAAGTCCAGTTGCTTGCATAGCTCTGTTTTTGAGGTAGAACCTGAATGATTTTGAAGAGGTTTGCCAGTTGCCTCTGACCAGCTCCCTGGAAACAAAAACAGAGTTGAACTTCTCTGGGAGGGCCTACGGGTTCTTACCATCTGTAGGGACTGGTTAGATTTTTCTTAATAAGTCACACGCTTAAATCAGCAGGGAAACATGGTCAGTGTTCTTCAGTTCCTATTAGCTGCTACCAGAAACCACTAGAAATACAAAATCTTGAAGCTGAGAACAGTATCCTAGAGGGACACTGGAAATGGGTGATTTAAGGTTTCATGGGGCATTGGCTTTAATGGAGTCCTGACTGCCTGCTAGGCTAATATCTTTATAGAGATCATCTCGTTTAATCCTTAGAGCAATCTGATGAGGTAGATACTATCATTAACTTAATTTCTCCAGCTCAAGAAACTGAGTCTTACAGAGGTTCAGGAGCTTTTCTAAGGTCATGGAGTGCAGTCAGGTTTGGAATGCATATAGTCTAGCTCTGGAGCTGGCATATTTTTTTTACTACAATATTCTTGCACTCTGCTGCTTCACTTTTACAGACTCTTCCCAAGTGCCCTGAGCCCCAAATTTCTCACACAGTTGTAAAAATATAAGGCCATATTAACACTAACCTGAATGATCACATCATGACAGGTGGGCCATTCTAAAGCACACTGTAAAAGAAAGAAATGCTTCCAAGGGAGGTCAGTGCCTTGCTCACTAATCCTTCATTTCTCCTTATCAACCAGTGATTAACTTGAAGTCAAAAGTCCTTCCTTGAAGCTTGTCCTCAATCTCCAGGCTGGCTCGCTTTCAAAGCTACCCAGGGCTGCTTCTCGCTAACAGATGGCTATCTTCCTTCTGAGTCAGCTGCAGTGAGGCTATTTGAAGCCGATGAAAAGGATGGCTGTATTTTTCTTTTCAAGCGCTGAGAGACCCTGAATACGTTTTCCAGCTTCCTCGGGAGAGAAAAAAGAGAGAAATTCCTATCAAGGACATCTTGCTACAAAGGACGGTAAACACCTGTGAGGTTTTTTTTTTCCCTACCAATCTGAAAAACTATTCATTTCACACTCATTTATCTCCACTGTCCCAACAGATATTTCAAAAGGGAGAAAGGTACAGTCAAAATTAATACAGAGTGTTTGTTTCTATCTCTATCTGCCTATGGCTGTGCTTTCAATTTATAAATGGCCTCAGAGCTTCCAGACTTATTTTCCTAAAGGATTCACACTTCTTAAGTGGCCCAGTGAATTTTGGACAAAAGGAAGTAGAAAACTAATTCTAATATAGCACACCTGAAAAAAAATGTGGTTTTGTTATTCATTGAAACAATTCTTAGAACTCAGACAGTCATGGATTATGTGATATTTCCCCCGCCCCTAGATTCTGCAGGAAAATACCTTTCTAGGGCTAGAGAAAATGACAGTGAAAGAACCAGTAAAGAACCATTATAATAATAATAGTGGCCACCTATTAACCTCCTCTGTGCCACGTAGAGTGTTGTGACCTTCTGACCATCATCTTGGGGACAGCCTTGTGGCAGGACTGGGTCAAGGCTCTGTGGGGTCTCATGCTTTGACAGTTTTTGAAAAACCTCTTTAAGAACAAGAATAGAAAATTATGTATGGAAGTAAATATTCAGAATGAGAAAAGTCATCACAATAAATTAGAAATTCTTAGAAAATCTCACAGATACAACAAACACCACAAAATCTACAAGGATAGTGTTTTTAGATATTAACTACTTGACATGCTTGTAATTTCCTCCCCTGTTTTCTTTCATGGAACACGTGATGTCCTTTTCATATGAAATGATGTTATACTGTCCTTCTATCTTGAAAAAAGGGAAATATGCCTACTATAAAATTTTAAATAGTGTTTATCACTTTGCCATAATAATAGGCTTATAAATAGACTGAGAGCTTCTTGAAGAAGATGACTGTTAGTGAGTCCCAGCAGTTAGGATTGGGATTGAAATATAAAATGCACTGATTGCATGTTTGTTGAATAAAGGAGTAATTAAACTAGGGTGAAGGGTTCTGTTAAAAGGTGATGTAGTTCATTTGGGAAATTACTACTTTCGATGTTAAGAAATGTTCTAGGCACCTCCCTCTTGTGCAAGGCATACGGAATGCACAGGAATTCCTAACAAAGCCTCCTTCATGCTCAGCCTGTTCCCCCCGAGCCAATCACTGCTTTGTGGTTAAGCCAGATCGTGACCTGGATGTGCAATGCGGCTCTATATTACTATTTTATAGATGAAAACACACAATGAGTACATGTTTCTGGTCTTTAACAAGGAGGCACAGCAAAGAAAGAGCTGCAAAGGGCTCTACTCTCATGACGCCCGCTCCAGTCTAACCAGCCAGATAATCTTCCTTGGCGTCAGTTCAATGGCCTTTTCAAATCACCATTTACATATGTTTTCACTGAACCTTTACAGATTCCATTCCAGCAATGTGCGAAATGAAGGAAAATAAAAAGAAAACACATTTCATAAGATAAAGGGTTTCTCTTTTTCCTTTTAAATAAAATGAGCTGGGAAGAGGCAGAGAACTTTTATGATTCAGTAATGGCCAAGATATGATACGCTCTAGCTCACAAATCAAAGAGCCTCAAGCTGCAAAAGCTTCAGTTTTGAACAGAACAGCTCAGGGCCAGGCAAAATGTCATCCTTTTCATAGGTTCAACAAAATTCTTCTGTTTTTCATCTTGCAACACAGGCATTAGATCAGCTCTTCAAGTCCCTGGGATGTCTGGAATACTGACTCGTGTGCACTTTCTAAAACATGGGGTCAAGTGAGAATAAATGCTACAGAAGAAGAGGAAATAACAGTATTGAGAGACCCAAAATGTCTGAGTAAAATCCTGACTGGAGGAATGTCATGTAGAGTTCTTTGGTGTCACATAAATGCCTCCTGGGTCTGATCAACATGTGCACTCGCACTAATGAGAGTGGCTGGCTTAGAAGACAGTGGGGTCTGCAGGCAACGTCATGTAACAGCCTGTTCTTTAGTCACATTTAAAATTTGATACTGAAGGATAAAACTGGCTCTGAAGGTTTATTATGGAGAACAAACTGTTTCAAAGAAAGAGGAGGCTTTGAACTCAACCTAAACTTCTTATCCGCCTATGTTTTCTGACTTCCGTGATGACACTTAAAAGTCTGACGTTCCATAAGTATGCATTTAAAGAGTTTCCTTTTATTATTAGCCAATAGATTTTAAGATTATAATACTCTCCTGTTTCAATTAATCATTTCACTATAAAGATTTATTTTTAAATTAAAAAATAGAATAAAACTAAGCAGAATTAGGTACTACTTTGGAAAGGAATGACATAACATTTAACCTTTAAGTATTTATGAAGCAGAATTACCTTAATTCACATTTGATTACTTTTTTATTTATTTAACAAATATTGGTTAAATACCTATTGCCTGCCATGTATATATATATACACACACACATATACATACATACATACGCATACCCACACATACACACACACACACACACACACACACACACACACCCATTTTGCCAACTCTCCACTCCCGATCTACAAGTTCAGGTTATTTCTTGTTTTTGTTTTGGTTTAGTTTGTAGATTCCACATATCAGTGAGATGGTACAGTATGTATCTCTCTGTCTGATATGTCTCACTTTGCATAACGCCCTCAAGTCTATCCATGTTGTCTTAAATAGCAGGAGTTCCTTCTTTTTCATGGTTGAATTATATTCCATTATATATATACCACATCTTCTTTATCCAGTCATCTGTCGATGAACACTTAGGTTGTTTCCATGCCTTGGCTATTGTAAATAATCCTGAAATGAACATGGGGGTGCAGCTATCTTTTCAACTTTGTGTCTTCATTTCCTTTGGATAAATACCCAGAAGTGGAATTGAAGGATGATATGGTAATTCTATTTCTAATTTTTTGAAGACCTTCCATACTGTATTCCATAGTGGCTGTACCAGTTTACATTCCCAACTACAGTGTATAAGAGTTTCCTTGTCCACATCCTCTCCAACACTTGTTATCTTGTAGATAATAGCCATTCTAAGAGGTGGGAGGTAATATTTCATTGTGGTTTTGTTTTGCATTTCCCTTATGATTAGTAATGTTGAGCATCTTTCCATGCCCCTGTTGGCTATCTGCATGTCTTCTTTGAGAAAATGTCCATTCAGATCCTCTACCCATTTTCAAATTGAATTGTTTGTTTTTATGCTACTGAGTTGTATGAGTTCTTGATATATTTTGCTTATTAACCGCTTTTCAGGTTTGCAAATATCTTACCCCCCTCAGTAGGTTTCCTTTTCATTTTGTTGATGGTTTCCTTTGATGTGCAGCAGCTTTTTAGTTTGATGTAGTACCACTTTTTTATTTTTGCTTTTATTGCCTTTGTTTTTGGTGTCAAATCAAAAAAATCACCAGGACTGCTGTCAAGGAGCTCACAGGGTATTTTTTTTCTTTTTGAGGAGTTTTGTAGTTCAAGACATTAATCCATTTTGAGTTGATTTTTTGTGTATGGTGTAAGGTCTAATTTTGTTCTTTTGCACATGGCTGTACAGTTTTACCAACACCATTTATTGAAGAGACTTCCCTTTTTCTCTTTGTTTATTCTTGGCCCCTTTTTCATAAATTAATTGACCATAGTGTAGTGCCTGGTTTTATTTCTGGGCTATTTTGTTCCATTGATCTGTGTGTCTGTTTTTATGCCACTACTTACTGTTTTAATAACTATAGCTTTGTAATGTGGTTTGAAATCAGGAAGTGTGTTGCTTACAGTTTTGTTCTTTTTTCTTAAGGTCTCTTTGCCTACTTAGGGTCCTTTGTGATTCCACACACATTTTAGAATTGTTTGTTCTATTTCTGTGACAAATGCCATTGGAATTTTGATAGGAGTTGCATTGAATCTTTACATTTCTTTGGGTACTACAGACTTTTTAGTAATATATTTCTTCCAATCAATGAGGATGGGATATCTTTCCATTCACTAATGTCTTCTTTAATTTATTTCATCAATGTTTTATAGGTTTCAATGTTTTGGTCTTTTACCTCCTTGGTTAAATTTATTCCTAGGTATTTTATTCTTTTTGATGCAGTTGTAGATGAGATTGTCTTCTTAATTTCTCATTCTGATAGTTTGCTATTACTGTATAGACATGCAACAGATTTTTTATATTGATTTTGTATCCTGCAACTTTACTGACTTTGTTTATTACTTCTAACATTTTGGTAGAGTATCTTCAGGGTTTTCTAGATATGATACCATGTCATCTATAAATAGAGACAGTTTTACTTCCTCTTTTCTGATTTGTATACATTTTATTTCTTTTTATTGTCTTAGTAATTACTCTGTCTAGGACTTCCACTACTATGTTGAATAAAAGTGGTGAGAGTGGGCATCCTTATCTTGTTCCTGATCTTAGAGGAAAAGCCTACAGTTTTTCACCATTAAGGTTGATGCTAGCTATGGGCTTATCACGTACTGGCTTTCTCATGTTGAGATACGTTCTGTCTGTATCCACTTTGATGAGAGTTTTTACCATGACTGAATGTTGAATTTTGTCAGATGCCTTTTCTGAATCTCTTAAGATCATAATATTGTTTATCTTTTGTATTATTAATGTGGTGTATCACATTGATTGGCTTGATTGATTTGCGGATGGCGAACCATCCTTGCATCACTGGAATAAATCTCACTTGATCATTATGTATGATCCTTGTAATGTATTATTGAATTTAGTTTACTTATATTTTTGAGGATATTTGCATCCATGTTTGTCAGAGTATTAGCCTTTAATTTCCTTTTTTTCTTTCTAGTGTCCTTGACTGGTTTTGGTGTCAGGGTGATGCTGGCGTTGCAAAATGAGTTTGGAAGTGTTCCTTTCTGTTTTATTTTTGGGAAGAGTTTGAGAGGGATTGGTATTAATTCTTAAAATGTTTGGTGGAACTCACCAGTAAATCCATCTGGTCCTGGACTTTTGTTTGTTGGGAAGTGAAAGTGATTTATTCAGTGAATACTCTCAGGGGAAACATACAGTGCAGTGGAGGGAGCATCCAAGAAAGGGAGACAAAATTGAACCTAATGAGAATTCTTGGGTGTAGATACTGCCAGAGGCGGAGGTGCCCATGTACTACTAGTCGTTGGCTACTAGCCAATATGGAGGTAGGGGGAGATCTGGTATAATTCCCAACCCCTTGGAGTAAGGAGAAGGCAGCTCCAGGCTCCTGAGAACAGCTTGCTGGAGAAGGCGGAAGGTGTGAGCACACCAAACCAGTATAAGAGGTCTTAGGAGGTATGAGCAGGGCATGGTATCATCTGCCTGATGTAAAACCTTGAATTGAATTAAAGACACATTAAGGGTTATTTTATCCAAGTAGAAAACAATTCCTGTCTCTCATAATGATGCCCAGCTGCAGGAATAGGAATTAATTTCCTACTTTGGTGCTGAATCCAGTTGATTGCCAGAATGTCCTGGAGTCTATGTTAAGAACTCTGTTGAGGCCACATCTGTCTAAAAACATAGTGACATCTCTCAGTGACATAAAATGTCCAATGTCAAACATTGATCCTAACCCAATACCCCAAATTGATAATTCCCATATACTTCCTCATTTTAGTAAATGGCAATACCAGCCTTTAAATAGCTCAGGTAAAAACCCCAAAATCATCATTGATTCCTCACTTTGCCTCAAATCCCACATTTTGTCAGCAGCCTATTTGTTCTGCTTCCAAATTTGTCCAGATTCTAGTCCCTTTTCACTAACTCCTGTGTTACCACCTTAATCAAAGACATCAACTCTCATCTGGATTATTGAGTAACTCTGTAAACATTCTCTCTGCTTCTACTCCTGCTACAATCTACAGACAGTAGCCAGATTAATCTTTAGTTGATGAGTAGATTATGGGACCCCTCTTTAGAAACTTCTGATTGCTCTTCTGAATCCCTCAAAGTAAAACCCCAAGTCTCACCAAGATCTACAAGGCCTTATAAGATGGGAGCATTACACCCCAACCTCCAAGTGTTTTCTCTTCTTCCCTTCAGTTAGTCCATTCCAGCTACGTTTCCCTCCTTGTTATTCTTCCAACACATGAAGCATGAATCCATCTCAGGTGCCTTGCACTTTGATTCCCTATTTCCAGAACACTTTTTTTTCCCCCAGCTACTTGCTACCTGCTTCCTTCTGCTCAGATGTCACCTCTCAGTGATATAAAATGCAGTTGCACTACCAAGTCTTCTTATAATCTGAAAAATAATTTAGGATCCTCTATAGCACTTATCACCACTTAACAAATTACTTACTACTTTATTTTCTGTCTTACCATAAAAAATAAGCTATATAAAGCCTTGGATTTTTTTTTCTGCCAATGCTGAATACATAAAAGCCAGAACATTTTTTTTTCACATAGTAAATACTTAATAAATATTTTCTGGTTAAAGTTAAGAATGATGCAGTTAACACAGAGTTTTGGAGAAAATCATGATAAATGATTAGTGATTCCTGTCATGGACTCTTAAGGTGTATTAAAAGCCAACTTTTTGTTTTGTTCTGTTTGTTTTTTTACATCCCTGTAACATTGTGTATTGGGGTAGGAGCACCTGATTAAAATTAGACCCAACATTGAGTGTAGAAATTTACATCTACACCAGGATATTTATGAATAAATAAATGACAAGTGAAAGATGCATAAATGTTTACAGTTAGAGACACAATGAAGTAAAATGGAAAAAGCAAAATGGAGGATAAAATATTCCATCCAAGTCACTGACTTTTAACGAAGCAACGTGAGAGGAAACATTGATATCCGTAGAGCAGCCACATAGATTTGATTAAATGTCATGATTCAAACCCTTTAAGAGATAAGATTTAGAGATTCAAAGCAGGGTCTGTGAAGTTGGAGAGATTTTGTGTCTGCCAACTATGTGACCATGAACAAGTCACTTACATTCTCTCAGCTTGAATTTCCTTAATGTAAATAGCAGGAAATTTGTAGGGTCATTGTAAAAATAAATGAGCTATTTCACATAAAATACTTAGTGGAGTTACTAGAATACAGTAATGCTCAGAAAATGTAAGCTCGTTGCTTTGCCAGATATTCATGAAGACATTTCTTACCATCAGTGAGAGAGAACTGAGAATAAACAGAAATATGGGAGGTATAGGAGAAGGTTGGCTGAAGATTTTGCCAGTAAA